>NC_073698.1:24502057-25169336 GCF_023634085.1 Falco cherrug
TACAGGAAGATTGATATGAGAGACCAGGAGAGCTGGTTGATTTTCAAAGCTCACCTCCTACAAGTTCAAGAATGGTCCATCCCCACATGCAGGAAGGCAAGCAAAGATGGCAGGAGGCCCACATGCATGAACAAGGAGCTCCTGACAAAACTCAGACATCAAAAGGAAGCACACAAGAGATGGAAACAGGGTCAGCTTACCCCAAGAGTAATATGGAGATGCTGTCTGAGAGTGCAAGTATGCTGTTAGGAAAGCCAGAGCCCACCTGGCATTGAATCTGGTGAGGGATTCAACTTGAGAAAGGCAAGAAAAAGGGCTTCTACAGGTGCATCAGCAGCAAAAGGGAGATTAGGGAAAATGTGGGCCTGCTTCTGAGTGAGGCGAGGGACTTGTTAGAAGAAGGGTGTGGAAGAGCATGAGGAACCAAAACCTTCTTTTCCTTGGTCTGTACTGGTAAGAGCCACCTTCAGCAATCCCAGGCCCCTGAAAATTATGGGAAGGCCTGGAGCAAGGAAGACTTACTTTCACTGGAGCAGGACCAGTTTAGGGAACATTGAAATAAACCGGACGTATGGGAGTCCTCAGGACCTGACAGGAGGCACCCACAAGTGCTGATGGAGTTTAACAATGCCAATGCAAGGTGGCTCTTGATAATCTTTGAAAGTCATGTTGACTGGGGGAGATTCCTGAAGACTAGAAGAGAGCAAATGTCACCTCTGCCTTCAGGGAAGGCAAGGAGGACAATCTGGAGAAACCAGAGGTTGGCCAGTATCACTTCAGTCCCTGGGAAGGTGGTGGAGCAAAATAATCCTGGATACCGTTGCCAAACAAGGAAGGACAAGACAAGCATATGGAGGACAAGAAGGTGATAGGGAGAAGTCAGCACGTTTATATGAAGTGGCAGTCATGCTTGGCCAACCCAAAAGACTTCTGTGATGACTGCCTTCATGAATGTGGGAAAGGCAGTGGATGGTGTTTGTCTCAGTTTTAGCAAGAGTTCAGTACTGTGTCCTATAACGTCATACACAAACTGATGAAGTATGGGCTAGATATGTGGGCAGTGCGATAGAAAACTGTCTGACTTGCTGGGCTCACGGCCTCTGATCAGTAGCATGGTACACTCCAGGGCTTGGTAATGACTCCAGCCTTTTCATTAGTGACCTGGACAACGGGACAAAGTGCACCATCAGCAAGTTTGCATAGGATACAAAATGGGTAGGTGGGGTTGATGCACCAGCTGGTTGTGCTGCTATTCAGAGGGACCTCAGTGGGCTGGAGAAATGGGAAACTTGGAAAACAAAGTTCAGCACAGGGAAGTGCCAGGTTCTGCCCCTGGCAAGGAGTCGCCCCAAGCACCAGTGCACACTAGGGGCACACTGTCTGGAAAGCAGCTTTGCAGAGAAGGACCTGAGGGTCCTCTTGGGCAGCAATCTGACCATGAACCGGCAAAGATGGCCAGCAGCCTGCTGGGTTGCATTAGTAAGAGTGTTGTCAGTAGGTCAAGAAAGGTGATCCTCTCTGCTTGACACTGGTGAGACACACGTGGGGTGTTGTGTCCAGTTCTGGGCTCCCCCGTGCAAGAGAGACATGGGCATACTGGAGTGAGCCCAGCAAAGGACCCATGAGGATTATTAATAGATGGGAGCACTTGACATACAAGGAGAGGCTGAGGGAGCTGGGCCTGGAGAAGTAAAGGTTCAGGGAGGATCTTACCAGCACGTGTAAATAAATACCTGTTGGGGAGCAGTAAAGAGCACAGAGCCAGACTTTTCTCTGTGGTGCCTAATGACAGGATAGGGGACCATGGGCAAAAATTTAAATACATTTAAATGTAAGAATTTATTTCTTTTTTTTACTCTTAGAAGTGATGGAATACTGGAAGAGGTTGCTTGGAGAGTTTGTAGAGTTTCTGTACTAGAAAGTACTCAAAACTTGACAAGGTTGTGAGCATCCTGCTCTGGGAAGGATGTTCAAGTAGTTGATTTTCAGGTATCCTTTCCAACCTCAACGATTCTGTGGTATTGTAATGAAGATGAAGCAGGTTTTTAAAATAATTCTCCAAAGAGCTTTATCTGTGTTCTTAAAGGCATGGCATGAAATAGTTCTTTTTTTCCCAGACTGTCTCAGTATTGTCTGATTTGTTTCAAGGATCATGTGCATTAACATTTTATAAATCTCAGAAGCAGCGTGGCACGTGTCATTGAATGCTACAGTGAGAGAGGCAGCATCTCTTGTCACTCAAAGTTGTGTCAGGTCTTGTGTGCTCTTTCTCAGTTGCGTATTAGAAAGTGAAAGTAATGAAAATTCTGCTTGCATTCAGTTTTGCAAATAAGCAGAATGTATGAAGCGATACTTCTTCGGGTTAATAAATACATTTTGTGGGATAAGGGTGTTTTGTGTTGATCTTGTAATTAGGATCATGTCAAGTAGAAGAGGATCTGGTTTGTGTTGGGGAAGCTATTCCTTATCTGGAGCTGTACGTACTGTTACGTTGGGAGAGAAGGAGGAAAACAATCAGAACAAGCTGTCAACAAGGGATGTAATGGGCAGATTGAGGTGTTCTCTGTGCACTTTCGAACTAGAAGTGCAGAACATTTTACTTGAGGATAACACTGGGGGGAACACTCCTACTTGTACTGTGTTTTCTTCTTCCTGGCTAAATGCCTTGTTGAAATGTAGCTATGGTCAGTCAGCCTGAGTCTACAGTGTTAGAATGATATTGAGATGTCTTCATTTAGTGGTGTGATTTGAGGTTCAAGTTAGTCAGGACCTGAGGTGTCATTGTCAGCTGATGAAATTGGGTCTCTGGTTGAAAGAACATAGGAGTATAGGTAATCAGAGATGGAGCACCACAGGCTTTGGACAGTCTTATCTTGCTTTCCCACTTTCCAGGTTTCTAATGTGTCAAAGGAATAGACAGTTGCTAGCAATCACTTTGAAATCAATTTCAAGCAGTAAATGGCTTTTTTTTTTCTTTTGCTGCAGAACTTTGTCGAGTACAAAAATGAGCTCCTATAATATCAAGAGTCTGCTTTTTCTTTCAGCTTTTGCTGTAACTGTAGTTCCTGAAGGTGCAGAAGATAAGACTGAACTACCAGTGCTGCAGGTAATAAATTTTAATTGCCAAAGCAGGAACATTTTACAGACATTATAAAATCATCTAGAAGAGACCAGAGCAGAAAGTCTAACATCTGTGACATGGATTTTGATCATTGACTTCAGTGGTACTAAATGTCATATGATGTCTTTCTGTTCTGTGTGGCATATGAGACACCTTTAATGGGACACAAGTTACATATAGCACTATTCTTCTAGTATTACTAGGATCTCAGTTTATCCTAGGGATGCTTAGACTCATTAGAATAAACTTATACTTAGCATTTCTGATTTCTTTCTTATGCTGGATTTTTTAGTACATTGACATTTGCATTAAGTGAATTAGTTTTTTGGGGTTTTGTTGTGGAACAAAATTGTAATTTAGAAAACAGTTTATTTTCTTTTTTCCACTATTAGCTGAAGAGTGCATTAAAAACTTACAGTAATAAAAACTTGGTGATTTTGCGTAGCTTCTACAAGTTTATAGTGTTACTGCTTTGAGAACAGTTTTTGAATATGTAAGATTTATTAGTTCAGAGACAATTTTCCTTTCCTCTTGTTTTTTTTTAAATATACAATATATGAAGAGGGAAATGGCTGCCTCTCTGCTAAATTAGCATTACTACGTATTGCTACCCTAGTCACGGCTCAAGTAAAGCTTGCAAATGAAATTTCAAATTAACAGATTAGAAGAACGAATGGTCAGAGCTAGCCCTACCCTTAAACAGTGTAAGGAATGTTAGGTACATATGCATGTATGTCCTTCAACCGACTTCCATCTACCCTTTTTATTTATATGTATATATTTGTAACAGGTATTTGTGTATGTATAAAAGAGATTTAAGGGGGGAAATAAAATGTACTACAAGGAATCAAGAAATAGAATCTAGAACTGCCATTTAGATCTAGCGATCTCACAGTAAATGCAATAGAAGTATGGTCAGAGATACCTGTCTCTAATTTTTTGGATTTTATGATGATTGCTATATCTACAGTAATGAAAAAGATCCCTGTTACAAACTGCTGATCTGCTGCAGTGTATCTGGGAGACTAGGTAATGTCATTCTGTTTTCATTACTTCTAAGTTTCTCTTTGTCAAATTCCATTATTTTCTCAATCTAGTTGTTTAACATATATCCTTTATAAGAATGATAAATTTATGAAGGCTTCCTACTATTTTAGAGTTCAAAACCTTCTCTCAGATTGTCAGGGGTGCCTCCTATAATTCTTCAGGCCAAAATCCCTTTTTTCTCACCTTTTTTTGTTTTTTTTTTTTTTTTACATTAACAGGCACATAATGGGCAACAAGTGTTTTGTTTTTTGTTTTAATCAAGGTAATTGTAAAATATGGCTTGTTCATCATACTGTGTACCACAAATCATACCTTTTTGTTTATATAAAAAATTAGTCTTAACATGTTGTTTATGATATACGTTAATTTAAAAGGTGGTATTATGCTGTGAGATGGCAGTGCTGTGTATAGTCATAAAAATAAGTTAGTCTTATAAGGATTTTTGTAAACTTTATTAACCCAGCAAAACAGGGTCATAAGCCTAGATGCAATGGCTAACAAGAAGTTGGAGCTTATGCATTTCAGTGTAAAAGTCAGACCTAGATGGAGGAAGAGATCATCTGATGCAAGTAGGACTAAAAGGATTAGATGTATGTGATTTAAAAAAAAAAAGGAGGGGGGGGCGGGCGTGGGTGGGAGAAGGGGGAATGTGTTTACAAATAGGAATTAATTCAAAAGGGAAGGAAAACTATATATGAGCTTATTGCCAAGGAATGCCTTGTATGGCATTTCTATCTGAAGGTCTTAAAACTCTTGACCCAAGATAAATACTACAACATTCTTATGCAATTAGTAAATATGATCTTGATTTTATATGTGGAGAAACAAAGCACTAGGTGCTGTTACCAGGGAGAAATTGTGCAATAAGCAAAGGCTCTGTTTTCCTTCCTATTTTTATAGGAAGTGCAGAACTCTTTCTCCAGTCCTATCTCTTTACCAGTCAGCAGTTCTTAAACATCTTTCTGCCTAGCCTCTGTTATTTAGAAGCAATTTAATATCCTCCTGAGATATTTTTGTGTGTGTGTTTTGGTTGCCTCGTTAACGATGCAAATGCAATGTCACTGTTGTCTGTTCCTCAGAACTTTGTTAAAATTCCATCACAAATATATGTGATACCTGAGTAAATCCCAGTGAAGTCATCTTATGTACAACACCCTTTTCATATTTGTTTGTCTTCATATAAATTGCTTTTGAATCTTACTTTAAGAATTGTGTTTCGATAGATGCTTGATAGTGGATCAAATGAGTAAGATTGTGTTGGGTTTTGCATTTTTTTCCTTTTTATTCATTTACTGTATTGTCTAAGTAATAGTATGCAAACATGTAGGATACCTGTTCCAGTTTTTAATGATGAAAAACTTTTACATTAGTTTTTTCATTTGTTGAGTTAAAACCTCTATTCATTAACACTCTGATGAATGCTTTGAGTACCTCTGTGTGTGTCTATAGAAATATTTGCGTTTTTATGTGTATCCTTATTTTGCTTTTTCTCCTTTCTTCTAGAAGTCTGAAAAAAGCAGAACAATTAGTAAAATAAGCAGAGGTAAGAACTGTATGGTCTGTATTTGTTTTCACTTGTGGCTCCCTTTTTAGTATAAATAAAACATGGTTATGCTTTGAGAAGTGACTGTATGAACAGTGCCTAAATGCTCAGCAGCATTGTTAGTTAATTGGTGATTCACAGATACTTTGTATTTTGTTTCTTTGCTCATGTAGTCTGGTCAGACAGAAGCTTGATTTTTTTCCTTGTATTTGCAATTCTTGTATTTAATTGTTTTTCTGAAAATGTGCACTTGCACTGTGAAACTGATGCATTGCTTTTTGTAGTACACAATATTTTAAAATGAGATTTCGTGATACTTTGTAGTTGTTATTGCAAAAATTTAACATGAAACTGAATTTTACCATGCTGCTAGGATCTCAAGGTACTTGTAATAACAACTAGGATTATTATAAATTACTTGTAACAACTTGTAATAACTTCATAATATCTAGAACCAAGTATTTAAGAAACATTTCAAATGTTAATAGGATACTGAGTGATAAAATGTTTTTTTACTTGACATGTGAGATAAATTATGAGAAGAAAAATTCTGCAAGCTTCTGCCTTTCCTGAAACAAGTTTGATGTCATTCCAGCAAAAAGTTTCCAGACGTGAGATAAGGACTGTAGCCTGGTGCTGCCTCTGCTATACTATAGTAGTTCAATACTTAAAAGTACCTACTTTTCACTCTTATAGATGCTGAGCACTTGGGTCTGTTTGTTCTGAAAAGAGCTAGCTTAAACATGTCTTTGTTGCAGCAGTTTCTGAGTAGTTGTCAGTTCATTCTGACATCAAAGCTGAACACTGGGAAGACTTAGCATGCTTCTAGTACGGTTGCTAACAGAACTCTGAATGGAGCTGAGAAGATATGGGTTTTGCTTGTTGGGGTTTTTTTGGACTTAGTTGAAGGCTTTGTTCCTAACAGAGATAACCACCTTTGTGGAAAACAATCAAGTCCCTTGTCCCATTTATCCCCCATTTTACCCTTGAAGGGTCAGCACCTGTCTATAGAAACTTTATTACTCTGTTTCCCTGTTCACCTGTCCTTATCTGGTGTTACAGGCCATTTCCTCTTGGTGTTCTTTCATCTCTTTCTGTGCAATCTCATAGCATAGCCAGGTGCTGGTTGCTGCTTTTATTGCTCTTAGCAAATGTGCTGTGTATCACTTCACAAAACACCCATGGAGGCATTGATAGAAATTTTTTTTGGCTTTGGACAGTGCTCAGTTTTCATAAGTTTTAATATAATCTCACTACTTAGGAAAGTTACATTTAGGAACATTGCAATGGTATGTTAATGATGTAACTACCATCTGTCATCTATTGTTTGATTCAGCAGGAAATCGCTTTAAAACGGACAAACAAAAGTGTTTTATGCTGCAGGTAGCAAAATTTAGGAACTTGCTGCCACAGGAAGCTGTGGAAGCAGACCATACCAGCAGTTTCAGGAGAGAACAGGTCCATGAATATATGGTAAGAAAAATAGTCAGCAATGTAACTTCTGGCATTTCCTAATATAGTTGTTAATGCTGTTAATAGTATGAGGAGCATTGTGAAGGTCTTGTGGTGTCCCTAAGTAGTGTTTCCTATTCCCGCTGTTCAAGACAATATACTGGACTAGGTGGAGCATTGGTCTGATGTAATACATCATTTCTTGTATTCTTTATCTTTTTTTTTAAAGACTCTGCCTGTCCTTAAGAAAGACTTTTTTTTTTTTCTTTCTGTATAATGATTTAGGTTGGAAAGGACCTTTGAGATGATCAAGTCCAACTGTTAACCCAGGACTACCAAGTCCATCACTAAACCATGTCTCTAAGCACTGTATTTACGTGTTTTTTAAATGCCTCCAGGGATGGTGAGTCAACCACCTCTCTGGGCAGCCTGTTCCAATGCTTGACCACCCTTTCCGTGAATAAATTTTTCCTAATATTCTATCTAAACCTCCCCTGGTGCAACTTGAGGCCATTTCCTCTTGTCCTGTTGCCTGTTATCTGGGCGAAGAGACCAACACCCACCTGCCTTTCTGGTAGTTGTAGAGTAGTAAGATCCCCTCTGAGCCTCCTCCTCTCCAGATAAAACCATGTCAGTTCCCTTAGCTGCTCCTCATCAGACTTGTGCCCCAGCCCCGCTGCCCTTCCCTGGACACGCTCCAGCCCCTCAACGTCCCTCCTGCAGCGAGGGGCCCGACACTGAACCCAGGGTTCGAGGTGCGGCCTCACCAGTGCCCAGTCCAGGGGGCGGTCACTGCCCTGGCCCTGCTGGCCACACTGTTTCTGACACCAGCCAGGACGCTGCTGGCCCCTTGGCCACCTGGGCACACTGGGGGCTCATGCCCAGCCGGCTGTCAGCCAGCACCCCCAGGCCCTTTCCCACCGGGCAGTTCCCAGCCCCCTGCCCCAGCCTGTAGCGCTGCCTGGGGCTGGTGCGACCCACGGGCAGGGCCCGGCACTGAGCCTGGTTGAACCTCACACCACTGGCCTCGGCCCATCGGCCCAGCCTGCCCAGACCCCTCTGCAGAGCCTCCTGCCCTCCTGCAGATCCTGTCCCCCAACTTGGTGTCGTCTGCCAGCTTTCTGAGGGCGCACTCGATCCTCTCATCTAGATCATTGATAAAGAGATTGAATGGAACTGGCCCCAGCACTGAGCCCTGGGGAGCACCACTTGTGACTGGCCACCAGCTGGATGTTAACTCCATTCACCACCGCTCTTTGGGCCTGGCCAGCCAGCCAGCTTCTAACCCAGCACAGAGTACACTCATTCTCACCATGAGTAGCCAGTTTCTCCAGTAGAATGCTGTGGGAAACTGTATCAAAGGCTTTACTAAGGTTGAGGTAGATGACATCACAGCCTTTCCCTCATCCACTAAGTGGGTCACCTTGTCATAGAAGAAAGTCAGGTTAGTCAAGCAGGACCTGCCTTTTAACCTATTTCTATGGGTAAAATCAAGGAAGGACTTGACACAGAGAATGACGTTCTTAGTTACTGTGATTTTTCATTCTTTTCCAGAATTTTCTTATATAATAGTTTTTCTCCTTTATAAACAACCTGTACCTTTGTACCAAGGAAGAAGAGTTACCATCTGTAGTTTTCCTTTTGGAGTTTCAAGAGATCTTTTTTAAGTGTCATTAGTTGAGTCTTTGAAGACAGGTATCAACATCTTGATATTCTAGTCACTGGGAAGACACGTTTAACAGAGAGAAGACTGAAGTTCATGTTGCCATGGCTGCTTTGTCTACCCAGGATGTACTGTAGCTTTCGGGATTGGCTGGTGTGGAAAGTGTTTCATGCATGGATTGTTATAGTCCAGCCAAAAGGTAAGTTATGTGACTTACCAATGTTGGGTCATCATTGCCACGCCATGGCAAAAAGTCTTGCCTTTCCACTGGATGTGTAGGTGCTCTATTGGTGGGTATATTTGTCCCCAGATGGTAGGCTATAATGCTGACCAGCAGTATTTTCAGCTTTTAGAATATTTGAATAACAAAAGTAAATCCCCTCTTGAAGTGAGGCACGTGCTATTCCAGGCTAGTGTACTTTGTACATAGCGTACAGATTTTGCTTTCTTTGGAAACTCGGGGAAAACTGAGCTTGGGAACATGAGTTGTCTAGATTCCTTCTGCTGTATGTGGAGGGGGGCACTTCCAGAGGGTGACTGAGATCCAAGATAGCCTGACCTAGTTCTGCATTTTATCTAGGCTCTTTAGGAATTGGTGAGGGAAGATAAATTTAGATTAGACATTAGGAAGAAATTCTTTACTGTGAGGGTGGCAAGACACTGGAAGAGGAAGAGGTTGCCCAGAGCAGCTGTGGATGCCCCATCCCTGGCAGTGCTCAAGGCCAGGCTGGATGGGGCTTTGAGCAGCCTGGTCTAGTGGAAGGTGTCCCTGCCCTTGGCAGGGCGTTGGAACTATATAGTCTTTAAGGGTTCTTTACAATCCAAACCGTTCTGTGATAAGTTTGGGTGGAATCATGAGAATGACATGCAAAGGTGTAAGTAAGTTTTTTCTTTAGTTATCAAAGCAAAGGCATAGGTGATGAACTTTTTTTTGGGTTTTGTTTTAAGACATATCATGAGTTCTGAAGTGGTAAGCAACATAGTTTTTGTATTACAAAACTATGAAAGAGCATGCAGTTTATTGAGGAACAAGTGACAACTCGATACTATTTTTTCAAATTTCAAGTAGTAAACAAATGTGCAAAAAATGTACATTTGAAATCTATTTTAAAGGGTTTTTTTGATATTACTAAGGCAAGAAATTTAGCACAATTGTTGAGAGTGTGTTTGACTTAAGATGACTTTCAGTTCTCATGCTGCAGGCCGTAAACAGATAAATCAGTCATTACAATGCTTATGGCATATGTGATAAATAAGCATGCACACACTAATGTGGTTGCATGTCTGTGTATCTGTCTATATGCATACACTGTCTTTAATCCAGAAGGATCCCAATAACTTTATATAACCACATTTGCAAATTACTGTTCTTAGCATGAGAAAAGACTTGTCTCTACTTTTAGTATAAAGCTTCCACAGTTAGGCTGCAGTAATTGGCTCAAAATATAAGAACGAAAAGATCCTGATTTGGAGTTTCATGTTGATTTTAGAGTTGACATAAAAGTAGGGGAAGGCCTACAGAATATGCAAGTGGCTTAAGTTTTTAAACTCAAATTGGAAGCTGAGTTTTCTGACCTAGGCGTTAGAGTCTCGGGTTTGTGAGTTAAAGCACAAGTGCTTCTGCAGTGTAGTTTTTATCTGAATAAATAATGAGACATTTTGTATTTTATCACCAGGTTTTCATTGTACAAATACACCATTTAGCCTTAAACAAATTAATTTTATTTCTATCATTTCTTAGGAAAGAAAAGCCCAAAGAAAAGAGGAGCTAGATTTAAGCACCATTGACAGAGCTGCAAAGATGTCAGTGGCATTCTTTTACCTATTAGAGGTCAGTGGTTAGACTGCATCCTAGTTGTTTTAAAGTCATAGTTATAATTGTAATTTTTGTGGAAATAGTTTGGACCATGTCACACAATGCTCCAGGGGAGTATATAAATCATCACAGAATTCTGTCTTTTCTGTTGATGCTTGTTCTACATTTTTAATGATGTGTTTAAACATTCAGCGAGTCAGAGACTTGGTTCTAGGTGCCCACTAAAAGTTTCAGGAGAGTTTGGTAATTAGTTAGCTCATGAGTCATTTTCACTCTTCTCTGTTTCTAGAACAATAGAAGGGAATGGGGAAACCCCACCTCAGCCTATACTTGCAGCCTGGAAATGAAGAGTGAATGCCAAAGACTTACATTCAGGCCCAGGCTACCTCACAGATGAGAATTTCAGTTTCTGGCATCCTAGGTGAATGCTTTAAGGGTAGTAAAGAAAGGCAGGCAGCCAGGCCAGCCACATTATCATCATGTGTTCTTCTAGAAGCTCCCCCTCCCCCAATGTTTAAAATTGCAGTACTGTGTTGACTAAACCAACTTTTTGTGGTAACTAAACTTTGGGAAAAAAAACCAAACAACAACAAAAAAAAACCCCAAACAAAAAAAAAACACCCACCAAAAAACCAACCATACAGGTACTTTATTCGAGCTGCTTATTATACTGCAATGCTTACCTTCGAAATAGCAGTATTTCCCCATTACCATCTTTTGAACTGATTTAGTGATAATTCCGAAGGAGGAGTATTTTGCATAGGGTCATTGTATACTTGCTAAAACACTTGTTCCTGTTCGTGGCTTGCTAAAAGTTGGTAAAGATTCTATTCTGTCTAGCAGTGAGCCATGGTTGTGAGCTCAGGAAGTGTCAGCATTCCTGTTTCCCAATTATTATTTTTTTAATGTGAACTTGCAGTATCTTTCCAATCAGTGAGCATTTGAGTTTGTTGAAGATATTTTCCAGGTATGTAAACGTCTTGGGGAAGTAAAAGAGAAAAGAAAACAACAAGAGGAATAAAGTATCCACGTATCAGTAGCTCTTTTGGGTATTAATCTTCCATAAGACTCCATTATTTGTCTTGCCTGGTTGACTATTTCTCAACTTCAGAAACAATTTAGGTGTTTAAAATTATACCTATTTTCTGTTGACATTTTAATACACTGAATATTTCTTTTTGTAAACTATTTTAAAGCGCCTATAGCAGAGGAAACTATTTCCATTGGATTAAAGCAGTAACACCAAAGTAGGTGTTAGATTACTCATAGAAAGTATTCTACTGTGGGATATCACAGCTGTTGCTAAATGTACCATAAACGAAACTGAGTGTAATTCAGATGCTTGCATATCTGTAAATGTACTGGTACTAAACTAGTAATTATATAGAGCAATGTATATTTTGCTTTTCCTCTCTAGGGATATTTTTACTGTCGTGTGTGTAGATTTAGCCCTTTGACTCTCACAAACACCAATGAAGTGTAATTTTAATTGTTGCACTAATTTAATTTTTGCACAGGAAAACTAGCAAATATCCTGCTAGATAGAAATAGCTGCTTATCAGAAGTTTTTATTGTGCATTTTTTGTTAAGCAATTTGGTTGGTCAGAGCTTGAAGGAATGCTGCGTGGGAAAAATGTGAAATCAAAACTAATACCTATGTCAGTGCTTATGCCATCTCTGCAACTTTATCACCAGAAACCTCTCACAATTTGACATTTTCAGAGTTTGGCTTGGTGAATAAGCTAATAAATTCAGGGAAAAGGATATTAGGGGAAAAGCAGAAAAACATTTAACTGCAGCTTTTTTGAGCTATCATAGGTCTAAATTAAACAGATAACAGTTCAGAGAAACAAAGGAATGTAATCGATCCTTAAATCTTGTCATGGTAAACTTCTAATCTTAGTAAAGATTTTGAGGTTAATTCTCTTTTTGTTGCCACAGGTTTTCTTGCAGTTCTTCTTCATATGCTCAGTTTTAGTCTTTTTCCTTGTGACTACTACTTTCCTTCTGTGGACATTTATTCTCCATCTTTGTTCCACTGTTCTTCATTCATTCTACTCTTTGTCAAGTTCGCATTCTTAACCTAGTGGTCAAGATCTTGATGTGACGCTGGGATCTTTTAGGTTGACTTCCTCTACTATGTAAGAATGTACACTTTAAAAGTAAATATTTTGTGATGTTAAACTTTATACTGCAGTGGAACTGCAGATTAAAAGTATTGAAATACTCTGCTGCCTGATAAGAAGCTTCATGTACTTCCCAAGTACCTTCCTAAGGTGCTTTGACCTTGGCATGTTTGTCTTCACAGGCATTGCTTGTAGTAAAATCTGGCAGCTTTGTCAGCCGTGACTCTCCATTTCTATACTGAACTTTCATCTTGGACTGTCTCCCATTTGATATCTCCTGTGTCTCATTGGAAGTTTGGTTTCAGTGGAATACCAGAAAGTGTTCTTAGAAAGTTCTCTTAGAGGTTTTATATCTTCATTTTCTCTGTCAGCTTGCATAATGTTGCTGCCAGTGGTGGTCTTGAAGCTTTGCTTTGCTTTTCTGAATTTTGACTCCTATGTCTTTTTTGTTACCTATATAATTTTTTGGTGCGTACTTTGTTCCTTTTCTACATTTTTTGACATTCTGTGTACAGATCTACAGATCCCATGGGACTTTAATTTCTTTCCTTTTGGTACTGTCTTGTCTTGGAGTGATGTCATCTGTAAACATTAACTCAGCAGCCTTTTCAGTGCTGTCTCCTTGTTGAATTAACTGGCATCTGTTATCTCTTACGCTTGATCTGAGCATCACCTTGAGTGACAGAATTTAAATGCAGTTCTCAATCCCTCCCCCATCCCCACAAGTCCTCTGCCTGCCTCTTTGAACACTGGACAACAGCATTACTAACTTCTTGTTCCTTATGCAGTAATTGTCGGTTATTGACTTTGATCTCTGAAGTTGTTATATTCTGAATTTCCTCATCTGCATACTTTCTGCATAGTATCTGTAAAGTTCAGCCTTTTGGGGCCAAACAAACAGAAACCATGATATTGTGTGGTTCTCCTCATCTTACACGTTGATTGGTACTTAGTTATAGTCTTGGTTGGGTTATACAGCATAGGTCAAACTTGGTGAGAATTTTGGAGAGGGTGTCTGTCCTCTGCCTTTCACCTTCTCATCCTCTGTTGTCCTCTGCTGTGTTCTGCTTTTGGATGAGATCATACCTGCCTGTTTTTCTTAGCTTTCAAAGTGTTGAGGGATTATTCCATCTACTATCATAGAGAAAATTTGGCTATCTGCTTGCTACTTGTATTTTTAGTAAGCATTTTTCTCTGTCCTTAAGTTGTTTGCAAAGCTACTTCATTATTTTCATTTAAAATTCTCAGTCTCCTCTCCCATTGAAACTTCTTAACATTGGTGCCTTTAAACACTGTGAAGCCACATGTGAAATGTTGATGCTGTTGTATTAGATAGAAGAGTATTACCTCATCATTCTCATGTGTGGTTTTCTCCATCTGATGTTTGGTTTTGGTTAGGGTTTTAAGCTCTTTGTTGAGGAATCATCTTTTCTGAGTCATGTTCATGCATTGCCCAGTGAGGGGAGATGCTACACTGTGACTGACACCTTTTAACTCTGGTAATAAGGAGTGCTGGTGTATTGGAGAAAAAGCAACTTCATGAATATGGCTACTGTTAATGGTGTCCATAAGATCTGCTGCAAATCTCCTAGTCATGTCATGCTTTTTATACGTTTATTCTTAAAAGGACTGCTTTGGGGTTTTTTTGTATGTTAAATTATGCCTTCTTACTATTTCATGAAATGTTTATATAACTAAAGAAATAGTTTGCTATGTAATAGATTCCCCTCTCCACACACCTGGGTTCTTACTAGCTTGGGAGCAAAACTGAAAATAACTTCTTTTGTCTTTAAATCTTCTTATTTTCTGGTTCACAGAATTAAAAGAAATTGTATTTATCATCCAGAGTCAAAGTAATTCTTTTCATTCCAAGAGAGCAGAAGATCTAAAAAGAGATATTTTAAATCAGGCTGCAGATCTTGGAAAGGTATGTTTAGATTAAATAGATTGCACCTTGTTATGTATGTTTTTACTGCATTTTACTAAAAATACCATTTTCCATTATGCCTTTTTTCAAATCTATTTTATTCCTTTTGGTGATTGTCTTCTGTGTGCTTATAAAAAAAACTGTTCCACTGGGTATTTACTGATTGTATGCTGTGATATATCACTAAATAATTTTAATTTGAACTTTCTACCTTTTCGTATAACGGCTGTTTTTGTTTGGATGGCATTTGATGCAAAAGTGTTAACAAGACAGACTTTGAAAAATACAGTTTTCCAATATGACTGTAGTGTGCTTTTTTAAAAAAAAATATTTTCTTTATGAAATGGAAAACATACTCATTTAAGTAATTGAATAATTTTAGGTGAGTATTTTGTTAGAGCCAATGTAGGTGCTGTAATTTAGATTTTGTCAGAATTTCATTGCACAACTGTAGCATTGTGGCAATAGAGTAGCAGCGTGTGTGAACATGAAAATCCTAACACAGGATTCCGTACTTCCTACAGCAATAGTCTTCCACATTTCTCTTGCCCACATCAGCATTGGCTCCCTCTGTGGTGTTCCCTAACTACTCCTTGTTCCTCTGCCACCCCGCTGTAGACTGAACCCTCTCACCTGGTGGTGGGCCATGCTGGCCTGGGAGCTGCATGTTGTATAAGTCTGACTTTAACCTGACACTAATAGAAATTTTACTTGTATTAGCCTAGAGGGAAGAGGTTTTTAAGAAACTTACATTGAAATTTAAGTGGACATAAACATAAACAGTGCTTTATTTTCTTTGTCTTTAATAAAAATAAAACAAAAGTAAGAAGCACACACATCACCTGATATGAAATAGCTTGCTGTGAGGTTATTTGACCTATTTTTCAATTCCATGTTCTTTGTTGTAGAGGCAGAAGAAGTCTGATTTAAATTGTCTTATGTATCTTATCCCTGGAGTGCTTAAATCAGATTCCTGGATGTTTCAGGCTTCATTTATCCAAGCTTATCAGACCTGCTGTAATTAAATCCATTCTAAATGCAATTTTTAATCCCTTAATGAAATCAGTTCATGTGAACAGCCTTTGTTCTGCAGAGTTCTGCTCTTTCTGAGTCCTCTTTGGGATTGAGACAAATGTTCAGATACAGTGTATACAAAGAGGATTACGGCTTCAGTTGTTAAAAACAAGGATTTTCGTTGATTCTGTAATGTTGCAGAATATGATGATGAAAAGAACAGTAAGTGGAAGTATAAATAGTTTCAGTGAGGCAGAAATTTAGGCATGTTTTATGGGAGAGAGCTAGAATCCTTTTTGTAATCAAATAATTGTATCTGTAAATACTTCTGCTTTGAGCAAACTGAACTGGCTTTTAAAAAAGTTTATTGTCTAATTAAGGAGATTCCTTTATGGGAATGCTGAAATGGTGATGCTTTTTCAGTATTAAGAGGTACCTGTTAAACAGCATTCATGGAATCTTAGAGAGGCAGGCTGGAAATACATCACACCAAAAATCTCAAACCTGAAATATGGGAGAAGGGGAAAGCCATCAATGTGTAGGAAAAAAAATGAGCATAGCCAGCATGTACTTGGTAGGTCTTGATTGTTTTTGTTAACTCATGGTGCCACTGTAGGCCACTGTGAGGCATGACCCAATAATGCTAATTATTGCAGAAGGGAGAGAAGATCTCTGCAATCCTACACATCAACAGTTGAAGTTGACATTTTTCATTAAAAAGAATACATATGTAACAATTACTCTCAGCAAAGGAAGTTAAATCCTTGTGTTTTAAAGGACAACTGCTGTGTAGAAACAAAGGACTGGATCAACTGAATCATCAGGTTCACTTGCCTGTTGTCACAGGACCAGACAATAGATGTTTAGTCCATAAAAATTCATTAGTTACTACTTTTTGCTGTTTTAAAATGAGAAGTGGAAGCCAGCTGGTAGATTTGTTGCTTTAAAATTGATTAAATCATCCATACGTATTTTACATTAATCTTTACAAGTAATTTGTCAATGTATTTTCTTTCACTGTGTATTTAAAACACTTCCATCATGTGAAACTCATCTGTAGTTCCAGTCACCAGCAGACGTTGGTATTGCTTTCATACTTAAAAGCATATTCCACAGCTATTTATTGAAAAGTAACCAAAATGCTTAAGTTAGAACATAGCAATGAAGATAATTCCTTAAGATTTTTACCAATTTCCTTAATTTTCTGACATTTCTGAGCATTTAAGAAGCTCTGTAAACTAGGCGTTCCTAGGGAAACACCAGATAAGAATAAGGAAGTTGTCAAGAGTGTGAAATGATAATATTTGGGTCTGTTCCCTTTCTGTCATCTTAAAAAATTTTAAAACCAGGATTACTTTTTGGTTGTTATGTTTAAGACTAGAAAACAGGTAAAATTCAGGTTTTGAAAACTGATATATTTTAGCTGAAATACTGTTAGATGCACTTAATGCTGTTCAGTTGCCTGGATGGTGACATTGTTTTGAAGGCAAAAGTCTGTGTATTTCTTTATGGAAACTGGTCTGGTAGAGTAAATGCCTGTGGGGTTTTTTTGTTTGCTTGTTTTGTCTTTGAGGGTTCTTATATCAAATACCCTCAGTCAGTTCATTATGTTCAGGAAACTTATTTTTCCTGAAAAACCTAGAAATTAAATGGTATGCTATGTATATTAACCAGAAGAAATACAGCAGATTAGTACTGTTGATTAGAGTTTAAAAAACTAGAAACAACAATAAACCAAGAATGTAAGAATAAGATTTTAAGACTGGTACCATGGAGTATTGGAAAACGAAAATTAGCATCACATATTTCTGTATGAATAATAAATGATGTGAACTATGACCTCTGTTTTATAGAAGTGTTGTAAACTATGATTTGCAGTATTTTTTGTTTGTTTTGAGCAAAATCCCGTATTTTTTGCCTTCTCATAGAAGTTTCATAGATTTAAATTATCCCTTCATATAAAGGGGAATATTGCTTATTTGTGAGTTTGAGGACTATTACTGTAGTGATTATTGACATCAATTTAAAAGAAACAAATACAATCAAAAGTGTGGAACTGTACATAGAAAATCTCCATATTATGTAGCTTGAATTAAATACTTGATTTAGTTAACATCTTCATTAAATGTTCATAATATTGTTTCTTCGTCAGTCTCCCAGTTTCCAGTTTGGCTAGCATGAAAATAGGTGACAAATGTTAGGAGCATCCTATAGTTATATTCTTGTTTATTTAAAACAATTTTGAAAAATCCTGTTTCCTGAAGCACAGCAGGAGCGAAAATGATGCCAGTAGTCTGTGCCTCAGAAGTTCAGTCCCTTTTGTTATCTTACAGAATCATGCCTACAGAAGGTTCTATTTTTCTCTTCCAACATACATTGGCTGTAACTCAGTATCTAGCTACTGTAAGGTTGAAAGCCTCTGGTGCCTATCTCAGCTTTATCTTATTATGTCATTAGATTCATGGCCACAATATCTGTTGCCAAAGTGCCAATTGTTGAGCATGGCATGTGTGCTTTAAAAATCTGTTACTTTTAATTGCCTAGGCTGTACTGATGGCAACACTGCGCTATTTCAATAATATGGAAGATCTCTTGTTAAAGTGATGGAGAGGGAAAAAGAAGTATAATTAGTTTGCTTGAATTTTAATGTGTATATGTTAAGCCATCACCATATTCCTATCTGAAATGATCTCTCTCCAAATTGTTCCTGCTCATGTTTTGGCCATCTGTGAGAGACTACTTTCAGGGAATTTGTAAACTGTATCTTTTTTTTCCTAATTTGCCAGTGGGACATGCATTCCTGTTCTGGGTGAACTAATGTTCTCTGAAGTTCTTCCTAGCTCTGCTTCCACATATCATTTCAGACGCTGGAGTGAAGCTAGCTGAAGTTCTGTTGTCCAAAAGCCTGTTTAAGTATTCCTCTGTTGTTGTTTGGTACTATTCCCGCAATGAATTCTGACATCTGTATCTCACCTGAAAGAGATTTTTTAAATACTATCAGGCTACAATGGAAACAACTCTGAAAATATATCTAGGTTTTTCTTGGCCTGTAGTAGTTCTTTCCTTACTTTATTCCATGTTAGATGTATTTCACGAATGAATAGGCATACATTCCTCTTCCTGATCAACAACAAGCTCTACAGCTAAAAATTCCCAACGGTTCCTGGAGTAGGTCTGAACTGTTCCCTTACTGCAATGCTCACATGCATTTTCATAATGTTGTGGTTATAAAATTTAGTGGAAGGATTGCTCATTCACTGCATCTGGGTTGTCTTTAAACTGATCTGTATATTCAGACAAAATATTCATAGACGTAATTTGCTTGAGACCTTTCAAAACTACTACCATAAATGCAGTGCAATCCATAATATATCTGTTGCCTCAACTTCCAGATTACTTGCTCAAATTATAGATTCTAGTCTGAAAACCCTATTTCCTCTTCTCCCTCCTATAATAGCTTCCCATGACATGGAAGCTGTTTTCCAGCTGACACTGATCAGGTGATTCATTTTAGATCTTGCAGTTTTAACACGGTTTACCTGATGATATTTAAGGGAAG
Organism: Falco cherrug; assembly: GCF_023634085.1. Taxonomy (NCBI): domain Eukaryota; kingdom Metazoa; phylum Chordata; class Aves; order Falconiformes; family Falconidae; genus Falco; species Falco cherrug. The sequence goes on from NC_073698.1 coordinate 24,521,326, forward strand.
CATTGAGCTACATTCTGTCCTGCCCCTCCATTTCCATGTCTACAACAGTTAATCTTTATGGCAGGTTTTCCACAATATCAAGATCTACCCTGTTTTTTCAGTTAGAACAGGGATGTTTTATGCGTAACTTGAAATTATTTTATTTCACAGTGTTATTAGATCTAGTGGTTTTTTTTCTTTGTAAAATTTTAGTGTGCCATCTGTTTTCTTCTTAGCAACAGTTTTCTTCTGCAAGGATTTAGTCATGTCAAATAAATCCTGTAGCCTCATTAAATGTGCTTCTCACCATAGTTCTTAAAATGTTTATTCCTTAAGATGTAAAAATTTATCTCTTTATTATTTTTTTATTATCTTTATTTATTATCTTTTATTAGGCTCTTTAGCATACTTTCTCTATTAGCTTTCCATTGTTTTTCCCTCTTTGTAGAACAAACATTGGATGCCAGTCTATACCAGAGCTTTGGGGAAGAAACTGGCATGACATCTGTGATACTAATCTTGTACACCACTGTACTTGGCCCAGGTCTTACTAGTCTTTGATTGATCAGCAGGACTCTGCCACAGCAAAATGATGAATCTGGCACGTGACTGGCAATAGACTGTGTGAAGGTATCTTGTTGAGATGACAAGTCCTGCATTTCTCTGTGGTGAGGGCAGAGGTGCTTGTGGGGTATCTGGAGCATCTGGCACTCTTACTTTCTCAAAAGAAGTGAAGTCCCTGCAGGGAGTCCCTCATGGACTCAAAAATAATTGAGTATTGGGGAACATGGTACTGCTGTGAAAGAGAGGAAGGAAGAAGTTCCAGCTGTTACTGGTGGTGTTCTGAAACCACACAAATCCTTGTCCAAAAATTTTGAAGTATCACAGTACCCAGTATGTGTTGTTTTGTGATGCTTTTTTCTGTCTGTATTGCTTGAGTGAGACGGCAGTACCAGTAACTACTAAAAGCCCTGTATAATCTCTGGTTTATGAAGAAAAAGTTCTGGAAACAAGATTTCTTTGTCCTTTTCTTCCCCCTGCCCTCCACTTTAAACAATATTTTGCATTTAAAAGATGAACACCTAAATATTGCCATATTAGTTGAATTTTCTCCAAAACATGCATATTTATGCCTTGTATAATTTGTGTTTCTTGTTAAAAAGACAGAAGACAAAGTGATGGATTAATGTAGTATTTCAGATGCCCTCAATTTCAGATTCCTCTAAATTTCATTGGACCTTGATTTTATCCAACCTTTCTTCTCTTCCCTTTTGCTTTTGTCTGACTTCTATTTGTAACATCATCCAAAACGTTCATATTTATGCTTATTTTACAAATCTGTCCATAAAACTTCACTTTTATTATGTGAGTAGAGCTTGCAGTATAAAAAAGCCTTGCCTTGTAGTAGGTGTGTGCATTTAAGTGGTTAGTGTATGAAGCTCACATTTCCCCTTCCTTATCGGTATTAACATCGGCATTTGTTTGTTTTCTGATGTATGTAAGCTAACAAGTGATACTTTTTCTGATATCAACATGTTCTTGGGTAATTTTTTTTTCCTCTTAAGTCCATAGTTTGTCTTCATAATGCTTAATTTATTTTAGGATTTGCATTTTAAAATGTTGCCTGCTTATTTTGGGACCTCACTATTTGGGTGCTCAGCTTCTGAGATGCTTCTCAACTCGGATATGTTGAAGGGTGAGGTGCCTCTAAGTTCTGAAAATCAAACCTTTTGAATGTGTTTCATGAAAAGTGTACAAAATTACTATTTAGTTTTGAAAATGTATTTCAGAGTTGTCTTGAATCTCTTCAGGGTTATCTTGCAGGACTTTTTTTTGTCTTTACTTTCTTTGAGCTGTTCTCTTACCTTTTTCTTTTGTTTGGTCTCTGACTTTCTGATATGCCCTTCCTTCTCATTCTGCAAAGGTACCAGAATCTTTCTGATAATTACTAGGCTATTAATAGCAAAATTGATGTCTAGCCCATTGACTATTAAAACTGTGAAAGTTACCTACATTGTAATGCTGGAAGGTGAATATGATCATCTTCCCATAATAGATATTCAGTACATTTGAAGGAATTTGTAGAAGTTGGATAATTCTGCACTAATAAGATCTTTTAAATGTTTTAGTAGTGATGAATGGGCTCCTCTCAGCCCTCCCTCACACATCATATACTGTTTTTATATATCTGCTTTTCCCAGTCAAATATCTGGTAACCACATTTCTGTAGAAACTAGGATCTGTCACCTCACAGTGATGACTTCTTATCTCACTGCAAAATATATACATGAAATTGGGAAGTTTAAAGTGCTTTAGGCGAAGGTGCCTCTCAGTCTCTTCTGCAGCAGTCTCTGCATACATAATAGGATTTGAACAAGACAATTTCACTAAGGTTTATCTTTATAGTAAAGAATAAGAGATTGGTTTAAAGTTTCCTCTTCCACTGTGGCTGCTGTCTGCTATGTTAAAATTCTCAGCCATCTTTGAATAGAGTGCCATATTCACTGCTCTCAAGTATATGTGGGACTAGAATTACTAAATCATCAGATTTAAACCCTTAAAACCCATACCTGTTGACAGGTTTCTTTGCTCTTGTAAGTTATCCTGAGCATTTATACTAATACTTGAAACACATCTACCATATTTATTGCCTTGTGGAAGCTTCTTTCTGCTCTGCTGTTCTGGATGCTTCTCTTCTTCCTTTCTTCCTTAGTTAGAAAAAATGTGTTTTAGGTTTACTTTTACACCACTTTAAGGGTGGGAGGGACCTGCTGCCCCATGTATCACATTAACTAGGGAGGTGACTGCCTTGAACTTGCTGTCAGTGAAAGATGCTCCAGGCTTATTTGTCTGTGAATATAAAAATCTACTAAGAAATGAAAACACTTAAAACTTTGTGAGGCTAAGAATTTCCATAGATATTGCTATAAAAAGTTGAATGTTAATAGCTTATATTTTTTCCATAGATTAAAGGGAGAGAAGAGCACAAGACAGAAGTAAACCGTCGTCCATTTGTGTGTATGACACGTGGAATTTACAAACCATCCAATGTTAGAAAAGACTTAATAGATTTTGAAAGGACAGCTTGCTAATAAGAAAAGAATCAAGGGAACCCCATATATGGCTTAATTTCGTTGTTGAAATGTTTTTATGTGTTTGTTCTGACTGAGGAAGATTATGCTTTTAAGTAAAAACTCACTTTGCACACTATTATCAGACACAGTAATAAAGTCCTATCTTAAACGTTCTAAATGATGTTATTCATATCAGTTGGCAGCATAATTATTATGGTTCACCATTAATACCTACTTTCAAGAATAATAGCTGGTATTGTATGCCACATCTCTGTCTTCTGTATGATTGCTTTTATTAGGAATTCTTGTGAACTGGGACCTGTGAAGACAGTGTTCCTCACTGCTTTTTATCCACACAAGTGATAAGCAAACAAATGGCACTTTACTGCAATATATTGCTGTCATTCTAGACTATTGGCTCATTATGCCTATCTCTGGAATCATTTATTATAATAAGCACTCAAAAATTTTCCAGATTTTTCCACATCTTTTTTGTTTTGTTACAAAATAAGACTTGCTTCAGGATGTGGGTGATCACTAACTCTCAAAAGAACAGAACAGGGAAGATAGTGAATTCTAGGGGAGGAAAAAGAAAATTAAATGCAGAGTAAATTGGTGAGAACTCTTATATTGATTAAGTATTCTTTTACTGAATGAAAATTGTAACTTTTTAATTAGCAAATTTAAAGTCTTAGTTTTCAAATTTCAGACTGCTGCTTAAACTAAATATTAGACTGACTTAAACTCCATGTAACTTTTATTACTATTTTATTAAATCCTGGTTAACTGAAAAGCAGCAGCTGTGCCATACTGCTTATCTGGACTGTTTCTACATTATCAAGTAGTGCAGTGCAATAGGAGCAAACGTGTAGAGCAGTGCAGTTGCTGAGGTGCTAGTGCTCATGTTCCATAATGTTTCAGAGTTTTACTTTGGACTAGTTCTGACCTGGTTCTATGGACTGGACGTCCATTAGCAGTTGCAGCACATCCTTTGGTTTAGTTTCATCCCAAAGGAACAAAATGTGTGCACTCGTGATTCAAGATAATGTGGTGAGTAGGAAAAAACGCACAAAAATGGACTAACCTAGACTGAATATATGAGGTTGTGTTAGGAAGCAGTAGGAGCTGCTTTTGGTCTAGGTCTCAATCTTGTGGTTAGATTTGAAATTTATTTAATAATCAAGTCTTTTTTTGTAGGTATTAAGATTTATGATAATAATTTTGAAATGAATTGATACAACTGAATGTTATTCACATCTCCATAATTACAAGAATGGAATTATTTTTTTATATTGTTCGGTTTGAAAAGTCAGGAGTTGACAACTCTATCAGCAAGCACTAATCAAAGATTCTGGACTTCATTTTGATCTTTGAAACATGTAGCCCAGTCTAGAGTAAAAGAGATGAAATTAGATGTGGTTTATGCTTTTTGACTAATTGGGGGGTGCGTTATTCATTTGTTGATGAATGTATATTTTGAAAAAATATGTATATTTTCAACATAGTAGTTTGAGTTTTCTCATGTCCTGGTCATCTGGAATCATGATCTAGTCAGGTTTTCATCTACAAGATTGGAAGCAATTGTGTTGATGTTGACACATTTAGTGCTCCTGATAACGGAAAACATAAGCACGTAAGTCTGCTTTGCACTTTGCTGCAGGACAGTTGTTTGTACCTAGTGGCTGAGGAAAATCTGTGGTGTCACATAAACATAATTCAAACCAAATTAACACTGATTATTACTGACAACAGATGAATTCTTTCTCGATAACTGGACCTTTTACTGATTTTCTAATTGCGGGAAGGCTAGGCAGCAAGTTAACATTGGTAACACTGTAATATGCATGCTGAAATTTACTTCCACCATTGTTGAAGAAAAACCCAGTAAAATAAAAAATGAGTGGCTATCAGCATTTTTCCTACTTGAAAAAGTTACATCAGTGATAATTACAGGTTTTTGAGACAGAAATACATTGTAGTAGAAAGACTTCTTTTCGATGATTAAATAAGTTATTGCATAAGGATTATTGTACCAGCTAACTGCCTTAAAAATTCCCTTCACTTACAAATATGTACTGTAGCTATTTTCCCAGGCAAAGAGTTGTTGAATCTAGTGTGCAAGCACAGAGGAGTCAGTGCTTTGGTTATACATTCAAGTCTATTTTCTGGCAGCTAAGCTGTGTTCTGAGGATTTCAATATAACGTACAGTAGGAAAAAGGAATTTACTTCCTCTTCATTAAAACTTTTCTTTTTTTCTTTTTTTTTTTCCCTCTTATCTGAAGTTAGTCAGGAATACTTCAAATAATTTTCTTAAGTTGCAGTTTCTACCTCCACATGATTGAGTAAATGTTACCATCTTTTCTTTAATGTAAGATCATTTGATGACAGACTTAACAGCATCTTGCTCTTGGTTTATGAAAGCAGGGTACTGCTGTGGCCTTCGCCTGAACCCTTTGAAACTGCACATACTAGATTACAAAAATTCGTTTCTTCTTTAAAATGATCACCAGGCATCTGAGGGTAGAACAGAAGTAGAGATTCTCTCTAATGGAAAATAGCAGATTATACTTTATTACTTCAGGCTTCCTGAGGAGCAGAAGGACTACAAAATGCCTTTTTATTTGATATTATGCTTTGCAACCAACATGGGGTTTTTTAAAACCTTACTGTGGCCTTTCAGTACTTAAAGGGGTCTTATAACAAAGATGAGGACAAACTTTAGCAGGGTCTGTTGTGATAGTATAACAAAGATGAGGACAAACTTTAGCAGGGTCTGTTGTGATAGTATAAGGGGTAATGGTTTTAAAGCTAAAGAGGGTAGATTCAGGCTGGATGCAAGGAAGACATTTTTTATGACGAGGGTGGTGAAACACTGGAACAGGTTGGCCAGGGAGGTGGTAGATGCCCCATCCCTGGAAACGCACAAGGTCAGGTTGGACGAGGCTCTGAGCAACCTAATTTAGTTGAAGATGTCCCTGCTTATTGCAGGGGGGTTGGACTAGATGAACTTTAAAGGTCCCTTCCAACCCAAACTATTATATGATTCTATGAAAACAACTTAAAGGGAGAAATAGAGCGAAGGTTGAAAAGGTCATGACCATCTTGGAGAAGCTCCCAAATAACTGACTTGTTAAACAGAAACAAAGTACTTTTGTTACAGATGTATTGTAAAATAGTACTTTAAATCATTTGTGGGTTTTATTTCAAGGGATATACTGAAATAATGTTTGGCTCTGGATTCTTGGACTTGATGCTCTGACAAATATTGATACTTAGGTCTTTAAAACATGGAAAATATTTGAAATGTATATTGTAGTTTTCAACATTTTAGCATTGGAATATGGAGAAGATGTCGTGTACAGTGTAGTATTTGACAGGCAATTCCTAGCAAATTGACGTACTGGGTGTAGACGTAGGGGACTTGCTCTTACTTCTTGTCATTTTAGAAATCCTTCAGGGTGTCTACAGAAGTGGTATGTTTATGAAAATAAAGCTGTAGGGAGACTTCAGTGTGTATTCCACAGCTTTACTTTGTCAGAGTAGTCAGATGACAGGAAGAGTTTGGCTTATTTAGCCTCCTAAGGGAGGGCTGAGAAGAAGATAGATAGACTAGCTCTGAATTTAGGATTAATTTCTGAAAAGAAGATAAAAAAGTAGGGAAAACGTTAAGTGCTTGTAGAGCATGTAGAGCAAAAACTAGGAAGATATTTCCAATTTGGGAGCTGTGTGATTCAACAACAGTGTCTAGGATTTAGATTCCCCACTCCTGTCTCCCAGTCCTGGGTTGCATTAGGCAGCTTATTATACAAAGCACAGGGATATGTGCAAGACACCTGCAGATACCAATATACTAGACCTATTAAGAGCAGATTCCAATACACTACTGTATTTTTCTATAATGTTTTATAAGTTTGGTGATTGCTGTGATCAGGTGATTCAGTAATACAATAATAAACATATTATTGTCATGTTTTACATTTTACCGCATTTCCACATCTGTGTATATGTGGTACTTGCAATATTATGTCACATAGGTCATAGAATAAATAGTGGTGAGCAACATTCAGTTTGAATTATGTTCTTAAGCGCATGTTCTCACTAAACCATATGCTTAGGGCAAGGTTTAGTTATGCTTCGATGAAATTTGGTGGACTCCATTCTGCAGGAAAACAAAACAAATGCAGCTCTGCAAGGCAGGTCTTAGAGGATGTGACCTGGCTGTGGCTCTGGAAATCCTGTTTTATCTTGGGATGATCTCTGCCTTCCTGGGTGCTTACAGAGGTCAATTTTGGCCTTGTAGTCTATGAAATCTTAGCCTTTGTCTTTACACCATACAGGTTTGTTCTCTGTAAACTGTGCATTTCTCATAGAGGCTTTGGTAGATGAATATGAGGTTGCATGTAGTATGAAAAGATTTCAGATATTCATTTCAGGTTAGCAATTCTATTTCTTAAAAATTCTTTTATCCTGAATTATCTTTGTCTTCACTGAATATGCTGTTTCCCCAAGGTTGTTCATGTGTTAATGAAGAGGACTTTTAATGTTTAGATTCAAGAACCAGAGTTTGATTTCATTTCTGCTGTTGATTTGTTGTGAAATTGAGCATGTCACTAGCATTTTTGTACTTGTATAAATAGTACTAAGTGATTTTAAAGGTATGCACGAGGGTGTGCTGAAGTTGTTTGAAGACGTGGATCTAACCCCTTTATTCACACGTAGTTTTTCTGTTTGTGTAGAGTTTGCAATTATAATGTGGCAGGTATTACTGCTCTCACTGTGCTGATATAGTAGGTGGTATTTGGGGTAAAAATATCTTATAGTATATTTCTAGATCACAAGTGATGACATTTTTTCGTTTTGGCCTTTTAGTCAGCTGAGTTGTGAATGTGCGGAAGGTGGTAGTTTCTTGGTCTTCAAAAGTGATTAATCTATTTAGATTTAATTTGACATGTGTCATATGTGAAGGGTTAATATGCATGAAAGCATATTGGCTCTGTAACTGTGGAAACAATAGTTTCAAGATAAAATAACCAGTGAATACAGAACAAGGTATGGGATGCATTTGTAGGAGAGTTTTATGAGATACATGGAAGCTAGACTGCACGTGCTCTTTCACTCCCCAAAGCTGACATCAGGTACATTTTGCCTTATTTCTGTCCTTGTACTGAAGGTAGGATAAATAAAATTAATGGGTAGCCCCGTTCCACTAGGTTCAGAGTGAAAATACATAAAATGAGAAAGGAAAAGCAACAGAGATCCTCCTGTATTTTTGTAAGAGGCTGTTTTACCTGTATAGCGTGTTTTAAACATCAAATTGGAATTGATGCATTATTAGAGATGAGTGGAAGGGAAGATATTTACAGGGCATGTATTTTCATGTTTTAGAGGAAGTTGGGTAGAGCGTGGTTATGAGAATGTCAAAAAGAAAAGACATGTTGCAAAAGTATCAGATTTATCTTAAGAAAGAGTGTATTTTCCTTATCATTACTCCTTTGATCTGCACAAAGGGAAGAGTTGGAATTTTTTTGTGTTAAAGTGGAAATACTTGGGTATTTGGTACAGCTACTTAGATTCTGTAATTTACTTCATATCTCTTGCATGGACAAATGTTTCTATCTAAAATGATTGCAACTTTGGCCTTTAGTATGATATAGACACTGAATATGTTAACTACTTTTATCTCTGGCTCCTCTTGTACATGAAATACGTGGCCACATACAAATACTAGCATAACTGCAGGATTTGTATGCTTGTAAAAATGAATGTTCTTGTAAAGACAGTGGTTTGCCCTTTTGTCTTCCTATCTGCAATCCCATAAACAAACATTTTTATGGTTTTACTGTGGTTACGTTTTAGTGAAATACCAGATGTTGAGCATACTGTTACAAAGATTTGCCACTTCCACTAAAAACCTCTGGACTTCTTGGTTTTGCAATAAATTGAAACTAAACAGAAACATGTCTGGTAGATTTGGCTTGAAATAGAACTATAAATCAGAACCACTGATATTTTAGGTGCAGGTGAATATGCTGTTTTAAGTTAGAATTTTGGTATAGTTTCTTTTTCATTTGGGTCATTGACAATAGCATACATATTTTTAAAACAGTAGATAATTATTTTTGATAGGGTTAATACACTCCTGAGACACACAGTTACTCTTTAAAGTGGTAGAGATGTTTTCTTTAGCATATTAAGTTTGGAGGTTTTATGTATTTCTAGGTGCTGTGCTTAGCTGCCTTTAAAAAGGATTTAAACTTAACAGAGTCAGCAAGCAGTGTGAACTTTATCTTGCAGCTTTTCTTAAATAATATTTTTTGTTTGTTTTGTTTAAATGTGACTTTTATGTTAATGGAATTGACTTATATTCATGAGAAGCATTCATCAAAGAGAAATGTTTGGCATATGCATGGTGTAAATGGAAAGGAATTAGGACCTTGACAGATCAAGATGGTTTTTCGTTGGAGCTGCTGAATCTGCTAGCCTGACAGAGGCAAGGCTGCTGCAGGTCCAGCCAGTAGCGGGGCTGAGCAGGTGTTCCCAGTAAGCACACGTGCACACAATATATGTACATATATGCATGGTCATCGATGTAGATTGATGCAGAAACCACAGCACTCCCACAAACACAAACTGCTCAATGGCCTGACATTGTTTCACTTTTCTGGCTGGTCAGGATGAGAGCCTCTTCAGGGAATGTGTATATGTAAATATACATCTCTACAGTATGGATGCCTCCAAGAGCTGGTCTTTGACAATCTACGCAGTTGCTAGTCTTGCATACCCAGTCTCCGCAGTTGCCAGCATGTGGGCAGGTGAGGCTTGCTGTATGGCTCACAGTTCCATTCCAGTTGCTGGTGCTCCTGCACATACACACACACACATGTGCACACGTTGTGGATCCTCTCAGTAGCTTTAGGCACTTAGTGTATCCAGTAGTTGACTGCTGGCCTCCCTGTTGCCTGATGCACACACACACACACACACACACGCAAACAGTGCTACTGCCTATGTAGTACAGAATATATCTCTCACACACTCTTTACATGCATTACAAATTAGGCAGTTTGGTTTATTAGAGGACCATGTTGGAAGGGTGTTTTCTTGGGAACTACCCCAGAATGATAGCTTGTCTGCTAGACTTCAGGATCTGCCACACTGAAGACATTTCAAGTAACAAAAAACTAAAGAAATTTTAGAAAATATTTTCCTTTGTAGGAAGCTGCTTTGATTTTTCAGGAAGAAAAAATGCTAACTCCTCATTTTCACGTTTGCATAAACCCATGGGTTTCTGTCATGATGTTAGTGTGATAGGTTAAAGCTGAACTCAGCAAAGTAAAGTGTGAGAATTCTCACATAAGCTCTGTGTAACATGATTGTCCAATGGAAGCCTTTGTAGAATATGCTACATTATTTATAAGTCTTTCTTTACAGTATGGGATTTTATGATACCATAAAGGAGTATGATATGTTGCTTAATTTACTACATAGGACCTATACAAAACATTTAACTTTGCGAGTATTAGCTTTATATCTAATAGAGAGTTAAGAAATTACGGGCTGGGAGAAGCACTTTCCCTAAATTGCGCATTACGTCATTTTTGTACCATCCTGTATCATCTATTCTGCCGGGCTACTTGCTGGTTAAAAACAGTGAAGAACTAAGTAATCATTCCAGAGTAATACTTTTTAAGATTAGTTGGTTTAGTTTAGGAAAAAAAGCACATATAATGCAAGTTTAATGGAAATATTTTAATTTTTCTTAAAGGAATTACCTACGGTTCTGCTTATTCATCAGATGGACGGGCATGAAGGTGCATGGACAATATTACCATTAATGAGAGAGTAAGTGTGATGAATGCCAGTTTTTTTTGCAGAATTTTTTGTAACCAAGAATATAAATATTCAAATATTCATTACTCAGATCTCTCTTTTTCAGAAGTAAAGTTTTTGAATGAGAGTTGCAATGTTACCTTTTCTCTTTCTTTCTTTACTTCTTTTTTTTTTTTTGGTTTTCCAAAGCAATTTTCTGTTAAATTTAATTAAATCAAAAAAAACTATTTTAAATTAAAGAACGCAATAATATAACGTAACTGAACAATTACCTTCTTCAAATGATTGTGGGTTTTAAAATTATTAAGGAAGTAAACTAGTCAAAAGAAATACCATTTTGAAATGTGTATTTTCCTGTTTGGTCCCCACTTCTCACAGTGTAAGGTGTGAGGTATTTTAGAACTTTTGACCTCTCAGATTACTTGGCTGAATGAGGTGGATAAATAGTTTTAAAAAAAATCTTTAATAATACCTCTTTGGGGTTTCTGTCTTTTGTTGCATACAGTGTTTCTAAGAGGTGGTATGCCTCTCTAGTGAAAAAGTGTAGATTTCAACATCTTTTTAGAAGCTTGTATGTCCAGTTTTCATTTTAGTATGTTCAGAAAAGATAGGTGATCTCAAATATGTTTTCTTCTTAGCTTATGCAGATGGTTCCAAGGAAGACAGGCTGCATTTACACAGTAGTATGTCGCAAGCTGTCAGGAAGCAATGATTCTTGTTTCAGAAAGTCCTTAAGCTACGTGGTGCTGCAGGCTATCATTTGCCTAAAACTTGCATTTGAAATTGATGCCAGAGGCTCTGGAGCCTCTTGAGGTTTAACTTAGCTAATATAATTTGAGTTACTCCAGAGGATGTTTTTCTTTTGTTTTGAGATTTTTGTATCAGAGTGGTTGCAGGACAGGATGCTTTTCTGTCTGCTTTCTATTGCTTTCTGTGTGTGTAGGAACATGAAAATATGCTTGTATAGTAGCTATCTTTGAAATACATGTAAACGGTGAAAAGGAGCAAAAGGAGAATTAAAGTAAATTGAAAAAACTGGAAGATGATGTTGCAACTATCAATCATCTTTGTTTTTCCTTCTTAGCTCCTGTTTCAATGACCTAGTGGTTCGTCTTCTGAATTATTTATGTCTTGGTAACAGGGTTTACAGATGCATCTCTTACAAGATAGCAAAACTCAAAAGCAAAAATACAAATGCTCATTTGTGTGATAAAGCAGAAGAAAATTCTTCAGAAATTGGAAGAGGAATTATAAGTAGAGGATTTCCATCTTGAGAGTTCTGGGATATGAATTTCCTTGTGTCTGCTGTTTCACTTACCACTTTTGGCAGAATGAAGACATGGAGTAGTTTAGAAGTATATCAGTGCTGTGAGGCTTGTACTGTTTAGTTTTTTCAACGGACAGAAGAAGAAGGGAGATCAGCCCATTCTGCAGCAGCTGATGATGCTCAGAATTGTGATATAAATGATGCATTCTTGTCAGAAAACTGCTCTCAGAAGAATGGCTTTCCTCAGTTCTTTAGTTGTTAACATTTTTAAGGAGGCTTCAATAGTTATGACAATTCTTAATTTTTAGTTCTTGGGCACAGGTTAACTTGGACAAAATAGTTCATTTCAGAAGATGTAATTGTAAGACATCAATGGATGTTTTATGACGCAGTACCTTTACTGTCTCAAGAAGGCCCACTGCATTTCTTCTCAGTAACCATGTTCTTTAAGCTGAGAAGAAACCCCTTTTTTAAATTATTGCCCCAAAACTGGATCTTTGTCAGAGTAACTCTAATGACTCCTTGGAATCTGAACTCCAAATGTGTATGCTGTGAGGTCTGCTTAAGACTCTCTGCAGGCCTTACTTAAATACTTAGCCTTGAAAATAATTCTGTTTGTCCATCAATAGCTGGATGAACAAATCATTCTTTTTGTGAACTTATAGGTGCTGTATTCACAGGATGCAGTAATTCTTGTGGGGGTCATTCTAGTGTTTTCTCCTTGCCCTTCATCCACCTGCTTTCATGTAAATCCAGGTATTTATCTCCTGAAGTTCTAGCCGAGCACTAAAGCATGAGAGAAAAGCCTTCAGTCTTCACAAGGCATTGAGTACTATACATTTGTAAAAACGTGAGGGTGTTTGATGCCCTTTCTGTACTTGTTTGGCAAGTTTTAGAAGGAACAGCTAGGAAGCGTCTTTCCCAGCTGATTGTATCTTGTTTGCTTGCTTGAATGGCAAAGACTTGCTCAGCTTTCAGTGTTGAGCAGGCAACAAGCATATGCTTTTATAAACTAAAGGGATGAATGGATCGTGAGTTTTTCTGGCTATTAGAGTTTAGCAGATTAAGTATCGTAAGCAGAAAGCAGTGAATAATCAAATACTGTTGCAAGACACAGAGGAAAGGTGGTGTTATAGGAAGATGACTGTCATGGTTTAACCCCAGCCAGCAACTCAGCCCCACGCAGATGCTTGCCCGTTCATCCCCACGGTGGGATGAAGAAGAGAATCAGAGGATAAAAGTGAAAAAACTCATGGGTTGAGATAAAGACAGTTTAATAGGTAAAGCAAAAGCTGTGTGCACAAGCAAAGCAAAACAAAGAATCCATTCACGGCCTCCCATTGGCAGGCAAGTGCTCAGTCACCTCCAGGAAAGCCGGGCTCCATCACACATAACGGCTACTAGGGAAGACAAACACCATCACTCTGAACATCCCCTTCCTTCGTTCCCTCTTCCACCAGCTTTATATGCTGAGCATGATGTCATGTGGTATGGAATATCCCTTCAGTCAGTCGGGGTCAGCTGTCCCGCTTGTGTCCCCTCCCAACCTCTTGTGCACCCCCAGCCCACTCACTGGTGGGGCAGCGTGAGAGGCAGAAAAGGCCTTGGTGCTGTGTAAGCGCTGCTCAGCGGGAACTAAACCATCCCAGTGTTATCGACAGTGTTTTCAGCACAAATCCAAAACATAGCCTCGTAGCAGCTACTGTGGAGGAAATTAACTCCATCCCACCCAAGCCAGCACAATGACTTGTCCCAGATGGAAAAAGACAACTAGTTCAGCACCTGGTGACCATCTGGTGCTTCTAGCATGTAATTAAATGACCTACAGAGGAAGAAGGTATCACATGTTCTAGCATAAGTAGTTCTCAGATGGTGGGTTTGGTGTTGGGTTTTGGTGTGTTTTGTTTTGGTTTTTACTCAAATACCATTCCCTAAAATATAAATGACCCTATTGCCCTTTTCAGATTATTTTTGCTGACTTAAATTTCTGCTGTTTATTTCCATTGCTAATTTTATCTGTAGACAGTGCTGTAGAGGAAGAAATATGTGATGTTTATGGGTGTTAATTTTCTTATCCCTCTCCTCAGATGATTTGTTTAATTAATCAATGTAAAAGCCCTGCAAAGGAAACTAGACAGGTAAAGACTGGGATTTTTTTTGTGTGTGTCATGAATTAATAAGGCCTTTTTTTTTTTGTTAAGTGTTGGAAGAATTAAGCTGGGAGCTGTAGAGAAATAAGGTATGAGACATTTCTGAAGGAGTCTGATATCCTGCTTTGAGATTAGCGTTGGCTTTGAGGAAGGTAGGGGAGTCCCTTCAGTCTGTGTAGTTTCATTGTACTGGAAAAGCTAATAAGGCTTTTAGGTTGGGGATGATCAGTATCAAAACAGCTGTGAGAGAACCTGTCATTAAGCATTTTCATGATTGTTGCAATGGTGTTAGATGCCCAGCAGTGGGGCTTCTTGGTAGAAAGTTAAGGTACAGAGGGGAAGGTAACTTAAACTGCTGTCTATAAACTTCTGAATTCATAGGTGGCTATTAGACCTATAGTACTATACATCTCTAAGCAGACGTTCTTTATGTATCTCTATTCCTTTCTTTCTGGAATAAGTGGTGCTATATAAATAGATAGCAGCAGAGGCAGTATCTTCATCCATTTACTGTAGTCCTTTGATATGTAATTCTAAGCAGTAAAAGTTTCAGTTTCTGTTTGAGTAAATAATTGATTGCAAAGTATTTTTGGGGAATGTGGGTTGAGTCTATCATTCTGCTCATAAGCCAGTTTGTTAGTAAAATGTTAATTTCTTTTGTTAGCTTCTCTGTTACCTATGGTAGGAACTCCTCATGGATTTTCTTCTGTGAAGAAGATACAAGAATACAAGTTGTAAAGCTGCTAGAAACACTTGGAAGATTTGACGGGTCTAAGGTGAAATAAAAATCTAGATATTTAACTTTCTTTTGAATGTGCTTGAATGGGTTTTTAGATGAAATGTGGAATAATTCTAAGTACAAAATTATAAATACAGAGTTTTAGAATTCCCAGTTATGAAACAGTTTTGGTGGTCCAGAATTTAATTTTATAACACTGCCTGGATGACTCAGAGCTCCAAACATTGGAAAAGATGTATTCAAACAGCTTAAAATAGTGGGATAGATTTCTTTTGCTGAGGCTGAGTGTCAGCAGTATAAACGTCTGTCTAGCTGTTGAAGAACTGTTAAATTTGAGCAGAGAGAAGATTCCTTCTGTGGATAGCCTGAAAATGATGTAGCATCAGTAAAAAGATTAATATAGTCTGCTGTGTGGTCCCTTATCCCCATTTTCTTGTCTGTCATCAGTTCTGATTATCATCAGACAGAATGGCTGATGTTAGTTTGACTGTCTCTGATCTAATATAGTAGGATATTTTATTTGCATTCTGTTTCTGAACTGTCTTGGTGATAAGACAGTTTTCTTTACCTGCTAGAAAAGAAATAACACCAAAAGACCTGCAGAACAAAAGAAAAATGCAGTCACCTAGGAACAAAGTAAATTTGGCAACAAAACTGACACGAAAGGTGTTGATGTTTAGAATTCTTAGTGTTCAGAAAAAAAATCAGCTTGATGTACATCCTTTGCCTGGAATAAAAGAAGCCAAAATCTCCTGTGTGAAATGTTTTGCCTATTTATTGTTACCTTGACTGTGTATTAAACTCTGCTTCAGGTCTTACTTTAGCATATTTACTTATTTTGCAGTCACATGGCCTTGTTGTGTTTTCTCATAATTCTTTTCTGAAATGATAGTAATAATATAATAACAATAATTCAGAAGTCTTACATTTTTAAACACTCTGTCTTTGAAATGACTGACTGAATATATTCAGGCCTCTGGAATATCCATTTATTTCTGTTTCAGAAGCATCTACTCCAAATCGATGTTCTCAGAATAGACACATAAATCTTTTGGTTGTAGTTGCTATCCTTACACCAGTTTTAAACTCTCCTTTGCATTACATGTAAATTCTGTTACAATAACAGATTATGTCCCAATCTGCCTTAGAAGGAAAATGTTTTGCTTTTTTACATAGCAATTGTCATCTTAGTGTAACAGTCCATAACTGATTCCTTATATACAGTAGTAGACCATCAGTCACAAAATCTAAGATGAGTTAGACCAGAATGAGCTCATTCATTATTCATTTTAAAATATCAGCAGTCTGCATAATAAAAAGGTAGTATACATTAATCACAATAAAATGTCTACAAGGGGCATGTGAATAGCTGATGAATCTTCAGCTCTTCAGTCTGGATGTGGACTAGTAACAGAACTGTTGAGACTGATACAAGTGTAATATTGAGTGAAAACAGATGTGTAAAAGCATCATGAGGCTGTGGAGGAATGTTAAGAGACTGACCTGCATTGAAAACCAAGGACATTATGGACAGCAATAAAACTAAAAAACAGTGAGGAATGTCTGATTTACATAAAGGCCTCAAGGCAAGCACTTGGATAGTCAATTGCATCTGACCATCAGGAAAGACTTTTTTACTATGAGAGTGACCGAGCACTGACACAGGTTGTCCAGAGTGGTTGTGGAGTCTCCATCCTTGGAGACATCTCACAAGCCATCTGGATGTGGTTCTGGGAAGCCTGCTGTATAGGTGGCCCTGCTTGAGTACAGGAAGTTAGACCAGATGATCCCCAGAGTTCCCTTCCAACCTCAACCCGTCTGTGATTCTGTTTCAACAGCAGATTGATTCAACCTGTGCTTTCATAATGGAAGACACCAGCAAGGTTAAACTAAATTGTATGTGCCACTCCTCCTCCTGTCATCCTAACAGGATGATAGACTACAGCTCCAAGGATACCCAGAATAAGTAGACTGAGCTGATGGGAAGCAATGACTTAGTAGCTGTTGATACCTAAAGGATATAAAAGGCCTGTCTAAAGAACAGTTTGTCTTTGAGAATCATAAAAACTCACAATATGTTGTAGTAACACACAGTGAGGATGTAACAGCTGAAATCTCCTGTCCTCTGTGTCAGACACAAGTCTTGAACAGATGAATTTGGTGTGCTTGTCGTGGTATTTGTAGATAAGTGAATACAAAAGTGAGTAGGTAGAATCAACTTGATTAGGAAGGTAGGTAAAGTCACCTCTGACACCTCCTTGAGGTCTGGTATTGAGTTTTGTTGCATCACATCCCTTTAGCTATTAAAGTGGTCTAAAGACTTTGGAGTGCTTTTACTAAAGGTAGGTGATTTTTGCCATTTTTGAAGCACAATATATTAACTGATCTGGTGGATGGTAGTTACCCATAATGTGATAAATCACATTCTTTTTTTTTTAATCTACATTTTTGCCAATATGCAATTAGATTACCATAATTCCTTAAATTAGTTTTTAAGTTCCTTTACATGTAACTAATATAATCTTGTAAGCCAGCCTGCACAAATTGACTTGTTCTACATATCAGTGTAGTAAATAAACAATGTTATGACCAAATAAGCTTGGAGCGTATTGGCTGTAACTTCAAATGCCTTCACTGTGATTTGTGGCTTAATATTGCTAGAAATAATATTATGTGAAAGCCTGAGGAGGGTATATGTATGGGTTTAATTTTCTGTGGTTTATAGAGGAATTACAGTGGTTGGTTGGTTGTTTCGGTTTTTTAATCCATAGATGGTTTTGGTGTAAAAACTAGCATGCATAATCAGGATAAGTAAAGATTTTTTTCACTCTAGCATAACAAAGTGAAGGTCCAGAAAAAAACTGTCTACAGATGGAAAAAAATCCCCACTGTTACCTTCTCCATATATTGTGTTGTGTCAGTTTAACTTTGGCTGTTTCCTCAATAGATTACTGAACACGTACCTCTTATCTCCATGTGCCTCTTGAGGCTTATGGGACCAAACAAGTTTTCAGCATTTGTGTTACCTGGGGAAGTCGCTAGACAAATACAAGATATATTCAATTTAGGTTTTTTTGAGAATTCATGGGAAATGCACTCAGCGCCTCACACATGTATACATACACGTGCACACCATGTTACACTTGTATCAGTCCCTTGGAAAGTCAGTGTTCCTTGTCAGAGGCAGCATCCCATTTCTTTGACTCATGGTTGTTTGTACAGGTCCTGGCCATCCTTGTAGAGGTGGGGTTCTTGAAGCAGGCAGCACCCCATGGGTTTGACTCAATGTGTGCAGCAAGACAAGCATCACTGGTAGCTCTTGAGGGCTGGCCTTTTGTGGAGCCAGGTTGAGTCCTGGCTGGAAGCTGAGGACGTTGCCAGGCTGAATGTCCTCTGGGGCAGCCGTGCTTGCATACTCCTGCCAGGCTCAGCTGGTTGGCTTTAGCTGGAGTTGTCTCATGGTGCATGCAGACCTCTCCTGCTGTTAGCTGACTCTACCGTGCCCTGACCAAATCTCACTCATTGCTCCTGAACTCTGGGGAGCTATAAAATTTAGCTCAGTCTATATAGCAACATCTGCTGGGAGTTAGAAAGATGGCTACTGAGACACAAGATCCTCTTGGGTTAAGCTGTTGTGGTTATTTTTGCTAGGTGTTTCTACAAGTATTTTTGCTTGAATATTTTCCCTGGTGTCTTGAATTTTGTAGTAATCATCTCAGGTGAAGTCTGTGAACTGTGCTAATACCTTGAAGGAATTTTTCATTGTTGCATTCGGGAACTTGCATATATCCGCTTTGAAATTCCATCTGTCTAGCCTCTTTTACACTAGGGAACTTAAAAGGGGAGAAAAATCTAACATTAGATTACTAATTAGTCCAGCCAGGACTATACATGTATGTATACATGTGTGAGGCGCTGAGTGCAGTAATCTAATTAGTAATCTAATACAGATTAGAGCGCAGGGAGTGTGGAGAAGGAGAATCTTTCATGAAAAAACATTTGCCCTAACTTTGAATCTATTTTAGTGATGATAAATTGTCAGGAAAAAGAAAAGCCAGATTTATTGTCATGATGCAAGGAACTTCACGCTTTAAAGATTTAATATAACCATTAAGGTGATTCAGAATTCTGATTCATTGTTTGTACTTGCAGGCCTGAAAAGCCATTTATTTTTTTAATTATATATACACTTACATTCTTTTTTCCCTTCATTACAGTCCTTATTCTGCAAAAATGTTGGGGAATATTTGTTTTATATCCACTCTAAACAGAAATATTAAGACAACTGACAGTAATGTTAAAGAAATAGTAGTAAAATATGCTAATTATTTTCAGGTACAGCAGAGTCAGTAGTAAATTCTTAAGCACTTTTTTAAAACTCTACTACTACTACTTAATTTTTTACTTTAAAAATGCATACTTGGGACCCTCTTCATTTAACTGCTTTGAAGATCAAGGTATTTAAAATGTATTTCCTTTTTAACTTCCCTAGTATAGAAAAGGCTAGACAGATGGAAATTCAAAATGAGTATATATCAAGTTCCTGAATGTAGTGCTTTCGAGTGTCTGTCTAGTCAGTAGTTGGTAATCAATTTGCGTGGTCAAATATTGGACCAGGTTGCACAGAGATGTTGTGGAGTGTACTCAAAACACGACTGTACAGAGTCCTAGGCAGCCTGGTCTGGCTGACCCTGCTTGAGTAGAGGGATAGGACTAGATGATCTCAAGAGCCCCCTTCCAACCTCAACCCTTCTGTGATTTTGGGATTCAGTGCTCTTGGAACGGGTGGGATCTAGGGCATATGCTGGAGTTTGAACCTGCCATGTGTATTTAAATTCAGAGAACTGCCTGTAGTTTCATTTCTTACCAAGTACAATTTTTTGTCTGGATTATTGTGAACAGTATGCTTCCCTTGTTTTTGTTTTCAGGTTTGCTTTATTCAGCATGAATGCAGTTGTCATCTTCACTAAAAGGATGCTGTAGATGAACAAAATTGTTTCCTATATTCCTTTTACAGGAGTGGTTTTTAGGTAAAGCATTATATGATGAAGAATCTACAATAATTCACCATTATGCCTTTGCTGAAAATCCTACAGTCTTTAAATTTCCAGATTTTGCTGCTGGTTGGGCGCTTAGCATTCCCCTCGTTAACAAGTAAGACTTGAATTTTTAATCACTTCTTGTTTATTGATAGTAATTAAGAATGTTTAATTTATACAGTTTTCCTAGGTGCTAATCAATGTTATTTTAATGAGTTATGATTTCATATGGATTAATTTTTTATATAAAAGGTGAAGATGTTCTTGCAGAACAGTTGAAGGTTTATTGCAGGTCGTGTAGATATGCAAAGTCAAATGTTAATTTTGAGCTGTTTTTGAACTGAAGCTCTGATTGCAGCTTAGCTATGGCAGACAGCTTGGGATGTGCTCAGCCAGTGCAGGCTGGCCTCTCATGGATTTAACTTCAGAGCCTACATCGAGCTTTTGCTGCTGCCACCAATATGAGCAGTGTCCATGCTGATACATGAAGTCTGCTTTAGTCTGAGGATCTCAGGTGTGTGGGAAGATGTTCAACCAGGCACAGTAATGTGCAGCTAGCTCCAGGTATGCCTACAGAGATTTGGGCTCCCACTACACTTACCCAGAAAATACTGCTTTGATAAAATTCAATTTATTCCTTATTCTATACATTCCAAGCATAATTATTACAAAGAAACACTTAAGAATTCATTAGTAGACAAGAGTACAGAAGCAGATTTCTGTATCGTTGCTGTGCGTATGATATATTTTGCTCTACATCACACCAGCTAGTTAATAGTTGTCCAGGACTAGTTATTCAACTGGTTCAGTACCATCTCTTGTCATTTTAAAAATGTATTCTCCTCCAGACAGCAGTTCTATTCATGGGTCTTAAGAGTGACTGTGTTGCCCTCTAGAACTGTTTGTGATGCTATAGAGGCAACCTAGATATTTATTTCAGATTAGATGCTTAGTTTTTAAATGAGATCTGAAAAGTTCGTAGATTTCAGAAGTTGAATGCACCTTGCTGTAGCAAGGATTGATGTGTTCATAAATTGAAGGTGCCTAAATACTGGTCCTTGGAATACACAAAAAAGAGAATACTGTCTGAATTTTGAGATGCTGATCAATATTGAGCCTTAAATGCACTGCGGCTTTTGATCTGTTAAAAATACTGTGCCAGACTGTCTACTCCAGATGAAAACTTTCTTCTTGGGTAGGAAGGATGTATCAAATGTGTGTGCTGAAAACAAATATCATCACCCTTGTACTCAGATGAGGAAAAAAAAAAAAAGAAAAAGAGATATAAGTTGCTTCATGGGGCAATAAATACAGTGGTGTGATTTCCTCACACACACACCCCCACCCCCCAACCCTCCCCCGGTAAGATGGTCAATAATATCAGCCACACTTTGCTGCCTACACTAATGAATGGTTTATTTTTTTAATATGTTTTTGAGTAAATTTCTTCATCTTTATAGGCTTGCAAAGAAGCTGAAAAGTGAACCACTCAAGTCAGACTTCACGATAGATTTAAAGCATGAGGTAAGCAGTAATGTGATGAAAGAAGAATTGTCTAAAATCTATGTATATGAATTGTGATAAATTACTATGGAAATAATAGATTTTTCTTAGATGTTGCTAAAGAGTTTGACTGCAATGGCACGTTTAATTTCTTTCCCTTCCTTTAGAATATTGTAATACTTTAAAACTATTTCAAGCATAGAAGAATTCATAAATAAAATTGCATTTGTATGCGAATACATGGTTGTATGCAGTCAGGTTTCTTCTAAGTCTTGCTCTATAAAGAAGGAGAAAGACTTCCAATTCATGAAGCATAAGCTCATGTGAATAGTATCTCAGGTATTAGCCTGCCTCGCTCACTTTCTAAATCAGACTCTAGAGAGCTAAATAAGATGGAGTTTGGATTAAGTACTCTCAGCATCCTAACTGATGTGTGAATAATCAGCTTTGCAATTTGCAGTATGGAAATCTGGAAAATATTTTTGCCTCTGGTTTGCAACAGTTTTAAAAGATAACCACTAGGTCTTCCAGAGGATGAGCTGACTGGAAGGAACATGAGGAGAAAGGAGTGGGAGGATCTGAAAGAGTATCAGTGCTACTTTTCTAAAGCTTTTTTATTTCTTCTGCCTTAAAAATGTCTGTGCAGCCCAGGGTTTTGTACTGACACCAAAGTCAACTCCTGAACCAGGGTGGAAGGGGAGGATGAATTTGGAATAAACTTGCAGATTTTGGCCTGAAATTATGAGTGATTGTGAATTCATTTTAATTGTTAAAAACTCCTAAAAGTCAGCTATAAAATGTGGTTCCAGCCCCCACCCACCCCCCTCCCCCAACTGACCTTACTTAAAACTACTGCTGCTGTTCCAGATCTTTATTCTGTGATGGTTATAAACCTCCTTACTTCCAACATGAATCTATAGTGTGTATGTAGAGTATAAATTGGTGGCATATTTACATGAATTTGGATTTGTGCCAACACTGTTCTTTCACATAGTTTCCCCTCCTTGACTGATGTATTTCTCAAAAGCAATTGGACACCTCTCAGCTTTTATTTTGCTACGTGAAACAAGCCAACAAGCTGTTTCTTTCCTCTTGTTAATTTTTCTAAATGCAAGACCTTGGGCTTCACACTGTTAATCTTTTTGTAAGTTGCCTCAAAGTCATTCCTGTATTCCCAGTATTCCAGTCTACCTCAGCACTGACAAAGCCTCTAAACATAGTATCATTAAAAAAAAAATAAATCATTAGCAGACATTTCTTTTATGTGCCACAGATTGCTTAATGAAAAACAATTGATCACTTGACTGGCAAAATTACTTCCATCCACTCCTTATTCTGTGAGCAGTTCATTGCATAAGTTTCATTTCAAATTTATTGCCATTGATAACCTATTGCAGCCCTGTAGTCGTTCTTTCTGCACAGTCTCATGTCTCCGTAGAGACAGTTCCATTCCCCCTCACTTATTTCATAAATCATCATCATCTTCTTAAATCATTTTTATCTCTACGTGCTTCTTAAGTGAATCAAGATTGACAACAAATCAAAGGATATAAACTGTGATCTTTAGTAATTGTTAGTAAGGTTTAAATTTATGAAGGATGATAAATGTTTTAAGGAATGTTTAGTTTGAGAGAGTGCTAATAACATGTGCCTCTAATCTTTGGTATTTTATTTGGCTCTGTATAAGACTTTTTTCACTCTACTACTTTCTAAGTCCCCGTTTCTTATATCTGTAACATTTATATTACTTTCCATCAGGGAAGCCTATCTTGAAAATATGTGCATTTTCAAAAAGTCTAAAAAAAAAATAGCTACAAATGAGCAGCAGCATGACAAAAACCCTTTACCAATGTCGAGCATATTCCCTGATGCTTTTTCAGAATTGGAAGTGAACAATGGATTTTTTTGTATATTTAACATTAGATTTGAACTAGAACTCAGACTAAGAATATTTATGTCTTTTTATTGTAAATCCATTTCCATCATTTTAGGAACAGTTTGTCATCCTGTGCTGTAACCCAGACTGGCGTTCTAAACTCACTTCTGCAATATGATAGCTTCACACCTTTCTAAGGCTGCCTGTTGAAGATTCCATTATTCAGTGGGAGATCTTAGCACATTATGAACTTTCATAAATAATTCACGTTACAATTGTTAAATATCTTCAGTGCTGCAGGATTGTTGCTTCTTTGTTGGTTCATGTGATAGACATTAATTCTGAGTAGCTGAATTCTGAACTAATACAGGGACAACTGGTTAAAGGATCAGGAGCACAAGTGATGTTCTCCTCTGTCCTTCCAGTTGCAGGGAATGGCAAGGGAAGAAACAGGAGGAGCCAGCAGATCGATACCTGGCTCTGAGCCTGGTGTCACTGGCAGAATTTTGGGGTTTTCAATCACGGGTCAGTTTACACGACAGCAGGCCTGCTGGCAACAGATGGGGTGCACCTGTCACAAAAGGGACAAAGGATCTTTGCACAGGAGTTATCAGTGCTCACTGAAAGAGCTTAAAACTGCATTTGAAGGGGGAAACAGATAAAAGAAGGCTCGCTAGAGGTAAGCCTGGTGGCAGCACGCCACTGTTTGAGGGACGTTGTGCTAGTGAGGTCCTTCAATCTGCTGTGTCCGTGGAGGCAGGGGATAGAGATCCACATGGCAGGAAAGATGCGAGGCTTATTGATGTGTTAGAAACCACGGAAGCGCTTGGCAATTAGGCCTTCTCCCCCGAGATCAATAGCCCAACTGAAGTGCATCTACACCACTGCACACACTGTGGGCAACAAACGGGAGCAGCTGGAAGCCATTGTGCAGCAGGGGAACTGGCATAGCTGCCATCACAGAAACGTGGTGGGATGACTCGCACAGCTGGAGGGCTGCAGTGGATGGTATGAACTCTTCAGAAGAGATAGGCAAGGAGGGAGAGGCAGTTGGGTAGCTGTGTGTTAGGGAGTGTTTTGATTGCCTGGAGCTTGATGATGGTGGTGATAGGGTTGAGTGTTTATGGGCAAGACTCAGGGGGACGGCCAACAGGGCAGACATTGTGGTGGGAGTCTGTTATAGACCACCCAGCCAGGATGAAGAAGCAGACAAAATATTCTGTAAGCAGCTGGGAGAAGTCTCACAGTCGCTAGCCCTTGTTCTCGTGGGGGACTTCACCTTACCAGCTGTCTGCTGAAAGTCCAATGCAGCAGAGAGGAAACAGTCCACAAGAGTTCCTGGAGCACGTGGAAGAGACCTTCCTGACACAGCTGGTGAGGGAGCCAACTAGGGAAGGCATCTCGCTGGACCTGATGTTTGTGAACAGAGAAGGACTTGTGGGTTGGAGGCTGTCTTGGGCACAGCAATCAGAAGATGACAGTGGTTTTGATTCTCAGAGGGGTAAGGAGGGGGTCAGCAGAACTGCTGCCTTGGACTTCAGGAGGGCACTTTGGCCTGTTTAGGAGCCTGGTTGGCAGAGTCCCTTGGGAGGCAGTCCTGAAGGGCCCAGGGGTCCAGGAAGGCTGGACATTCTTCAGGAAGGAAGTCCTAAAGCGCAGGAGCCGGCTGTCTCCATGAGCCGAAAGACGAGCTGGTGGGGAAGACGGGCCTGGCTGAACAGAGCTTTGGCTGGAACTCGGGGAAAAAAGGAGAGTTGGCCACCTCTGGAAGAAGGGGCAGGCAACTCAGGAGGACTACAAGGATGTTGTGAGGTTATGCAGGGAGAAAATCAAAAGGGGAAAAGCCCAACTGGAAATTCATCTGGTTACTGCTGTAAAAGGCAATAAAAAATGTTTCTCTAAATACATTAGCAACAGGAGGACGAAGGAGGATCTCCATCCTGTATTGGTTGTGGGGGAAAACATCATGACAAAGGATGAGGAAAAGGCTGATGTACTGAATGCCATCTTTGCCTCAGTCTTCCACAGTAAGACCAGTTGTTCTCCAGGTACCCAGCCCCCCTGAGCTGGAAGACAGGGACAGGGAGCAGAGTGAAGCCCCCATAATCCAAGGGGAAATGGTCAGTGACTTGCTGCACTGCTTAGACACACACAAGTCTATGGGGTTGGATGGGACCCACCTGAGGGTACTGAGGGAGCTGATGGAAGGGCTCACCAAGCCACTTTCAATCATTTATCAGCAGTCCTGGCTGACTGGGGAGGTCCCAGTTGACTGGAGGTTGGCCAATGTGATGCCCATCTGCAAGAAGGGCAGGAAGGAGGATCTGAGGAGCTACAGGCCTGTCAGCCTGACCTCGGTGCAGGGGAAGGTTATGGAGCAGGTCATCTTCAGTGCCATTACATTGCACGTAGAGAACAACCAGGTGGTCAGGACCAGCCATTATGGGTTTATGAAAGGCAGGTCCTCCTTGACAAACCTGGTCTCCTTCTACAACAAGATGACCTGCTTAGTGGATGAGGGAAAGGCTGTGGATGTTGTCTACCTGGACCTTAGTGAAGCCTTTGACATCGTCTCCCACAGCATTCTCCTGGAGAGGTGGGCTGTGCATACCTTGCATGTGTGTCCTCTGTGCTGGGTTAGAAGCTGGCTGGCTGGCCGAGCCCAAAGAGTGGTGGTGAACGGAGTTACATCCAGCTGGTGGCCAGTCACAAGTGGTGCTCTCCAGGGCTCAGTGCTGGGGCCAGTCCTGTTCAATCTCTTTATCAATGATCTAGATGAGAGGATCGAGTGCGCCCTCAGAAAGCTGGCAGACGACACCAAGTTGGGGGACAGGATCTGCGGGAGGGCAGGAGGCTCTGCAGAGGGGTCTGGGCAGGCTGGGCCGATGGGCCGAGGCCAGTGGTGTGAGGTTCAACCAGGCTCAGTGCCGGGCCCTGCCCGTGGGTCACACCAGCCCCAGGCAGCGCTACAGGCTGGGGCAGGGGGCTGGGAACTGCCCGGTGGGAAAGGGCCTGGGGGTGCTGGCTGACAGCCGGCTGGGCATGAGCCCCCAGTGTGCCCAGGTGGCCAAGGGGCCAGCAGCGTCCTGGCTGGTGTCAGAAACAGTGTGGCCAGCAGGGCCAGGGCAGTGACCGCTCCCTGGACTGGGCACTGGTGAGGCCGCACCTCGAACCCTGGGTTCAGTGTCGGGCCCCTCGCTGCAGGAGGGACGTCGAGGGGCTGGAGCGTGTCCAGGGAAGGGCAGCGGGGCTGGGGAAGGGGCTGGGGCACAAGTCTGATGAGGAGCAGCTGAGGGAGCTGGGGGTGTTCAGCCTGGAGAGGAGGAGGCTGAGGGGAGACCTTATCGCTCTCTGCAGCTGCCTGAAGGGAGGGGGTAGGCAGGTGGGCTCGGTCTCTTCTCCCACAGAACAAGCAATAGAGTGAGAGGAAATGGCCTCAAGTTGCACCAGGGGAGGTTTAGATAGAATATTAGGAAAAATTTATTCACGGAAAGGGTGGTCAAGCATTGGAACAGGCTGCCCAGGGAGGTGGTTGAGTCACCATCCCTGGAGGCATTTAAGAGATGTGTAGGTGTGGCGCTTGGGGACATGGTTCAGTGGTGGACTTGGCAGTGCTGGGTTAATGGTTGGACTCAATGATCTTAAAGGTGTTTTCTGACCTAAACAATGTTATGAATTTATGAATCTTAAAGTGGCCTGGAAGCTCTTTAGAAATGTCATCCCTTGCTGTTACGTTGTCTTCCAGCTGCAATGCAGGGACAGGAACTACTTACATTCCATAATGTCTATGTGGTGACAAGGCAGAAGATAACCTTGGAGATGTATGTGTGTTTTTTGGCTGCTCCTTACCTTGAGCATGTGTTACATGCCACTTCCATACTCCTTCTCTACTTCAGGCCCTGTCAACAGTATTTGTCTTAACTGCCACTAATGTTTATTCATTTTTCTTCCATATAGAGTGGCCTTTCCCTTTAGTTACTTTGTTGAAGTCATCTGTAATGCTAAGATCATCTGTGCTTTCAGCAGCGTTGGTAAAACAGCAAATAAACAGACCACTTAATAATGACAAGGCTAAGAGAAATTAGAACTTGCAAACTACAAAACTCACTGTCTTGAAAGAACATGCAGCTGAATTAACAGTATTTTAGCAGGTTGCTATCAGCTGTGCAGCAGGAGTAACCATGCTTGTGCTCACAGCTCCCAGTCATCTACTCAGTTACAAGGAAGAAAAGTCTTTTAAACTCTTCAGTGCAGTCAAACTACATGTTTTTACTTTGCAGTTGAGGTGGTCTAAGAGCTTATGTGTAGTTATGATGGCCCAGTTATCAGCAACTTGCTAAAAACTCATCAGTTAATGTCTTCTACTATGTGACTGTACCTTATCAAAAATCTTTCAAACCTGGAAGCTTAAGTTTCAAAAATATTGTATTCTCAAGCCTGCCTCTAGTCCTAACAGGGCCTGTAACAAACTGGTGCTTTTGTTTTATTCCAAGTTCCAGAAGGAGCTGTATGTAGGTAGTTCTGATTTTCTGAGGATGTTGAGACCTAAATGAGATGGGCAGGAAAATGATCATCTGTAAATTAGAAGTCTGTAACGGGTTTGGTGACTTGGGCTTGTCCAGACCATACTTAATATGCTTTGTTTGGACTGAGTTCCTCCAGAACGCCTAGGAGAAGGAAATATTATGCCCTCTTAGTAATACCTTAATAATCAGATTATTTACTAAAAGAGGAGCTGAATTCTGGCCCTGATGGGATTTAAAGCTTTAACGTTTAAAATTGTATAGGTTTAAAGTTCCTAAGTAGGCATAAAACAGTGGAAAGGAGACTCCTTTTCATTGCCTTTGCTGCGTGCTGGGTCTGGTCCCATTTTCCAGTGAAGTATTTAATTTGTTTTCCATGCAAGAGCCATTGGGAATATGAGTAGATAACATGGGAAACAGAAACTAGAACCCAAGACTGATTTTTCTTCTGTTAGAGAAGTCCCATTCCTCCCATGCAGTAGAGTCGGGCTCCCCTTCACTGCACTACCTTTTTGGTTCCAAGAATATTGCTTTTTGTGCAGTAACTCGGTTTCACGAGGTAGCACGGAGAGTGTCTGTCCCAGAATATCTGTGGTATCTTGGTGCAGGCACTCTTTGAAAACTAGAAGCTGTAACTTTTGACTGAGTTAGGCAGGAGCAAACTTCAAACCCAGATCTCCTACATCTTGAGTATATGCTCAAACAGTTCTTGTCCAAAGGTGCTTTCACATCTTTGGCCTGTCGTCAAGAGAGACTAAGCATTCAGAATTGGGAGTGTATGGCAGTGCTGCTGGGAAGCTCTGAATCCACATACATACTGAGATATTGTTTTCTGCCTTTTAGATTTTTAAGAACTTAATTTTGTTCTTACAAGTTTTCAAACAGTTTTATATGAAATTAAGTTAATCTTCTAACTGTTCTGAGGTAGGCACCCAGTGTAGAACTTTCGCCCCTGAATACTTAGTCTGGCAAAGTTACAAGCAGTGTAAAAGTATTGCAGTAGAAATGTTGAGCAAGTCTAAATGTTCTCGATGTACCATGAAGTACAGATTGAAATACTACCATTATGAGTTCGATGTAAATACAAAGGTGGTGTTTGGGGTTTTTTTATCTTCAAGACATCACCATTTTGCTTCTTCCTTTTTCCTCTCTGAAGTTTGGCTGGCTTTTTATTGTTGCTACATTTAAAATGGACAAGAGTCTACTATAGGATAGCCTATCTGTTACATTATCCATTTTATTTTACAGCGTCTCAAAGTTTCATTACTGATTTTGAGCATTTTAAATTGCCACCAGAGAATGGATGTATTTTGAAAAGCTGAAAATTGCCACATAGGCTATTCCAAATTATCAAAATAATTTTAAAAGAGCAACACAATAAGCATTTTTGTTTAAAAGAAGGTGTAAGTATTCAATCTACCATTTCTTATAAAAGTTAAAGAGGGAAGTTGTTTTGATGTGCTTAAATATACGATACTAATTGTAATTCTATAAAGCAAATTTTAAAACTTGTCTGTCTATAGAATTTCTTTTGTAGCAGAAAGATTACATATTGGTGCTGGAAATGTGAGCAAAAGGTAAGGGATGCAGCTAGTCAACTGAGGCACAAATCTTCTACAGCATCCCATATTTTTCAGTTTTCCTATTAAGTTTGTCCTGTGATATGATTTCTTCTGTGCCCTAAGAATTTTTATCCAGTTTCATTAATGATATAAATGTTTTCTATTTTGATAGATTGCCCTGTATATTTGGCAGAAAGGGGAAGGACCACATCTTACTCCGGTGCCTGAGTTCTGCACAGATGATGTGAGCTCACATAAGGTTGATCGCTGTGCAACAACGTTCAGTAATTTTCTGCCACTCTGTGTAAGTACCATATTTTAAATACCACTTACTTAGTAAAGGTAAAACGCTTACTAAAATGCATAATACTTCACTTTAAAAATCTCAAACCTTAAGAATAATTTTTTTAAAAAAGAAAGTTTGTTCTGGCATTTATCTATTTTTTTATATGCTTGAAGCCTTCCGTGGCACAGGATATTTCATGGCAAACAAATACTGCATATGCTTTAATGGGTCTTTCTACCACAATGTTTGAACAGCATGTGATCTGTAAAGTATTCCTCCTTACATTTCTGTGAGATACTGAAGTATAAATAATCTTTTTTCACAGATGGAAATCTAAAACTTCTTGAGGCTCAAGATAAAATGTAATATAGTATTTGGTGCATTAAAGTACGACCCATCTCTTCTACCTCTAGCATAATGCATTTATGATTTTATGGGTTAAGAGTTGCTAGAGGCCAGTAAATGTTCCATGCTTCCAGCAGAGCAAAATTCTAGGTGCCAAGAAGGAAAACAAAAGTGGTTAAATGATTTTTACAGTGGAGGAAGTGCAAAGATTTCTGCTGTGTAGCATTTAAGCTTCTTTTTCCAAGTATGATACAGTTCAACATGTTCTCATAGTGATGAATTTCAAAAAAAATTAAGACAACATTATTTTTCAGATGAATCATTCTTAGTTCAACAAGTTCTACTGCTCATTCTCTTTTCCTAATAGGTGTTTTAATTTATTTTAGAAGGCTACATCAATGGAAAAAGTATTTCAATACTGTTATTTCAGGAATTTTAAACAACTAGTGACCTTTTTTTCATGAGACAAAGATGTACTTTCTAGTGTATTACTAGTACCCTATTTTACTTGATATGCTATACAACGAAAAGATATTTTCTATTTTATTATATGTATGGACATACATATCCTATAAAATGTTAAAAGGTGGAGCCTGCAATTAAAAAAATAATTTTTGTTCTGTTCATATAGGGAGAGCCAGTGAAAAAGGAAGATGTATTTGTTGCTGTAAAAACATGTCGGAAATTTCATGGTGACAGAAGTAAGTTGCTGGTTGGTCAAGGTAGTACTTCTATGCAATATAGTTTATGAAATTAGTATTTTAAAAACTAAGCTGATATATGCTGTGTAGCTCTTGGAACTAGATGTTTGCAAAATCCACAGGGAAACATGAAAGCTTCAGAACTGTAAACAGCTTATTTTGGGAGAAATTTTTGCTATTCAGAGTTCTTCAGGAGCACTGTGAAATGTTTAAGATGAAGAGTTGTGGTCGTTTGATGTTTCAATCATGAGTGATTGGTTGGTAAAAATCCTGAAATGGAGTATCAAAAATATGCATAAAGTTAGCTTATACTGTTGTAATTGGGAGACATTACAGTATTTATTATTACAGCATCTATTAATATCCTTCGGTGTGTTTCCTCCAGCTAATTGGTTCACTTCGGTTCTTCGTACTAGCAGTAAACAATTGTGCAGCTGTGTAGTGGCTGTTTCAGACATTTGAACAAGCTGAAAGGTGTCTCCCCTCCTCCTTCCTTTTGTTCTGCCTGTCCCTCCAGTAGAAGATACGAGCTTACGCTGTCATATTGCTTCTGTCTATTGTCA
This sequence comes from Falco cherrug, assembly GCF_023634085.1. Classification (NCBI taxonomy): domain Eukaryota; kingdom Metazoa; phylum Chordata; class Aves; order Falconiformes; family Falconidae; genus Falco; species Falco cherrug. The sequence goes on from NC_073698.1 coordinate 24,552,764, forward strand.
CCCTATGTAATTAGATGTGTGCATGTGTTTTATGATGCTTGGAATGGGAAATTTTGTCTCTTGTAGAAATCTGATCATCTGTAGTACTTTGTGCAAGGCATGGCCCAGATCAAGAGTCTCTCAAATGTGCAACACTATAGCATGCTTCACCTGGAACTTGTAGTGTTATGCAAGTAATGGTAATCACCATGAAAATATGACCATGCTATCCATTGTAAAAACAATAAATGAAAAAACGTTAGGACAGCCAAACAAGATATGTTCAATGAGTATTAACTTCCTTCTCAGAGGCATGGAAAATAAAGACACAGAGAGACACCCAGCTTCATCTAATACACAGTAAGGCTCAGCTAAGTTTAAGTAGATCCAGTGTCTACAAAACTTGAACAGAAAAATTCCAAATCCACTTATTTAACAGAAGAAAGTCTACCTACTTAATGCCACCTACCAGTCCATTCTAGTTTACTTCTAGACATTTCCTTAATAAGGAAATTCAGGAATGGATTTATTTCCAGGAATTTACTTGAATTTTGTGTGCCCTTGAATACTCCAGTTATGTAGTATTGTCAGCATTAGGCTTAGTTTGTTCATAAATGTAATTTGAAGTGATTAGTATTGGGAAAAAATTGAAAATGAAGTAATGGTTAGTAGTTTTAACAAATTTGGGGGGCATTTTGCCACACATTGTCAGAGGACAGAATGAAGATAAAAGCTCTTTTTGTAACTGAGTCCCTCTTTGCTAATGCATCCAAAACTGTAGGTTCTGCTCTTCTAAATTTAGACTATTTGCCAGTTGCTGGTTTGTTTGTTTGGTTTTTTTCTTCAAAATAAGATTTATGGAACTTCTTTCTTAATGTTACTGCACTCGATGAGGCACGTTTCTAGTAATTTAATCACATAATAATTAGGCTATCTTTAAAGTAGCTTTTGACAAACCAAAATTGACTGTCCTGTAATTGGAGTTCACTGAAGAGTTCTCCTTTCTGGATCCATGTTTATTTTCTTACATCAAAATTAAAACCAAAAAACCCACCAAACCTGAAAAGTCAGAAAAGAACATAAGGCTTCAAAAAGATGGTGTAAACATCTTTCAAGAAACACCTGTTGAAGACTGAGGAAAATTCTTGAACTTTCCTCACAGCTTCCAGAGTTATGCAATAGAGGATAATCTTACTCAAGATTTTGAAAGATTAATGGATGCCAGCTTCAGAGAGCTCTTTTTACCTGGTAAGTCATTTTTTATTGTATGCCAAAAACTACATTAGTGCAACATTAAGGCTTGGAATTCGATGTGCAAAAGCAGCTAAATTTTACTTCAGAATTTACTTCAGCTACACTTCGCCTTACACATACTGTATATGGTTATATAAGATTTTAAGACTGCAAACATGCATCAAGGTTCTAGAAGTAGCACAAATAAAATATAATCAAGAGATTAGAGCTGACCTTCTATAAATACCTCTGTAGTGCAGTGTTAAAAGTTCTGTGTGATCATAGTATTAATACATATAGCTAAATATTCGCATCGACAGCTAGCCCAGAATTTCATGTAGTTGTTCTTTCTTGGGAACATATGAGTTATTAGAAATTACAAAGTTGTTTTTTTTTTATTTACAAAATTTTATTTACAAAGTCTTGTTACAATTATTTACAAAGTATTACAGATTACAAAGGGATACGGTTTACAATAGGCACTAGTCTGGGTGGTGACACTTCTGTCAAAACAAGTGAGGAAGAGAGACACTTAGCTAGTAGCCCCCTTGTTAGACCATTTAACTGAGGTGAGACTCAGGTCCTTGCTGCTGTGAACTCTTCATTTATACAAAGAAGGAAGACTCCACTGAAGAAATTCAGAGGCTCAGTCTGTAGCAGCAGATAGTTCTGTATGTCAAAGTACCCTGCTGAGGTTGAGGTCCTTGGCTGGAGAAAGGTAAAACAGCGTTTACAGGTCAGTCTCTTCTGCCAGGTGAAGGTTGGAAGCATTTTGTATGTCTGTGATGTTTCTGTACTGGGGCCTTGTTTTCTGAAAGCTTTCTGGGTTTGTTCTTCTGATAAACATTTTTCAAGTAGAACATTTCCCCAAAATAGAAAATAATTTCCTGGCTACTTGTTTTCTTATTCTAGTTAAAAATTAAAATGTACACATGGCATTCTCTGCCAAATAAAGCCTGATTATGCAGTGTTATGTGATGTAATGTGGCATTTTATTATATAGGGGATAGAGTTAATGCATTGTGAAATTCCTGGCTTTGCATTTCAAAACTCCACCATAATGTTATATGAACATTTTTTTTTTGTCCATAATTCCCTTTGGATTTGTTATGCAAAATTTGAGAGCAGTTTTACATTCCTTTAAAAAACTTCTGAAAGCAGTATTGGCCACTGCACAATGCTACAGAAGTGAAGTTATATTTTTTTTTTCCAAATTTGAAATCCTTTCCATTAGTGCATTGAGATCTTACTACTCTGTCTTAACTGTTACCTTTCAACTTATTTCAGTGTTACCAAATTGACTGTTGGTCAATCAAGAATAATAAATCCTTCAAATCTGTGTGTGATCAGAGTAGAGGAAAGCGAGCAAGTAGGTAGGCAGCAAACATCAGATTGGACGATGGATGATTCCACCAAGGGGCTAAAACGAGCTCTTCACAAGCATCGGAGTTACATAGAAGCAAAGGGAATTTAAAGGGCTGCTGCGTTGGCTCTGGCTGGACACCAGGTGCCCACCACAGCCACCTCCCTCCTCAGCTGGGCAGGAAAGAGAAAATTACAAAAGGCTCCTGGGTCGAGATAAGGGCAGGGAGATCCCTCAGCAGTTACATGAAACAGGCCCGACTCAGGGGAAAAAAATAATTTATTGACAATCAGATCAGAGTAGGATAATAAGAAAAATAGCAAATCTTAAAAGCACCTTCCCCCTACCGCTCCCTTCTTCCGAGGCTTAACTTCACTCCTGATTTTTTTCAACCTCCTCCCCCCTCAGCGGGACAGGGAATAGGGTCACTTCGTCACTTGTCTCTGCTGCTCCTTCCTTCTCAGGGGATGGTCCTCACACTCTTCTGTGCCAGCCTGGGGTCTCTCCCATGGGAGGCAGCTCTCCACACACTTCTCCAATGTGAGCCCTTCCCACGGGCTGCACTTCTTTATCCACTGCCCCGGCCGGGGCCCTGCCCGGGCTGCGGGGGGGAGCTGCTCCCCCGCGGGCTCCGTGGGCTGGGGGCACAGCCTGCCCCGCCGGGGGCTGCCCCGCGGGCTGGGGGAGCCGCTGCTGCGGCGCCCGGAGCCCCCCGGCCCCTCCGCACCGCCCGGGGCTGCGGGGCTGCTGCGCTCGCTCTCTCGCTGCCGCAGGGGGGTTTTACCCCCTGCTCAATACGCAGCCCCTGAGGCGCTGCCGCTGTCGCTGGTGGGCTCGGCCTTGGCCAGCGGCGGGTCCCTCTGGGAGCCGGCTGGCACTGGCCCGTGGGCCGTGGGGGAAGCTTCTGGCAGCAACTCGCTGAAGCCGCCCCTGTGGCCCCCCCCCTACCAAAACCTGCCATGCAGACCCAGTACAGCAACAAACATAAAATTAGGTGATGGATGAATTCAGCAAGGGACTGAAGTTCTTCAGAAGCATCACAGTTATATAGCAGCAAAGGGAAGTTATAAAAATACTTCCTCCATTTAAAGAACCAGCTGCAACCAATGAGGCCTACCGGGTGGTGTCAAAGAACACAAAGCAATGACACAATGACAGCAGAATGCAGGGTTTCAAAGTTGGTCATCCAAGTCCTGACCACTTAATTTTTAAAATGGAAAAAAAGATTTTTTTAATCACATGGTTCTCTTCCAAACACCATCCAGATGTTTGGCCTTTTTTATGTTACTCATAATTTTTTCACTTCTGGATATAATTTAAATATTCATAGTATCATTGTTAGAATTTTGTATGATCAGTTTAAAATGATTATGTGAAATGGAAAACTGATAAGGGAAGGATTGCTTTTGTAGATAAGCATTAAGCAGTCCTTGTTTTAATAGAACATCCATGGGGTCAAAATTGGTTGTATGATATTTATAAATGTCCCTTCTATGAGTGTGTCTCCAGGAACAGGTGCTTTTGAGCATTAATACAGCACTGCTGTCAGATATGATGTACATAACACAAGTGTAGTATTTCCAAATGTTCATTTCGTCTGTTTCTGATTCAGAATATTTAAATGCTGTACAGTTGGATGTGCTGTTTTTAAAATGCGACAGTTTCCACACTGGAAGAATGATTGATCTCTGATAGTGTTCCTGCTGATGTGTGCTATAAAGTCTACCATAGCAAGTGTAAAAGTAATGAATTCTGTACTTTGGTTAGCATAAATGTAACCATCACAGTTTTCGATGTAATATGAATTAAACTGTAGTCATATCTTAAAAGACAATTTATTATTATGTAAATAAAACTGCCCTGACTGGCTTTCATAAAAATGTGAAATTGTTTCTCTTTAGATATTGTAGGAAGGAAAAAAGAATGAATGTTAAGAACCATGGTGCTGTTATTTGAAACGGTATTTTCATTACCATGCAAAGGACTATGTCATTTAACAAGGTGCATAAATGTTTTGATCAAGTCCTTAGATTAATCAAGTCACTTGTGTTTCAATGTCAACGGTTCTTTTGCAGTACCAGTTGTAAAGCAGACTTGGGAAAGAGAAGCTGCCCTTATTGAATACTACAGTGATTATGCAGACATCTCCATTCCTACTATAGACTTAGGCATACCTAATACTGACAGAGGTGAGCTATTGACTGTTGTTGTCAACCTTCTGAATTAGAGATGTCCAAGCTATTAGCTTGGCTTATTAGCTTTGTCTGGCCCACTAGGTCTGTCGTTCTGGTCTCTGGATTGTTTCCAGCTGGCCTGGTTTTTTTGTCCTCCACAAGGTTTATTAGAGGCAGAGAGGGAACAGACAGGGTTTTCCATTTGCACAGGTGCAGTGTGACATGTGCAACCTGTGAGTGTTTTCAGGAGGTAGTGGACCTGCTGTTCATGTGTGGATCATCTGTAGAAGCCATGCCCAGTAGTTCTAGTCAGACCAGGGGGATGGGACCTTCCACGTTTGGCCTTTGAGCATTGCTGTGGAGAGCAGTGGGACCTGTGGGCTACTGATGCTCTAAACTAAACAAATCGTGCTGACTTTGCTCTAATACTATTTTTGTCTGTCTTTTGTGATGGAATAGAATACAGAAATCTTGATTTTAATTTTGTAAATGTTCACATAGCAGGCTGCAATAAGTTCATGGTTTCACGAAATCGGCAAAGCCAGGACTTACTTCATTTCTTAAGCACAGAGTTGCTGCATTTTCTCAATATTTTAACTGGAAGTATCTTCAAATGTAGTGTCCTGTTATTCTTTAATGATTCTTTAGTAATTGTAATGTTGGTAGTGCTAATTACTTTGGACAATCAACTGTAAAGACTGTTTGCAATTAGATTTTTCCAAGATCTGAAGAAGATTCAATAGAAATTTAAAACTTTCTTGTTGCTCTTGTCCTGCTCATTCTGAAGAAGGATGTTTCACTTCTCAGCTCCTAGAAAGGGCGTTTTACCTCTTCAGCTTCATTATAGTCTTGTGATAAATGTTAAGACCTTTCCTTGGAGGAAATTATTAGGACCTGAGTTGCCAGTGATGAGTATGGTAGATTAATGCAGACTTAAGTATTTATGTAAAAGCAATGGACCTGCTTGATGCATCATGAAATGCTATGGAAATAGCTTGGGAGTATTTTGCAGAATGTGTTTCTGTCATAGTCTTATCATTTTACAGTTTTCAAAATTAAGAGTAGCAGTCTGCCCAGTATTGTCCAATATCTTAACAAGATAGTTGGAATAAAACTTATTTTTCAGGTTTCCGTAATTCAAAGAATTTCCATACTTCAACATCCTTTGAAAGTACATTCCTGCATAGAAAGCAATGGTTATGTTTGAACAGTATGTACAAATGCCATTCAGCACAATGAAGAATGAAATTAAAACTTACATCTCGGGTATTTTGCCAGACATTATCAAAAAGTTTTGCATAGTGCAGTAGAATATTTAATGAATTAATAATTGTTTATTGCAAATTCTCATTTGATTAAATGTGTATTCTGTTATTTCTCTTCCTTTAGGTCACTGTGGGAAAACTTTTGCCATTTTGGAAAGGTTTTTGAATCATAGCTCTGCCAGAACTCCTTGGTTAGTTGTAGTGGATGATGACACATTGATAAGGTATACATTGCAATACTTCAGGAATTACCACTGTTCCTGTCAGCAGGATTTTCACCAATATGTCTCTCTTCTTCTTCTGTGTTTAAGTCTGTTTTATTAGTGATGTAGCTTTATACTCCTTCAAGGAAAAAAATTGTCACTTTCCCTCAGCATTCCTTGACTGATACTAACAACAATGTAATCTTGTAATTGATAAAAAGTTTTTGTGTTAGCGTTATTATTTAATAAGGTAGTCTGAATATGATTACACGTTGTGATTCTTCTGTGTAGGCATGACTGACCAAAATCAGCAGTCATATCTCATAGTAAATAGCCCATCTTAAATTTCTGTTTAACAGTTTATATGTCTGTGTTTTGTAGAACTTCTCCTACCATTTTTGTGCTATTTATTAGAATGACATTTATGCTAGTAATTTCTGTTTCAAAATTAATGCCTCCATCATTTTTTTTAATGCATTTTCATATTACAGTATCTTCAGACTCCGAAAATTGCTCAGCTGCTATGACCCAAATGAACCAGTATTTCTTGGAGAGCGTTACGGTTACGGCTTGGGAACAGGAGGATATAGTTATATCACTGGCGGAGGAGGGTAATTTATTTAAACTCCTACTGACATCTACATCAGCCCCTGCTTTGAGTGCAAATGTTTTGAATCATAACACAAATCAGTTTCAACAGAAACAGTGATGTTTCCTAGTACTAATAAAATGTAATTATGCTCAAAGACCCAAATGTCCTAACTATTGAGAATTCATGCTGCCTGTTGGGAACAGATTTGTAGAGTAAAATAGTTGGTGCTGAGAACCACGCGTGTTTCAAAAGGATCATTTCAGATTGACTGGTCCTGTGAACTGAGTGTCTATTATCAGTTATCTGTACGACATATTCTCCTGATACACATCGTGCAGCCTTGTTTCATCTGACAGAATTAATTCTGCATGCTCAGAGACCATCCTACAATGTGATTCAAAATGTAGTAAGCAGAGACAATTGGGATAGCTGCTGAAAAAAATACCTTTGTGATCTGAACTGTTGTGGAGTTTACAGGAGAACCCAAAGCAGCACACCTCGGGATACAAATTGCTGTGAATATGAAGATATTCATTCCTGTTCTCTTTCTTTGTCCAAGCATGGAAAAAAACCAAAGGATTGTGATTCTCCCTGTTTTTGAACTTTATGCAATGATTTATGGAGAGGTGGCTGAGCAAAGGGTTGGGTGTTTATGTCCTAGAAAATAGTTTCTCATAGAAAGAGGTGGTCATAGGTTGATCTTGTGTATGAGACACATGGGTCCCTGTGGTTGCATGCAAAGTTTGGTTTGAATTAACATTTATGTGAACTTTCAGGTTGGCTCTTATTGCAATAAGAATGATCTTATGACTCTGACTTGTCCATCTTGTATATCTAAAGCAAGTGGTGTGGATGGCTGAATGTCCTTAGGGTCTTTCTCTGTGAAAAGTAATGGCTATAGTAACTTCCTAGGTTCTTATCTGTCTATAGGTAAGTAAGAATCAACTGACTGGCCGCCTCATTGTTTTGCACAGTTGCATAAGGTCTTACTTAAGCAGGGTTTATGCTTGAGTTAAGAAACAAACCTTCTACTGGTGCTGGTATATTTGTTGGTTACCAGTCCTATATTTATGTATCTTTTTAGTGTTTATCTCATAGTTTCTGTTCTGTCATCTAGGTGTGGGAATTTGGGTGTTACTTTCATTATCAGGTTTGAGCAGATAGAGGTACAGATCATACATCTTGCTCCATACCCTAATTTTGAGAAGGTTCACTGTAAGTGAAGAGATCTATAGAGCTGAAGGGACATGGTCTAGATAATCATCTAGCAAGTATATTCCCTAAATGTGTGCAAATTGTCACACCTTCTGTGTAGCAACACATGCTGGTCACAAGTCCCGGCTCTTTTTTTTTTTTTTTTTTTAACTCACTCCAGCTTTTATTATTCCTTCTGTATTTGACCTGAGTATTGAGATAACAATTTCCTGTTGTGCTTTCCTTTTTTTTTTTTTTTTTTTTTCTTTTTATGATACATACAGTCTTCAAAGTTGCAATGATAACAGTGGATTTTTTTGCAACATGAAGTCAGTCTTTTTGCCTTAGCATTCAGTATTCGTAGAAGCTTTGCCACTGTCAAATGAAGAATTGTCATACAGTGAGTGAACTCATGAAGCCATGCAGTGATTTCAGAGCGTGAATCTTTTTGGTATAACTTGTAGTAGCTGGAGTACCCTGTATTCTGATCAGACTGGGTGGATGATGTAAATTCAGAAAAGGCATATATTGGATACTAGGCAAGAGTATATTCCCTCAGCTGTTGAATTTAAGACATTGTCATGTTTCTTGTCTATTGAAGGCTTATTTTAGTGATAACAATCTAACAGCTGCAGGCTCTGGTTGATATTTAGATGAGCAAGAAAGTTAGGATGAACGGAAGAATTTTGCAATGGCTTCAAGGAGCATTTTTTGCTTATGAAGGGAACTCTGTGTAACAGAGGAGTCAAGGAATAACAGTTCAGGTTTTAGAGTTCATTTAATTGCTACACGATAACTAAGAGGACAATAAATTTGAGTAAGATAGAGGAGAATATCCGTTTAAAGTCCTGGCCAAGTTTAGGAGGAATTACCAGCTATGGGTAAAATGGTGGCTAGCTAAGAAATTGTTGGAATAACAGCAATTGGCATAATTGGTATAATAAATTTTCATTATTTAATCATCTTTCAGGAAATGCCTCTAGCACTACTTGTCAGCATTGACTTCTCAATTTTTGAAATTTCAGCTATGTTGCACCAGCAGGCTATATTTTATCTTGCAGTTTTATATCATTTAGCAGTATTTATTAATTACAGTCATTTGGCTTCTCTAGTTGTTATTGTCTTACACATTTCATTTGCTCTTTTTATTCAGGATGGTTTTCAGCAGAATAGCTGTTCAGAGACTACTTGCTAGTAAATGCCGATGTTACAGCATGGATGCACCTGATGATATGGTCCTTGGGATGTGTTTCAGTGGCTTAGGAATCCCTATAACACATAGTCCACTTTTCCATCAGGTCAGAGTACAATTTTTACTAGTACTTAAAATATATTTCATTCTTTTAAATATACACATAAAACAGCACTTCAAAAATACTGCAAACTCGTAAATTTTACTGCAAACTCAATCAATGTGTATTAATAAATAGATGCTGCTTCTATACCTTATTTCTCTCCAGAACAAGTTAGATCAAGAAAATAAGAATATTGTGAAAGCATGGATTAGTTACTACAATGCTTTAGTAGTTGGTATTTCACTTACCCTATTACTACATTTTTTAAAAAATGCAGTCCAAGATGGGAATTTTGAAAAACAAATACAATTAGGAGCCACATGCTTTGAATATTTGTGATAAGTCCTCTTAAGAAAAAAAACCCCAAAACATACCACATTACTTTTTTCTTCAGGTAATTGAGAACTCATGGTGAAGTTTTTCCAGTAAATCTGTCTTCTCTACTTATCCAATTTTCCTATTGATTCAATATTTACCATTCTAAAATATCTCATTAGTGAAGATATAAAATGTGAAAGTATTCCCAGAACTATTGCTTTTGTGGTTGATTCTGAAGAATGGTATAAATATGATAAATTGCCATATGCTAGCACAAGGGAAAAATTGGTCACAAAACATAATTTTCTCGTGATGACATTTTCCAGTCTGGGAGAGGTGGATTGCGATACATTTGAATCTTGTTTCTGTCTTCCAGAATATTTAACGATCTAACTGTAGTGTCACAGTGGAAAACACAATGCATTGAGTCCCAGAGAGATGTGCTGCCTCATAAACCAAATAAATACCTTACCTTTCTTCCATGACATTAAAGAGAAGAAGCACTTAGGATTTTTCCCAAACAGTACACAACTTCTTAAAAAATTAGCATTTAAATCAGTGTAGTGTTCGATGTTTTTCAGGTGTTAATCTAGTTTAAAAACTGGGAAGATCTGTGTATCTGAATATGAACTGAGATGAAGATAATTAGGCGACTTGAAAATTACTTAATTGCCATGTAATTCAAAGCACCTGTTGGGGAGGAAGTTTGCTATTTAAATTATCAGGTTTTCCTATATTAAGACTCTCTTTCTGATTACATTTACTATTTAGAGAAATAGGAATGCTGAGAACTCACTATTCAATATTTTAACTCCTTGTCCATAAAAAAAATCCTATCTGTTTACTTTCCTGTTTTATCATAGTTTACTCCTTTCAGTATAGAAAGAAGGCAAGTAATGCATCTTAAAAAATCAACAGTTATTGAATAATTTGGCTTGCCCAGGTGTTTAAAAACCCACCAAACTACCTAATTAAGAGGGCTGGAAAGAACAGAACTCATTTTACAGATTTGTAGGAATGGCCCTTATACAGCAAAATGGAGCACTTCCTTATAATCCTTAATGGTGTACATTTGATACTGAATCACTTTGAAAGTGAAATCCTAGCAGTTTCATTTTTCACATAGAAAATTACACTTGAATTGTAATTAATCTTTACTATTGCTTATAATAAATTCTAATGTAACATAACCTTGACCAAAAATTAACCCTGGGGGGGAAACTACTGAATAAAAATTGAGTGTGCTTGTTCTACGAATTCCATTGTTATGCAACAAATACTTCAAAAATGGAAAAAAAAAATAAAAATTGGCTTTTCTGTTCAACCAGAAAATTTTTAAAAAACTTGCCTGAAATATTATGTACAGGTGTGCAATGTTGGAGCGTTTCCTAAGTACATGAATCCTAAATTGTACTGAGTATATATTATGAAACAGAAGCAAAGATACCTTCCTCCTTAGAGTGTCTATGATGTAACAGTGTTTGCTCACTGTTACTGGTTTCCTGTTTTGCCACGTGCTACGGTTGATACATACATGTTCTGTAATCTGTTCCAGAGGCTTTTGACATGATAAGACTGTTAAAGAGAACTGGAACCTTCCCATGTCAAGTAGCAGCCAGGATTGTGATCTTAAAATGTAAAATCTGAGCAAGAGCAATGTATTTGGCCTTTATGGAATACCAAATACAAGCTCTAGCATAAAAAAAAAAAAAAAACCAACAAGAAAAAGATTACAATATTACCCAATATTACCAATAATTGATTCCACAAAATGTAAGGAGGAAGAAATTCAGGGAAATTATTTCTTAAGGTCAACCACCTATAAAGTGGTATGATTCTTAGAGAGCAATGTAATAAAAATGATAATTAGAGCAGATGTCATTCTTTTAGAATGATCAAAACACCAAGAATTCGTGTATGGTTCAATAAAAAGCAGATTGATTTTCCAACAGTGGAAAACTTTGGTCTTAGATATATAAAAACTTTCTTATCCAAAGTTTTTTTTTTTTTCAATTTTTGAAACCTAAATGTTCATTGAAGTTTTTTTCAAAAGTCTTGAGGGAGATAGGCTCCCTCTTGATTTCTCTGGTGGAATTTTTCAAAATAAGCACTCTGTGGTTTAAATAAAATAAAAAACCCCTAACACCACCACATACTCAGATTTATTAATGTCAAAAATCTGTTGCCCAATTTTATGACTTATGTTTATATGGAACTGCATGAAGAACACTGCATGTAGAATTTATTAATACCACCATAAGTAGGTGAAGTGTGCAGTGTGAAATCAATTGCTAGCTTGGGCATCACGTCATGATTCAGTATCCCAAATCATTCAGTTTTCTTCTTGTGTTTTACCTCTAGAAAAAAACACACAAATATGTGCTTTTCATGCATTTCTCTTTACAAAAAATTCTATTTACAATACAAAGTCTAGTTACTTTACCAGGGACCACTACAGGTGAGCCTCTTTTATATAGTGATGCACTTAGATGCCATGAAACTGTCAGAGGAAATGAAACATGCTTGGTGCATTAAGAAGTCAGCTGCATCGTGCAGCTGTGTTGTAATTCTGTCTCTTTTGGTATAAGCTGATAAAGAATAACAGTGCAGTTTTCTGGCACCCACAGTATTTCCTGCGTTGGGTAGCCTTTCCCATCATAAAACTTCATATAGTTCAGCTGCTTATAGCCTTACTAGGATCCTACAGTCACAGTGGCACTGATGGCAACTTTCTTTATGAGGAGGAGCAAAAGAATCATTTTGTCATTATTGAACCAAAAGTGTATATTTAAAATATACAATACAAACTACACTGTTTATCACTTGCTTTTGTAGATGGCGAACTTTTCATCCTGAGAAATAGGGCATATTTAATATCAGTGTACTACTTAGCATGATGACTACAGTGCGAGTTGAAGATCAAAACTAATGCTTCTCAATTGATTTAAGAGAATGATGTAAAAACCCCTTTGTTGTTATCATGTGTGTTTTGTCAATGCCGCGTTGCTTTGTTATGATACAGAGGCCATTGAATGATGATACTTTCTTGTTCTGAAATTATTCTTTGACATTGAGTACTAGTGGTTTTGGTTTATTCTTCCACCTTAGGCAAGGCCAATGGACTACCCCAAAGGCTACCTTTCCCACCAAATTCCAGTATCATTTCACAAGCATTGGAATATTGATCCAGTGAAGGTATATTTCACGTGGCTGGCACCAAACACAGAAGAGTCACTTAATGGAAAGAAAGTTGGATATAACAGGGAGGACTTATAAACAGTGGAAGAGCGTAAGTGTTGATTAATGTACTGTGGATGAGGGACAGTCACTACTGTGATTTTTGTGGTGTTCTCACATTGTTCATCTGGTCATGACATAGAAGGCAATGTTTTGTTCCTGGTTGTTGCATTCCTTCAGAGCAATGGAAGAAGGCACCTAACAGACTTGGATTCTTTTGTTAAACTTTGTTTCTTTTTAAAATGTTTTGGGGCTTCGTATACCAATGAACTTGACACACATTTAAAATGTCTCATACAACTTTACCTGTGTTCATGTTTGGACTTTGAGTTAGACAGCATCCATTTACTTTTCTTTCCTTTGTTCTCTCAAAAGCTTAAGTTATGTATTTGGGAGCCTAATACTGAACATGTGTTTGACATCTATTGAATATCCATCTCTTACTGACCTGCAGAAAAGAGTTCTCTAAACTATTCTGGAACAGGTTCTTGATAAATTAGAGAGGAGACAGGACTTTGTTTTTTGTGACCAGGAACTACATTGTATGAAGGCTGTATTCCTTTATGCTCATTTCAAAAAGAAATATTGTAGTTTCCTGGCATAGGTGGACCAAGCGTGAACCACTGTTGTACCTCTTCAGTTTATTAGCATTTGTGAGGAATGTCATGTTCAAAATAATAATAAAAAAAAAGTTTAAGGACAAGGATTTCTTAAGTGGCCACGGGAGGTCACTGTGGCTCCTTTAGAATCCTAAGTCACTGTGTATCAATTTGGCAAATAAAAATGGGACTCTTGAGGATTTTTGCAGAACTAACACTTCAGTATTTCTGATGTGTGTGTTTCAACAGTATATGGATGCCAGCTTTGAAGTTTGTAGTATTCCTAATTTATATCATCAAGATAAGTAGTTTTATGCATACAACATGTAGAGAGTCATTCATATTTAAAATGTTCTTGATTTTTTTGAGTAATTGAGTTTTGTAAAAATGTTTGTACAAAAACTGGCTTTAGTATGTTCTAAACTAATTTTTATATTGTAAAACTGCTCCTTTTAAGATGACAGTACATGGCACTTATATGGTGTTAACTTCTTCGCTTGCTATATTGTAACCAAATACAGGGTCTTAAAGCCATACTGCTGAAGTAATTTGTGTTTTGTTTTCTTTTAGTAGGTTAAAAATTGATTCCACTCCAAAGTAATGCAGTAGTTGCTCATAAGTTGAAGTAAGGGAGCCATTGATCCCTGCTTCAGTAATTACTGAAGTTGTATAAACGTTTGTTTGTGAATGTAGCTTGTGGAATTTTAAGCATTTGAATAGCAAGCACATATTCATAATAGATTCAAATTCTGATTAAATAGGAGCAGTCTATGTGATGCCTTTTTTTTTCTTCTTCCCACGATCAGTGCCTTAAACAGTAGACATTTTGCTGATACCAGGACTGTGTGTTCCAGTACCATGGCTTAATTGTTAATTATGTTTACTGTTTAGAACTGAAAGCCTAAATAAAAGCATACTTCTTTAACCTTTTGTGCCTTCTTCCTCTTTGCAAATCAAGTACAGGATTATTTAAGCATCTGTGTTGTATTTTTATCACCTGAATAGTATTCTGTGGTCAGTTGTACCAAAAGGCAGCTTAAACTTCTTTTTTTCCATATCCTGCCCTGACATGCTTCCCCAGGTTAAGTTAATTTTCAAGTCTCTAGTTTTGTGCAAATGAAAAAATGCTTTTGCAATGGACAACTCATGCGTTTGGGAATCTTGATGCTATCAAAAATATCTTCTTTTTTTTGGTATGAATATGGGTGATTCACCATTATCAAATTCTCCAGTGGTCTTGCAGTGTAGTCCAGTCACTTCCAGCTGGTGATATTTCACATCTCCTTGGGCCCAGGTCAGGCAAAGACAATTAGCTTTGGGTCCACACTGTGTTGCACTTGTAGGCTTCTGTCTTATTTGGAGATTAGGAGCCACCAACGCACGCATTCCTTGCTGACTGACTTCTGGTCTGAAAAATGTAATAGTAGCTGTCTTCAAGTCCATCTTTTCTCTTGCTGTTAACTCTGGGGTTTACTGCAAGGATTCTAGAGGTATTAGTAAACATTAGATTTCTGATTCCCATCTTCATAGTTTTGAAAGCAATGAAGCTGTAATTTACTTGAGTATTCTGTCCAGAAAGCTCTGACTTTTGAGACATAACTAATGATAACCAACCCTAGCAGCAGTATGACAAAAGTGACCTTTTATTCCTTGGACTAAAAATTTAAGACGGTTTTTTTCAAGTAGAGGATCCCTGACAGTTTCTGAAAACAAGATGTGAAGACATTCTAGAATTGTGATATGAAAAAGAAAATCTGGGAGTCATTATTGATGGTTTATTTTAAATGTTTGTAACATAAAAGATTACCACGTATCCTGGTTTCAGCTGGGATAGAGTTAATTTTTCTTACTAGTAACTGTTACAGTGCTATGTTTTTGATTTAGTACGAAAATAGTGTTGTTAACACACTGATGTTTTAGTTGTTGCTAAGTAGTGCTTGCTCTAAATCAAAGACTTTTAAAGCTTCCCATGCTCTGCCAGTGAGGAGGTGCACAAGGAGCTGGGAGGGAGCAGAGCCAGGACAGCTGACCCGAACTAGCCAAAGGGATATTCCACACCATAGCACACCATGCTCAGTGTATAGACTAAGGGGAGTTGGCTCGGGCCAGCCGGTCACCGCTCAGGGACTGGCTGGGCATCGGTCAGCAGGTGGTGAGCAATTGTGTTGTGCATTATTTGTTGTTTTTTTCTCCCCACTTGCATTTTATTTCTCTCTCTCCCTCCTTTTCTTTAAAATTGTTACTATTATAATATTTTATTCAAATTATTTAATTGTTCTTATCTCAACCCACAAGTTTTAGCTTTTTACCAGTTCTCCTCCCCGTCCTGCTGCTGAGGGTGGGGAGTGAGTAAGTGGCTGCGTGGTACTTAGTTGCTGGCTGGGTTTAAATCATGACACTGTATTTCTTCCATGGAATTTTTTTAGATGATTTTGTTGGTTGGTGAATCTGCTTTCAGGAGCCAAAAAAACCCTTGAAATACTGGTGCCTTCAATATAGCAGGATTTTTAAATGATGAGTGAATCTATTTTCATTTCCCTGCATCTGAGATGGCCCTGGCATGGAGACACCCAAAAGGAACCAACCTGTGTCTCTTCCTCTGTGAGAAGGAAAATCGGCAAGAGTCTGAGGCAGCTTGCTAGCTGGGTAGTTTTCTTTTTGTGCAGGAAAACATTGCTCTAACAGCAGCTCTAACACCAACACAATGAGTGCTGACTGGAGGGAGGAGGCCAAATGACTTTATTTTCAGTTCCTTAATTTTTCATGGTTTAGGACTTTTGCTATCACTGGAAGTGTAAGATGTCTTGGCCAGATGCTCAAGATTCCATTCTGTTATATTCCTGGAAAGTGAGATCAACACTGGGTAAAGACTACCAGAACAGGCTACGGTGACGTGTCCCCAGAGCTAGCAATGTCACTTCATTACCAGAAAATATGAAAAAGTAGCAAGAGGTTTGCTTTTTACAACACCATAAAACTCCGAAGGCTTTTGTTCATTGGACTCCCTGATTATAAATATATTTGAGTTTGCTTTGATGGAACTGCTTCTGCTTATTGTTGATATGAAACTAAAGGAGAAATATAGAATAATGAGCAAAATACTCCCTGGTGATGTCACCTCATCATACGTTTACTGAGGAAACTAAGAGCTGTTGAATCTCTGCTATTAATGCTGCCTGTTTCAGCTCTAGGTCTCGGGTCCTAGGTCACAGCAGCGTGGTTGCTTTACCCACCCCACTGAGGTGCACACACCTACCTCGTCAGTACAGAACAAATTCACCTCTCCAGTCGCACTGGGGATTATATCCTTAAGTAATCATTTCATTCAGCAAAAAACAGATGCAATATTGATTTGTAGGTAGGTAATTGTTCTATTTCAATTTGTTTCATACTATGCGTATGTATAAAGACTAGGTTTGTTAATACTGTGGTACAGTGGGTAGCTGTCATGTGGCTACTTGATGATTTACATTCTGTCCCAAGAAGAAAATTCCTCATGCTTTTCAAATCTCATTCTGGTTTACAGGAAGAAACCTGTGAGCCTAATGACCCATGGGACTAGAGGAAGCAGAGAAGTGAACCGTCTGTTTGCATCTAGCTGCTTTTGCAGACTCCCGTGATTTGTACTTGTTTATTCGTGCCCCTGTTAGTCAGGAAGCAGCAGTGCCTCCATTGAAATCAGAAGAAGAAATCTCGTGAGATTAATTAGGACCTGCATTCAGGTGGAAAGAATCCAACAGCTTTGGTGCAATGTCTGTATGCTGTTTAGTTCTGAACACTAGGGGAAAATACGCAATAGAAAGAATGTATTTCAAGATGAAACGGTAAGTAGACATTATGCAAATGCATACAGAGGCCAAAGGGACTTTGACTGTGGTCAAAGAAAGGAAGAACTAGTTTGGAGAGCAGGCTGGAGAGGAGGAGTGATAGGAAATTACGTCAATGGAGTATCATGAAACATTCTTTATGGAACACCTATAGGCATGCTGCTTTTGTAAGCTAAAAAATAATAATGCTAAGCTATTCCTGTGAGAAATAAATTTTTAATGCAATGTTTTTGTAAGTCTGAAGTCGTAAGTAAAAAAAGCATAGGTTGTTAATATTTCATAGACCTGACTTACCAAGAAAGACCAAAAAATCTAGGGTTTAGGCAGTTTATTGGCTTTTTATTGTGACAATTAAAAAATTTCTGCAGGGAAAGTTATTGTGCATCATCATCTAGTTTGTGCCCACTTCTCTTACGTGTATTTCAAACAGCTGTAAGTTTGTCAGAACATCTGTGGCTTATTGATGCCGTGGGTCAAAGTGTTACGGTGCCTTCCCTTCATGTGCAAGCAGTAACGAAGTGGTATGTATGCTGTGAACTCAGGCCCGACTCAAAAGCTCTTAAATAATGGAAAGAAAAGATACTGAAATAAGAAGCCAACACCAACCATAGCCAGTGTTACTACTCAAGTTCTCAGCCATCCTTGCCATTTACACTTGAAATTCCTTTTGAAATGTAGCAGCTGTGGACCATGGTCAAAGACAAAGGTAATGGGCCATGTGGGCTTTGGATGATGCATTGGACATTTCATTGTATTCTAGCTGGGACATCCTCCCAGTGAAGGCCCAATCAGTCTGTTTATACTGAAGGCCATCAAGGTCCTCGTAGCAGGAGCTCATGTGTTAGCCCTAGTTCTGCAGGCTAAGTGAGCACTGCACCCCGTCTTCACAGGGGTGCGGCATGATAGCGTCTGGTACCTGCTCCAAAAGGCCTGGAAGAATGGCAAGAAATACACGTATTCCCTCAGGAAGGAGGGAAACATTGTGCAACTGAAGACCTAGTGAGTTCCTTGATTAGTTTAAGGAGAGCTCTCACTGCTCCTTCTTAAAGCTTACCGTTCCCTAGCTAGCAAGGTAGCAGAACTAATACAGAGTGTAACACCAAGTAAACATGAGAAATAATAGCCCGTGTCGGATCAAGCTCAGTGATAGCTCAGCAGGCAGCTCTGTGCTTACTGAGGACAGTCAATCACAAGCTGATGGGTGGTGGCGGCCAATTCACCAGCCTTTTTTTCAAATGACTTAAAGACTACTCATCTCACTAATGTGCTGTTTGCAAGCTCCCTTTGCTTGCGGTTGGAAACAAGTATGGCTCTGTTCATCAGGGGTATTTCCTTAAGGTAGCCCTTCACCTTCGCGTGGAGCAGATCGGGAGCTCTGCTGCAGGTGCAGTGCTTTGATTCAGCCTACGCTGTGGTCCCGTGGCCTCATTCTGCCCATTCATGTAGCTCTGCTGAGAAGTCTCGCTCTTGTCCTGACAAACCAAGTTAGTCATTTGTTCTTTCTCTGTACCGTTTGTCCAGGCTAGAGTTTTCCTGTTGATGGATTGTGTGTTAACCAAAACGCTTCTGATCTTACAAATGCTAGCTCTGAAATGACTTTACACTTAATAAACAGTGAAATACGTTTTTTAGCCAAATAAGATGTGGATAATCATCCCTGAATTACCAGGTTATTATGTTCTTGTGAGAAACTCTTATCGAGTGCAGTTTCAATGTCTGAAAAAGATTAAAAGTCCTGTCAGAGTAAGACATGATTTTGTTTTACGGGAGCTGGCTTACCTCCATCATGGCTCACCACTTGTTCACGTAAGTAGTATAATTATCACTTCAACAAATGCTTGCTTTAGAAGCCTGTAATTGTGCTGCCAGTCTTTCAAAATCTGATAAAATATTTGCTGCCCTTCCGGCATCGTCGTAGGTGCTGCTTATAATAAGTGTTTTCATGACCTCTGTTAGCAATTCAGCCACTTCATTCTTAAAACAGTTTATTGAGTTACTATCTTGGAAGGACGGATGGGTTCCAGTGAACAGGGCAGAGATTGTAGAAATGCAGGAAGGAAAGAAAGGACATACTGAAGTTAAGCTGTAGAAATGTACCAAAGCCTGTGCAGCTTTTACGTCCTCACATTAGTGCATGCAGCCGTAGCTTATAGATTTAGATGCTGGTCTCCGTGTTGGAGTCAGTCTTGGCAAAGCTTTCCAAGAAGTTTTCATTGTACTTACCACTGCCAGGACAAAGGATTGTGCTTTAACCTTAGATGGATGAGCTCATGCTGCAATTCATTGCTTTGGTTCTTTGTGTGTAAATTTGCAGTCGTTCTCCAGCCTCTGCAGAACTGGGACTGTGAGTGGGTGGTTTAACTCCCACCTTTATGTCCACCTGCCCACAGGCAAGGTCCCAAAACAGCTGGAATTACAGCCAGTTTTAAACAAGACAGCTAATGCGGCTTACGGCTCCATGGGCAAACATAACAAAAGCACGGCTCTTCTTGGAAAGCTCTGTTCAAGCACCACAGCTCTCCATGTGCTGACAAAGGCAAGATTGTACTGCCGAACAGTCCAAATGCAGGGCTGAATAGATCCTAAGAGGCAATAATGTGGTCTGGCTCATTGCAGTGTCATTGCCTGTATCATACGTGAAGAGAGATTGAACAGAAACGTTGAATGCAGTGAGGCGAGTCAGATTCTTACAGCCCCTGGAGCTGTTTGCCTGTCAACACTCATTTAAGTAGGAAATACCTTCCTTTCACATTAAAATGTAACATAGACCAGAACTTGCACTTTTTTATTCTAAAGACAGTGAGAAACAATGTCAAGGGGGATAAGGATCCAGACAAATATGGAGCAGGTTTTGTTCACTGGAAGACTAAATAGGCTAGAAGTATTCATTTGAAAAGGCACGAGTGGGGCAGAAGTCCATCTAATGAATTATATGGGAAAGGTGAACACAGGGGTTGATTTTTTTTTTACTCTTTCATTTCCCGGGAACTGTGAGGTACACAACAAACTTGTCAGGGTGGTTTCAATACAGGCAAGTGCGTTTCCATAGCACAAAACCGAGCTGCAGAACCTGACAGCACTGCCTGTGCACAGGCTGCAAAGTATGAAAGGACTTAAAAATGGATTGTACAAAATCACAGCAGAAAGGTCCATAAGGGGCTAATAAACACGGTGGTTTTCAAGATATATCTTCAAGCTAAGGCTCTGGATTAACTGCTGCCTGGCGCTGGGCAGGGACACTGGGCTGAAGGGACCTTTGCCCTGGCTCAGGATGACTCTTCCTGTGTAATCCTGATGTGCACAAAGTTCAGTTCAAGGGGGAGGCTTGGGGGTTTGGGTTTCTGCCAGTGGTGGTTACGGGTAGTGCTTCGGTTCCTGTGCCTGTAGAGTACTAGAGTGTCCTGTGGTTGTACGAGTCCAGAGCCACCTCAGAGATAATGGATCAAAACAGGGGATCTGCCAAGCCCCCACGTTCCTCTGCTGTGACGATGTCTGAGGAGCCCAGACAGAAAATGGTTGTCAGGGCTTGGGCGACGGGTCACACATGCATGCAAATTTAAGCGCTGGTTCACCACAACTTACAGGCCAAGAAACATGCCAAAGATCCCAGGGCTTGGGCTCTGCAGGGCAGCAGGCCGATTTCTCTTTGATGAATATGGTTTTAGGATCCCAGAGGAACTGAGCAACTTTGCATATCGGGAAGTGAACAAGCGTGGAGCTGATACGTCAACAGCATCAGACCTATCTGTCAGTAGGCTCCCCATCAAGAGGGCTGATCCCTTTGGGAGTTGTTCTTAATCACTTCTTAGCCCTGTATTACAAGTTGGAGTTAGGGTTTGATCTCTTAAGGATCCTGTTTGCAGACAAAGTGATTTGAGGTCAATCTGCTCCAAAGTCTTAACTAGAAATGCCAGATATTCTGTGGAAGACAGGGCTGAACCTGGGTTCTTTCCAAGTCCTGTGTTTCAGAGGGGTAATTTATGCTTTTTCCTCATCTGGCTGACTTCCAGGGTCCTCACACAGAGCACCATAACTCAGCATGCCTCCACCCAGGCAAAACAGTTGTTTCCCATTTTTCCTAACATCACAGGGAGAAACCCAAAGCCCCTTCCCCTCCTGCCCAAGTTGCTCACAGAGCATCTGGGGAGAACCCACTACCCAAACGTGTCCTCCATCACAGCATAGGTGCTGGGTGAAATATGTTCACCATTAGTGAGCAGCTGACAAAGGCCTGGTGGCCACCCATGGCTGCCTAACAGACTCTGTGTTCTCTTCCCACTGCTTGGGAAGTCCAGGTCTCCTTTCAGGAACTTCTGCCTCCATTGTTTTGTGCTTCTGTAGGGGTGAGTGGCTCAGTTCTTTGTGGGATATCCACAGGTCACGCTCCAGTAAAGCCTCTTTACAGATTTCCATATCCACGTTTCTTATGTTTTTTGTGGACCCTTCTTAAGGTTCTTCCTGAAGGATACCCTACCTCAGAAGGACTGATGTCTGTCACAGCAGCCTCCTTTGAATTTCTGGATATCTCACTCACTGCCACAGTAACTCATGAAGGTGACCTCCTCATAGCTACTGCTTCTGCTGGGTACATATTAAAAACAGTGGCAGATCATCATTAGCAAGCTTCTTCATCAATAGGATGCCCCTTCAGATATCTGAAGCTTTCCCTGTGCTTGTGACAGTTTTCTTCCAACTAGGTGTTTAAATGACCTGGTTTGTTTCCCTTGACATTACACCAAGACTGAGATCCTGGGTGCCCTGGATGCCGAGAAAGCTCTGTCCTTTTTGATCCGCAGGGCCAAACCTCTTGGACATACTCCAGCAGTCACTTTGGTAGCCCTGCTAGGCCACATCTTCATTCTCGACATTGTTGGATGAGCTAGTGGAAGCTAGTGATTCCTCAGATACTTTGCCAGCTCAGAGGTACCGAAGAATCAGGTTGGGCTTAGCAAAGTTGTGCTGAGCTTCCCCACGGGACTGCATAGTGTCCTTGCAGGTCGCTGATACTCTGGTAAGCGCTGCTTGGTGTCACTCAGATTGTCTGGATGGCTGCCTAAGGACCAAAGCAGCAGTGATTTACCAGTTCTTTGAAAGTTCTCTAAGGCTTAGAGATCCCTATCCCACCTTCCCCACCCCCTGCTTTTTCTTCCCTGTGCTTTGCTACCGTGCTTTTCTGGCTTTGCAGGTTGAAAGGAATGGATGTTTTAGACCGCATCTGGTTGACACCGAATGTTCCTCAACACCTTTATGCAAACAACAACCTCAGCGCAGCTGTGGCAAATATAGCATCAGGGCACCTACTACAGATAACCTGTGGAGCGATACTTCCACCAGCTCCTGGTCTGGACAGCACATGGGCTCATAAGACCTGAATTTACATGTAAATTATCATTCAGACAACTCCAGTAATCTGGAATTGATACGTCCCCCCCCCCCCCAGGGTTTGTGGTGTCCTCTGATACACTGCAATTCCTGCTACCACTTGGCTCTAAAGTTAGTAATTTATTAGTAAAACCACAGCAAACTGGCAGAGAGATGGGGGAATTAGTTGTGTGGAAACATGGCCTTGAGCCAGTGCAGTTCCACCATCATCCAGATCCTGCTCTGAGGGACGCGCTGCTTGAAAGCTGAAGCTCCAAGCAGGGAAGTTTTGTGATCTTGTCTACAATTTTCTCTTGTGCATGGCAGAAACTCCAGCTTTGTGCATCCTGCAGAGTCCCTTTAACGCTGGACCTGTGAACAGAGCCATGCCATTTCTCCTGGCTTCGGAAGAGGAAGAAGGCAGGGCCCAGCTCTAGCTGGGCTGAAATACTTTAACCCAGGTGAGTATTTCATTGACTCCTTCAGTATTCATCACGCTCAGTCCCTGAGAGGACTGGAGCCAATGCTGTACTAGCTGCTTCTGGTTGAGCAGATCCTTTGTACTTTATTCCCCTCATGGAGAACCTGTCTGAGCTGGTTCTCAAGAGAACAGCACATTTGCACAGAAACTCAGAATCACAAAATAGCCCAGGTGCCTCTGGAGGTCACCTGGTCCAGCATCCCTGCTCAAGCAGGGCCACCTAGATCCCGCTGTCCAGGACCATGTCCAGCTAGCCTTTGAATATCTCCAAGGATGGAGACTCCACCACCCCTCTAGGCATTCTGTGCCAATGTTAGAGCATCCTCACAGTATAAAAGCATTTTCTTATGTTTAATTGGACTTCCCTGTACTTCACTTCTTGGCCATTGCCTCTTGTCCTGTCACTGGGCACCACTGAGAAGACTGGCTCCATCTAATCTATACCCTCCCATCTGAAATTCCCTGAGCCTCTGCTTCTGAGAAGTCCCTGAAGTGGCCTAACAGGAAGAGGTTCGGATCCAGTTTATTTTTACTTATTTGACGGGATCTTTTCAACCTGCAAGGTGACTCCAGGCACTTTCCTCCAGAGCCTGTTTACAAGTTTTTAATAACTGTCACAGTGCCAGGCATTTGCTGCATGGTGAGAAGCTGCTGGGAATAATTAGCACCGAGAGGAAAATGTCAAAGAGATTCAGATGTAACATGTATGCAAAATGCTCCTGCTTTTTAAAGTTCCTATTAGAAGCAGCACCTCTGCGGGCCCCCAGACGCCAGGGTTCATCCCACCTACACAGCTGTGCAGAGCAAGCCCCCCACCCAGAGCCCCATTTCTCTTCCCATCAAGGCTGGTGCTGGCAGTGCTGGGAGCTGGAGAGCCACACAAGCTCCTCGATGCCCGGCATCCCGCACATAGCACCTTTCCGTAGGATGAGTTATCCATAGCTCACACCCCAGCAGGGAGCTGCTCAGTCTGTCTGCATCACTCACCTCAGGCCTTGCTCATCCCACCTCCTGTTACCTTACTTTCTGATCGTTTTTGCCCCCAGCCACCCTGTCACCGCACCTAGTGCCAGATGTGCGCATCAGTCCCCCAGTACCAGCGATGAGTTAGTGCAGTGCGTGACTCCTGCTGCCCGCATCCCGCTGGAAATTAATAGGTAGTTACTGCTGTGATCTGCAGGTTTTAAATCTTTCGCTTGTGCAGGAGAGACCGTTTCCAATTAACGCTTTGCCCCCTTGCAGGGCTCGTTACCAGCATCCAGCATACGGGTTTTATTGCAGCCATCCTAGGGGTTACACTGCTCGGGTGGCGGAGGTGTAACGCTGGAGGTGCTGGGGAAGGGATCGGTGATTTCCTCCAGCTCCCTGCTTGCTCTGTGACTTCCCTGACACTCCAGTGTGGTTGTGTCCCCTTCCTGCCAGCACACAAGCCCTCTGCTCGTAAAAATGCACACTTCATTGTGTCAGTCATTTGCGGGTCAGATGGAGGTTTTCCATGCCAGAGCCTCTCTACTGGTGAAAAAGAAGTGTTTGCTGCTGCGGCTGAACAGAGGGTTCAAAGCATCTAAAGGACTGGTGCAGGCGGGTGTCTCCCTTGATATTCACAAGAAATTGCTTCCATGGTGAGAAGAGATTAATATATTTCTTCAGTGATGCCCCAGTAGGGCTGAAGAACCCGTTTGTACCTTCAAAGCACGCCAGGAGCAGCCAATTAGCCCAAGAGCAGCCACACCACTAAGTGCAGAGCGTGCCAGAGCCAGCAAGCAAGCTCAGAACTGCTGCCCCCGTGCCAGGAGCCGCTCTCTGGTGTTGGCTTCATGTCAGCCTTCGGAGGAATTACTGATCGCTGGGTGCAAGGGGGGGCTGGGCAGCACAGGGTTTTCACTGGAATCGTTTAAAGGAGCAATGTAACTATGATTTTAGTCAGCTTTCAGGGATCTGACCTGTGGGTGATAGCTTGGGGAAGACAACCGTAAGCTGTTTAAATTTGTAAGATATGGATATTGTTTTCTGTAATGTCCCTGATGCTCCAAAAAGTGTTCTTTTCTCCATTAAGTCCTCCTGAATAGTGAAAAAATAGTTATTAATTGCAGATTTCCAGATAACCATGATACATTCTCCTCTCCCATCTGCAAATAATAAAAAAAAGAAACAAATTTCACTAGCAATTTCTGTGGAGTGTGTGCCCAAAGAGAATTTATAGATTTATGTTCTTCTACATTACATTATGTACATTTACGAGACCTATTTCAAAAACCCATGATTCTGTCAAACATCACTGTTAATAGCTCCAAGGAACTGATTTTACACAGTCACCACCATTAAGATCCCATATTTATGTCTCACTATCCCTGGGCTGGGAAATAATGGTAAAGTACAGGGGAGCATACAGATAATAATTGATACTACCCCGTGTAATTTCCTCAGGTGTTCCTAATGCCTTTGTTGGCCAAACCCCTTTCTGAAGTGCCCTCTTCATCTGTGCTGAAATACCCCAAAGGGATCCAAGCATGAAAGTTCAAAGCTTTAAACTCCACAATTGCACTATTTCTGCCTAAACTATTCAGACAATTAAGTACCTGTCAGTGAGAACAGCCAGAACATCCTCAGTCGCGATGGTGTGGCAGCGTTAAGACTTCTAGCCCTCCCCTGGGGTTTATAGACAAGATGTTTCTGCACCTACTGGTGGTGATAGGATATGTTCATCCCATCCAGAACAGAAAGCTTCACCTTAGCCAGGCACACGGAGGTGACAGCATTACCTACAAGATGGGAAGTCATCTGAGAGGGAGCGTGAATGCCCCCATCTCTAAGCTTTAAGCAGAAACCCTCCGTGCTACCTAGAGCCACTGGACTGCACAGAGCAGCAGCAGTGGAGAGGTTGCTGTTGAAGGTGTTCCACTTTGCATACTTATACACCCAGAGGAACAGCATATAGATCCCAGGTCTCCCTTTCTACTGGCTGAGAAACTGCTGGATTGATTGAGTTGCCCGTCTTTCCTACCGAGAAATCTTCAGCAAAGTTCTGGCTGTATCGCTGTGGGCATAGAGCATCCCTCTGCAGCAGAGGGTCATTTACATCTCCTCTCAAAGTAACTGAGAGACCACAGTAAAGAAATAAATGTGGTGTAGGTTAGTGGATATTGGGCTTTTACATCTCAGGCACTGTGAGTAATATTGCAAGACTATCTTAATCCTGTCTTTTTAGAATTTGTTTTTAAATACACTCTTTGTACTATACCTCATGGAATAACTATTGCACAAATAGAAATAGCCTGCGTTGGACAAGTACAAATCACGTTTGAGTTGAATGAGTCATTCCCTTCAGGGTACAATTAATTATTCAAGAAGTACATATCCAAATGTTGCATAAGAGCTCTTTTCCTACTGAAATTATCAAATACATTTAAAGATTTATTAAGAAGGAGACACATAGCTTCAAATACCTTTGTGAACTTCTGTTATTTTCAAGACAGGTTGAAAGCCAGTACAAAACATCCATGCGTAACAGCATACTGCTGCAAGCTATGTGCTCACAGGCATGTAGATCTCCCTGCACGAAATCATACCATAATCCCTCAGTCCTTTGTTATCCAGCACTATATTGCTGCCCTCACAGCAACCAGTGAGCTCATGGTGTTGACTTCTCTGGGAGCAGAACCGCCCCTGAGATCACCAGTGGTTAGAGCAAGACATCTTGACTCCCTGGTGCACCCTGCCTGCAGCACCCCTGTCCAGAGCAAGCCCCGTGCCTCACAGCCTCCGCGCTGCCTCCCTTTTCATGGTCTGATTTAAAAAAAACAAACACCACAGGGTAAAGCCCAAGTTTAAATCCCTTATTAGAAGAGGTTATTGAATAGAAAATTATGAGAGTTTGTTTTTCCTAGCAGCAGGGTGCAGGAATTTTAAACAATACCCTATTGAGTAACAAGCATTACCATCTTTGCTGGGCAAGTGTCTCAGTTTTCTGTATGAATAAGGGAGAAAATAAAAGGAGATTTGCTCACAGGCTGAAGAACATAATTTTTTATTTCTTTAATTATTTGTCAAGGGTTGTAGATCAGCCCTGTCAGACAGGCACGGGGGAATTCTCTGTGAAAAAAACCAGAGGTGGATTAACCTGGTGGGGCTTCTTCACAGGTGTGCTGCAAAACTCTAGACATTTCATCAGTCCTGCAGGGATAATTGTAAGTCTGTTTGTTCCTTCTAAAACATTTTAAACTTTCACATCTCTTGGCTCTCTGAACCAGTACTGCTTAACAAATCCCATGGAATATAAGACTCTTGGAAATTCTTTTTCGTGCAGTCTTGAATTTGACTTCCTTACTCTTCATTTCTTCCTTTCTTTCTCCATGCTTTCTGCCTACCAACCTCACCCACCCCTCACCCCTCACCCCTCAGCTTGGGTTTTTTTGCCTAATGAACCTACCATCCAAACAGAGATTTAGCAGGGAGGCTGAGAAGACCTTAGTCATCTCCCCATCCCAACTCGGCTGGTGTGCCCTTGATATTGGCACAGCTGTCATGTTTAAACCAACGCTACCTCTGAAGCAGAAAATGCCCAGAGCACCTCAGATTTATTCTCCTTCTCCCGCTTTCCATTTTTGCCACTCTCTTCTATGCACTCACATACCAGCGTATTTTACTACACTTGGCTCCCAAGAGGAGACGGTTGTGCCATCGGTTGGCAGGGGCGATGCAAAACAGCACCCCAGGTCTGCTGAGCATCAGCACTTCCACCGGTCTTTACTGCAAGGAATACTCTGAAAAAAAAGCAGACATGGTATTTTCTTGCTTAACAGCACCCAGCCACCTTGGGCACTCGGCAGCACCTTTGCAAATCTGCCTTCTGTATTTCCAATAGCCACTCTCTCACCTGACGTGAAGGTCCCTGTATGTAAATGCTGAATGCATTTAGGATCTGGCCTAAGTGTTACTGTGAAGGAAGAATTCCACACGCCCGGTGAGCATATTCAAAGCTGAGTAGCTTTACAGGAAGAGGCAGAGCTCAGAGCTGTAAAAACCCAATGAAACAGGCAGGGAGGCTGCAGCCCGTTAAAGACCAATTGCACAGTTACTGTTTTGTCTTCAATTAATTCCTCCTACACCCAATAGCTGTGAATACTGCAGGGGTATCATTTCTCTCCAGAACTGGGAGAAAAATTATCCATAGCCAGTGGGATTCCTTTTAACATCCTTTCCCCAGGAAATCAGGCTGTTTTGCTCACTGCTGTGACTGGGAGTCTCCAGGTCAGTGCACTGAGTGACTGTCAGTTTGGGAGTGCCAAAAGCTCTGGACAGCCCCATGGGTGCTCTGCGCAGGCTCCAGCGCCTGGCTTTACCCGGTGCCCACAGCAGTAGCTTTGGGGCAGAGCAGTGACAAAGCTGAGGCTCACTCTGCCCTTTCCTTCCTCCCCCAGCCTGTCCCACGTGGGCAGAGCAGCCACTGCCAGCCTCCTCTGGCACCTGCAATTGCACCAGCACAGCCTGGGCAGAGGAGCTCCCCGTGCCTCACCAGGGTCCCATATGCAGCCAGCACTCTGTGTGCCCATACAGTGCTCAGCTGCCAGATCCTCATATCCTCCATTACCCCACAGAGCTGGGTCTGGGAGAATATTCAGTTGTCACCCACTCCCTCTCCTGTGCTCAGGGTGACAGCACTGCCCATGATGTCTTCAGTATATGACGTATCGCCATTCATTGCTGGGTATGTCAAACCTCCCTTCCAGCGCTCTCCTTTTGCTGCACACCCCAAGCAGCACCAGGGGGATTTCAGACAGCCTTTAGAGATAGACTTTTTTGACTGAATTTTCTAAAAATACCATCCAGCATTATGCTGTACACGCTGCTCAGCTGCATTGGTTAAACCCCAATGGTCTTCAGTAGGTGCCACACAGATTAGCAAAGAGCTGGAGGTGGCCCTTAACGTGTCAGTGACCTCTGAGAGGACTTAACAATGGGATTCCAAACTATGTTTAGCTAGAGGCAGCGTTAAGGCAGTAACCAAACAAACTTCAAAGCACTTCCTATGTTCACAGCAAGAAAAGCCTGCTGATTATTGGTTCTTTTCATCCTCAGGATCTGCATCAAAACCACAACCCCCAGCAGCTCATGCTAGTGCTGAGATGAGCAACGTCCAAGGACCAGTCCTGCACTCACATGTTGTGCTTCCTAAAGGCGAAATTAAATTATTTGTTACTCACAAAAACTTAATGAGCCACATACCCCGCTTGTCAGGGCAGTCCCGATTAACTGCAGCACAGGGTGTCATGTTGGGTCTGCGCAGCTTCAGTTCCGCAGGTGGTGCCAGAGCAGCCTTAGGCTCCCAGCAGAGACAGGGGGCCCAGGCATGGAAAGCCTCTTTCCCCACATTAAGAGTTAAAAAGTATGCTTCATCTCTGTTCTTAAACATAGAAAGCTCAATAGCCTCTTTCCAGAAGCGTTCTCTTTCCTGCAGCAGATTTGCTTTCAAGCTCTGGGTGTTTGTACTTCCAAGTTTAACTGGACTTACAGTTCCCCTACTGGGAGGTTCACATTTTGGACATGGGAAGAATTTAATTTCCACAACTTCGTTTGCTTCTCTCCTCTTAAACAATAAAGGCGTAAAAGTAATGCTTGCAGGTTTCTCTGGGACATGTACGCATTGGAAACTGGTGGGTTTGGGACCTTCTCACCACTGCTAGAGCAGGTCTCCTGAGAAGTAACAGGTACTCAAAGGTGCCTGAAATTATAGGCTTCAATCCTCCTCTCACTGTGGATACCACTGTATTCGGCCACAGGCTTTAAGGTGTGGAAAGAATTAATTACTGTCTAGTCTGATGTGCTGCAGAATGAAAGCTGTATGCTCTGCTGGAGGCTGGGTGTACAGTCTGGGGGAAGAGTGAGGTGGGCGAGGTGGGACCTCACTGGATGGAGGCATGGCAGCATCCCTGGGAAGGGGTGAATGGGATGCATGGCCTTGGGGGGCTGAGTGGTCAGTGAAAGCAGGGAACAGAAGGGATATGTGTGTCAGGGGCAGAAGGAGCTCTAAGGCTTGCAGAGGAAAGGAAGGGAGACTAGGACAGGCAGTGTGAGAGCAGCTGCTCTGTTGTTATAGTAAAATCTCTTTAAAGGCTAACGAGAAAATAAATACAACACTGAAGGGACCAATTTATTTTACTTTAAAACAAGTAAAAACAAGTCTTTGCATATTTAGGTGTGCATGGCTTTCATTGACATTTATAGGCCAAAATATGACTGCACAGATAAATATAGATCTTTACTCCAAATCATACTTGATTATTAGAAAAAAAATTTACATAAACTCAAGTATTCAAAGTCTGATGGCATCTCAGTTATATTTTATCATGCCAGTTTCCACTGAAATCCTTATTTTTGTGATCGTTTAGTTATGACTCTAAGCAAAATTTAATTCAAAACCATGACCCAGGAACGGCTCATCTTTTGTCAAGGTTTTTACATAGTAGTCAGCCATAAAAGTTTCTTCTCCTCCTCACCTGCAGGTTTCCAAACGGTGTCTATCTCCTCATATACTTTGAGTCATCTCATAATATGCCTTCCCAGCCGGTTTTCAAGGCCTACGGCAAATTTTCCCATATGTACCTGTTGCTCAGAGGTGTTTAATCTCCTTTTTCCAGAGCACTACTCTGTGCTGCAGTCCTGGCAAAGGTGATGAAACTCCACAGATGCTGCGAGAACATCAATCAACCCCTGTAAGAATTGCTATGGGGTATGTGATTTCTGTGTGGAGCCTCTACAGGACTTCTAGGAAAGCCACCTCCCTCTGCCAGCTCCTGGGATATCCCTCCGTGGAGAGCAGCATCAGTGAGGCACATGAAGAAGAAGCCGGTGCAGCGGT
The DNA here is from genome assembly GCF_023634085.1 of Falco cherrug. Lineage (NCBI taxonomy): Eukaryota > Metazoa > Chordata > Aves > Falconiformes > Falconidae > Falco > Falco cherrug. The sequence continues at coordinate 24,583,743 of NC_073698.1, forward strand.
GCTGCAGAAGCAGCAGCAGCCTACAAGCAAGACAATGGGTGCAGGGCACATATTGGTTGAAATGGGCAGGACAGGGCAGGAAAAATAAGATCTGGGGTTTTTTACATAACCCCCTGTGGCTTCAGGCAAGTTACTTTGTGCCCGGTGAGATAGGATAGCTTCAAATGTTGACCCATACTACACTTCCATGGCTGCTGAAGTATAGGTAGGTCCATGGAAATTTGTGGATTGCAGCACATTTGAAAGTAAAGCCACAGTTATCTAAAGCTAGACACCTGAAAGAAAAGAAACCCTAGTAAAATGTGGGTCTCCATTTTATTTTACCTTAGTTTTCTGGCCACTGGAATCATCTGTATCTTTGGAGAACTATATATATGGTTAAAATAAATTCTATTTCCACTCATGTATAACACGTGATAGTCAAGTCCTCAGTGCTTGTTTGCTACATGTATATGTTTGTGTATATGTGTGCGAGCAGAGTATTTGCACAACTCTTGCAAAAAAACCCCCACGCTTTTGTGTAAGGCTTTTTTTAATGAAACCCACAGAGGGGCACTTTATATCACAGATTCATTCTGGCTGGCAAATATTTTTTAAATATTGCTCCTTACATCAACTATGCCAGCTCATCTGTGCTAATAAATTTGAGGGCTGGGAATCGAGACAAACATACTGTATGTAAAAGAAAACCTATATGATATAAACCGCGTCAGCCACTGAGTCATAAAACTTAATGTATTGAAACCCATTAGTGGTTATTCTAGCTATACCTGGCTGTCAGAAGGGGATAGATTAAAATATTTTAACAGGCTAAGAAAAGGCAAATATTTCTCTGGATTTAAAGCCAGGATTCAAAGCCAAGGTGAATTGTTTGCCTTCAAAGAAAAAAGGAAGATGGATGGATGCTGCAGCACCAGCTGGGTGGAAGGCAGGGCTACGCGTTGGCCTTACACAGTGAGTGTAAGCTGAGCGCTGCAATGCCTCACAGCCAGTGGCCCACTAAAAGCAGGCTTAGAGGGTGGCTTGGCCTTGAGGCGGTGGGTAGGGTTCCAACGCAAACCCAACAAGCTCAGGCCCACCCCCGGGGCTTGTATTTGGGTCAGAGAGAGAGGTACTGTCTGTCCAGTTCATCTCTTAGAGGCCATGCAAGCTAAGCTTTTGCTCAGATGGAAATTTCTGTGAATCTTGTATTTGAATAGCAGCCTGTCACCCTTGCCAAGTACCAGGAACAAGCGCAGGGTCAGAAGCCCTTGAGGAAGCCCGCCTGAAACCTCCTCCATGCCTGGGTGCCTCTGCAAGCCAGCTTTGTTGAAACTCCTTGGAGTTATTTCAAAATGAACTTTTTATCAAGCAATGGAGAGCAGAGCATCTCTGACCTGGTGGGTTTGGAGTCCTTTTTCTCTCTGAATGCTTTTTAAGCTCTGGAGGGCATTACGCAGTCCCTCTTATGTTATTGCAGCCTGAGATACTCTTTCATGGGAATGAAGTGGATCTCAAAACAGTTCCTTGGTTCTTGTGCTCATGTAAAAAAACCTGAACAAGAGCAAGGGATTATTGCTGACATGCTGTTGTCAGAACAATTTTCCTACCTTATTGAAAAGTCCAAGCTGGTAGGTCTATGAAGATTGCTTGAAAAAATTGAACTTCTGCTTATACTTGTTAAATTCCAAATTAGAGGTGACCAGAAAACTTTGATTAAAAAGGAATTTAAGGGGAAAATAAGGGGTGGGGGTGGGGGGTGGGGGTGGTAGGGGGTGTTAAGTGTTTTCCTTGGAAAAACTTCTTTTTTGCATAGGTTTGAAGTGTTTTACAGTGTTCTGTCATGAATTTTCTTGAGCCTGCAGAGTTCGAGGAGTCCTGGCTTCTTTTCCCTTTCCTTTCCTCTTACTGGACAGGGTTTGTAGAAAACAGTATGTCCATTCAGCCAACACGTGCTTTCTTCTGGTTGTGTTACATGGTGTGCTGTGGAGGTCACAGCACCCTGACTTTGTTCCAAACTCTTGCTCACAGAAATCAATCAGGTTAATCAACCCTGAGCTGAATTTCCCATGAAGCAGTGGAAAATATCAAATGAACTTAGTGACAAGATCAATTCAGCGTGTATCACAAAGTACCGTGATTCTGCAGATGCTGAAGTGATTTATTCTGGTATCCCTCAGAATGATACATCTCAACTTTTGACGTGGCAGGATGAAAAGCATGGGTTTAAGGTCGGCATTTGCTGCAGCCTGGGTCTTCTGGCTCAGCTCAGTGGAGCAGCACGCGGGGGAGTGTTGCTGCAACATCTTCCCTCACCTTTGCAGTGCAGACTGGAGGGAATCCAAACCTCTAAAGGTTGCTGAGCTTTTCTCAGTGTTGAGTTATAAAAGAACCTGTAACTGCAGTGGTTTCATAGTGAGAAGTGAGCTAACGACGCCCTGTGCTTGGCAGGGTGGTAAGTGTCTGTGCTTGGGGACGCTGGCACTGCATTTCAGCTTGTACCGATGTTCATGCAAGAAATTGTCTCTCCCAAGACCTCTACAGGGACAAAACCTTTCTCCTGCTCACTTGAGTGACTGTTTGGACTCAAGTGTTCATCCAGAAAATGCAACAGGAATAGTTACTGGTCTTCAGTGAGCAGTTATCCAAACTGCAGTGCCTTGGGCATAGAAAACTGAAGAGATTCGAGCCTTTGCTTTTTTAAAACAGCACCCAAAAAGCTCCCTTCTGGGACTTTAATCAGGATCATGTAAGTCGTACTTCTAGAGCTATGACTAGTACTTTTTTTTTCTATTTTCTGTTCCCTGGTGGTGTGTGTCTGCTGTGTATTTTGCTCCAGTATGCCACTGAGAGCCACTCAGCTTGCTGCCTCTGCATTATCACTACAGCTGTGGTGGGAAACCCCATGACTCAATGAATCAATGTCACATATAGCCTAATTCTAGGAAGGCAGATTTAATTAGCGCAAGCCATCCCTGATACTGTGTTTTTCCATTGTTGGGCCAAATATATCCAAAATCATCGTTGTCTACCAACTGGGACTCAGTGCGTGTGTTAACAGTTTTCTTAAGCACCCAGAAATTTGAGCTGATCCAACTGAGTCAGTCTGGCTCTCAGTGCCAAAATTCCCAGGGCTGGAGCAAACAGATGGAAATAAGGGGGAAAACTGAGTTTTGGAGTACAAATTAGTAAAGCCATGGGCCCACGTCAGCATGATGCTTACCTGTGCTTAGTGCCATTAGGCTACTGAGGTCTTGGGGTTCCATCCACCCAGACTTCTTTGCAGGATATGGTGCTTAGGATGTGTGGTTCTGATATTCTTTGCACATAGTCATTATGGCAATAGCTGCTTTTAAATAATGCACGTTTGTTTGCAAGTTTTGTGAGTTTCTTTTGAAGATGTGGAGCTCTCTTAAAGCAGTTAATAGAGGTATGCAGAACAGAGTTTGACTCTGTTTCCCTCTGAGCAAAATCAAGCAAAAGGCCCTAAAGCTCTTTGAGACTTGTAAAACCAGTGTTTGCTTCCACAAGGTGGACTGAGCACAGCAAAGGAACACCAGGCAGAGGTAACGCTAATGCTGAAGGTGTGCTGTCCTCCATCCAAATCAGAGCAATACTGACCACTGTTCTCAGATGGCATATGTCCCCATTTTCCTGGTATGAACACCATTGGCATACATGGATTTTCATCAATGATTGGGTGGGGAGACCTTTTTGAAAAATGTCTTCTTGGAAACATTGCCTAAAAGAGGATTGTTTTAATGTGTTAACTTCATATTATTATAATATTATAGCTTGATATATAATCTAAAGGGCTAGGACTCACTAAACATAATTTTATGCTCTGGGATCTTTCCATTTAATTAATGTGTTATTTGCTTTGATTCCTGGGGCACTCCCTGGCACATGCCTGAAACAACTGGTTACTCTAAAGTGAAGGAGATGCCAGTCCTGTTTCTGCCTTTAAGCTGGGAAAAGCTTCAGGGCAGTCCATCCCAGACCCAGCTTCTTCCTAGTGCCTCAGGAAGGGAACCAAATGGCTGTAAATGACAGTGTCCATTGCCTGCAACAAGCTGTGCTACCGCTTTTCATCCCTGATAGACATCCCACCCAAAAGACAAAGGATGACTAGAGAGAAAAAGAAGGTAGGAGACCAATTAGATCAAAACCTTTTCTTCCATAACTGAGCAGAATAGAGGAACTGAGTTTTCTAAAACATATGAACACATTCACGGAAGCACAAGGCCGCCTTAACATGTAAAGCAGGAATAGCCTCTAGAGTTTGTTTTTCTCTTTTAGAGAAGTCTAAAAGTGGCTGATAATTGATTCTCATCTGTGCTGGCTAAAAAAAAATTCTACAGACTACTCACATTTGATTTAATTTGAATAAATGTGCTATCACTTGCCTGATTACTAATTGTCCTTGTATTTGGCTACTCAAATTAGGATCCTATGACTCTATCAAAGAGGATAAACTGTATCAGGGAAAAGATGTTCATTTGCCTAAACCTGTGGTCGTATTCACATACAGATAAGAACATATACCAGGTTTGGCCTTTGACAGGGTGAGTCTGACTATGTTGCTGTTTCAGAGCAATTAACACTTTTCCTGCCTTGTGATGAAGGGAGCGAGGCTGGCTGCTCTCCCTCCTCAGCAGATGGCAAAGGGACTGACGGTACCGTTTTCATAAGACATGACTGGGAAAAGGGAGATGGACACGTTCAGCAGCTCAAAGAAGGTTTTGCGTTCTTCACTTCTTTGTCTCATGTCTTGTTCTCATTCATCACCTTTCCTCCTAATCCTGAAAGAGCAACCCAGAGAAAGGGAGAAGAGGTTGACTGATGCAAGGTTGAAAGATCAGGAAAAGAGCCCTGGAGGTGTTTTCCCTTTGAAGAAAAGGCCAGAGTTTCCTCAGCAACCTGAAATACAAAAATGTGCTGAGACAAGATACAGAAGAAAAAAGAGAGAAATGATGAGTGGAAAAGTTATGCTTGGACTAGATTAATATAAGAGGTGAAGACACAGATGTGGCCAGTGTGGCAGTGAAGGGGAACCTGCTTGTTGTGGGGTGACAGTGACCGATGAGGTTGAGAAGGGGCAGAGGCAGCAAGCCAGGAGTGAAGATGCTGTAATTTTTGGGTCCTGGGAGAAGTCGGAGCCCCTCATACAACCCAGCAGCTCTGTCTCCAGCATGCCCGATTTACTTGGTGGGATTACCTAGCTCTGGGAGACCGTTTGCCATTTTTCTTTCCCCCCCCCAAATGTATACTAAATGTATATCACTTACTGCAGACCTCTTTTAACAAGTGTGAGACCTATAGGGCCTTGACCAGACGAATACAGTCTCATGAGAAATTTATCCATAGATAAGTGAAATCATGAGTCAATGTTTGAAAGCAAGAATTTAAACATAAGACTGTAGAAAACAAAAGACCTCCTGTTTCTTGCAAGAGCGAGCAGGCCCAGGACCATATTAAGTCTTTCTAACTCCAACGGTCTCATGGCAGAGCAATTACTTGCAGCTTTCAGGATGTCAGTGGGAGCTGCATATGCTTATGAAGATCACAACTTTAACAATATCAGATCAAAACTATTCCTACAACTCTATACAATTGGTTCTTCACTGGGTTTTTCTTCAGTTTTTCTTATTTAAGCTGCCATAAATGAGAACTTGGCCTGGTGTTCTTCAACCAGAGTTCAAATAAAGAATAATGTTTAATATGCAATGGAACAATAATTCGTTCACTTTCTTAGAGTAGCTTGGCTAGGTACTATCAAAAGGATTGACGTTTGCCACTAATTAGGCAAAAGGGAGATGTCACTGAACATGTCGTGAAGAACATGCCCTTTTTAAGCAGTCTCCGTTAAAACACTTCCAGCAGCTGTGCTATAAAGGCATGTTACCAGGTAAAACAGTCCCAAGAGCCATAAAAGGTATCCTGCAGATCCAAATCCTACAGTTCAAATAATTAGTTACATCCCCTTCTGGACAACATTCCATCACCTGCATTTGGCTCTATTTTGCTAAAATTCCTGCAAATAATTATTTACTTCAGATAAAGAATATGTGGGCAAGCTACTAAAATTATTTGGTTATGTTCACCAACTATTTCTGGCTTTACATAAATAAGCAATTACACCTAACCTTTCAAAATGTCTGGTGTAAACTGTGAAAATTATTCTAACAGTTGATACCAAGTGAATTCAACACAATCATAAACCATCAGAAAAGCCTCTGATAATCCTGTTACAGGATTACACAAAATTCTTGCAGGTAAATATTATTGGTGGTGTATTTGGGCTGTTGCCCTGTCATGTATCCCTGATTTTATTACTGAGTGTAAAAACAGGCAGGGCATAATCAACCCTTCCAATTGTTTTGACTCTTGGCTGAGACAAAGCTCAACTCATGCATCAGATGCATCTACACTGTTTCCCAGTAGCTCAGCTGCCCAATTTCACATAAAGCTAATAATAACAAAAATTCTATGAAAATAAATCTAATATAGATGTTTGCTAACAATCTCATTAATCACTCTTGTGCTGGCTTGTCTGTAAGTGTCCCACAGAGCTGTGAACCTCCCCCAAAGCCTGGGGAAGCCACCCAGCACTGGTCCTCCGTCAGTGCGGTCCCTGCCACTGCAAAGAAAGCAGGCTCTGAGCTTGTTTTCTTAAACTTTTCATACTGCAATTAAGGCATTTGGGATCTTTCCTTCCCTCCATTTAAACCTCTCTCTTTCCTTTTAAACCCATTAATTGTATTTAGCAATGTTTCCCGGTACAGATCTTAAAATACATCAAAGACACAAAATGCATCATGCCCCCAGCCCTTCTACAACTGGCACGCTCCATTAGCTGAGAGGAGAGGCTGACTCACCTCTCCATCTAATTGATGCATCTCCTGTATTATGGAAACCTTCAGGAAATTTGAGATACAGCATTGCTAAGGGATCGTTTATCATCTGTTAGCTCAGTTTTGTGCTTTGTCCAATTAAATTTTCTTATGCTGTTGAGGTATGTGAAGTCCTTTGTTTGAGTTACCCTTAAGTCTAAATTATTCTCTGTTTTGTGACCTGTGCAATCCTTGAGTACAATAATGTCATTTCAGCCATGCAGTGACATATGCCAGTGTCAAAGTTGACACCCCATTTCTATACATAAATCAAAACAAACATAAACCTGCGCCCAGCTCCTAGGAATTACTTTAAGCCCCCAAATAAACTCCCTGCCATTTAACATTCACGCTTAATGTCCATTACTCTTTTTAAGTAAAACAGTCAATTAAATTCATTCTATTAATGGGTCTGTGTTTGTTAAGCAATGTAGTAAATATAATACTCTTTCAAGGAATAATGTCGGTGCTTTTTCCCATTAGCTTTTTTTATTAACTAGAAAGCATCTTTTCCACCACTGGTTTTGGGCTGCCTCTCCCTCGGTGCTCTTGTCCTCTTTGGTGCTGCCATTGCAACGGTTGCCAAACATGGGGGCCAGCACCCCCAGGGAAGAATTTGGTGGTGATGCACACGGGCTCCACGCTCCTCCTCAGACTCGCAGCATCTGTACTTTCAGAGTAATCTTTGCCTTTCATGCTTTGCTGCTCCCAGCTGGGTTTACCAGACACGAACAGGCTAAGCACGTTTCTCTCCTTTCTGTCTCTCTCTCCTTCCCATTAGCAGGCTTGAGGCAAAGGTTCAGCTCATACAGGATTTCAGTCCTGTTAAGAGCTGTTCTGCATCTGTCCTCAGGAAGCGCAAACCTTTTATCTCAAAGCAGGGCAACCAAGCACTGAGAAAAAAACCCCTTTCACTAGGTATATGTCACTGCTTTAATTGAATCCCTGTCATTTCAACAGGGTCTTTCAACAGCTTTGTGCACTCAGTGAGCTGATGAAAACTTGAGCTGCAAAAAGAGCTTAGCGTGGCTGCTGGGCAGGTCAGCTCTCCCCCATGATATATGGCACATCATTGTGTTGGACAGGATTAACTGAAACGGCGACATCCCATTTGTACGAGTGTGGCCATTGCATAAAAAAAGCCACATGACCTCATTCAAGTGCAAGCTTGTGTTTGTATCTTGTGTAAGATATATTGCCGAGTCACAGAGCAGAGCCCTGTTTATTTGAGCGAGGCAAAGTTAATACTACATTTGTATCAGCCCAGCAGGTAAAACTGCCAAAATCAAACAAGTTTTCAGGTACACTAGTTCCTGAAACCATGAAGGGACAGAAAGAAGAGCCTCCTCAGAACCTGAACCAGGGTTTCTGTGCTCAACATTTTCTTAGTCTTCCATTGCTACCAGCTGGTTCCCTGAAAGACAGTTATCCCATCCTGCAAAAATCTGGCTCCCTGTTACTCCTAGGCAGTGAAGTCCACAACAGTTGCTGGTAAGTAAACAGAATTACTGATTCATTTATGCCTCATCCTACATGTGAACTCCATGGTGGTTTTGTCTAGGCTGCCTCATACAGTAAGGTCCCCTCAAAAGACTGAAAGCTTTTAAACTCAAAAAAAGGCAAGTATCGTTCAAATTAAAAATGGAAACTTTTAAAATCAATGGCTAGGCCAGATAGATTGAAATAAAAATATTTCTTTTTTTTTTGCTATGTATGTGTGTATATATACATAATATGCAAATTCTCCCGCCCATCCTTGAAGGTATGCTCAAGGGCAAGTTCTTTTTTCCAGCTAACTCCATGTCTGAAAGGCAACACACTCTGCCTGATCCCCTCTGGTCCCTAGACAAGCCCTCTTTCCCTTGGAAGCCTGTCTATCTGATCCCCAGCAAAACCTTTCGGTCTCTCTGCACAAGCCAGGTATTTTCAGCTTTATGCTGCAGTTTGCTCTCACTCCATCCTTTGGTCTTGGAAACGTCTCCTGGAGCAGAAGGGACACGGCTGCAAGAAAATGCACCATCTCCCGCAGCCTGGAGCAGATGGCTCCCCCACCAGCCATCCCACAGGAACGTGGGTTAGTGAGTTGTCTCTCAAACCAGCTTCATGACAGCTTAGAAAGGTTATGTCTCCAAATAAGGTTGAAACAAAAAAGTACTGACATTTAATTTTGCCCTGGAACACAGACAAAATTTCTGAAATTAAATACTCTTAGTACTGCAGCTGTGAACCAGACACCTGTAACAGCTATGCAACTGGAAGAGTCTGTTTCACAGAGCAGCTGCTTTGTCTTCCTGAGTATCCAGGTGGGACAGGGCACCCTCTTCACTTTGGGACAGTCCAGGATTTCTCATAACCTCTACCTCACCACATAGCAGACCACAAATTCCGTCTTTCATTTACATGATAAAAAATCCCTCACTTTTGATTTCAATCTCCACTGCAAGGACTGATTTAACCCAATTAGTTTTATTTTTTTTCACTTCATGCTGATGGTTTTTGAGTTCCAAGACACACTCCTTGTTCTTCACAGGCTTACTTCATATTCCATTCTTTTTGAGGTGAATATTCACCCGATTCTGTAATATTTACCTACAGTCAACTGCTGCAGCTCTGTTCTTGCAAGCATTTATGCCTTCCTTGAGATGCATGTTCCAAATGTTTTTTTTGTGGTTTTGACCTGAACAAATGTCAAGTTCTTTCCACATTCAAGACCTTGAGCCCATCTGCACACTCAGCTGAACTGAGCAGGTCCTTTCATGTCTCAGGACATGGTCTGTTAGTCAGGTCTTGAAGAAAAAGAGGCATTTACAACATGTATTGAGTTACAGACGTGAAAGAGCTCAGTATTCAGCCTGCCTCTGAATAAGTGAGTAACGAAGGAGGAGGGTAGGGAAGAACCGGGGCACAGGAGTTTGTATTTTTGCTGCTTGATCTCCATGGGTTAGGTTATTTCATCTAGAGCAGAATATAAACAATAGGTGGGAGGGAGGGAGTGTCAGAGGCATATCTGTGTTGACCAAGTAGATCATCAAAACTTCTTAACACAGTAATTTCTTTGGGCAACAGAGTACATATAATAAATTAACTGGGGATTCCATGACAGCTGGAAACTCAATTAATTAGAAGGTGTATGGTTGAGGCTGCTATAGGAGAAATTGTCTAGGACTTTATGAACGAGACGGTACAAGTCTCTCACCTTCCCATCCACAGAAAGGCAGAACAAGGGACGCTGTTTCCCTGAGTTCAGATGTACATCCAAAATAAGCGTAAGCTGAGGGAGTCCTTTGTCCTGTCCCCACTAGCCCTGTCTCACAGGGCTGGCTGAACAAAACCTACTCTGGGTGTAAAATGCCTGTTGCAAAGATTATGCCTGCCACAGTCTAGTGGTTACTTTTCTGTGCTCTGCCTGTGGATCAGGGCATAACTTCACCTCATGACTGCTTCACAGGTTTCTTCCTATTCATCTCCAAGCTAACTTACTCATCTCTAAGAATGTGCCATCTGTAGTAGTCTACCAAATTTCCCCCAAAGCCACCCATGTTCTCACCAAGTACCTCTGAAATGGCTCTTCTCAACCATATCAAAAAACTAGTCCTGTACTTGTCTTGAAACAGTGGTTTCCTCACTGCCTGCAATGCTGTTACTCTCCTGCCATCCTCTTGGTCTGATGGTTGCTTCCCAGGGTCTCCTTTGGAGGTCCAGCCCTCGTTGGAGGCTGGTGGCCCTGGCACATCTGTTCTAAAGAACGTCATTAGTAATGCAGCTTCAATGACCATTTCTGTGATTACTTGCATAGTCAAATGTATTTTCCTGGTGCCGGTTGAAAATAAAGCTCTGGTCTTCCTTTCTAGCACTACTCAAGAGGTTTAGTGCTCAGGTCAGATGCTTCTCCACCTTCGTCTCTCAGCTACTTTCAGTAAAAGTGCTTTCTGGACTTTTGCTCAGGTTGAAAGTGAGCGTGTGTTTGCATTGCTGTCTCGCAGTGCTCTTCCTCAGACCTTGACAATTTTATTTTGCCATATTCATAGCCACAAAAAATAGTGCTGCTAAAAATAGCTCCTATGCATACCATTCTAACCATGCCAAGTCTCCCTGAACATCTGCCTACTAGATCATTTTTGTCTATTGCATCCTTTTTAGGATTTACCTTTACAGATGTTATAACATTTACTGACAGTCACCTATGTAACTCTTCTTTTTAATGGACTAACAAAAAATTGGCAAACTTAATCTAGTTAAACATCATCTAGCAAATAATGAGACCAATGCCATCAAACTTAAGCTCTCCTTTCAAAGAAAGATTTTATATTGGCTTAAATAAATATGACATTATCTAGAAATTGTTATTTTGGTCCATATTCATTCTTATCTGGACATTATCTGGACAACATAAATCATCTGCCAATAAGTGCTTTTTTTCTCATAGCAGCTTTCATATATCACTTATTTTAAAGATAGCAGCTATGATAAACCAAAGGAAATCAGAAGACTGGGAGGACTTAACTTTTACTGCTGAGAGTGGAAAGAACATTTTTTCACACTGGTTCTTCCAGGTGAGTATATGTGTTAGCCAAAGAGTTTCTTCATCGCTGCTTTCCCAAGGAGCACAGCCGGCTGCCAGACTTGTCTGCAGAGTGGGATGAAGAACTCTAAAGCAGAAGAGGACACATCCAGCCAGCTGAGAGGCACCGCAAAGCATCTGGCACATAGGTGAATGCTGCTGCCCCCCAGTACACCACTAATGGGCATGGTCTTGCTAAGATGCAGCCTTTAAGCAAGGAATTACTTGAATGATGGGGTGGGCCCTTGTTTTCCTCCTGTGTGGGATGCTCTGCATCTATAGCTTTACGCTAAACTAGCAAATGCTGAGAGAATGTGCAGATTGAAAAACAGGTGTAAATAGTCCAGTGTAGCTGCCTGCCCAGGCTTTGTTCATACATGCTTAAAAAGAGAAAATATCAAATTGAAATATCTCAGACCTGTTGAAAATGTCGAGGCATTCCTGTGAAACCTTGCTGGCGCTAACACCTTCTGAAGTACAGAGCCAGCTTTCTTCCAAAGTAGTGCAGAGCACAGTAATCCCAGAAAGTGACAAAACAAACTATGAAGAATAATTTTCTTTCCATCAGGCCATCTCAGGATGTGATGCCCAATGTCCCCAAAATAATGCATGCAAGATCCATTTTCCTCCTGAGCTGGGGACTGTCCATCCCTGGAACGGAGAGGAAGGACTGTGTGGGGACACTTCTAGGTGGAGACTGATGAAACAGTTGCTTAACTCGAATTGAGTAAAACTACCCCAAACCCTCCTGTGCAGAAAGAAACAAGAACATGCGTTGCATTTACAAAGCTACCTAAAGATACAAAATGTTGATGTAAAAATTGATGACTGAAGACACCACAGCTCTGAGGTATCCTGTATTTATCAGAATACCACATGGAAGCCCCCTGCTGCCACTGTGCAAATGAAAACTTTTATATTTCTCATTTGGTGTTATGTCCTTCCTCAATGCCTATTATTTCTTGAATGCCAGCAATTTATTGGCACTCACACAACAGATATTTTTCTTTCCTGATGTCAGAATGGGAAACCAGCTACTATTACCTCAGAATAGCCTCTACTTACAGTTTAGCAATTTTTGTTTGTTTTGCTTTCTTATGATGTATTTGTAGATATGCATCTGACTAAATAATGTTAAAACTTTGCTTTTGGTTATCTTTTAATTAGTACATTATAGACTGCAGAAATACAAGATAGAACTGTTGTAAATATAAAATTGTAACATAAACTGATAGTCACTACCTTGTGAAAATTAAATAGTACTCATGCCGTGAAAGAATATCTTCACTTTTCCCACCTTCATCCTTTTTAAGGAACTCGATTGCAGTAGGACAGTCTGATCCAATAGAGGAAAATATCTAGTCAGGAAAATATCTAGTGGAGATTTTGGGACTCTCAACTTCTGGATGAAGACAGAACCATCAAACAAGGAAGTGCCTCACTTCACATCTTCAAAGTTGACAAAAAAAGGCACTTTACTAGTCTGGAATTCTTTGGGTGGATGAGAAGAAGAGGTTGGCATTGTCTGTAGAATGTTCCAAAAGAAGCAATCCATACAGCACCTTGTGTTACCATGCCATAGTAGCAGTTGTCTACAGCAAATGCTCACTTTCACTTTACTTTAGCTGGTGAATAGACTTACTTCATTCTCAAATATTCCTAGTAGAGATAGTTTGGCATCTTCAAAGAAGTCTACCAAGCAAAGTATAATTCCCTCTCCAATTTTGTAGTAACAAACAAATACTGCAAAATATTTGATGTTGCTGTGTTTGGTGCATTAGTGCATATGAAGACAAAACCACCTTTTTCAGCTGAGTTTTTTCTTTCAGTAGAGAAAGGCTCTATTGAAGGATGAGCCTATTTATTGTAGGAAATCTATCTTCTTAAGAAAAAAAAAAGGTTTATGTATTTTACCTATGGTAGGTGACAGACAGAACTATTTAACTTGCTGTCAGAACTGAGTGAATTATCATGGCTAATTCTTTGCCATGCTGCTTGACTTCTGCTGCGGCCCCTTTGTCACTTTGTGAATGCAGACTCCTAGGGCAAAAAAACCTCAGAGATGCTAGGACAGCAGTGCTTTTGTGATCTGTTTGTTTTGAATGCTCTCTTACACTTGCAAGTCAACCAGAAGCAAGTGAAAACTGTTTTCCAAATAAACTACAGTGAGACTCAGGGCAATTATCATTATCTTTATTGATACTTAAAAACCAAATCCGTGCTCCTTTAAAAGCCAGTTGCTTCTCTTTGGGGGTATTTTTTGCCCTGGTCATGTAACCATTGCCATAATCCATGCAAGGATCATTAAATCATGTAAGTTTGGAAGGGATTTCAGAAGGTCTCATGGTCAAAGCAGGAGTCCAGACTAGGGCCCAGAAATGAGTGAAGTATTCTAAATATTAAATATGGTCTACTGAGCGCCTGGTAAAGGGCATTTTCTCAGTGTTATTACTTCCCTCAGTCTCTGGCTCTGTTCCCATTGACACAGCCCTGGATGCTGTTAGCCTTCATCCCTGCCCAGACACGCTGGTGGCTTATGTTTGCCCACCTGCCACCAAGGCTCCCTGGCCCTTCTTAGTAGAGTTACTCCCCAACTAGTCAGTCCCCAAACTGCACCAGTCCTGGGGGTCAGTTCTTCTCCAGCACCTTGCATATGTTTTTGTTGAATTTCATGAGGTTCCTGTTCCTGCGGCCTGTCAGTGGCCTCTGGACAGCAGCCCTACCTTCCAGCGTATCAATGGATCCCCCCAGTTTCACATCATCCACTGATGTGATGAGGGGGCATCCTGTCTCCTCCAGGTCACCGATAAAGACAATAAACAGGACAGGTCCCAGGATAGACCCCTGGAGAATTGTAACCATCCTCCAGGCAGAGTATGATGACCCATTAGTCATCACTTTTTCATCCATTTAGAGATCCATTGGTCTAGAGTGTAGTGTCTCACTGAGTACGAGGATACTACAATAGCTGGCATTGAAGGCTCTGTTGAGGTCAGCATAAATGACACCCACTGCTGTCCCTGTATCCACAAAACTAGTCTTTTCATCACAGAAGACAAACAGGTGAGTCAGGCATGATTTGCTAATAGCAAATGTACACCTAGTGTCCCTAGATCCTCCTCCTTCATGTGCTCAGGAATATCTTTCCAGAGGACATAGTCCACGATTTTCCCAGGAAACAAGGGAAGCTGACCAGTCTGTAGCTCCCTGGCTTGTCCTTCTTCCCTATTTAAAGGTAGTTGAAAAGCTTGTCTCTGTACAGTCACTGCAGACCTGCCACAAGTCCTACAACCTTTCTGAGATGCTGCAGAGTGGCTTTGCAAAGCTTCTGCGTGTGTCTGTGGGGCGGCCTCAGACTCTTGAGCCACATTGAATTCTTTACTCATACCAGGTTCTCACACAAAAACATATGTGAATGAAGCCTTTTGTTAGCTGTTATAGGCATAGGTCTACTTGTAATCCACACCTCCCTCACCTCTCAGTTGTGTTATATCACTAAAATACACCTGAACTTGAAGGCTTAGGAGTTTAGTAAATTCCGGTCAGTAAGAACTGGCAGCTCAGAGCAGCTGGCCCTCCATCCTCTTCTCTACTTCAGCTTCTTATAAAACTGGGAATCAAGATCAAGGTCTTCCTCCTAACATAAAGTCTCTGACCTGATCTCAGAAGGTTTAAAGACCTGCTCACGATGACACCATTGTGCCACTGACACAGAGGGGTTCACTACAGGAAGAGTAACCTCACCGGTGTGAGGGACAAAACTTCAGTCATATAAGATGTTTTTGATGGAAGACACTGTGCAGTTTCCCTTGCAAACTTACACATCTGCCGAGTTGCTTTCTGCTTTGAGCCGGCCTCTCCTGAGAAAAATAACTAGTGCATAAAAATTGTTTACACCTGTGTGTACATATATGAAGTTGTATGTAATACATATGCACACCTGATGTTACAGATTTATGAAATGAACATATATATATATATATTCAATAAAGTCTGTATTTCATAACATCTAATTTCTACTAGATAGAATGACCATGTTCTCACCATGTTTTCCAATACTTTTTTTTTGTTATCTTGTTTACTTATTTTTGTCACAGTTTTAGGCTTTGTAAAGAGCATAATTTTAACCTGAAGATGAATCAACACGTCACATCTCCTCGTAGTGCATCATGTTACATTTTTATTTCATTCATATCCTCATATGATCTTTCATGGAGCATCCATTGCCTCTGTTTTCATTTCTCCTCTCCTCTTTGCCTCTGACTGATGAGACCCAGCAGTGTTCAGTGCCTCTGATCACTCCTGAACAAAGTTCTGTGGCTCACCGATAGTGACAATGCATTTAGCATTGCTAATTACCAAGCAACATTTTATTACTAAGGAAGATACTACACAAATGCATGTCTTCAAGGATATTACATAAAATAAACTGAGGTTAAAAAGTCGCAGATTTGGAGACAAAAAAGAACATGGTTCTGTCTCTGCTCTTCTCTCGACCATTTTACTTTTGCAATATTGATGGTTTTCAGGAAAACTGCATTCAGTGACGTTGTGGACTGGAAAGCTCTTGCTCTGTTTTACAGTCTTACTAAACTGTCAGCTACTAACATGACTGTAATGAACAAGCTGAACTCAGCAAATTCCAAAATTACTATTTTGTTATTTTCAAGGGAAGTGCATGAACAGTTTCTATGCTAGGCTAAATGGCATCCAGATAACTTCTCCCTTCTTTTCTAATGCTTTTTTGACAGATTTCTCGACATCTTTAGTATCAACATTTTCATTATTTAATACTTTGCTGCCCAGGAGAGCACTCTCTTCCTTAGGAGAGATGCTGTCCTGATAACACAAGGGATGGAGACTAAACTCACTACAAAAAAACCCAGAATCAGTTTTGACTATGGGCGATTCTTACCTCTTCTGACTCACCCCAGTGGAGCATCTCTTGTGGTCCAAACCATGCCATGCTCCTATGCTAAACAAGCGCGGAGCAAGAGGGAAGAAAGAAGCTCATGCATGAGCTGCTGCCTCCACAGCACTGCCGCTGCTTTCAAACCTCCATGGGGCTGCAGAGAAGCTGCAGGGATGGGATTGTCAGAGATGTAGAGGGGGAGTGGGATGCAGGGCTTCAGCAGCCAGGTAGCCCATCCACCCTGGGAACTCAGCGCTTACTGTCACATGTTGCATGTGTCAGTGTGAAATGCTGCAATGCCAGGACCAACAGCCTCACAGACCAAGACTTCTCCATGGCCTTCCTGTAGGATAGACATTATTATACACCCAAATTTACCTTTGACATTCAGCCATGTATAGAGTATAGTCATTCTTTGTTATGGTAAACTTCAAGCACTGACAATGATAAGGCAGAAAAATGTTTGTGTAGAAGCTTCTACTCCAGCTTAAATAAGCAGATAGCCTTGTTCTCTGAAACTACTGCTGTGATTTCTCTTTTAAGAAATCATTGCATGCTCAGAGTCAGATATCTGAATGTTGTACTGAATGCTAGTTTGCATGGTCTCATGGCCTACATGAAGGGTGATAATAAATATGATGCTGAATCAGCTCCTACTCTGGTTCCTTCTGCAGGGACTCTTGCACAAGCAGCACGTTCCCATATGATTCAGAGTTACGTCTATCCCTGTTTCTGAGATTTCCATCAGAAATTGTGTGACTCTGTCTCAGTGTTAAGTGTTATGTTGTGACACACACTTTATTCAGCAAGTGATGCTGAGCAATGGCTATCCTCAGTACAGGCTTGGATGAAGTCTGTACGTGCCTAGTATCCTCTCTTTGAACCCTCTCATCATATCCTCCTGAAAGGGTCCTGTCCTCATCAAAAAGACTCAAGTGCAGTCTCCTTCAACAAGATCATGATGGACACACTACTTGGACCACTGACTGAAGCAGGGTGGGGATGGAAGTTAGGGGGCTCATAATGATCACACTGAGGAAAAGCAGAAGCCCAGTTAAAGGAAGAGGTTGTGAGCACCAAGTGCTCTGGCAGAGCCAGGACCAGCCCCAGGAGCAGCCTCAGCCAGTGCCCAGGAGCTCCTGGTAGGTTGTTTCCCTAGGACATACAGATGTGTTGTCACAGATGTGCTCTCTGTCGAAGTCCCTATTTAAATTCATGGGGAATATATCCATCTTGCTCAAAATATACATTAATAGATACTTTGCAGAGCTATGGTTACGAGTGGCTTCTCGTTCTATCATGATACTAAGAATACCCTTGGAGAGGGGAGGGACAAACGCAGGAGCTCACCCCAGGTTCACACATCTGTCCTTACCGCTGTGAGGCCAGGGTACAGCAGCCAGCTCCATCCATGTCTGCTTTATTCCTTCCACTGATACTGAGAATGGAGGTTTATTAAACAGCTTCTAGGTTATTCTCTGCAGTGCAGGCTGGCACGCCTTGTATACCTCAACAGAGAATTGTATCCCATCTTGCTACCGCATGATGTGCTGAGAGCTCATAGCTGTAAATTTGCAGATGCTTTTCCGAGTACAGATTTTTCTCCCGTGGCCAAAGGCAGTGGCAGGCACGCTCTGCTCCTTCAGCGTGTCCTCTAGGGCTGGGTGGGTAATGCAGTGTTATGGTGATTCACAGCCTGGGGAGTAATAATGCAGCGGGAACACCACAAACAAGATTTCTTGGCTGAAAAGCAATGAGAAGAAACACAGATGAGAAGCCTGATGGTTGGGAGAATATTTTTTTATGGGAGCAGATATTTTTCTAGCTGTAGTTGCTAGAGGTGTTCTTCATTACATGAAGATGCCAAAAAATTTACTCTCGCTGTTAGACAGCTGTCAGAGGTGTTTGGATTTTGGATATGACAGTGTAGCATGAGTTTTACTTTCATCTGTGCAAAATGGCTGGGTAACGTTCTGCAGCAGTACAGTGTATAAATAATTCAGCTGCTCAGAGAGTTTTATAAATAAAAATAGAAATTGTTTAACATCACTCTTTAATTTGAAGTAAAATCAGCTACCCACTTTTAAAATTCTTGGCTGTAATTCAATACATATATTTTCCTTGTGTCTCTCTGTCTTCATAAATGACAAATACAGGATTTTTCCTCCAGGAGACACTGTGTTTGTATTGACATTGATAAAACTTTCTTTTTGGAAAATTCTTAGTTAAGCCAGGAGAATATGTCCTTCTGTCTTCTTTATTGCTGCACCTTCCACCAGCATTCATTGTACGATATTAGAGGAAAAATAATTATGTGGTAGAAATATAGAATTATCAGAAGCTATCTTTTTGTGCTTTTTACATTTTTCATTACATTTCAGAAATGCAGACAAGATGTATTTACCAACATCACAAGATGGCTTGAGTTCTAATTTTCTTTGCTTAAAGGTTTAGACCCTTAAACAGTGGGCACTTTCTTCAGGTAAGGTACTGGTTGTTACATTTTTGCAGGGTGCCAGGCTGGTGATACTCCTCTTTGATTTAGCAGGTCATTAAATGCTGTGAGATGCTGGCTGGTGTTAAAAATCACGCTCACACAGCTCTGCCCAAAATGGTTATTGTCACCTGGAGGCCATTTTCTCCAGCGCTAAAAACATCAAAACTGGTTGTGTGAGCGCTCCAGGCTGCTTCACAGCAAAGTAGTTGTAAATTAATTCAAATAGTCTTCAGCCTCAGAGGTCAAGAAGCATTGGGATAAAGTGAAAACTGCCAAAAGGCAAGCTAAATTATACCCTGCAATTACCTTACATTTTCTTTAAGTTACATTGAATAGAAAGCACTTTGTAAGTCGTGTGAATTGAAAGAGGAAAATAAAAGATACAGGGTCACCAGTAATTTGAAAACATTCTAGGCATGGTCCCAGCCTAAGCGCTTAAGCTGACTTTGGTTTTAGTGGAATGGTTTTGGAGTATGATAGCAAAGGTAGGGGGTGGATGGTGAGAAGCCATTGAAAGAGAAATCTGAGGAAAGAATAAAAATCATTTTGATGATGACAGGAATAATTTCAGCTCATGGAATGAACTGGCTTCAGAAACGGTGGGTCTGATAGAAAGAATTTCAAATAAATCTCTTGAGCTGGGAGAGGTGATGAAGAACGTGAGCCAGGCAAGTGAAAGTGCAGTTTAATATTCATGTTAGTTTTTAAGTGGATGCGGACACTATTAATTTGCAGGCTGCCAGTCTGTATGGCTCAGCTGCGCTGAAGGCGAGCCAGTGTGCCTGTTGCATGTGCCCTTGCTTTTGTACAGGCTCAGCAAAACGCTGCTGGGGGCACGGGACATCCTGAGTGCATCGGCTCTCCACGGGAGTCCTGCTGTTGTCTCGAAGGATGCACTGGCACGAAATTATAGGCCGTGGAGCATATGGCAATTGTGGTGCCACAGAGCAGATTGAGTTTGCCACTGGAGAAAAAAGCAATGAGGAGAAAATGAGGACAGCTGCTGAATTTACTTGCTAGAATCAGCACAGAAACACACACCAACAAATGCCTTTTATGCTGTTAATAACGTTCCACTCTACAAGCTTTTACAATTCTATTGCAAAACCGTCAAATATCAATTTATTTGTATAATGCATTCACTGAGGTACATCGTATATTTCCTGAGCAGCTGAGGCTTATCAGGCTGCAGTCTGCAAGCTCTCCTCGTGCCAGTACATGACTGATGGTAGAAAGGTTTTCCTGCTGTATTCCAGATTCTGCCGGATGTCTTGAAGCAGGAATGCCTCGTTGCACATCTGCATCATCTTGTTTACACTCATAAATCCAGTCAGATGCCTGAATCACTCATAAATAACTCAGAAAATCCTATTTCTGCAACAAATTCTGCCAGTTATTCCCCTAACTGTGAGATGCTCCTCCCTCCTCCTCTTTGTTCTTTTTCAAATCTGTAAATTGTCATCTCTGTTGCAAAGGGAACTTTCTGATTTGCACATCCTTACCCTAAAGGTGAAAAATGATATGTGTTCAGTTTGTGCTCTCATAAGTGTGCTCATTCCTTCTCTTTACATTACATGGACATGTCCTCTGCAAGCTCTTTTTGGTAATCCTCAGCCCAAGCGGAAACCCTCCTCCTGTCCTCAGACCCTGTTTCAACCCATTTGCTTCCATGAATAACTCTTTTTAATGGCAGAACATTCCCATCCCCATCAAGGAACAGATGGTTGGAGTTTATAACTATGTGATGAAAGCAAACTCGGTTTATGATGATGTGTAGCTTTGATTCCGAATTTAGGGTGTGTTCTAATTACTTTTTCCATTTGCAGCTCTGTGCTTATTTCCACATTCAATTCTAAATTGGTTCTACCATCAATATTAAAATGTCATCTTCTCAGCTGCTCAGCTGGATCCAAGAATCCCACTTCTTGTGGTTGTCATGGACCAGTATTGTTTTCAATTTATGACCATATATTATAATGCAAAGAGATGACCATTACCCTATTAATGCATTGTTTAACCAACATTATTGTGACACGTAGGAAAACAGGAATAATAGTACAATAAATTTGACCATAAGGAATTCATTACTAGAGTAAGATGCAGGCCACACAAACCACTCCTGAACTCCTTTCTCTTTCTTCCTTCTGCTCAGTTTTTCATGAACAATGAGCATGCCTGCAGCCTGACTTCAGCTGTTGCAGGACTTTCCGTAGTTATTCATAGATATTTGTAGGAGTAACTATTAATTTTAGGATCATAGAAGATTGATCAGTGCCTAGTCTGTGTGTGGGACTGAGGCACCAAAATCCACTTTAAGGAGGTTTCAGGCAACCTGTGATGTGATCTTTCTGTTATTAGTGAAAAGCAATATTTTGTTTGTCATTTTCAGGTAATCCCTTGTATCTATCACAAAGTTTGGTTTCATTCATCCCATTCCCAGGGTTGTGTTTAGTCTCTTAAACTGGCTGATATACATGTGCATGTATATATACACATATGTTATGTATATGTGAGTATACATACGTCATATATATGTCTATATATGCATATACACCTATCTCGCTTTTTTCCCAGTAACTCAAAGCAATTATAAAATGTGCTTTATTTGGAATAAGAGACTGGAGAAATGTCTAGAACACTTTTCCTTTAAAACTTCATTTTTTACAAATTTTTTTTTTTTACTTTTTTGCCAACATACATTTCAAAGTCCAAATTTTCCATTTAAAATTTCATTAATGGCAAAATGTCCTTTTTTGACTTTGTTCTTGATTTAGCTAAGTTATATTCAAACACCAGTTTTAAAATAGTTTTCCACGGTCTATCACATTTTAATGCAAGCTTAATACTTACAAAATAACCCACATGATCAAAAATGATAATGTGATCACTAATCATAGAAGCATTTATGTTGGAAAAGACCTTTAAGATCACTGAGTCCAACCGTTAACCCAGCACTGCCAAGTCCACCACAAAACCATGTCCCTAAGCACCACACTTGTCTTGTAAAGACCTTCAGGGATGGTGACTCCACCACCTCCCTGGGCAGCCTGTTCCACTGTTGACAACCCTTTCGTTGAAGACTTTTTTTCCTAATATCCAATCTAAACCGCCCCTGGCGCAATTTGAGGGCATTTCCTCTTGTCCTGTCATTTGTTATATGGGAGAAGAGACTGACATCCACCTTGCTACAACTTCTTTTCAGGGAGCTGTAGAGAGGGATGAGGTCTTGAAATTAAACCTTTCTTTGGTGTCAAACAAAAATGTTTGGGAAAACATCAAAAAATCTCAAAGAAGCATCAGCAAGGACCAGTGGTGGGAGTGGAGCTGCAGAGCAGGTGGCTGTGGCGCATGCTGAAGCCTCATGGGAATGCAGCTTCGGGCAGGAAGCCTGGAGCCAGGCTTCCCATCTGCAGTCAGCCAGGGTGCCTGTGCTTCCTGAGAGGACAAGACTTTCCTGAGAGACCTTTCCTGAGATTGGATAACACCCTGTGAGCAGAGCTTAACTAGAAGATGTGGGAGAAGCTTGCACCCCAGCCAGCCCTGCTTGCTGCAGGAGAGCTGGGAACAAAGTGGTTCCATGCATCCTGCGGTCTTTCCAACAGTTACTTGCACAGGACTCCCAGCCTGATCTCTTATCGTGGTTTCCCCTTCTCCCTGTACTAAAACTGCTTTTGCATAAAGCCTCTCCTGCCATGCAGGGAAACGTGACTGCGCCTTTTGGAGCAGCTTGACAACAGCCGGCAGGCACCCTTTTTAAATTTGTCATTCAGGAGTGACTGGCAGATATCAGGGTAAAGGTTTAGAATATGCTATTGTGACATGGCCACAAGAGTAGGTCTCAAGTACAAGGCTTCAGTGCCCAAATTATCAGCCAGCACTGACCATTCCTGTAACTTCCAGCACTTGGGGTCATAGGCTCACAGGAGAATTGAAGCTGGAAGGCATCCCAGCAGGTCCAACCTCCTGCTCCAAGCAGGGCAAGCTGAGGTCAGATGGGGTTACTCAGGCTCATATTCAATCTTGTCTTACTTGTACTTTCCTTCAGACATTGCTTGTTTTCAAGCTTCTTTATTTCCCCCAGTTTTACAGACCTACCGTGTTCATTGTAGTCAGAGCTGCTCATTCTTCTCAGCTATCCCAGTGCTCATGTTGCCAACACCTTTTATTCTTTCCTATGACGTGCCAGAACTGATATAGTCTGGCCTCTGCTTGGAGATCTCTCTCAGAATCCCTTGTTTGCCTGTCATGTCGATTGGACTACTGAAATTCATTACCTGGATGACTTTTCTGTGCTCCCCTGATGATGCTGGCTCAAAGAAGAAAGTGGCACAAGAAGTCATTTTTAGTGAGTGGGTGTTGGGTGGCAGCCCATGCAACCTTTTAATCTTGGGGCATAGGTTCAGATGTGGCTGTCAGTGGAAAGTATGAGGGTTTTGTGGTAGCCCAGGTGATAAACCAGCCCACTTTCTCATTTTCCATTATCCCTTCTTGGTGTGTCACATACTTCTACACTATGTGCCATGCACTGGGCTCCCCAGTTCTTCACCACAGTCAGCTTTGGTCTGTGCCCATTCCTGCTCTCTGTGCATGCATGTCTGCAAAAGGGGAGATGGAAATAAAAAAAATGCAATGCAATGATTGTTTTCTTAATAATATGCATTGTACCTTTAGCAATAGTTTTGTTCTACTAAGTTGAAACAAGGTTTCTTTTTTTTCCCCAACATTTGAGAGGATTACACATGAGGCTTTGAACTTTAGATGCAGTCAATATACTGTCACAAAAACAGGCATCAAAGTTGTAGTACAAAATATCCCCACAAGCTCGTCTAAATGCAGGGGAAACCTTACTCTTGAATGCCAAATCTGCTTTTGATAGCAACAGAACAAAGGGAGTTCACAAGCCCCAGGTAAAACGTAACCTTTGAGAAAGTACAAAAACAAGTGGAAGACTGTCAGCAAGCATCCTCCAAACATCTGCTTGCAGATTAGATGTGTTAAGAGGACCTAGACAAGCAAATTGGTGATTTGTAGTCTCCTCTTCAGTACAGTCTACTCTCCTACTGCCAATACAATAAGCAGATCCACTTAAAAACTTCTGATGGGAAAATATGCATCACACATGTAGTTTTGATACAGCAGAACCATTCTGCTGAAGCAATTTAATATAAAAGAAAGGAAAATATTTTGACTGTCCTGCTTTGCTTCAAATATAATAACAATTTTTGTGCCATTAGTGTTGATTTATCTGTATATATTATATAATACTAACTTTATATACATTATTTCAAGTGCATTGTGATTAATATTACATAAGTGTAAGACGATACTATTTTGATCCAACTTTATGAGAGTGAAAAGTTTTAGTCTTGTAAAAACAAATGCTAGGTCCAAATGAAAATATGTTTTAATTTTCTTTCTGTGGAAACTGTCGCAATGAGTGATGCGCTTCACTCATAAGAGAGAAGCAGATATTTTATATTTGTTGGTATAAAACAGCGATTTAACAACCTTTGATACTGAGAGCCACGGTGGTTTAACAAGATTTGATGGCAAGGTACACTTGAGTATTTACTGCACAGAGGACAGGGTCAGACAAAACCATCAGGGAGACCCTCCTGTTGAGTCACGAGGCTCAGCAAGGACCCCCTTGTGCTTTAAACTCTTCTAGGTGGGGCTAGATCCAGCCTTAGTCTCAGACTTGGTCAACGGTTTATATCTAAAGGATTATATGTGCACAATGAATCCTTTATACCACTTAGCTAAGATTTCGAAGTTCAGCATGCTCTTAATCACTTACCGAGAATCAGTTGCAGCAAGCAACCTCTCAGCCTCAAGGAGTAACCTTGAGAGGCATCCCTGCTCAAGGGGAGGTCCTGGAGTGTAGCCTGCACTGTGCAGGGGAGCTCAGTGGGCTCCTGCCCGCTCAGTGGGCTCCTGGGCTGCCCGCTGTTTGTGGACTGAAGTAACTGACTCCTAGTCATCCTTGCACACCGACTGCAGAAGTTAGTTTCTTTCAAAGTTGGCTTGAGTCAGACCTTGATCAGCAGCATTAGGTGGGTGCATGGTTCAAATTAGCCTTTGGCTATTGTGTTGTTATCTGTCTCCCCCAAATCCACTTTGAGCCAGATGCAGCCATCACAACCAGACCTGTCCATTACTCCATTACGACCACCGATCACCACTGGTGGTTATCACTTGAGCATTGCCATGGAAACAAAAGTCAGGACTGGGGAGCAGGGTGTTTGTGAGATGGGGAGAGAAGCACGCCACCACAGAAATGTAGAAACTTCAGCTTGGCATCCAGATATGGAAGAAAACCTGCTAAATATATATATATATATATATATATATATATATATATATATAAATAAACCAAGAAGAAAATTGGACTTTTATGTGCAAATGCTCCCTGATTTCTGAGGAGTTCTGGTAAGCTTCTGCAAGATGATGGCGTCTGAAAAAGTCTGCATTTCTCAGCTATGCCACCAGCAACATGTCCTAGCAGCACTAATTGCCCTGATCCTTCTGTTTCAGCTGCCACTTGCTGTCAGCCTTTGAGGAGCCTCTTCTCCTACCTTTGTTGTTGACGTTGGTAGTTTAATATAAACTCAGTGTAGATGAAGATTGTACAAAGCATAGCTGATAAGCAAGTAGAAGTATTTGTTCGTTTTTTAAAGAAGGAACGTTCCAGTTGCTTTTACTCTGTTATTCACTACAAAGCTTGTGCATGAAATTTTTGCATCAGAAATCTAGGCAATTTAGCCAGTGGGTTAGATCTCAAATTCACTCATGCATGAAGCCCTTAGGACCAGAATATCGAAAAGACCTCTTGAAGATAAAAGCTCAAGACACAGCGAACGTCTCCTGCTGCCTAACTCCACACATTTCTGAAGAGTATTTCATGAGCAGCTCATGAAACTACTTTTACAAAAAAGCTTTTCTTAGCAAGTCATGGGTAGAATTTGACAAAGCTACCTTTTCTAAATGCATTTTCTTTGAGATAGAAAGTCATACGCTATACAAGAAAAAGGAATTGCTGTCAACCAAGATGAATAACATAAAACTTTGATCCCAGGTTCAAATGATACCAACAAAATCAGCGAGCTTGTACTGTTAGTGTCATGAGAGTGAATCCTGGATTTTTGCAATAATGTAGTAATTCAGGATATTTCTTGCAAAGCAAGAAATGTTGCTGAAATGAAAGTAGTTGTCTATACCCACTATTGCACTTGCTGCTCTTTAAAATTCCCTGGCTAAAGCACTGACATGCCATTCATCATTCCATGGCTGCATTTTCCTCTTGATTTTGGTGAAAAGAGTTGTAGCTTTCCAGGAGTCAAGTCCTTAGTTGGCATGTTCCATCATTCCTCCTCTGAAGTTTTCCTGATTTGGTATTAATTAAAGAAACATAATTAAAGTGACTATATGCTGGGCTATAGCCAGAAAACATCACGTGTGAACTTTAGAGTATGCAAGGCGGTCAGCAGTATTTCTTTACTTCTACCATATAAACTTTTCCCCTTTCATTGCTGCCAAAGCAAAGTTCCTGCTAACTTTTGTTCAAGGAAAGCTATTCTGATGTGTACACAGGTGAATGTTTAAAATCAGGAGTAAAGGTTTATAAACACAAGCTGACCTTTACTTGACTCTAGGAATGGACAGAATAGGAAGGAACAGCTAGTTTGTGTGTGCATGAAGCTTTGAGGACACCAGGCCTGGGCACTGAAAAGAGATGACAAAGGTCAGGGAGGAAGATGGACAAGGACTAGAGCTTGGAGTAGCTGTAAAATGCTGACTGCAGGGGTCAGGAAGCTCTGCTGAGTCTCTAAAGCGATTTTAGGCACAAAATTCAGAAGAGAAAGAAGCTGATCAACTAGTGACTGATCAACTTAAAAGTGAATTTATTACTGAAATTACTTGCTGCACAAGATTCCTGTATCCTTCATTTGCCAGAGCATTGCACTCTGTATTTATGCCACATATTTTTAGAATTTGAGGCATCAGGGCTAAAACTGTCATCAGGGGAGGGCAGAGACATGGGGGAAGGCTTCCTGGGAGGCAATTTATGATACCTGTGGCCTGGGTTGTCTTTTGGAGATGCTTTCCCTTGACTTCTTATTGAAGTCAGTCTTCCTCAACTCTGTGTGTTCAGTCCTGAGCTCTTACAACCCAGTTGTAAGAGCAACTTACAAAATGCACTATAAAAAGTTGTTACTGTAAGTAACCGGGATTTCTCAGTCAAAAATCACTCTTTAACAGAGCAATGTTTGGGTTTTTTTAACCCATACCCTCAGTGACTGCTGGGAGGTATCAGTGATGCCAGACTCATAGCATCCCTCTGGCATCAGAGGTGGGTTTTCAGCAGCAGTCACAGTAGCTCCTGAAAAAAGATCTGCATCTGGTTTTAATCCAGATGTGTCAAATCTGGAGCTTTTGCATCTCAGCCACCAGAGAAACAATATTCTCTAAGGATTTTATTCTCACCCCAAGCTGTGTGTCTGGACAAAAATAGACAATTACCACGTCACCTGCTGTGTTTGCCTGGTGACAAAGACAAAGAGATGAATCTGTGACCTCGCAAAGGGCATTTCTCCTGTTCTGTTGCAAAACTCCCCCTCTGCCAGCACACAGCGAGCCCCACAGGCTGTCACACCTCCCAGCCTGTACACAGCAGTCACAGCCCCAGTAGAAGAGGAGACTGGACTGAAGCACCTGTACAGCGAGGTTGAGTCTCTCTTGGTGTCAGCCAAGACTGGTGTCTGCCTGGCTGATATTAAAGCCCTAAAGTGCATTCGTTTGGTACTGCCTTACGCGCTGTGACAGCCATTTCCAGTGGCACTCCACTATGGGTGTATCCTCTCCTGGCAGGTTTTCTGCCACTGGGATCGGTAGCCCAGGTTTTATCTGACCTCCTCTCTTTCTCTCTAGCAGTTATGCCTCTAGTTTCATTGAGTTTTATCTACTTTCTATACTGTAGAAATGGGTTAAAAGGCAATGTGAATTAAAGGCATTATTATCTATTACAATAGGGTCTTCTGAACCTCTTTTGAAATAGCCTCAGATCTGCATGATCTTTTGGTATCAGAGTCCCTTCAAGAGTCCATCTATTTTCTAGATATTTTTTTCCAATGCCTTATTAGTTTTTTCTTTGCTAAATTGAAAAAAAAATATTAATAAGGTGAAAACAGTAATAAAAGTCGGTTAACAAAATTGCTACTTGTGTTGTCACCATCCTTGGAGTGTGTTTCTGGGGAAAGCCCCTGGCTGTCCTGACCTTACCAACACTGTCGACTACGTCACCCGTCACTGTGAATGCAATGTGAGCTCCTTGGTCACATGTAAACCCTCTGCAGAGACACAAATATTTTGGTCGCAGAGACTCCAGCTGAGTCCTAGAACAGCTGGTTTAGGGAAAGCCAGGAATATCATGAGCTAACACCTTTGTCTAAGGCTGACAGTAAAAGCTGGTGCAGTCAGAAGTTGCTCTCAGCTACAGAAGGTACAGTTTCTTCCAAGGATGGCTGAGAAAATTGAAACCTTATACGTACATACCTTGTCTATACAACTTAACTGTGTAAAAGAGGGGTTTGAGTCAGTTATTGGGGCTACGTCTACTCAAGGGCTGGGGTGGTGGGGTGAGGAGAGAGAGAGAGAGAGAGAGAGAGAAGGAGGTTAACATCTCCAGAGAGCTGCTAATCCTGTTTTAGAAAAATCAGTGCTACAGATTTAGGGGCTGAATCGATGAACAGCAGAAGGAACTAAGTTGACACGCCATGAGTCTCACCTAAACGGCTATCAGTTATTCCTACTGCATGTGGTACACTGAATGGATTGCCAGATGATTGTTACTTCTGGAGGCAGATGCTGGAGCAAACCATGGGAGTCTTCAGAACATAATAGGAATTACTGACTGGTAGAAAGCTTTCTAGTTATGAAATTCTTCCATTGAAGAATTTGTAATGCATTGGACTCCCCAAACACCTTGTCAAAATCTTACAATAATTAAATCTGAGAAACAGGCATGAAGTGTACAGCTGAGGGAAATGGTATTCTTTGCTAAAAAGACCAGTTTTAACAGTAATAGGTCCAAATAGTTATCCACTAAATTTTGGTAGGGTTTCCTGTCTTTTCTTGAGCATGTCATATAATAACATGCTTTCTAATACTGGACTGAATTACTGCAGCATGTCACTTAAGGGCCATACAACCTGTTTCTAATTACAGCAGCCATGGCTGATGAAAGAATAATTTTAGCAGCACTGCACTCCGTAATGAGGATATGACTCCTGGAGAGGAGCGGGAAATTACTTTCTTCCCAGAATTTTTGTTACAGAATATCCTTTCAAAGATCTGCTTCTGCTAGTTGGCCCTGAGGGAGACTAAACACCAAGTGTTGGGACTAGCGGCATACATAAAACTGACTAAGAACCCAACGTCCTTGTCCGTAAAATTACTTCCTATGGCTATTCCTGAAAGTAGAGGTGTCTCCACATGAGCTAGATGGGGAAGGGAACAGTTGTTTATTCATACTAACAGTCAGATGGCTCTGATATATGAGTGATCTTGGATAGATAGCGATAAGCACAGGCATTAATCAAAACTACGTAGAGTTGTGGAAAACCTCATGGGAGCAGGAATTACCGCTGTTGCCACCTGTCACTTCCATTCCTTCAAATTGGGCATGTGTAGAAACAGCTGTCAAAATAAGATTTAAGCACCTATGGCAAACCTAAACCTGACTGAGGTAAATAAAATAGCTACTTCTGTTTATTATTGAAATTGCCAGCTGGGAAATTGGCCATAATAATTTGGAACTACTACAAATTGGTTTCAAATTATGGGAGTGCAGTGGGAGGTAACAGAACCACTGGTTCAGCTGGAGGAAAAAGTGAATAGCACATCTGGCTCAATCTGTGCTGCAGTCACCCATGCACGGACTGGCCATCACAGGATGATCCATCTTAGGTTTAGCTTCAGTGGAAACCATCGGGAACAGCTATTTTCTCATACCCAATTGCAGGTGCCTCATCTGCCTTCCCATTTGGTGTCCATCTTCTGATAATAGCTTGACAGTGTGTTTTCCCACTGGGATAAGTCTCAACCGTGCTGAGCCTGATCCTCACCATTTTTGCAGTACTGTCTCTAAATAGATATTTCCACTTTCTCTGTGGATTTGCACCATTTAAAATCACTTTCTCTGCTGCACAATATGCCTTTGGGTGCCTGTATGTATGTAGATTTGTGTTTGAAGTGGACAGCTTGACTCCCCTTGCCCCACCAGAAGGGACTTTTGGGACTTTGTGGAGAATGGATACCTGGTGGTGGCTGAATCTTGACAGCAGCGAGGACCAGATCCACACTTCGCAAGTCCTGCTGGTGGGCAACCTTCTTGGTGCCCGCAAACTAATCCCTACACACACACCCCTGCTCTGCCTGCCTTTCCCTCCATCCTTACTTGCCCCTGTGTCCAAGTCACCACCTTCTCCCTTCATAGTGACTTCCCCACACTTGCTGCTGCAAGTATATGAGGGCAGGGGGCTCATTCAGCCATTTAGGTAGTAGCAGGATCCCACCCTTCAAGGGAGGGAGATGGCTTGCTCATCCAGCAACATCTCTGGGGTTGCCTGCTGGACCATGCTGCTTGAGTTACATCAAGGCTTTCTGTCAAATATGACTAAGTAATTCTTGGACTGCTTATCCAGGGCATGCTGTAAGGTGTACAACTTACTGTCAGCACTGGCCATGGGTGTTTGTGTGGGACATTGGTGGTGGAGGTAACCTTTGGAGGACAGGTGTTCCCCCTCCTCTGGCTGGATATGAATACTGGACTTTCTGCCCCAGCACTTTTCCAAGGTGTGAGTGGAATGGATCCATGTGAAGATAGGTATGTGCAATATATTGTAAATAATACGGGGTGTGTGTGTGTGTGTGTGTGTGTGTCTGTCTGTCTGTCTGTTGCTTTATAGGGCAAATCATTCTGATTTGGACAAATTTCCTGGGCAAACTCTTGTAATTTAAAACACGTGCTTTTTGTGGACATTTTGAACTGATATTCAAGTCAAATGACTCAAAAAGACTTTTGCCATTAAATTTTGGTATACCAAAGTTTTAAGTATATCAAAGTGAACAGACAATGACCACGAACTCAGTCAAAGCACATTTATTTAATAAAAACATTTTCTGAAAAAGGTTCTGTGGTATTCATGCATTAAATATTTCTGAAGCTTGAAAGGAGGGGTAATGGAAAGAGTGACATCAAAGACATTAACAGTCCCCACACTGTGATTTTGGAAATTGTAATTGAGATTTCTCAAATTATTTGCCTGGAAAAAAGGTTATTAATATTTTCTTCCTTTTCTGGAAGACTGTCATGTCATCTCACGGTATGAAGTTAATTATCTGACTGAGAATGATTTTTATTCTCTTTGGTTACTGTTTGCTAGTCCCGCTGTTTCTGTGAACACGGACATCTGCAGTCGGGAAAGCGGTATTTGTAGCAGGAAAGACTAAACTATCCTTGACTGATGTTGATCTCTGCTTT
Organism: Falco cherrug; assembly: GCF_023634085.1. NCBI lineage: Eukaryota > Metazoa > Chordata > Aves > Falconiformes > Falconidae > Falco > Falco cherrug. The sequence continues at coordinate 24,615,126 of NC_073698.1, forward strand.
AACAGCTGAGGCTATTCCTCATTGGGGGGGGGGGGGGGGCGGGGAAGAGAGAGAGAGAGAGGGAATTACAAATTCTGCTTTCTTATCTAGTGGTCTATTGTAACTCCATTTGGATACTGGTTAGCAGACTAGCAAAATCTAAGATAACAATTGACCTTTTTCTTTCTTTTTCCTTATCAAATTCTTATTCCTGCATTTGCCTATACTTTACAGCTTATTCCAATTACTTTTAAAACTTTCATTGCCGGAAGCTTTTGTGAGAGAGGTTGACGTGACTTGGGCATTGCCAAGAGCAACTGTGGGAGATTGAAACGGCCCAAGGGAGCACTGGTGACAGTTTCCCATGTACTGCATGATTCGATTACAAGCTGGATTGAAATTCTAGAAGTGGAAACATAATGCAATGAAAATTTAATCAAAAACTTGCTCCAATCGCATAATGAAAGTAGACTGAAAATAGTAATTGGGAAGACAGGAGCAACTGCTGGCTTTTGCAGAAGGAAGCATTTCAAACTCAGAAAAGTGTGGTTTAGCAGGTTTCAAATCCCTGACCCCACGTGTCTGGATGGTGGGTAGAGCTGAAATTTTGGCCTTCCTCTGCACCCTGAGACCTATTACACTGCCTGGACTCCACAGGGGATTTACACCCAAGAAAGACATTGCACCCAAGGCATTCAGCTTCCCTAGGACACCGATCTCCCTGGCACATTCCCAGTCCATTACATGCAGAGTTATCTTTCTTGTACTAGGGCCTTAGGTTTGTCAAAACAGGCTTAGAAGGAGTCAATTATTTTTTTATTTAAATCTGTTAGCTTATCTGATTAAAAGCTAAATGCTCTAATCCCAAAGGTCCAGAGAGGATCAGAGGATGACTGACAAGTGGAAACCCCCACAACCTGCGGAACGGAGATGAAGCCCACTGCTCCAGCTGCTTCCCAAGGCTGTCCCAGGGGAATGATTCAGGCAACGTCCCCAGTGGGAAACTGCCAGCAGGAGTCAAGGAAAGACTCTCTCCTCCTGAAAGCCAGTTGAAATACAGGGACTTATTACCTAGAGGGGAACAGTACCTGCTATTGGATGTAGGGGCAAGATAATTTGGGGACTGTGTAAAGTAATATAGGATATTTTAAGGAAATTGTGAGAGTTTATGAGAATTATAATTAGGCAAAGGACCAAGGGTGGGTAAAGAGAGGGACCAAAGTGGGCAAGGGAGAAACACATGTGAAAATAAAAAGGGAAAGGAGATAGAATTTGCTGGTCACATGTAAACAAGGCTGCTGGGCTGGATGTCTCTCTAGCTAGCCAGCCTGTCAGTCTTATTAAACTATTTCTAATGTCTGCGTCTACATGCTCTCTGTTTTGTATGTGTGCACGTGTGTGTGATCCACTAGTGGACTGCAAGTTAGAGAGCAGGGTAAGATGTCCCCTAGTCACGAGGGAGGGACCACAGGTCTGAGGGGCCCCTTGGTATCAAAACCAGGAGGTGACCAAGCAGTGGGAGGCTGAGGCTGGGTGGACCCAGGGTCAAAAGACAACTACTGGGGAGACACATGGGGAGCTGTACGTGTCTGTGTATGTCTGTGCACACCTGTGCCACCACAGTGAATACTTGCCCAGGCTCAGTACTGGCCAGATCTGGGGAGACAGAGCTACAGCAGGTACAGTCAACCAGCAGTGACAGAGAGCCCCTGGGTCCTCAGGTTCACCGGATCCTGCAACCTCTTACAAAATTCAACAGCCAGAATCTATGTGTATTTATGGATGTTTACTATGCATTACAATTTTTCATCAATTTGATATTAAAGCAACAAAAATTCAGAAAGCCTCTGTAATCAAAGGCAGTGTTGGAGGACAACTTCATTTGGCATGTTAGTCTACAGCAGTCTGTATGCTAAAACTATATTGAAGCATATCATACTGAGATTAGTTTTTAAATAGTAATTAGATACTCACAATTTTGAATGCAATACCTTCATGTCTGACTATTTATAACTGCAGTTTGGAGTCTACAAAAGTAGTAAAATAAAATTTTCATTATTGTTTCATGTAGACTTCAACATGAAAGCTGGAAGTTGACTAAATGGCTGCAAAATTATATATTCTGTTTGTAACTCATTGTCAGAAATGAATGCTTTACATTTCCCTGTGATGTTCAAAATCACCTGGAAAGTCTTTGTAAAACTGAAGTGTATACAGCTGCCTGATGTGCCAGCTAGAGAGAAAAATTAATCTTTTGTTCTGGATTTTTTGTAATAAACTGCGTAGATTCACAGATGCAGCACACAGACTACACACAAAGCCAGGGCACCGAGTTTATGAAATGGCTGCAGTTCTCCCTCCTGATAATACACTGTTGTTATCTGTATTTGCCAGGACATTTTTACCATTTTGAGACTAAAATTGCTCTCAGTTTTCTGAGAGACATAAATACCTTCCTTTTACCATCTTGGCTCTAGGGTTTTCAACATCTGATGTTGTTTTTAAAAGTGCATGGAAGATGCTAATCGTTGCCTGTAACACATTACACTTCTAGACTGAACTTTTCACCGGTATGACAGGACCAGTTATTTGCACCATTAACTCTTCCTTGTTTCTAATTTCATCACCTTATTACTCAAAAGTGCGATTGCCCTAATGTCTTTGTAAATAATAGGATTGTTTTTGAGACTTAGAAGTAAAAACTAAAGACCTGCATAGATTTTCCTTTGATTGACATTAATTTGAACCATCATTTAGGCAACTGTGCCTTTGCTTACAAGTACCAGCACTTCCCCAAGTGCAGTGTGTTCTAGGATTCTGGCAGCAGGCAGGAAAACTCACTGTTTTGTTTTGAATTCGATTATATTATTACAATATATTTATCAAAAACTTTGTTAAAGATAGCAACACCCCCTGCTGTTAGGACATCAGCTGCTATATGAAAGAGATGAGAAATAGAGGGTACACCTTGCAAACAACTATGTACTCAGACAGGATTTTAAGCAAATACCTGAACTACAATGAGACTTGCATATACAAATTTTCTTCCTAAAATGCTCTGAGCTTCCAACTATTCCAACTATTTTCAGCTTCAGAGACCTCCTTAATCTGATGTGGTTTCTGTGTAGTTAGGAATCTTGTAATTTTCATTCCATGGAATTGTTTGTTTTCTCTTTGAACCTGTATGAACAACTGCTATCTTCTATGCTATAGCAAGGAGTTCAGAGCTTTATTGCATTTTCAGCTAGGAGCTCCATGCATGATTGTTGCCTAATCATGCCTGAGCAACACACAGCTTTCCCAGCTACTGTCACCAGAACGGCACAAGAACCATAACTGGAGCATCACATGCGATTTCTGAACTGCCACTCCCCTGGTGACTGCCACTAAAAATCATGCCATTTCTGGAGGTCCTTGCAATTTTGCTAGTTTAGCAATAATTCTATAAAGGCCTCAGCTTTCCTAACAGTTGAATATTTCTTTTTTGATGATGTTTTATCTTCCAGTGCCCTGGAAAACATTCCTTCACCAAGCACTGCCTGTCAGTGTAAAGCAATGCATGAAGTGTACATGTAATTTGACAAAGCAAAAATACATGACACATCCAGACAAAGCATGTTGCCATTTTGGTTGGTAGTTTTCATTGATTGCTATGTTTTTGCAGCATCCTTTAGTTTGATGAAATGACTGTCTGATTTGTGTACTAAATCTGAGTTTGCTTTATTGGTCATAGCAACGCTACAGTATTTGTGCCTTAAAAATCATCCTTCACGCAATTTATTCCTTCAGGTTTTTTCACAGTGCAAATTGCTGTTATGTTGCTCATGACTTTTTTTGCCTTTTGCAGAGCCAGCCTCACAAACCAGCACTGCATTTTGCCATCAGCCATATTGTCCTCATCCTCGACATGATCTTGCTGCCTCTTGGCTGACTTCAGAGTACAAGCCTACAAGACAAACAACACTCCTCAGGAAATAAATGTTTACTAAAAGAAAAATCCAAAAAGAAAAACTACCTCTGCTTGTGCGCAAATGTCAGACTTCTTTGTCAGGAGCACTCCTCTGTTTTCAGGACAATCCTGTCCTATGGACTGTCCCAAGACCTTGCAAACTCCTGGTCATCTTGCCAAAATTTGGGCAACCCAGGAATCTGGCTGGCCTGGATGCCTGGAAGCCTCATGTTCCTCAGCTAGTCAGTGTCAGCCTCATACAATGACTTATGGAAGACATAGCTGGAATTCCTAGTTTGGCTCACTTATTCACTGCCACTCATTAGGAGCGGCAGTATAACCAGAAGCAACAAAGAAGTAAAAATGAATCAGTGTCTGCCAGAAGACCTTGTAAACATATTTTATCTTAGAAGGACTATAACTTGCTATTTCCAGAAAGAGGGATTGCACCAGCTCACCTCTTCCAAAAAAAATTTTTATGGTATTTTGGGAAAAGGAGGTGAAGATTAGTCACGAATCAGGATATGACTGCAAAGACATCTGAAAGCTGCTGGTAAAATACAGAAGTTAGATTTTTCCTGGCCAGCTGTGTTGTGTGTGTAATTTCAGTTATTTACAATACTGGAATGTGCACCTTAGTCACTATCCTGAATGGTCAGAGTGGAAAATAAGCATTGTTTTTTGTCATAACTTACCCGCTTTATGTTAAATGTATGATCCATGAGGACAAGAAGAGCCATGCTCTGGGTGTGCCTGTTTCTTTTCACTGATCATAAAGGAAGCCAGAGATGACCCGCTCCAATGCGGATGTGAACATTCCATTAGGTAAATTCACACATTTAGCCCATGACATGACCTTAAATACATTACAGTAGTCACTCCCAAACAGAAGGACCCCGATATTGCCTCTTGATCTTATTTATATCTTTGCCATGAGCACACAGCGGTAACAGCAAGGCATGTTGTCATGTATGAGAGCATCTGAGTATGCCACAGCCCATTTATTTGCGAAGTAATGTTAAGCTTGTTCAGAGAATAGTCAGAAAAAGCTTTCCTTTACATTTCCCCAGCATCTTGCTGCTCTTTTATCTGCAATACCATAAATCTAGAGAGGACCCTTTATAGAACAATACATAGTAAGAACAATAGATATCCCTTAAAATAGCACAGCAAAGAACAACGAGTGTGAAACCTAGAGGATATTTTTAAAGTGACATTCTACGGATGCAAAGCTTGCAGGGCAACTTGAGCTAAAGGTGGCAGGCAGGTGCAACCAGTAGGCTGGCTGAGAGGTGTTTCTGGCAAACAAAACATTTACCTACCTTCTCAGCCTGTTCGCTCCTATCCCTCACTGCTACTGCTGCTTCCAGAGGAACTGCCCAATCTATTCAGGCTTACTTGTCTGCACTTGCTGCCAGAATCCCACAGTGACAGGGCTGCAGATGACTTCCGAGACATCCATTTTTCTTTGCTCCTAAGGCATACAACAGAAAGTGACCAGAACATCAGTACATTGGATTTACATTACCAAAGTGACATGAACACTAAGATGATTTAATGGTTGGAAAGTACCTAACTGTTGCAAAACATGCCAATTTCATATCCATAGATCTTAAATGTGTATTTAAAATGAAGCACTTTTGAGACTGAAGTGCTTTTGGGGTCATAGTACATGTTAGAGGGCTTTAAAAAGAATGCTTAAAAAGCTTCCAAATTAGCATTTAAACCATAAGCATTTTAATTTAATTAAAATTTGGTCTTGAACCAAAAACCCCAGCATCCAGGTTTGCATGTCTTAAAACTAACTCCCTTTCTGTTTGGATTTCAGTAGCCCTCTGACTGTTTATATCATCTAGGAGTCTGGCCCCCAGAAAGTTGGCTTTGATTACATTGTATTTACTGAAGTATTCACTTTTAATAGTTCCTGTTGCAACACTCCCCAAACTATCAAGCTGCAACAAGGTCTTTCACCACCTCATACCAGCATACTCTTCACACAGTCCCTCTGCTGCCTTCAGCTCATCTCGCCTCATCCAGGTCATGTGTTCTCTCTCCTCTTGCTTCTTTCTCAGCTGCTCTCTCTTCCTTGGCTGCCCAACCCCTTAACAGAACCAGCCACAGATGCATCTTATCCATATCTGCCAACCCGCCACCCCTGAAGCCAGCCCACAGTTGTATATTATCAATGCCAATTAACCCAGCTTCGCTCCTCTACAAGTCCTAAGATGATTAAAATAGTATTGGTTTACTGTGTAATCAAGTACTCCTAGGCAGACATCAATTGTGCCTGTGTGTCTTTATTTAGCTGTCTTACCTGGAATGCAAAGATCACCATCGAACCACGTAACTGCAGAAAAAGACATTTCTTACCCCATTTCATACAATTGATTAGCTATAATGCTAAGTAATATCAAGGAGCTAGCAAAAATTGTACATAAGACACTTTCCTATAGGAAAGCGGGATCTCATTGAATGTTTCCATTAGAAATAATATTATTTCCATAGGCATTTCTGTCAGAAAAATCCAAATGACCTAGTGTGTGTGTAAGTCTTCCTTCCTGTCTTAGGTACTTCAAAATCCTGTGCTCATTTCTGCCTTGATTCAGTTTTCCATTCTGTGCCCATGAAATGATCGGTCCCCATCACACTGGACTCAGCACCATCCTCCCTGCTTGGGAGGTACTGTAGAAGTGAGGCTGCAGACAAGACCACAGCTCACCACAGAAAATGTATAGAGAACAAGTCTTAGGCATTCCTGAGCTATGATTTCTGCAGGGCAATGTGCTGGGTCTAGAAGAATGAAAAGATGTTTTCTAAAGCAGAAAATATTTTAGATGGTTTGATATTTCACATATGAAAACAAACAGACCTTCAATCCATTAAGGATTTCTGTATTTTGACTTTCATCCTTGTGTCAGAAAATAAAATACAAAAATATGGACGTGCCTCACACAATAGAAATCTTGCAAGGGTTAATCTCATGCAGTGGTATCTTTGCTGGAGTACTGAGGACATTTGTTAGGAATAGCTGAGATCTACACAAAACCTTAAAAAAAGGCTGAATTAGATACAGACTTGCTCTTTTTGCCTGTCTTAGTCCCACCATCTCTTCTAATTTGAACCCAGGAGCACTAAAGCATATAAAAAACTGGTGTGCAAAGCCAGCCTTGACAGTGGTAACTGGACCTTCTGCTTTTGTTGCCAGGAACAAGAAGCAAATGTTGGAAATAACAAAAAAAGTAATAAAGCCCATGCCATAGGTAGCATTGTGTCAATGGAAGGAACTCTGCTAAAGAGGTCTACACAAACAGAGGTAGAGCCATTGGGGTAGGACGAGAGTGAGCTGCAGTGTGGGCAAGGTAGGACAGGACATCAAGGGCACACCTACAATGACACGCCACCTGTGAGGCACCACACCTGAAACTAACAAGGATGGGAGGGACATACAGACCCTTTTTCTGTAAATAATGATGGAATTTCTTCATAATTGGCATATGTACCATTTCTCAATAAGTTTAATCATATGGGAGGTTTGATGCCTCTGTGTTGTTTTGTTACTTAGCTCATTTTGGGGTAGGAATGGACTCTGACAGATGCTAAACTTCTTAGAGGGATCAGTTTTCCTTAATTTTCATTCTTAAGCTCATTCTTCAATTATCTAGCAGATTGGATAGTAAAATCTCAGAAAATTCATTCCGTTCACAAAAGAGCATTAACACTGTGAAAGGAGGCTATGTTTTATTTTTCATACATAAAAGAGAGAATGAATCTCTATTTTAAGCAAAAATATGGTTACACTGTTATAAATCTGTGTAAGCTATCAATGTAGTCATGGGTTTAGTTCCACAGTTATCTGAGGCTGATGGTAAAAAGTCAAGATTTACTCTTGGAAAAAGGTGATCTGAAAAGTCCAGATTCTTCTGCTGAACAAGTGAAAACTATTTTCCTGTGGAATATATGATCTACATATAAACAACCTCATTTTATTATGCCGCCTTTTTTTTTTTTTTCACTGTGTACTGTCACTTCCACGTTGTAGTCATAAAAAAAACACAGAAATTCTCCATTGCCCACAGGTTTGGGTGTAGGATTGTTATTTACCACCACCTCATCCTCTTCACTGCAAGACACTGTGACAGGTGTACAAATCTTCACAAAAAATACTGTTAAGAGTAGACAGTTCAATTCTTCTGATTTTCAGACCAAGAATAACCCAAACATTTCTGGGTTTGGTTGGGGTTTTTTTTTTTTCCATGTAAATGTTGCTGTGTTTCTTGGTTTCTACATTTCAGACTGGTTCTTGGATATTCTACATCTCTTGCCAATGAAAGCAGACAAAACTGAAAATAACAGAAGGGAAGATTCAGTGACATTTCAAGTGATAAGCCTTGTTGATCCAATATGCTTCATGTTGCAACCATTCATTTTCCTTTGGCCTTTATGGAAAGAAGACACAGTGAACAGTTGCAGCTTTTGGTTTCAATATGGTGTGTCCCCATATGTATGGCAGGGAGGGCAGAGAGCTTAAATCATCTAGTCCAACCACGTGACCACTTCAGGGCTGACCATAAGTTAAAGCATATTATTAAGGGCATTGGCCAAATGCCTCTTAAACACTAATAGGCTTGGGAAATAGACCACCACTCTGTGATGCCTGTTACAGTGTTTGATCATCCTCTCTGTAAAGAAATGGTTCCTACTGTAGAGGAATGAAGCTGGGCTAATTAACATTAATAATACACAGCTGTGGGCTGGCTTCAGGGGCAGCATATTGGCTGATGTAGACAAGGTGCAGGTGTAGCTGCTTCTATTAAGAGGTTGGGCAGCCAATGAAGAGGGAGCAGCCATGAAAGAGATAAGGAGGAAGTAAAGAGAACATGTGTCTGGGGTGAGGAGAGACAAGGAGAAGGCAGCAGAGGGAGTGGTATGAAGGGTATGTTGGCATGGGATGGTAAAAAGACCTGGTTGCAGCTGGTTAGTTTGGAGAGTGCTGTGACATCCTGCTATCAGGTTTGAAACTTCCCTGGCACAGCTTTGAACCATTGCCGTGCATCCTGGAGATCGGGGAGATCGGCATTTCCCTCTCCTCTTCACCTCCTCAGGAAGCTGTAAAGAGCAGGAAGAAAAACCTTTATGGTCATATACAGTGGGACTGATCATAGCCATTGCAAAGAAGCTGAGGGTCTCGGCACAATGAGGATCTTCAGCAATGGCCCTCGTCTGCCGTATGGCCTGCTGCCCAGCCCCAACATGAGAGGGGAGTAGATGGGGAGAATCGCCTCCTTTGACCTGCTGATCGTGTTTCTTTTGATACAGCCCAGGTAATGTTTGGCCTTCTGGGCTGTAAGCATACATTGCAGTATCATGTTGAGATTCTTGTCTACCAGCACCCACATTCTTCAGCCAGCGTGTACTTGTGCTTGGGCTTGTCCCAACCCATGTGCAGGATCTTGCACTTGGCTTTGTTGAACTTTATGAGTGTTGTGGTTTAACCCCAGCTGGCAACCAAGGACCATGCAGCCAGTTACTCGCTCCCCCTCACTCAGAGGGATGGGGAGGAGAATCAGAAAGGAATTTTAAAGTCAAGGGTTGAGATAAGAGCAATTTAATCATTTAAACAGAATAAAGAGGTGAGAACAGCCATGGAAAGGTGGGGAAAAGGGGTAAAGCATAATCTGCGCACACCAGCAAAGCAAGGAATTCATTCACCACTTCCCATGGGCAGGCAGGTGTTCGGCCATCTCCAGGACAGCAGGGCTTCATCACACATAATGGTTACTCGGGAAGACAAATACCATAATGCCAAGATGTCCCCACCTTCCTTCTTCCCTCAGTTTATATACTCAGCATGACATCCTATGGTATGGAATATCCCTTTGGCTAGTTTGGGTCACCTGTCCTGGCTGTGTCCCCTCCCAATTTCCCGTGCCCCTCTAGCCCTCTCACTGGCAGGGCCCAAGGAACTGAAAAGTCCTTGATTTAGTGTAAACATCACCCGGCAACAACTAAAAACATCAGTGTCCTATCAACATTGTTCTTGCATCAGAGCCAAAACACAGCACTGTACTAGCTACTAAGAAAAAAATTAGCTATCTCCCAGCTGAAACCAGGACAATGAGGTTCACACGGACCCACCTCTCAAGCCTGTCAAGGTCCCTCTGGATGGCATCCCTTCCCTCCAGTGTGTCAACTGCACCACACAGCTTGGTATCACCAGCAAACTTGCTAAGGGTGCACTCAATCCCACTGTCCGTGTCACCAATAAAGATGTTAAACAGTGCCAGTCCCAACACCGACCTCTGAGGAGCGCCACTCATCACTGGTCTCCACTTGGACATTGAGCCATTGACTGTAACTCTTTGAGTACAAAAGACATTGAGTACCTCAGCCTTCTCCATATCCCAGGTAACCAGGTCTCCCTTTTGCTTCTGGAGAGGGCTCACGTTTTCCCTAGTCTTCCTTTAATTGCTGATGTACCTACAGAAGCTTTTCTTGTTGCACTTGATGTCCCTGGCCAGATTTAATTTTATCAGGGCTTTAGCTTTTCTAACCTGATCCCTGGCTGCTCAGACAATTTCTCAGTATTCCTCCCAGGCTACCTGTCCTTGCTTCCACCCTCTGTAGGCTTCCTTTTTCTGTTTGAGTTTGTCCAGAAGCTCCTTGTTCATCCATGCAGGCCTCCTGGCATTTTTGCCTGGCTTTCTCTTTGTTGGGACACATCACTCCTGAGGTTGGAGGAGGTGATCCTTGAATATTAACTAGCTTTCTTGGGCTCATCTTCCTTCCAGGGCTTTATCCCATGGTACTCTACCAAGGAGATCTCCAAAGAGGCCAAAGTCTGCTCTCCTGAAGTCCAGGGCAGTGAGTTTGCTGTGCACCCTCCTCACTGCACTAAGGATCTTCAACTCCACCATTTTGTGGTCACTGCAGCCAAGGCTGCCCTTGAGCTTCACATTCCCCACCAGCCCCTCCTTGTTGGTGAGAACAAGGTCCAGCACAGCACCTCTCCTCACTGGCTCCTCTATCACTTGGGGATGTAAGTTATGATCAACCATTCCAGGAACCTCCTGGATTGCTTATGCCCTGCTGTGTTGTCCCTCCCACAGATATTGGGGTGGTTGAAGTCCCCCCACAAGGACCAGGGCTTGTGAATATGAGGCTGGTCCTACCTATAGAAGGCCTCACCTGCTTGGTTTTCCTGATTGGGCAGCCGGTAGCAGACTCCTGCTATAATGTCACTTGTCCCTGCCGTCCCTTTAATCTCCACCCATAAGCTCTTGGTCAGCTCCTCATCCATCCCCGGGCACGCACTCCAGCTGGTCATTGACATAGAGGGTAACACTGCCTCCTTGTTTCCCCTGCCTGTCCCTCCTAAAGAGCCTGTATCCTTCCATTCCAACACTTCAGTCATTGCAGCCATCCCACCATATTTCCGTGATGCCAGTAAGATCATTGCCCTGCAGGTGTGCGCACGTTTCTAACTCCTCTGGTTTATTCCCATGCTATGTGCATTTGCATAGAGGCATTTAAGTTGGGCCTTAGGTGAAGCTGACTTACTGTCTGGAGAGGCTGGAATTCCTTTCTGCTGCTCTTCAGGTGCTCTTCTGCTGACCTGTGATCTGCCTCCAAGCTCTGGGAATCTGCTGCTGGCAGTGGCATCAAACTGGTAGGAGTGGGATGGATTGAGCTTCCCTTCCCCTGGCTTTAGTTTAAACTTTAGTTTAAAGCCCTCTTCACCATCTTGGCAAGCCTATGGCCGAAGGTGCTCTTCCCCATCTCTGACAGATGGACCTCATAAGCCCCTAGTAGACCAGGTTCCTTAAAGTGAGTCCTGTGGTCTAAGTAGCTGAACCCCTGGCTGTAGCACCAGTTCTGTAGACATTTGTTGATCTGCCAGATTCCACTGGCCCTTTCAAACCTTTTCCTTTTGACCAGAAGGACTGATGCAAAAACTGTGCTCCAGAGTCCCTTACCAACACTCCCAGGGCTCTGTAATCCTTCCTGATACTCCTCAGATTGCCCCTGGCTGTATCACTGGTGCCCACATGAAATGACAGCAATGGATAATAGTCAGTGGACTCTACGAGGCTTGGTAGTCTCTTGGTGACATCCTTGATACAACCACCCAGTGGGCAGCACACATCTCTCTAGACAGCGTGACACGTTGGCAGATGGGTGCCTCCACACCTCTCAGGAGAGTGTCACCTAGTACCACCATCCATCACCACCTTAGTTGTGCTGGTTGTTACAGGGAAACTCCCTTACTCAGCTCCCTTACTTGGAGCTACAGGCTCCCTTACTCAGCTCCCCTGATGTGATGGGACTTTCCTCTTCAGTCTGTAAAGTGGTGAAGTAATTCTGCAAGAAGACCTCAGGCTTTGGGGGAAGTCTCTTCCTCCTGCAGGTCCTTCCACTGCAAGCTTCTATTCCTCTGCATTATTAGCCCCCCTCCCTTCTGTGGGTGCTGGTGGAGGAGGTTTTGGTTGTTTAGCTATGGGTCCGCTGCAAACTGCTCTTGGAAGCAGCTAACTAATTCCTTCTCGGCCTCCCTGATGTTACGCAGCCTTCTCACTGCCTCCTGCAGCTCAGCCACCTTCTCCAGGAGGTCTTCCACCCAGGCACACCTTTTAGAACCAGGTCTGCTGCCTGTCCCTGCCCCAGGAGAAAGGTGTGGGCACGTCCTGCAGCCTGAGGTCTGCACTGCAGCCTCTCCCTTCAGCAGCTCCGTCTGGGTGGAGGCATTGCCCACTGCCGGCATAGATGGGGCAGACCCCCCAGTCAGAGCTGCAGCCTTTGCTCTCAGATGAGCACTCACCATTCTGCCTTGACGCTCAGGGAGGGTGAGGGCCCTTGACCTGTGCAGATGGTCACAGAGCAGTGCCTAGTTGCTGGGTTATGTGTACTTCATATCTCTCCACTGGGTCAGTGGGATGTTCCTCCTTTGAAGCAGCACCCACCCTGAGCCACCAGCCACGCCAGGCCCTGGTGGCAGCGCCCCTTGTGGGAGCAGGGGTGGCTGTTGTCACCCTTGGTCCTGCCCACGCCTCATCAGCTGCTCCCATGCGAGTTGCTGGCTTCTGGCAGGTCTCTGCACTCCCCTGGGGTCTCCCTGCCTCAGGAAGCCCCCTGTATGCCATGATCCCCTGCACCTGCACTGGAGCTGGTCACCCCAGCAAGTGACTCAAATTTGTATTATGATTTTGGTATATTTTGTGTCATTCTGCTAAATCAGAAATCCAGTGTAACATCACGTCTTCATATAAATAAATCTGATATTAGACATTTCACCCTCCATACGTGGAATATCTAAAAGAACCTGGTCAGAGTATTGGACTCTGACACAGACTTATTGACATGTGAATTGATGCCCGTCAGTCTCTGACTATAAATCTCAGTGGGGAAGAAGGGGTGTCAAACAAGCAAGACAGTGGTGGAAACGGAGCAGAGCCAAACTGGTGGAGATTTTAGAGAAGATCTGGTGTTGCTTGTTCAGTTAATCCACAACGACTCACATTTATCCAGTTACAGAGAATATATAAAATCCCCTGAATTAGCAAAAGATTTGCTAACAATGTAATTGTTGTTGGGATCTAGTCCATAGCAGGCAGCAAATGCTTTCCAAAATAATGAAACAACAGTGGCAATATGGGATCTTTTGTGCAGTGACTCATACTGGTATTGATCGCTGCTGTAATGTATCATGCTGGCCATGCTTCTGGCATTTGCTCATTGATGTACTCTGTTGGCAAAAGCAGAATATTGATCATACATTATCATGGAAATGTGTAGAAAAAGTAATTGGTATAAAATGTAGCACATTCTTCTGTTCAAAGCCACGGAAAACAGAAAGAGCAAAAATAGAATAATTTGTTTCATGCATATCCAGGAGAGGAAACTCTGCAGTTTTCTCACAGTCACTAAAAAATTAATCACTCATCTGTAGAAAGAAACTGAAAATAACTTACAAAAGAGAAAAATGCATCTTCTTACAGAAGAAGGTGCTGCTAAGCTTTTCAATGAGAAGTTACGAGCTGAACTAACTGAACAAATTTAAGAAATTATATTGGTGATTTGTGCATTTTATAATAAAATCATTCCATTTTCCAGATTTTTAGGGTTTAATCCAACAGAGGTATGAGGTTGTTACCAACATACCCTACATTGGCTGCAACAGTCACTGTACCATAGTCCCTATGAAGCAAAAAATATCTTTAACAGGTGTCTATACAAGAAACATGTTCCTGTTTGTGTGCAAGTAGAATATTATATTGTCATCATTTTGAATGTTGGAAACAATTGCCATCTAAACTATGCCTAGCCATAACCTTGTTGTAGAGCTGTAGAGCTATGTTCTTTATAGCCGGGCTTCCAGATTAAAGATCTTAGTATCTGTTCGGGTTTTTTTTTTTCCCCTTTAGAATCAGGTTTGTGTGTGTAAAGAGTGGATACAACAGCTAGGACTCTTGAGTGCAGTACTGATTAATTTACAAAAATCTAGCACAGTACATTTGACATCTCCACAGTCTGAGTGCACTTCTTAGTCCTATCATCACATATTGGTTAGACAGCAATAACAGTGGTACGCAAAAACAATGAGATGTGGAGAAGCTCTGAACAGTCACATTTAACTGAATATGACTTAGAGGGCCAGGGAGAAGAGCAAAGATGTGAAAAGGTCATCCCCACAGCCCACAAATAACCCTGCTGCAGTGGGCACACATCACACGGAAATTTCAGGGGGAGATAGCTGTCAGTTCAGAGGAGAGACTCTTATTAGACAATAGAAGTCCAGGAAGATCATGAAAGATCAGTACGCAGTTTTGTTTCATTTGCTCTTTCTCTGATGTGTTTGCATGATGTATCTGCACATTTCTTGAAAGGAATCCAAATGGAGGATAGAAGACTCTGCCATAAGCCTCCTGCTGTGGGAGAGACCCTCCAAGACAGAAAGAAAGAACACCAGTAAAAAATATGAGAGAGCGTAGACTGCAGTTTGGTGATGTTTAAATGGGCAAATATGGGTGTAAAGTTTCTTTTTCACCTGATCTGGAGCATGTAGACAATTGCTATTAGCAATAGATTCAACAGAGAATGTAGGACGAGGCAAAAGAAACGTATCATGTACTGAATGAAAATGGCTGCATGTATGAATGAAAACATGGGAGTTTTGGTAGCATCCAGACTGCAACAGAGCCATGACTCAGAAAGACAAAATGCTCAACTTGACTAGACAGTTTTTTTAAAAAAAAAACCATGTGAAATGTTTCAGGCATTTTTTAAAATAACTTTTAAGTCTAAATTTTTATGGCATTATTGCAATGATAGAATAGGAAATGAAAAGAAGTAGATCAGTTTATAAATCCTATCTTTGAGGTAAACATTTTTAGGGTCTAGTAAAAGCATGGCTCCTGTGAGATTTCTTTTTCTACACATTTGAAGGTTGCTCCTTTAAATGATGAAAACAGTTTTTCTTAACATTAAATGTACACTTAACTTTTTGTTACTTTTTCCTTTATTTAAATATACATGCCTTGTGCACCATCTTAATTTTTTCTCCTCTTTTGATTCAGCTTCTTCTCAGTTATTTGAGCTTTGTATTTTCTAATCTTGCCAGTGGTTCTGCAGCTTTTATGCTGTAAGGCAGAAACCATTACTAGGAGGAAAAGCCAGTAGTTTTTCCACACATAGAGCCTACAAAGGAAAAGTACTAAAAAAAACCCACCACCAAAACACAAAATGCCACACCCCAGATGGATTAGGCATTTATGAACAATATACAATATGACTAATGGCTAAGTACTGATGATATATCTGAGAAGTTCATTGACAGGTTCTCATGATATATCCAGGCAGTTGCAACAGTTATTGTTGCACTAAAAATACACTCTCAAACTTCATTATAGCAGTGCTAATATGATATACCAAGGTAGCACACAGAGCTCTAGCATTCTGTATGGGGTAAATGCAGGCATTTTACTGAACTCTGGTCAAAGCTCAGTGGGAAAGCCTACCAGTGGGTACTTTCTTGTTTTTCTTATTTTTGCTTTTCAAAGATGAGCAAGAAGAAATCCACAGCCTGACTCTATTATGTCCCTTAAGTCTGCCTTCTTTTTTTTTTTTTTTTTTTTTTAATAATTGCCTCTCATAACTATTGCCTTTTATGTTTTCCACCTTTGAGAAGTAGTGAGAAAGGAAGGCTTACTTCTTTTTTTTCAAAGTGGTAGGATGTTATATCCTTTTTTGCAGTTAGGCAGACTTTACAGGCTGTTTGTGGTAAGTGCTTTTGCAGGGCTCATGCTCTGCTCCTAAGGTGTGGGTATATTCCTAGCCCATCTTCCCCTCCCCTTCTCACCACCCTTGTTTACATGTGATGGTTCCCTGCTGGACTGCCCTACATACAGATGGGCAATGCCCTGGGAAAGCGTTTCCTTCTGTCTTTCTTCATAAAATGCTCAGAACATTTCTGGATGTTTTGATAAGCAATACATATTACTGTTTGTGTATAACTTTAGGGCACAGACTGTGATCATTTACCATTCAGCACATGTATTATCTGCCTGATAGATAAGCAGGACTTGCTCATCAGTCCATCAAACCATGAAGGTTTGGTCTTATTCACGTTGAAATAAAGCTTACTACTGATGTCAAACAGTGCAGGGTCAGGCAGCACAGACTTGAAGGTACTCTGTAGCACTGTACTTGAACTGAATGATCTACTTAGATTTATGAAACTCTATAAACACTTTATAAAAGCAAAAAGCATGAGGGGTCAGTGCTGCAAGGATTTGAGTGCTTTGGTTTTGATCCAACAAAGCACAGAAGTATGTACTTAGCTTTAAGCATGTGTTTATTCCCCAGAGTGTTCCTATGTATTTTAAGTTAAATACCTGTTTAAGTGCTTTACTGGATCAAGGATGGAGTATTTTCAGCATCTTTTAGGGATGAGTTCTTACATAAGACTTTTTCTCTGAGATCTAAAAGCATTTCACAAAACACACTAAAGACAATTCCTCAAAATAATAAAATGAAATACTGTCATCAGACAGAAAATTACATTGTTCCCCTGGGTGGGTACAGCATTCCCATCTGGAACTAAGGCTCCTAGATCTCTAAATCAGTGACATGAAAAAAATATCTAATTTTGCTCCATTTACTAAAAGATGCCCTGCTCCAGTAAACACTGAAATGAATGAGGCATGTAAGAAAGGCAGGCTTTAAAGTAAGCTGTGATGATGAAGCTCCCTAGCTACAAGGGCTTTGTTGTGTCTTTTGCTTTCTCATGAATGGATGCAGAGGGATATGATTTATTTCTTTAGATGGGAAGAATTAAAAACACTAAAATGATAAACTGGAGGTCATTTATAATAGAGGCAGTAAACTCTTGAGAGAAATAGCAAGGAGCTGTATAAAATATCTGGTCCTTGTCTGGGATACTGAACTAATATCAGTAATGTGTGTTAATACTGCACATATATCTCACTCTAAATAATTATGTTATAGAAACATCAAAAGACCCTATTTAATTTCTTTGTACAAGCAGTGCAAACACATATGGAGAACAAAAATGTACTTTAGAACATTCTGCAGCACATTTGCCCAAGAAAGACAAAAACAAAAATAAAAACTGTAATTCCCTCTCCTTTCCTAGAAGGCATGCCCCCACCTTCCTGGACTAGTTGTTTGTCAGTCTGAAATGAGGAGTTTACCTTAGGAGGCACCATGCAAGCCTATGGGCAAGTCTGCCCACACTCCTTTTTTCCTAGTCATGTCCTCTCCCAGCTGCAGAGGATGGGATACTGTGGAGAAGCTCCATGCTCCAGCCCCAAGAAACTCCTTAGGAGATCTGCTTGTGGGTAGTCAGTCGCTCCACGTCTTTCCTTTTATATCTTTGTCTACCAAAAGTAAAATCTTCTTCTTTAAAAAAAAAATAAGAAGATAAAATGCTGTCAAGAGATTAGAAGGTATAGCAGCATGAAGGGAATCAATGCTTGAGAATTCTGTGCAAATGAAAAAATGTCTCAACCTTCACAGTTTTGTCAAATGGAAATAATATTAACCCAAAACAACATGTATGGAAAATATCATTCCTTCAGTTTACACAGTAATACTAGAGTTCTGCAATGGTAAGTAAACATTTATTTTTCATGATGGGAAAGGTATGTTCTTTTCCCGTTTATTTCATTGTGCTGAATGAGCTAGGGTGCCCTGACGACAAAGGACACAGAGAAGGCAGAGTTACTCAATGCTTCTTTGCTTCAGCCTTTACTGCCAACGCCAGCCCTCAGGTATCCAGATCCTAGAGGCAGAGAGGAGGTCTGGAGAAAGGAAGAGTTTCCCTTGGTAGAGGAGGATTGGGTTAGAGATCACTTACACAAACTTGACACCCACAGATCTATGGGCCTTGATGGGGGATGCACCTCTGAGTGCTGAGGGAGTTGGCAGATGTTATTGCCAAGCCACCCTCTACCATCTCTCCGTGGAGAACAGGAGAGGTGCCTGAGGACTGGAGGAAAGCCAGTGTCACCCCAGCCTTAAAAAGGGCAAGAAGGAAGATCCAGGAAACTACAGGCTGGTCAGCCTCACCTCCACCCCTGAAAAGGTGATGGAACAGCTCATCCTCGAGGTCGTCTCTAAGCATGTGGAGGAAAAGAATGTTATCAAGAGTAGTCAACACGGATTCACCAAGGGGAAATCATGCCTGACCAACCTCATAGCCTTCTATGATGGGATGACAGGCTGGCTGGGTAGGCAAGGGGAGAGCAGTGACTGTTGTCTACTTTAACCTCAGCAAGGCTTTTCACGCTGTCTCCCACAACATCTTCACAGGTAAGCACAGGAAGCGTGGGTTAGATAAGTGGAAACTGAAATGTGTTGAAACTGGATGAATGGCAGAGCTCAGAGGGTTCTGATCAGAGCACAGAGTTAAGCTGGAGGCCTGTAGCCAGTGGTGTTTCCCAGGGGTCAGTACTGGGTCCAGTCCTGTTTCCTTCTGGAAGGCAGCTCTTCAGAGAAGGACCTGGCAGTTCTGGTGGACAGCAAGTTGCCCATGAGCCAGCAGTGTGCCTGTGTGGCCAAGAAGGCCACCGGGATCCTGGGGTGCATCAGGAGGAGCGTGGCCAGCAGGTGGAGGGAGGTTCTCCTGCCCCTCCGCTCTGCCCTGGTGAGGCCGCATCTGGAGTGCTGTGTCCAGTGCTGGGCTCCCCAGTTCAGGAGAGACAGGGAACCACTGGAGAGGGCCCAGCGGAGGGCTGCAAAGGTGATGAAGGGACTGCACCATATCCCTGATGAGGAAAGGCTGAGAGAGCTGGGCCTGTTCAGCCTGGAGAAGACTGAGAGGGGACCTTATCAATGTCTGCAAGAATCTTAAGGGCAAGTCTCAGGAGGATGGGGCCAGGCTCTTTTCAGTGGTGCCCAGCAACATGACAAGGGGCAATGGGCACAAACTGGAACACGGGAAGTTCTACCTGAATATGAGGAAAAGCTTCTTTATTTTGAGGATGACAGAGACTAGAAGAGGCTGCCCAGAGAGGCTGCGGAGTCTCGTTCTCTGGAAACATTCAAATCCTGTCTGGATATGACTGTGCAAGCTGCTCTGGGAGAACCTGCTTGAGCAGGGGGTTGGACTAGATGATCTCCAGAGGTTCCTTCCAACCCCGACCATTCTGTGATTCTGTGATCCAAAACAGAACAAATCTGGCTCAGCTACAGCATAAGTACAGTACCTTCACAAAGTAAAGATGTCAAATTTCAGCCTGAACAATTAACACCAGAAAAGTTGAAGGTACCTAATAGGACCTCATCAGAAGGAAAATGTTTGAGAAACCTTAATTAGCAGTTTCTTAATAATATTAAGGAAAATAAGCACCTAGGGCACAGAATTTAAACTTCTAAGTCATCAGCTATGAATAACTCCAAGGCAGTAACTTACACTTGTGTCACAAATTTCCAGCTTGACCCAAACTGTAAGGGCTGTGCTAAAGGAATCTTGCCCTTTTCAGTTCAGCCAGCCTTTGAAATCACTGCCAGTTCTCTGGGCCACCTGATTTTCCCTAGTTCTGTCCTATTCCCTCAGGATTCTGTATTGCCTGAGGTGAGAGGAGGGGGAGAGAAGCTCTAGGTCCTTCATCCATGTGGTGGGCCATCAGCTGAAATCACCTCCCAGAGCTGGATGTGGAGAGATTTGTGTCAGCAGGCAGAACTAGGCAACACTGCCAGCTCAGGCAGGTTTTTTATATGCTTATCTGGAGAATCATAAGCATGACTATGTTGACAGTTTTAATTGTTCACAACTTTATGTTGGCTAAATGGTGGACCAGATACTCAACGCAGCAAGATGGTGCTATTACCTTTTGCACATTTCTGTAGTCAACACAATTCATTTTATTGCTGGCATGTTACGGAGGTAACATTTGGAGGCCAGTGGATCTCCTATAAAACACTACATAAAACACTATAATTAGTATCATCATCAATAGTATTCATATATCAACACCCTACATGGTTGAAGGAATAGTTGTACACATATCTGAATTGTCTGAATTGATTGGAGAAATGGTCTGAAATCAAGAAGACCTACAATAAGGTTGAAAAATATCATATGCAGAAATGCTAAATAGAGAAGAGCCAGCAAAGCATGAACACTGCAGAAAAAGCTTTAGATGTTTTAGCACATCACAAAAATCTTAAGTGTGCTGTTGCTGCAAAAAATGGGAAATGAGGCTCTAGATTTCCAGAATGCATTAATAAGAACATCATATGGCACTC
Organism: Falco cherrug; assembly: GCF_023634085.1. Classification (NCBI taxonomy): domain Eukaryota; kingdom Metazoa; phylum Chordata; class Aves; order Falconiformes; family Falconidae; genus Falco; species Falco cherrug. The sequence goes on from NC_073698.1 coordinate 24,635,818, forward strand.
ATCACATGTCTGTTGGAAAGCACTGGTCAGTTCAGGTCACCACACTGGGGGCAAATATGGGGCATTTGAAGAAAATGCAGAACATAGTAAGTGGAGTAGTTCAAAGCCTAGCAACTATGGGCTATGTGAAAAGGATCCAAAGAACTGGGATCATGTAGCCTAGAAAAGAATGGAGTAAAGGAGTTTTTTTTACAGGTTGCAGTAAAAAAAAAAAAAAGAGTATTGTGGCTGATCTCCATGTAGACCAAAGCTAGAAGGAAAAAAAAATTAGCTTAATTTTCAGAAATGGAGGTATCAAGCAGATATGAGAAAAACCTTTTTTTTAAAAAAGGCTAACAGAGAAGAAAGTGCTAAAAAGCTGTAACAGGCTTTAAAAAAGACAGTAAAATCCACAGCCCTGGATGATTTTGGCTTAGCCAAGTATCTCTTAGAAGAGATGTAATCTTACTTGATTATCAGAGCATATAAAAGGTTCATTTTAGGTCCCTTTCACTCCACATTGCTGTCATTTTTATGATTTGATAAAGCAATAGTAATTAAAACACTAACTTTTTGCTATGATCTGCCAGATGGATCTAATGCTAAATCATGTTCCCTTTGGCCTCCTTTACTCAGCAATACAGAATTTAAACAAGAGCTGACCTGGTTTACGTATTCAGCATGGTGTGCTTTCATCTATCTTAAAGGTGAATCTGTTTCTAATAATTTGCTATTAAATTTTGCCAACATAATTCCAGCTGCTCGGTTTAAATAAGGATAATATTTGTATTGGTATTTTTAACATCTCTGACCTTAATTACCAAAGTAGGAGCATTTTCATAATAACTCTGGCACAAGTAAAATGAGGTCCTGATTGATCCTAAAGGCTACAAGTACACATTACTGTTTTACTGTGATTGCTGGTGTTTCTCTCCTCTCTGCCTACGTTCCCCAGTCACTCATCTCTGCCATGAGAATTATGCCTCCTCAGCTGCCAGGTGCTTTATGACTGTATCTGGTTTGTTAAAACTTGATAATTTTTAATGTTGTGGCTAGAGAGTAGCTATGCAAGGAAAATTAGCACTGCCAGGAAGGAGCAAACACACATGGTGCTGGTGGGGAAAGAAGTTACTTGCACTGGAAATGCAGCTCATGGAGCAGTAACATTCAGCCATTGCTTTAGACACTAGCAAAACAGGTGCTGGCTAACAGTGGTGATTTATTCCCTTGCATTTATTTTTTTTTTTTCCCAGAAAGTGGTTTCCAGAGGTTCTCTTATCTCAATTGCCAGCTAATTTTAAATCTAGAATTTAGTTCAGTTTATTGATTGCAAGCGAAACCACTCATTGCAATAAATCATACATTAAGGTTTACATTCACATTTCACTGGATGAGGATTTATGCACATAGTAGATACACACAGTGCAGTCAGTGATGTGCGAAATGACAACTGATTTAGCTAGCTGTGTGGTGGCCTTCTCTTCTGCATTTAAATTATGTATATTTCAGAAAACAATTTTATTACTTGTCACATATTTTTTAAGCATGTTATATTCCTCCAACACAACACCATTTTGGATGTGAGATGACTTTATGCTGGGAAATGAGTCAATTTTTCTTTCAGCATTCTTGAAATTTACCAATCACGCTACAGATATTGTGGACAGCTTGATAGAATGTCTAGTCTGACATTATATCTACAAAATGTGCCATATTCTGCTGTCCCTGATAAATCACAGAGTTCTCTTCTTTTTTTTCTGTCTCTTTTATGAGAATGCTCGTTGAACAATGCAGCTTTGGGATTTGAAGGTGAACTGTAATGAACTGAACTGAGAGTCATCCTAAGTATACGAGCTAACTGAGGAAACAGAATGAAGGGTAAGAGTTTAGAATATATTTTTATGGGAAAGGACAACTCCCTGACCACACACAGTGACACTGGCTCTGGCAATGCCACAGTCTCAAATGCTAACTTGCTTATTGTCTTTAAGCATCTCCTGTTCACTCTTAGATTCCTCTAACACGCTTTTCATAATTTCTTCCAACAGGCTTCAAAATCTTCTTTTCCAGTAATCTTTACCATACATTAGGGGAGATGTTAATAAAGTTAAATAAAGTTAAATAAAACTTCTTAATTAGAATTGCATTTGCATCTATTCATGTTTCCCAGTCTCTTAAGTTCGGCTATGGAGTCATCCATGTCTCTGTAATAATTAAAGAACCCAAAACATACGTATTTCTCTTTCTAGTGTAATAGACACATTCAAGTAACAGACATTTCCAGCGGCTCTGAATACAGGCAGGGATTCAATGTGAGTCACTGTCAGAAGAACTCAGGGTGGACGTTTGAGGTAAGCATGGTGTCTCCAGGAGCACTGGAGAGCATTCAGGACCAGTCTTATCGTGATGGCCTCTTTGCAGTCTGCTTCCACACAAGCCTCAGCTCAATGTAGACACTGTGCAGGGTACAATTAAGATCTGACACACAGTCAGGCTGACAGGAAGCATACACTAATAGCAGGAAAATGGTGAGCATCTACTAACTGCAGCAGAATTTTTAAGGTAGGTGGTTCCCTGTTTCTGCTGCATGGTTCCCAGTCCTGCCTGGGAAACTGGTTTTGATCCTGGCCTTCTTTCAGAAGGTAGTGTCTTCTTCTTCTAGATGCTCAGTATATTTTCAGCATTTATGTATGTGTTTCAGTGTGTTATTAAAGTTCTGTATCCTCTTCTATAGGCCAGCTAGCTCTTGAATGGAGTGGCTCTGAATCTCTTCATTTAACAAAATTGCAGGAAACCAGAAGCAAGTACATCTGACAGTTGTACCACCACAGGCCAAGGCAAGTAAGTGTCTGAACACAAAAAACTTCAATGTCCTAGTAATTACAATTTTTTTAAAAAAACAAGGTGTAGGGGTTTTTTATCTGACAGCAGAGAGCAGATTTACATCCAAGGAGCAAGAGTGGGGCCAGGACTAAAACAGAGAACTTGACTAGAAAAGCAGAGAGCTCATTCACCTCTAGATCTTGCTGTCACAAATAAATGCACTTCAGGCTTTCCCTTTTATTGCAAACATTGTTTCCCGTGGGTAATCTTTCTCCTTTTCTGTTATAATTTTTGTCACCCTTTTCACTACAAAAAGTATTAACTACAGAGTCTGTGTTGAAAAGGGTTGCAGGCATATGTTGTCCTAGTGCACCATGAGAAAGCACCCATGAAAACGCTGCATGTCATTGTACTGGTGTCCTGGTTTCAGCCTGAGATAGAGTTAATTTTCTTCTTAGTAGCTGGCACAGTGCTTGTGTTTTGGATTTGATGTGAGAATAATGTTGATAATATACCGATGGTTTTGGTTGTTGCTAGGTGATGTTTATACTAAGTCAAGGGATTTTCAGTTTCTCAGCCCCTGCCAGTGAGAGGGCTGGAGGGGCACGGGAAACTGGGAGGGGACACAGCCAGGGCAGCTGACCTGAACTACCTAAAGGAATATTCCATACCATTGAACGTCATGCTGAATGTATAAGTTGAGGGAAGAAGAAGGAAGGGGGAGATGTTTGGTGTTATGGCATTTTCTTCCCAAGTAGCTGTTATGCGTGATGGAGCCCGGCTTTCCTGGGGATGGCTGAACACCAGCCTGCCGGTGGGAAGTGGGGAATGGATTCCTTGTTCTGCTTTGCTTGCGTGCACAGCTTGTGCTTTACCCATTAAACTGTCTTTATCTCAACCCACTATTTTTCCCCTTTTTACTTTTCCAATTCTTTCCCCCCTCCCAGTGTGGGGGGGGTGGTGGGGTGGTGGTGGTGAGTAAGCAGCTCTGTGTCTTGCTTATTTGCCAGCTGCATTTAAACCACTACAACTTGGTATTTTGAGTAATTTCTGAAGGAGGAAAATGTTAGTACTGCATCACTTCAGCAGCCTTCCTTTACCTATTTGGGTTGTTAGTTTGAAGCTTTTGAGATCATCTTTTTACCAGTTCGCTCAGATGTGCAAACAGGGTTTTCTTTGTAGAAGGTGACTGATTTAAATATAAAGTGGAAATTAGTAGCCTTGCCACTTTAGTGAGTACAATGTGGCATTCTCAAGCCAACAAGTACAGCACTCCAAAATGCCACCAGGCTTTTAATAGTTAACCTAATTACTAAACTAGTTCAGAATAGAGGAGAAGGAAATTATGAAACTTTTGAGATTTTAATGAAAGTAGACAATGCGAGATTCATTTTACATAAGCACACATGAAGAGATGAAGAGAATTTAGGCTGGCAAACTGACACATCTGAAGAAATATCAGTGTCATTCAATGTTAGGTTAGACAAATTGTACAACTGACCCTGACCCAACACATCGTCCATTTACTGTGGCAAACAGAAAAAATCTAAAGGAAGTGAAAGGAAAATACAAACACTGAAATGTGTATTATTAACATATTTTTTAGCTGCCATCAAATCCAGTTTTACAAGAAAAAAACATGTTTAATGATTTTCTTGCTATGTAAATGTTTTTCAGAGGCTTATGCAGTTAGGAAAACAATATGATACATGAAGAGGGAAAGTGTTTTTCTGGGAGGAATGACAAGCAGAGGGTTTTAGACACAGTGATTTTGATTTACTGCTTTTCCGAGGCTTGCCTAGAACAACAACTTTGAAAACGGCCAAAGACGTTCTGGGAGCTAGGGAATTGCCACAGCTTTTCCTGCAAACCACCTAACAACCCTCTGCTGATAACCTTTTCACTGAAACATTCAAATCTTGTTTCTATCAAAACAAAATAGCTACAAATCACTTTATGGACTCATTTCCTATATGGGAAAGGAAAAATGAACAGAAGGACAAGAGGACAATTTATATATAAGGGGTAGAGGGATGAGCTTTATTAGCTATGTTTCTGAAAGTCAAACCAAAGACCCTACACAGGATATTCTGGATAGCTGCCCACCTTGACTCTGAGGCCTTCCAAAGACCTGAAAGACCTCATGTATGAATTTATCTATTTTCAAGCCAGACACATAGTCTCAAGGTACCTGATGTCAGAACAAGTAACTGTTCCTTACATTCATTATAAGGCAGTTTTTACTGAGGTAATGGAAAATAAAAATAAAGATAATATTACGAGAATGTAATGTGCAATGAATCTACTTTATCCAGTAATTGACTGCCAAACCTGTGACTGCAGTATATACCTTCTCATCTCTCAGTGTCCTTCAGAGACTCATACATTAACCTCATTCCGCCTCTTCAAGGACTTTACTTAAGTCATATCTCCTCGTGAATCTTCTCTTTCTTATCTTAATGCTTGAGGAGCAGACTTTGCTGGGTGGACCATTTTCCATTTGGGTTAAAGTGGTGACATTTTTGCTAGGGTTTGGGTAGAAGGAACAGGATTCTTGAAGTACAAGTGATTTGAGTGTTCATCTGAAAGCAAAGAAACCAGTATTTTTCTCTCAGGTTTTTGTACTTATCCGACTTTGTGGCACAAAGTTCTGAGGACAATGATGGCAACAACACTGCTTGCCCCAAGCATTAGATGCATGTCCCTGATACTTCTCTCTCTTTGCTTTCATTTCACTACCAGGCAGACTTTTAATTTCTCCACGCAGAGAAGCAAAGCATTCTAGCAGACATGAAGATTACCCTTTGCAAAGTAAATTAAACAGTTATGGAGGAATGCAGTGGTCTATACTCCTCCCAGGCAAAATTTTGGTCTGCGCTAGCTAGGAGTTTCCTGATTCTCGGACACAGTTAAGGTATTGAAGCACCTAACAGTCCAGGAATCATTCCAGGCATACAGCTTGGATGCCGTAAAACAGGGTTTACCAGGTAAGGTTTTAATAGCATAGGTGTAGGCCATTCTGTATTATTTGGTCTTGATGTTTGAGAACATGGCTGGGAGCTGTTTGATCTGCTAGTAAAGACATGGCTGGAAACTTTTCCACCTGGCCCACTAAGATCAATAGCTCTGTGATTCAACATGCTTGTGAGGGCAACAGATGTCAACCTCTGCAAGCTGAGGAGCAAACGGAATAGATGGCTTCTCCTTCCCACATGCAAACTGGCCATCACATAAAGAGATATCACAGCTCCTCTTCCTCCTTTAGATGCGTTTTGAAAGGAAAAGCCTTGTGCAGTTCAGTGCAGGACTGTTTACAACTCTCTCTCTGCAGGATATCGGAAGTTTGATAAATGGAGATGCTGCAATGCATCTGAAATAAGGTACTTACACACTAGACGGCCTAGGGATTGAAACTGCGTATCTTTTTGGAAGCTGCATGCTAACCACACTGACTTTGAATTAATGAGCTCAGTGCATTTGGAGCTGGGAATTGTCATCTGAGGGAGACCAAATTTCCATAAAACTCATATGAAGCATTAATTATAGGTGTCTGTATCTCACTCTGGAAGAACAGGACTTATATGTTAAGTGCCGTACTATATAATTGCCGGCCCTAAGTGTTAAAGCATTCTTTAAGGTCCTCATAAACCCAGGCTTGCTTGAAAAGAACCCGAAGAATTTCCTTGACAAATGTCTAACACCAGTACTGATACTTGCATTCTGTAAACTTTGTATATTCAACACATGCCATCACCCTTCATCAGGTATATAAACATAATGCAACAGCTGGAGTTCTGGGTAGGTATGTAGACAGAAGAAGTTGAAATCTAAATGCAAAATAATACAGTCCTCACTAGAGTCAGCCAAAAAGTTTGTGTTGATTACCTGTTGTTTTAATTTGGTAATCAACTTAGCCTATTGATTAAATTTTAATTGTGAACTCAATTTGGTCCTTGCAGTGTTTTGTCTTAAATTTGTCTTGTTCAAGAGTCTATTCATTTCCTCACTCTTTTATTAAAATCCAGGAAAAACTAAGTCAACCTAGCTTATGCTGCTTTCGCCAAGTCACAACATGGATCATAAACTCTGAAGACACAGGTAATCTCTGGTAAAAAAAACCCTGTCTGCTAGGATGTGTTTCCAAACAAAATCTAAGCTCCCAAGAGCTTTGTACTTGTTGAAAAGAAAATACTCTTATTACCACAGTGTAAAATATTTTTGTCAATGTTTTATTACCTTTTTTGTAGTGCCTGGGGGCTTTGTGAGTTGTGCACAGTTTCTCAGCAACTTTGGCTGTTTTCAGATTAGTATATTTTTAAAACATTTAAATGTGTTACATTTGTAGACAATTACACTTTAAATCTAAGCATATGGTTCTATTGTGTTAAATCCTTCAAGAATTCTTTGACTATTCCTTATCTTTCAGTTAATGCCACAAATGTTTTCACTTATTACCATACTCCATAAAAACATTCCCCCATGTGACATTTTGATTATATTCCACTTTCTGCTCTAACTCATGAAATCTATATGTAATTTTTCATTCCTTCTTATTTCATCAAATGTCAGCAGCAAAGCATGCAGATTATTATTTTTTTAATAATAACTCTATTTTTAATTTTCATACTTTCTTGGCAGTAAACCAAATAGCTTATACAATATTTGGTGAAGCATTACTGTGATTCATATTGCATGTTTTTAACCTGAACACAGCAATTATTTTTAAAAAAGCAACTTCTGTTGGAGAAATTCTTCCAGAGGATAAAAGTTCAGTTTTCCCCTGTATAGTGAACATCATTTTCCTTACAATTGGTTTGGAATTCACTGTAGCTAATCTTAACCCAGCAGTTTAAAGTCTCTTTTAATTTACTGTAAGTACTGTAGCACTTGGTTCACCCTGTTCTGTGACTGTTTTTCTTCTGGCTCCTTGCCTACTCTTTGCACAGTATAATACACTGAATAAGGTCTAAATCTTTTTGCTCAGCAGCAGGTACTAGAGGGGGCAGTTTTCTCCCTTAACAGTCACAGATCAGCTTTCAAACAAACCTATCATAACACCAGCATGTCTTGGATATTCCTACCCCATCTAGTGTCTTCTCTTTTGTGTTATCCAGAAATTAACCGTTCTGATGTGCCAGCTCTCTGGTTGTTAGTAAACCTATGCTTGTGTACACTGAAGCCTTCACTGGGTACTACTTCACAGGTTCTGCCAAGCGAAGCTGGTGCACAAGCAAATCCCCAAACTGGAGCTGCAGCACCATCTATGGCAGGCCCCGACAGCCCTTGAGTTTTGGGTGCGATGTAAGGTACTGGGAGAGGCACCGCGAGCCTGGCTCCCTACGTGAGGAAAGGAGACGTTTACAGGGACTTTTACAAAAACATTTGTACAAGACTCTGCCTAATCAACTCGACTAGGAGTGAAGGATGACGTGACACTCAGCATGGGATTGATAGAGCAGGTTGCATTTTTACTTGCTTGTATAGTGTGTAAAATGAAAAAAAAAAATAATATTCAATCTTGAATATTGGGCATCACAACCTAGTTAGGAACTCCCAAATAGGGGTCAGCAGAATCTATACACCTCCACTGACTTTTAAAGGCTCTGGATCCCCCAGTTATTTTGCAAATAATTGCAGCTCACATCCCACAGCCTGCTCTACACTTCCTGCTGAGGGCTAGGCTTTGCCCATCTACTAGCACATCACCTCTCTGGCTGGGCTTCAGTGTGACAAACAGAAGACCAAGCTACAGGCTGGACACTATCAATAATGCTATGAAAGAAACAAGGGTTTTGTGGGCCTAAATGATTTCTGCTTTTCTTGGCCTGTGGAAATACTAGCAAAAGGGTAGTACTCAGATTAGTTCGTCCCGCCAGCTGACCCCTTCCTGGAAGAGTAGGAGGGAGCTTACTACCTGGAGCTCTGAAAGTGCAACAAAATCTTGGGATGTACCAGTGCCACTCCATCTGTTTTCCACCCACCTTGCTGACCAGTCAGATTCCCATAAAAGTCATTCCTTTTCCATACTTGTTATTTGCAAAATGGATTAAAGTCTGTGGCATACCTGAGGACAGTCCTCATCCACCCTGCAACACCTGGGGAAGCTGAGATTTCATTCAGAAAACAGTCAATTCCCAAACTTTGCCAGCATTCCTCTGCTGCTTTCTAGGTTATCTCATTCTGTCTTTCACTATACGGATATTTTTTTCCTTTTTTTTTTTTTTTTTTTTTTTTTTTATTAACTCATCATCAACATCAGGTCAGCTTGGCCTTAAGAAGAAATCTCACCTTCTCTGTGCTGGTTCTGGCTGGAGTAGAGTTAATTTTCTTCATAGAGGCTACTATGGGGGTACATTTTGGACTTGTGCTGAAAACAGTGTTGATAACACAGGGATGTTTTTCTTACTGCTGAGCAGCGCTTACACAGCGCCAAGGCCTTTTCTGCTTCTCACACCTCCCCACCAGCGAGTGGGCTGGGGGTTAACAAGAATTTTGGAGGGGAAACAGTGGGGATAGCTGATCCAAACTGACCAAAGGGATATTCCATACCATGTGACATCATGATCAGCATATAAAGCTGGTGGAAGACAGAAGGAAGAGAAGGGATGTTCAGAGTAATGGCATTTGTCTTCCCAAGTAGCCGTTATGTGTGATGGAGCCCGGTTTTCCTGCAGATGACTGAGCACTTGCCTGCCAATGGGAAGCAGTGAATGTATTCTTTGTTTTGCTTTGCTTGTGCACACAGCTTTTGCTTTACCTATTAAACTGTCTTTATCTCAACTCACAAGTTTTCTCCTTTTTACTTTTCCAGTTCTCTCCCCTGTCCCACTGTGGGGGGAGCAAGCAAGTGGCTGCGTGGGGGTGAGTTGCCAGCTGGGGTTAAACCACGTCATTCACTGCGCAGCCTGGTAACACAGCAATCGACTGAAGAATGAAACGTCTACTGGGGGCCTGTGAATACTCCTAATTAATTGAAATTTTGTTTCCTGCCTTAAAGCCTCTAGACAAACCAAGCTAACAGTGCAACTTTGAATACAAAAGCCTCTATCCCCTGCAGCATCAGCCCAGATCTTTCACATACTGCATGGCCACATGCAGGAAAATACCTTAAGCAGGACTTGGAGGCTATTTATGTGCTGGTACAGCACAGGCTTACCATGGTGGGATCCATATTTTTGTTACAGGTGAGCCAGACAGCTGCTGTTTCTTGCTGTCAGGGCCAGCTGGTGAGGGCCAGCTCACCCTTCCAATGCCCTCCCATTGTACTGGCAAAGCAATATGTGGGTTATGTGACCATTTGCAATTGGGATCTTGCCCGCTTCTTTTTTGCAAGGTTGTTTTTCAACTGGAGCGATGCCTCAGCTTAATTCACTGCAAACACTGGTGCAGCACCAACAGCAGAGGCAGAGGGGCAAGAAAAAAGCAGGCACAGAGAGAGAGGCTCTGACTGCTCCACCCCTAAATCTAATCACAGCCACACTCTGGTCTTACCAAGTGCTGCAGTCCCTGTAAGCACAAGCGTGAAGCACAAAAATGCTCTTCCCAATGCTAAGAGCCCAAGAGAAGCACACATAAATAAAAACTGAGGGTATGGTGGTTTGGACAGCACATTGCATGCAGGTGCTGGTGCGGCCACACTTCATATGGAATGCTTTTGCAATACAAGGATTGAGAGTTCATGGCAGTCACAATTTGTCTCTGATCTTTGCTGCACAATCATTCTGGAAACAACCAAATGGATGGGCTACACCAGGGCTTTTTATCAGAATTCAGCTTTTGACTGAAGGGTAATAAAGCTGGCATCTTACCTCAGTAATTTTGGATTTGGACAACGGACACACTAGAGCCTGTGAAAAAGCAGGCAACATAATAATGTCATGAGAAAGCTGAGAAAAAATCAGCAGACCTCCCTTTCAATTCTCCAACCTCCTAGAATCACTACTTGGAAAAAATCTCCTACAGGAATGTGCCATGTTCAAGACAACCATTTCACAGCACACAAAGCTATATGTAACTGAATATTACTCCTCTTACAAACTATACAACATTTAATCCACAGAAAACTTGGAAAAATCTGTGAAGCTAATAGGAGAGGAAATCATCTGATTCCAGGACTGCTCATTGCAGAATCCTTTTTTCCTTGATAATAACCCACAGAAAAGCACTTCAGATGTCACTCTTTAATGGAGCTCTATCTTTAAGGAAACAAAACCTTTGTATCCCTGAGATCCCAATTCTCCACAGAGTTCTTGAATGCACTCAACAGAAATCAAGTCAAGAATGATAACCAAATAATTTGTGTCACTCCTCTTAAAAAGAATCCAAAGACTTTCAAAATCTAGGTAAAGTGAACTCGCACAGGGATTAAATATGGGCATTGAGATGAGTAATTTCATTTGGTCCAGTACATATATGATGAGCTGATAGCTGAAGGCATAAAAATTAATAATCTAGAAAGTCAGTGAGTGTCCTATGCTACTAAAGAAAAGATGTAAACAGGAGTTCAAAAACAGCTGGAGACAAGGTTTTTTTGGCCTTGCTTTTTACTAAGGAATAAACAGGCTCCTTTGGGGCTACAAAGGTGAAGCAACTGCTGGAAAGCAAGGTAACAGAAGCCTAGACAATGAACTAATAGAAAAAATTGCAGAGAAAATTGGCACCAAAATGATAACACATTCCCTAATCTATTTTAAAGACAGATTTTACAAATTCTTTCAGGACTTTTTTTGACTTTTCCTCACAACATGGTGCTTCAGACATCCTTGTCCTTGCAGCCTGGGTTGGGAGTTGCCACCCCAAAACTACTGAGCTTCCAGGCAGGCCAGCTGCTACAAGCTCTGTCCTGGCTGAGCCTGGGATAAAGCAAGTCAGCAGGATCTCTGAGGCCCCAGTGTCATCCTGGGACGTGGCTGTGCTCTTGATCTTGTGGTGAAGCAGGACACTGGAGAGACACCATCATCTCCTATAAAGCCACGAAGAAGAACAGGGAGCTTGCAATGCTACATGGATTAACAAGTCACATTAAAGATTATGACAATGTTTTGGGTTTAACACAGCCTGAAACAGAGGTGAATCACTGTTTGTTTTAATGGATGAGCAAATGCATGGATAGTTGATTATCCCTAAGAAGGACCTCAGAAACAAGAGATGGTCCAAAGCAATACGGAGTGCAGACAATACTCATAAATAAGTTAACAGAGCAATTAAGCTGACACATACCCTGCAGAATTATTAAAGCACCAGAATGACAAAACCAGGAAATGCTGACCCTCTCTGTGTACCAGGAAACCAAGGAGTCTTCCAAACTCATCACCTCCATGCAGTTGCCTTTTATAGCAAGGTGTTTCCCTGCACACAGGTAGTGCTTTTTCTCACTAAAAATACAGGACATATGCCTTTCTTTCAGCGAGTCGTAGGGATGCTTGTGAGTATTGACTGATGCCTCCATCTATTTGCTGCACTGAAAAGCTTTGCCCACATGTCTCTCACACAGAGGAGGTCCCCATGCTCAGCTCATCCCACTCCTGGCTTTGATCCCTGGCCATGGATACTACTCTCATCTGCCATTGCAGCACTCAAATAAACTAGCTCCTGTTAGCTGGAATGGGCGGCGCTGCCAGCCTGGAGCGTGCCAGCTGTGGGTCTCTCACAGTCAGTGGGAAGGGTCTTCAGCACCTCTGTCATGGTTTAACCCCGGCTGGCAACCCAGCCCCACACAGCCTCTTGCTCACTCCCCCTCACTCAGAGGGATGGGGAGGAGAATCAGAAAGGAATGTAAAACTCCAGGGTTGAGATAAGAGCAATTTAATAGGTAAAGCAAAAGCCACGCACACCAGCAAAGCAAAGCAAGGAATTCGTTCACCACTTCCCATGGGCAGGCAGGTGTTCGGCCATCTCCAGGACAGCAGGGCTCCATCACACATAACAGTTACTCGGGAAGACAAATACCATAATGCCAAGATGTCCCCACCTTCCTTCTTCCCTCAGTTTATATACCAAGCATGACATCCCATGGCATGGAATATCCCTTTGGGCAGTTTGGGTCACCTGCCCTGGCTGTGTCCCCTCCCAGTTTCACGTGCCCCTCCAGCCCTCTGCCTGGTAGGGCCTGGGAAACCAAAAAGTCCTTGATTTAGTACAAACATTACCTGGCAACAACTAAAACCATCAGCGTGTTATCAACATTGTTCTTGCATCAGAGCCAAAACACAGCACTGTACTAGCTACTAAGAAGAAAATTAACTCTATCCCAGCTGAAACCAGGACACCCTCACAGGCAAACTGCTGACATTTCCACGGCCTTTGCAGGCGGCGTCTGTAGCCAGCGGCCCTTCGCTAGGCAGTAGCTCTGAGGTGCTCACTGGTGGGGGCAAGGAAAGGGCTGATGGCAGCTGTGTGAATTGTTCATCACAAAAAGCACCAGCACTGCTTTTATTGCTCTTTTCGGGCGCAGTGACAGCTCGAATTCCTCAAGCTCTACTTTTTCTGCAGTTCTGGTGAATTTTTATGCTGTCACAAACGTTACTGCAAAGATCTATATTTGATATTGAAAATGCAGTTCGGGATTACCACAAAGACCATGTGGGCCTGTCTCTTGTTCCTGACAGGGACGGCACTATGTGCGTTTTGGGGCATACAGGTGCATTAACGCCAGGTAATTCGTTCTTTTAACCAGCCAGTGTTCAAATTTAGTTTGATAAGTTTAAGCAGACGTTTACAAGGAGCTTGCCTTGGGTTTGTGTTTCACTGGCAGTGACAAGCTGTCTGCCCTGTGACCCATGGTGAGGGCTGCTGCCAGGGCTGCTGCTTGGCGCCCAGCACCCCATCCATCCCAGGAAGATGCCTGGCCCTGAGGGAAGGGGAAGGAAGGCTCGGGCACCCGGCAGCAGCCTGATGGCTCTGCCCACCCGCATCCCACAGCCCTGGCAAGCCCGAAAACCTCAGCGCAGACAGGGAGCCTAGCAGGAAGCCTGAGGGAGATTGCTGGGGGAGGGAGGTGGAGGACTGGAAATTTTCTTGTGTGAAATGTTGTGTTTAAACAGTGGCTTTTTCTTTCCCCCTCACTACATTTGTTTCAGGTCTGAGGGAGCCTGGACCAACCTACATAAATGCCCTCCAGCCCTCTGTGTCTCAGCCATGGAGCCTATCCTTCATATTAACCACCTTCTCAGACTGATGTTCCCTTCCAGTTTCTTAAGCAAGTTACCCCTCCACCCCACATGCTATTTTTTCAGTCAACGATAAGAACAAGGCCAAATTGTGGGTCAAATTAGCAGCCTCCTGATGAGTAGTTCTGTCCAATTTGCTAAGCCTTCATAAGAGTGGTCTTGTATAATCATGTGTATGAATTCTAGAGAATTCCCTTTGTACTGAGCACATCCCACTCTGCACATCACCTAGCAGGTTCAAGTGCATAGTGTGAAGTTCTAGAGCTCACCATTGCTTCACTGATGGAGGCCTCTGCCAGCACAGCACAGTGGTGCTGGAGCAATTCAATTGTACAGTGTAACCTCCAGACAGCTGCTGTACTTGCTTGCATGCTGAAATGGAGGAAAGAATAAGCCACTGAAGAAGATGGGAGGAACACCACTTCTCAGCATTATTCCTGGAACAGGTATACACTAAAATGCAACTTCAAACACGGATGCTGATATTTGGAATTGCAGGAATTGCACATAAGAGTTGTAGTTAAAGCATCAGTTGCGCATAGCAGTTCTAGTTAAGGGGTACAGCAGCAATTCAGCCTGGAACGACTCAGGCTGTGAAGCAATGCCATATTTGTGCTAGCATAAAATGCACCAAATAAGACACCAACAGTTTCAATAGAGACTTCAGTTTTCTCTGACAGCACCTGTTGTCAGTTAGAAAGGACAACATCATAGAAGTCCCAATGGCCTTGTGTTTCTTACAGCTTTTGTGGATGTAGCAAAAATTAATATGCATCTTTAACATGCAACAAGCTCACTTTTATATCCTGTTGCTTTCATTTTTAACTGAAGGCAAAACCAGTTTGGGTTTTTTTCTTATTTCCATTAATGGAGGTTTCAAAATCCTTCGGCAGGGAAGTTAGCCACTTCAGCATTCAGGGCAGTCAGAGAGAGGGTTTGCTTGTTCCCTTGCTTGATGCTACAAAGGCTTTTTCTAAAATTTGTATCTGCTTTCATGGAAATAATGACTTGGGAATCTGGCCTTCTGTTGCTACTGAGCAGTTAACTAAGTGTATTCTTGACATCTTAGAAAAACCAAAAAAAATGTTCCCCTCATGAAACTCCTGAAAACAATGAATGAGAATTAAATTTTTCTTTCTCAGAAATGACTCATACATGTATCATTTTCAGCACTGTTTTATTCTACTTTCCCATTTACTTCAAGCAGCGCTATGTTTTGGGTTTCTAACAATTTATACTAGCTAAATACAACTACAACTGAATAAAGCAAACAGTTTTAAAGGGACATTGTTCAGGCTTTAGTGAAGCATGAAAACAACTCACTGTCCCTGGATACAGAAAGTTATTAAAACAGTAAACCATGACATTGCAGACAACATAATGTCATAGCATGCCTCAAGCCAGTCTTGTACTATCTGAGCAACGAAAGTACCTGATGACAGCACTCTGGAATGTGTCTTTCGCAAGGAGTGGTGACATGATAGTGCACTCATTAACTCAGAAAACTCCATAAGGTGAGTGTTGACAGGTAGGATTTTAACTACAGGTGAAACATGTTTTCTTCCGAAAGGTTACAGTTCCCTGGGAAAATAACCATGAAGCACTGCCTGCAAGTCTGCTACCATAATGAAAGTGTTGGAGAAAGTTAAGCTGGATTAACGTGTAGCTGATAGAGATTTGAGAAAAAAAGTCACCAGTTGCAAATCAACTCTTTGATACTTTCTCTTTAAAACCTCTAACCAGCTCTAGACACATCACAAGAACACGATAAATGATATGTGAGAAAATACACTGATAAAACAGAGTTAAAAGAAAAATAAAGGAGACCAAAACCAGCTGGTTCTGGTAACCTAGAAACCCTGCACAAGACAATGTCCTGTCCACAGCGCTGTTTCTGCCATAGTTATAGGCTCTACAGTGCTGTCTGCATCACAGATGCTTTTCTTGTTTGGTGTTCCCTACAGCTTGGCAGTAGACAATGAAGGAAACATCTGTTTTCTATTTTTAAAAGATTGAAACAGGAATAGAAACAAATTCTCCCTGTAACGGTTCAGCCACTTTCCTGATGCCAGTTTTAATTAGCCAACAAACAGAGTATCATCAGAAACACATAGCTGCTCTTCACCACCTGATGAGAAACAGCAGTGGCCCCAATCCAGCAACATTCAAACATCACTAGGGGGATGCCAGCATGTTAGGGAACTGGCTTAAAGTCATAAGTGTGCACTTTCATTTTTTAAAAATCTCATCTTGTAGGTCAATTTCCTCAAAAGGAATCTCATGTTTGCTTCAGGAATTCAATATGAAATGCCTAACATCCACAGCAGACATCCCCCCTTCTATTTTACCAAGGGTCTTCCTGAACATCTCCTCTTATCCTCCTGAGCAGTGTCTTACACTTTTACCTTGAGGGGAACATCACAGCTTGTTGTCTGCCAAAAGCCTAGCACTTATCAATCAACTCCTGCAACAGATTGCCTTTATGCCACTGTCCTCCCTGGACCCTGCTTTTGCTCATCCTGTCTTGCAGGATGAGTTCAGCTCTCTCTGAGCTGTGCCTGGGACCACTGGCAAAACCACTGTCTTTGTTGACACTCTAAGTGATGGATGCTCTTTTTTTTTTTTTTTTTTTTTTTTTTTCCTGCATTCCTGTTCTTCACATCCAATTGGTTCATTTTTTACATCTGCCTTCTCCAATTCAGGACATTGCATCACTTCAACCATCTTACTCTCTCCTCTACGCTAGCAGTAGACAGGGCTGAGGTCCTACCTGCTGAACCTTCAAGCAGCCCTCTGCAATCTAGATGGCCCACCAAGTGGGGAAAGGCTTCCTCTGCACTTCTTCTGTGGGCTGCCTTCAGCCCGCACTTTTCCCTCACACCCAGGATTTAGTTTAAGAACTACCGAAGTAAAAAGTCATGTCTCTGTGTTTCTGGACACAGTCCTATGTTGCTATTTTGCATCCCTCCCTGAATACCAGCTCTCACAATGCCGAGGTAGAGGTCTTTTCAGACCTCAGTACCTTTTCTTCCTTGGGCCTGCCTATGTGTGGCTTTGGAAAGGGAAAATGGAGAATACATGTAATCAAGAGAAATGTTGGTAGTCACAAGAATCTGGCCAGACAAAAAAAGACCTAAAAAGTCTGAGATCTCTACAGAAGTCTGCTGTACACAGCCTACTTATTTCACCTGTGCAGAAACCAGCATTTAGCCTGAATGTATTACCTACCTAGTATTATGCAGTGCTTGAAAATGCCACTAAGTACATGGCTCAAATCATTTATGCTCAGGATGCAGGAGCCAGACTCCTACATCAGGACAGCAAAATCAACAGTGACCTTCTGGTAATAGGTAGTTGACATTTTCATCACTGATGTCATGACAGGTAAGCAGGGGCACAAAAGTCTCCTAGTGATTTCATCAGTCTCACCTGTACCACAGGCAAGGCATTCTCTCTGTTACTGCTGTGACGGCCTCAGAAGGCCCCATGTGTGATCTGTAGCACAGCCCCAAAGAAGAGTGAGAAGCAAGGTGGCTCTGCTCCTTTGCAGCTAGAGACCTGCAGTGCAGCTGCTTGCATCTCAGACCTCTGAGCAGACAACATGCTATGTACACGCTAGGAATGGGATGCTAAGAAACAACAAGGATATTTACCAATGTTATTTCATTTTTTCATGTGACCCCCACATAATTCTGCATGACTACTGTTCTCAGTTGTACATTTCGTTTGCATGTGCTGGACCAAATTGCCACTCATCCTTCCTCTTGGGCTAGGAACTCTTCAAGACCCTCGGTGGACAGTATGTAGAAAACAGAAACAAATAGTGCCAAGCAAGTGCCAATGTGTATTTTTACTGTGGTGGCCAAGAGCTTTTACACCTTTCCACCAACTTCAACTTCAATCACTTTCCATATTGCAATGTTGGCAGATTTGCACACTTGCATCTGCTGTTTCAGAAAGTACAGAAAAATCTACAGTGCTTCACAGCTCTAAGAAATACAGGTGTAAGTATGCCACATCCCTCTCCCACCTTCATTTGCCTCCCGTATTCAATATAAAGAGCACCAGTGGCTGGGATGGTAAATTTATCTCAGACATTACTGATCACTGAAGTCAAATGATTTCTCATATGAGTATTTCTCCTCATTTTAATTGTTCATTGCCTTTCATAGTTGTGAGCAGCAGTTTGGTCTTTTAACACTGGGTAAGTAGTTCATGACAGGCCTTTTCTGTATCTTTTGTATCTATGGAGTGGACCACCCATACACATTGCATTTCGTAGTCCCTGTTTCTGGGGACAGTTGCATTCCTATTCCTCCCGTTAGCCCACGTATCCTGAAGCATTCTAGATGAAAGTTATCAATAATTTCTTGTGAGATTTTATACAAATGCATTGTGGTATTCTTGCATTTGTTTCCCCTATTTAAATTAAAATGTACCGTGGAAGAACACAGTGCCACCAGTCACACATATTAGTATTCCATGCTGAAAACTTAAACCAAATGATGTATTAATCTTAGAGCAATATGTCTGTCCTGCATAATATTAAATGTAGACAGTAGTGTAGCTAACCACCTTCTACATGTCTGTGGTATCTTCAGGGGGAAAAAAAAAAAAGTTTTCATTAAGTGAAGGATGCTCATAAGGCTGCTATATCAAGGGGCAGAAAAATATTGACTTTCCAGAATAATAATTACATCAAAGGGGTAATGATCTTTCTTTGAGAAACTGTCATTTCAGAAATTACTCTTGGCGACAACAAAGCAAATGAGTTCAGTGGGCCAACTCTACACAGTGTTTGGTTACATGTTTAACTACTTGGATGTTTGTACTTAGATGGCATTTTAATTAAAAAAAACAAACTGACATCTTTGTAATCCCAGATGCAATATAATAACAGCAAACTGTTGAGATTTTCAAGTTCCTTACAAAGATAACTTAATACGTTTAGAAAAGGAATCTCACCTGTAACCCGAAATTACCTTGTCAGAAATCACTTTTTGATCTAGTGAAATTAAAATCTCTTACACTTTTTCTCAGACGAAAGCAGTAGTAAAGCAGAAGCCAGGCAAAACTGTTACTATGGTTAAATAATTGCCAGCAACCTGATGGGCGATGAAGTTTCTCCCTCAAAGCTGGGAAGCAGCAGGCTGAGAGCATGCTCAATGCCACATGTAGCCGAATTGGAGATTTCTATATAAGAGTAGCTACTATGGTGTCCAGAGCATAAGTACTGGCTCAGTGGCCATAAACATGCCATTGCCTTTCTCTTCATCTTACCGACTTCAGACGGTCAGCAATACTAGTTCTGCTCTATTCTGTTCCTCTGTTAGAAATCCAAGGTAAGACTGCTTCTTTCTTATTTCTTTATAAACCTGATTGCTTTTGGGGACAGAGTAAGGAATTTTCATTATACATTAAGGAATTAACAAGGAATTTTATCTAAAGTAAGGAATCAGTAAGGAATTTTCATTTGCATGATTTTGAAAAACATATTTTTAAGGAAAAAAGGTGTTTACAGCACATGAGGAAATTTGCTTTAATAAAATGACAGAACAGTTCAACCGGGTTACTCTAAATTTTTATGAAATAAAATTCATTGAATATATGCCTAAAGGATAAACTGACACTTTTTGAAAAAGTACTTGACATCATAAAACATTGTTGTAAACAGCAATCTTCACATAAGTTCTAACACATTTTCTAAATATTTGCTGAAAAAGTGAGCATTTAACTTAGCAACAGATTTTTCATAAATATTTCTCTATTGCAACAAAATTTGTGGTAGTTTGGCCAAGAAAATCCTTTTCATATCAGCATATTAAAATTAGAATTATACATTTGATAGAGCACTCAGAATCTCAGAAATGATTGCCTAAGATTGTTTCTATGAGAAAAGTTCTTTCCCGTAGAAACATTGCATATAACAGTACACAAGTAGAAGCTACAGTATTGCATTTACACAAATTTTCCAAAAGACTTTTCAGTGCCTGCACGATTTCTTTTTTAATAATTAATATTTTCTTATTCTTAGTAATTCTTGAAACATTACAGCAAAGTGAATAAACTCATTGTAATTTGCTGATGAATGGTAATTTCTCAGCTTGTGAAAAGTTCTTTAATAAAATAACATTTTTTTCTAATAAGACATAAAGGGCAAGTTATAGTGTAATTAAAATAAGAAACTGAAAGTATATTGCTGTGAAGAAATTTTCAAAATTGCCAGATAGAAAATAAGTACTAGAGAATATATTATTTCTTCTGTAGACATGCTGCTCAAAGGGAGTTGAATATGCAGTATTTCAATGCACTGAATTTTACTAAGTACTCAAAAATAACTATTTTAAAGTTACTATGGTTTTTTATTGCCAAAGGAAATTTTACTCATGTAAAGTTTTTAACATAAACTTTATTTTATTATGTTTCCAACATTTGATTTAAGACAACGTGGTTAATAAAAAACATACAATGGCTCACCTTTTCATTACACAGATTAATATATTGCTTTCATTGTTAAATTTGAAGAACCAAATTTTTTAAATAATTTATTACCAAAGCATCCCTTACTATGTTTCCTATTTACACAGCGTGAAATGTATGTTTACTTATTTCACACTGTTAGGGGGAAAAAAAAGCACCACCCTGCCATTGTTTCAAATTGTTCTTTGCATATAATCCCCATCAATAGTAGACAATAGGGCCTAAACCAATTTTGCCATAAATTATCTTGGTTTAACAGCAAACCCTTTGGCCCCTTTGGCCAAACCAGACTAGTTCAGGCTACTTCAGAAAGGGATGGAACCCAAGATGACTGGGCTTTCCAAGGCAGCGCAGCCTTCATCCTAAAGAGGTTCCAGCTCAAAGCCTTGGATAACCACAGTTACAAGCAAAAATCGTGGGGAAGTAGACAGGTATCAGAGATTTCTCCTGGGCAGACAAGCCCTAACAGCCCTCACATGACCGTGTTTCAAGCAGTACAGAAATCTGAAGAGAATAACAGATCAGCTGCCGTCTTGCCCTGTCCTCTTAAATGTGTCTACAAACGCATGTGGTCAGTATAGCAGCCTCGGGAATGTCATAGGACACAGTTACGTTGGGGAAACCCACATCTGGGGAATGTTTCTGGGGACATGTGTGGTGTAAAATGGGTACTGATTGCAGGCTGTTTAAGCTTCACTAGGCATGTACTCTACAATTCCTACAATGGATACGTAAGTCCACCCCAAAAGAGTAGGAAACATCACCTGATTATAAATACAGACATAAATATCTGTGTGGCTGGTTAACCTTCAAAATGTGCCCTTACCATTCAGTGTGACTAAACTGGCACTGTATAAAAGGATGGTATTTCACTGCCCTCTAACGGCTAGTGATAAACAGCTCCTTTTTTTTTGCATTTATTCCCCAAAAAGATCTCTCCAACAGGCCACCGAGACACAGTCTTCCAGCCAGAAGGAAACCTCACACAATTATCCTCACGTGCCAAGACCTGTGGAAAGTAATTATATAGCATCCTGGGCATGTTGGAGAAACAAAACTGGCATGCTACTGAGTGGAAAGAAGTTTATTCACATCACAGCCGTAACTTTGTAATTGATGCTAGTTAGCCAAGCTGTGTCTAAAACGTTAGTGACTGGAATTTCAACACTGGAGTAAGTCGTTTCAGTCTGAACAGATAAGCCCAGAAGGATATTCTGCTGTAGCTGAGGGAATAGGTATCTTTAACAGCAGTTTCAGACTTTTTATATCACTCCCTAGAGATCCCATGTGTGACAAATTTAAGGATAAAATCCAGGATTTCAAGCCTTCTCTTTTTGTGATGAACTACTGTTCACAGGAGCTATAGGACTTCTTCAATGAGTAACTGCTTCTCAGTGTCAGGAAGGGATTTACAGTCCAGACCTTAATAACCGTAGCAATGCAGGCTAGTGATCGCTGGAGTTGTGCAGTTCCGACAATAAACCCCCCCAGCTATTATAAATGTGACAATCAATCATATTGAAGTGTCAAACAACTACTGAGCATAAATTAAAGCGTGACTCACTTTTCAACCAGGGAAAAGAATAACCTGGTAAAGGGTCCATTCATTTCAAAAAGAGAGTTCAAGGTTATTGTTTTCCTGTGAAGCGCTGTGGATGAAGATTCTATCACCTTAGTAAATGCAGGAATCCTAAAGCAAACACACTTTAGATTAATGTGAAAACCTAATGACTAGTGCATTTTTTGTAGATTTTATAGATTTCACAAACAGACGGTGTCTAATTTGCATTGTTGCTTTAAACCTGCTCACCATTCAGGCCATTACATGGGTGTTTCATGTGGACAATCCACAACATTTTTTACTATCAAAATTTTATAAGAACAGTTCTTGCAGTTCATCAAACACCTCTTCAGCCTGTAGTTTGCATCTAGAAAGTTGTTTTCTTTCCATGAAATATCTGATATAAAACCAAGTCTTCTTTATTTTCCCAATTAGAAAAAACATATTGATGGAAAAGAATGGTTATGAAAACTTAGATCTGTGCACAGATAAATAAAATAATAAAAACAGTTGTGTATGTTTTAGTGTGTGCCCTGATTTCAGCTGGGATAGAGTTAATTTTCTTCCCAGTAGCTGGTACAGTGCTGTGTTTTGGATTTAGGATGGGAAGAATGTTGGTAACACACTGATGCTTTAGCTGTTGCTGGGCTTCTCGTACTGCCCTTGCCAGCGAGTGGGCTGGGGGGCACAAGAAGTTGGGAGGGGACACAGACAGGACAGCTGACCCAAACTGCTCAAAGGCATATTCCATACCATATGACATCAGGGTCAGTATATAAACTAGGGGGAAAGCTGGACGGGGGGCACTGCTTGGGAACTGGGGGCATGAGCAAGCAGCTGTGTGGTGGCCAGTTGTCTGCTGGGTTAGACCAGGACCTAAGATCAAAAATAAGATTAGCCCTTCTGCTCTGCCTGGGGAACTGCCCACTGGAAACTGGAGCAGTAAATCTCCTGAAAGAATCCCCTTTGTGACTGTGTTTTCTTGCAACTCACGTGTCTGTGCCTCTAGGATCGAGGTAGATTTTCCAACCCATTTCCTTATGTCTTCTCTGTGGTCACACAGGTAAAACCACAGGGTGGCCTCTGGTGCATACCCACTACATCCTCTCTCTTGAGGAGACGAACACTTACTCCTAACAGCTGAGATACCGGTCCACAGAGGTGGGGAGTAGCACATACGCTCTTTGAATTGCTGGAACTCCCTGGCCAGTTTTTTGGACAGTTTCTCCACAGCTGAGACACAGGCCTGTAAGGCGGAAGAGATGCTTTCGTCGTATTGCTGGAGCTGGCCAGCCAATTTGTCCACCATTTGTTCCTCTCCATCTTGCCAGGTCATTACTGCCAATGAGTTCGCGTATGAAAATGATGTGCTCTGTATAAACTTCTGCCACATGGATTGTGTGCACTTGACCTCATCTGGATCTTTGGATAACCTCTCATTGTTCAAGTCATCATAAATCGTCTTCAGCCCAGCTAATTCCCTCTGGCAGTGGACACCTCTCTCCATCGTGGTCCACTTGCTTGGGTGATGTATAACATCTTCCTTGAAGTTCCTCATGCCTGACAGGAATTGCCTCCAGAGGCTGTGGACTTGTGTCCCTTTTCCACTCCCTTTGTCAATGTTCCCCCTCCCTAGAAAGGGACACCAGCTGTTTGGCTTCCTTACCCTCTAATTCCAGGCTACTGGCCCCATTATCCCTGCACTGGAGTAGCCAGATGACAATGTGCTCACCTGGATGACAGATCAATTTTCTTTACATTTCTTGCAGCTCACTCAGGGATAGGGATCGGGTGGTTACCACCTCATTTATGAGTTCTGCCTCTTTTTTTCTCCCTGATCCATGGCCACTTCTCTTCCTCCTCCTGTTCTCATGATAGCCCTTCTTTGGAGCAGTCTGCCTTATCCGCTTCATCCTCCCACTCCTTCTCAGAAGAAGCTCCTTCATCCCTTACTGAACAAGATGACTTCCTCTTCCATTATTTCTTCTTGTGTGTAGGGGTGACTGATGCCAGCATGGGTTGGTTTTTCAGTTCAGCTGCCATGCCTGTTGCTGGGGTTTGTGGAGCCACAGTGCCTGTCACCAGGGCTGGAGTAGCCACAAGTGCCTGTCACTTCGCCGTCAGATCCAGAGACCTTCTCTTCCCCTTGAGGGTACTGAACAGTGTTGCACGGGCTTGGTAGTATGGGCCAGGGCCCAGCACATTGCAGTGATTTGTATCTCTCTGAATTGCCAGGGTGACAGCATACTTCTCCCAAATGTTACTAGTTTTTCAGGATTCTGCACCTGTTCAGTGGTGAAATTCCAAAACGCTGGAGGTGCCCACTTTCCTAGCCACTTACCCATGCTAACCCACACCCCCTGCCACTCATAACCATCTAGCCTCAGGGCAGATCTCTGGGTGGTATTCTTAAATAGTTTTTTTAACTTTAAACAAGACCTGAAACTCATTCAGGAAACGAAGCAACAGGAAAATTCTGGTTTGAACATCCCAAGGATATTCAAAATTCTCAGGAGCTATTGCAGTTAGCCTGGAGTAGAAGGGGAAGATGGAGGAAGCTATCTCCCCCATAGATGGGCTCTCTGAGAAAAGGTAAAAGGTGTAATTATTAATAGTTTCCAATAGATGGCTGCCGAAGTACGGAGATGACGCAGTGCTGAGTACAAATACCAGATTAGTCTCATGACCAGTAATTTTATAACATAAACCAGAGCTACACAGCACAGCAAAATGATAACCTTAGCCCAGCCTCCAGAGGTGCTAAGCAGCTCAACAGGGAACATATACAGTAAGTAAAGTGTTATACAACTCTGAGAGCAAGTACAGCAACTCAGAGAGAAAATAAAGCAACATTATGACCAGCGACTATTAAACTAATGTAATGAATGCTTATGACTTATTTCTTTTAACATGCTCTGGTCAAATCAGTCATTGTTGCAATCCTTCATGCCCCACTCTGGGCACCAAAAAGGACTGCCATGGTTTAACCCAGCAGGCAGCTAAACACCGCAAAGCCGCTGGCTCACTCCCTGTGCTCCTGCCAGAGGAATGGGAGAGAGAACTGGGGGAAAAAAAAAGAAGCAAAATTCATGGATTAAGATAAAGACAGAACAGAAAAGGAAGGGATAATAATAATAATAATAATAATAATAACAATAGCAACATCAACAACAACAATTAAGCAGTTAGAATATACAAAAGAAGCGGTGCACAAGGCAATTGCTCCCACCACCACAGCTGTCCTGGCTGTGTCCCCTCCCAACTTCTTGTGCCCCCCAGCCCACTCACTGGCAAGGGCAGTATGAGAAGCTGAAGAGTCCTTGACCACTGCCCAGCAACAACTAAAGCATCAGTGTGTTACCAACATTCTTCCCATCCTAAATCCAAAACACAGCGCTGTACCAGCTACTGGGAAGAAAACTAACTCTATCCCCGCCAAAACCAGGACAGCTTAGTATCTGCAATACATTGATGACATCATCGTATGGGTCAACACAGCATCAAGAAGAGGAAGAAAATAGGCCAAATCCTTCTGAAAGCCAGTTTTGCCATAAAACTAATGTCCAGGGACCTGCACAGGGATCTGGTTATTAGGAATAAAATGGCAAGATAGACGTCATCAGATCCCAACGGATGTGATCAACAAAATAACAGCTACGTCCACCAATTAGCAAAAAGGAAACACAATGTTTCTTAGCTGTTGTGGGCTTTCAGGGAATGTGCATTCCAAATTACAATCTGATTGTAAGCCTTCTCCATCAAGTGACCCAGAAGAGGAATGATTTCAAATGGGACCTTGAACAACAACAAGCCTTTGAACAAATTAAACAGGAAATAATTCATGCAGTAGCCCTTGGGCCAGCCCTGGAGGGACAAGATGATAGAATATGCAATATGCTCTACACCACAGCTGGGGAGAATGGCCCTACCTGCAGCCTCAGGCAGAAAGCACCGGGGGAAACTCGAGGTCGACCCTCGGGCTTTTGAAGTCATAGATGCAGAGGCCCACTATGCTCCAAGTGAAGAAGAGATATCGGCAGCTTATGAAGGGGTTCGAGCCACTTCAGAAGTGATTGGTACTGCAGCGCAGCTCCTCCTGGCACCTCGGTGACCAGCACTGGGCAGGATGTTTAAAGGGAGGGTCCCTTCTACACATCACGCAACTGATGCTACATGGAGTAAGTGGGTAGCACTGATTACACAATGAGCTCAAATAGGAAATCCCAGTTGCCCAGGAATTCTGGAAGTGATCATGGACTGGCCAGAAGGCAAAAATTGTGGAATATCACCAGAGGAGGAGGTGACGTGTGCTGAAGAGGTCCCACCATATAATGAACTACGACAAAACGAAAAGCAATATGCCCTGTTCACTGATGGGTCATGTCATATTGTAGGAAAACATCAAAGGTGAAAAGCTGCTGTGTGGTGATCCACACAAGTCACAGAAACAGCTGAAGGAGAAGGTGAATCGAGTCAGTTTGCAGAGGTGAAAGCTATCCAGCTAGCTTTAGATACTGCTGAATGAGAAAAATGGCCAGTATTTAATTCTGACTCATGGATGGTGGCAAATGCTCTGTGGGGCTGGCTGCAGTACTGGAAGCAGACCAAGCAGCCACACAGTGGTAAACCCATCTAGGCTGCTGGATTATAGCAAGATATTCCTGCTTGGATTGAGAATCTGGTTGGAAAAGTATGTCACACAGCTGCTTACATAGCTGAGTCGGGCCACTGAAGAACATGAAAACAACCAGCAGGTGGATCAGGCTGCTAAGATTGAAGTGGCTAAGGTGGATCTGGACTGGCAACAACTGGGTGAATTATTTAAAGCTCAATGGGTCCATGAGACCTCAGATGACCAAGGAAGAGATAAAACATACAGATGCGGTCACGATTGAGCTTATTGCACAGGTTATCTATGAATGTGAAACATGCACTGCAAACAAGTAAGCCAAGCAGTTAAAGCCTTTCTGGTACAGAGGATGATGGCTGAAATATAAATATGGGGATGCCTGGTGGATGGATTATATCATACTGCCACAAACCTACCAGGGCAAGCACCATGTAGTTACAATGGTGGAAGCAACTACCAGATGGCTGGAAACGTATCCTGAGAGCTTTTGCACAACTTGGACATTTGCAGGGAACGTTTTAGTTTTTCTGCCTTAAACAAAATTGTTCTTACAACTGCAGTCACTGAAAGAGGCAATATTCCTTGCTTGCACTACCAAATTTGCAATTAATTTATAGACTTATTTCATTAAAGAACATTGAATAACAGTGCCATGTTTGAGAACTCTGTGTGTGTTGCATGAATCTAGCTGATCCTCAGTAATACCTGGTATGGTTTGGTTGGTTTTTGCCACTCAGAAATTTATGGTGAGAAATAAAGAAAATTTAGTAGCCAGTAGAGAAGGAGAAACTCTATCATAGGCAGAAATCTGAAGACTGAATTTTATCACATGGTGGATAAAGAACTGCTTTTATGGCATTATTGTTTTGAAAAAGAAGCTTCCACTTTTACCTGTATCTATTCATCAGACAAAGTGCTGTCCAAGAGGTAGTAAATCATCAGTCTTATGGACTTGCTCCACATAATACTGCAGACATTGATGAGAACAGATGTGGATACCCAGCAGATGACATCATTGTCTGTGTGTCAGCGTAACTGGAAAGTGTGTCAGGAACAACCACAGCCATCAGAGGAGTAAATGTCTTATGCTTGATAAAATAGCAAATTAAGACAAGTTAGAATTAATTTAAAGACTCAAAGAGAAAAATAAATAAACAAGCCCTTTCTGTTTGGATGATAGCTGGTTTCTTGTCTGCCAGGGCAGTTAACTGAATGCTGAGAGTGAAGAGACTCAGGATGCATTTCCAGCTTTGCTACCACACATGTGTTCTGTTGTAACTCTGCTTCTCTTGAGAGGTCATGGACAGACTCCATTCTTTAAAAGGGACTGTCAAGCTGTACTAAACATAAACATATACTAGGAAAAAATGGTTTTTTTGTCCCTGAATGAATACAGAAGGAAAACTTTTTCCAGTCCAACTTTTGTGCAATATCTGATACATGAAAAATTGAGTTACAACTAAAAATACTGACATTACCATAAGGATTTTGATGAAAACAGCAAACTATCGGAGTCTAATTGTAACATTATTCAAAATACTGATATACAAAGATCTATAGTTTAACCACTCTAAGCTATTTATTTTTATCTAGATAGTGGATCCTAACCAAAGCCTTCAGAAAAGCTAGTCTAAACCCCTTTGTCCATCTTTTCAGTTTTGTAGCAAGAGAATGTTAGAGGTATCTCACTTAAAAGGCAAGGCATATCTTGATGAGATTTCCAAAATTAATGGAATTTGGAACTCAAGTCTGAGTTTGGAATCCACCATGTATTTCATCTCCTCTCATCATGTCTCAGCCTCAATTCTTTGCATCATAAAAAAAAGCAGTATTATTAGGAAAATGTTAAATAAAACTAAAACATACTCAGTTTTTAAAGATTACCTTTTAGCTGAATTTCTGCTCTTTCCTTCCTGGCTGATACTATATAGCCCCTAATTGTCCATTAACCTCATAGGAATTGGATTACTTCACTTTGTTTCTGTCATTCCTCCCTGTAATTTTATCCCATATGCTTCATTTTAATCTGGTATACAGTCCCATAGGAGTCTCATGTCTCTACAGTCAGCATGTCTGCCTCTGCAAGGTGGGTCCATAGACATTTTTACCTGTTCAACTAAGATTATAATCAAATTTGTTTTGCCAAATTCGAACTTCACTTTTCAGAGATGTTGCTAATGAGTGAAAACAGAATTAGCTCTGTATGATACAAAGAACTTTCCTGGGGGTTTTGGATTGCTTTTTTTGCAGTTTTAGCATTCTTTCAGTAGTTTTTCTTGGCTGTAAAACTCCTGTAAACTTTGTGAAAGGGAAAAAGTGTTTTTGCAAAGGGGCATATGTTCCATACCTATAATGAAACAATAGAGCATATTTCCTGCAAATGTTTTGCAGAAAACCAGTCATTTGCGATGTGCACCAATAGAGGAAATAAAAACTATTCTCTTCTTTAAACATTTTGTTTAAATAAGTGATCTACAAGACTATAAATGTCATTGCATTATTGCAAAAAAAAAAAAAATCCCAAAAGAAAAGCCATAAATCTGAGACCAACTGTGCAGCTTCACACCAGGATTGCCAATTGCTCAAAGACTTTCCTGTAATTGCGTGCAATAAGTGCTCTTAGTAGCTGTACCTCTCTGACATGTAAGTGGACACTTCCCTGTTGCCCAGCTGCCTTCAGCATGGGAAGTAGCTTTCCACGTGCTTCAGCTGGAAGTTCTCTCTTCACATGAGATTTTCACTTCCCCCAGCCAGCAATATCCAAGTACTACCTCCCTGTCCACCTCTGGTCATGCTGCAGCGTTCTGCTACTTAATGCTTATACCTCAGAGGAATCAGTCTACCAGGAAAGTACATTGATAAGTTTCTTTCTGTCCAGCAATGTGTTGTGCAGATGATGGGAAAGACAGAAGAGAAACAAGCAGAAACTTTAAACTTTCTCTTCTAAATTTCAGTGGTGGAAAACCGTTTGTAGCTGACACTGTAATGCAAGAGGCAGAATTAAAATTAAACACAATACACCTCAAAACAAAAAATGAAAATCTGTTGCATGCTATGGTTGCAGTTTTATCAGGCCTTTTTAATTTGAAACTGACTGTGCTGTAGAGGAAACACCTTCCCATATTTTCTCAGAATCTTGGCTGATGGAAGGCATTTCAGTTGGTGGTGTCTGCCAAAAGAGTTATTTGCCATGCAGAAATCATACAACATGCCTCTCGTGGGCATTTGATTATGGTGGCATAAATTACTCTGAGAATGGTGCAGATGAAGAGAATTGTGGTGAGTACTGCAACATCTGTAAGTATACAGAAACAAAACCTGGTTGTGGGATGTGCTCCTCCAGTTAATACACATTGAATTGCTAATAGCTGGCAGATGTCCCACAAGCCTGACAAATCTGGGTCTTTCAATTTAATTGACTATTTTCTTTTGTTCAACGAATGAGGGAATTATACCATGCCAGTCAGCAAAGAAAATTGACAGGGTGTCTAAAAACAGGCCCCAGGTGGACTCCAGTGGTGACATTCCTGTGGAATCCCTATTAGACTATCCTCTGCTATGGGCAGTGGGCAATCACTGCATATCTGTGTGGGGAATCCTTCAAAGTGGGTGCACAAACTCCTGCACGTAAGTAGGGGTACTTATGTTCAATAAGGCTTTCTACCAGTAAAAGTGAAGAATTCTTAATCTATGATGATTTCAAGTGTTCTAAGTCTTAGATATATACATGTCTCGGTATATGTGCATAAGCATGTACGCACTTGGTGGTGATCACACTACGATTCCTCTCTGTATTACTGACCTCCATGCCCACTCTCAATCCAAAAGAGCAATGAGGAAGTCAGACCAGTGATACTAGTCTCCTTTTTTGGCTAATAAAAGATCCATGTTTTGGAGCATGATTCCCTCAATATCACATTTGACTTCTTCTGTGACTGTGAAGCATGTTGGGTCAGAAATTAATGTATAAACTCACTGTCATGTCCTGCTTCCTATCCTCCCTCCCCACCTGTCTCCTAGTGAAGTTCTTACATCTCTTTCTTTTCATCTTTCTAGGTATTTCAAATCATCCTCCTGTGCCTCTTTACTTTTTCATTACCATCACCCCTCAGCTACCACCTCTGGATGTGGCCATTTGTGTTTACGACTTTCCACATTGCACCTTCCTGTTTACCATTCACCTACGTACCACTGCCGTTACCAGCTCCAAACCGCACTCTGGCGTACTGATTGCCCCAAAGACTGATATTCCTCATATATAATAGACATTCCTACCTTCTGACAATCTATTTAAAAAAAAAACAAAACTATACTTTATAAATTTTAACTGATTTTCTCTCATATCTCATATAACTTGTACAATTGCCTGTACATTTACTGTTACTGTACTGGTCCACTAATGATCTGTTCTCATCATTTTCCATGGTTTTGCCTGAAATCTGAGATCACCAAGCATATCCATTTACTGAAACAGGTGTAAACTTTCTGGTTTTTACTGGGTCACTTTCTGATTTTCAGTCTTGTCCTAGAACATTTCCTTTATCCTGTGTATATTTCCACTGTAAATAATTTGTGATTCTCCATGCTATAACGTGTACTGCAGTATCAGTTTCTCCACTACACCAATCATTCTACTTTAGCATCCACTTCTTTTTATAAACACATTTTCTAAAAATCTTTTGCATCAACATTTGATTTCTCTCTCTATTTCTCAACCTCTCTGCCATACTTATAGTCTGGTACACTTCTGGTACTCAATTTACATGAGATTTCTTGATTTGGGCTTATAATTGCTACTCATAATCAGCAGAAAAGGCAATAAAAACAATCCATTTGAAGATTTACTTTTAGTTCCATCCCGTATAAGAAAACACATGTACCCCACAGACAAATTGGCATTAATGTTCTGGTTTTCAATAAAAGCTGATAGGCAATTTAAAATACAGCTGAAAAACATCAACACTTTTTTTAGGAGATAATAGTGGATGGGCAAGTATCTTTGATATGGTTCATGGAAAGCCTAATTAATTGGATTTATCAGACTAACTTAATCTTAATGTCCTTATTAATATCCTTAAACTATTTTACACTTCTAAGGCTTTTCACTGCATATATATATATATTTACTATAATTATAGAGATACCTGGAATTTTAGATGCACTCAGGGAACTCCTTTACTTTCACAGTTTTCACTTTTTTGCATGCATACCAGAGTAGAGCAGGGTAATGCAATGGGAAACTTGCTTGTTAGTGCCAGGTTGCAGCTTTATAAAGTTGCAGGAAAATGGTAATTACATTTCTGGGAACTTTTGGAAAGTCAGTATCTGTTTTCATCCCACTCAGGAACAAAAACAAAAAAGCAAGTCTTCTTTATGTAACATTAAAAAAAATAATCTTGAAATGTTTTACGTTGTTCCCTTCTGAATTATTTCTTCCTGCCTATTGATAAAGAGTCATAAACCCAAAGGCTCTGGGACAGCTGTTCAGATGGACTGCCAAGTTGGGGTACCCAAAAAGCCCTTCCTTAAATCCCAGAAAGCAAGGACAGTGTCTTGGCAAGCAAGAAGCAAGTTTCGATGCTGTGTTCCCTCTGGTCTGCACTAAAATCAAAGCCTCCAATTTCTCAGTGAAGTATAGTGAGTTAAACAAATCTGCATTCTCCAGTGGAAACTGCTCCATCAGCAATTTCTCAGATTATCTCATTTGTATGCATATATAAATTTATACATGCATCAAGTACATGTTGTGTTTCAGTTATCCTTATTGTGGCTTATGAACAGTGGTATATTACAGTTGATTTATGTTTTACTTACATCTGCTTTCATTACATGTGAAGCACTGCAGTCCTAGGAAGTGCAACATCAGTGTTTTATAGCCTTCCTGATAAGCAAACCTTGCTAAGGTAATTTGGGGGTGTTGCATCTAGATGTCCAATCCCTTTCTAAAAAGAGGTCTCAGAATGACATTCCACCTGATCAGACATACTTGGTGGGTCATATGTAAGACATTCACTCAAGGGTTCCTTTTCCCAGGTCTCCACTAATACCCAGAAGGTTGCACCTCCATCGAAATGGAACTAGAATGTGCTGCTGTTAATTTAAAGTCTGGTCCACCTGTTTCAAGCAACCTAAGCCCCCTGTAAGTAGAGTTCCCTTTGCTCTCCAGCGTAAAGCTGTTTTACGAAGAGGTGCCTATAACACACTTTGCATAACGCTATACTACCAAGTACAAACCCTCTGCACTCAGAGGTTGCAGAAAAGGTTGACCCACTCTAGATATTTACTAGGCGATTTACTAGTATGTAGTGAATGCTGTAAGCGTCTGGCTGCAAGGCCCACTTCAGTATGGAATTCATCTGACAAAATACATGTATCAACACTGCAAACCAGTGTTGTGGTTTAACCCCAGCAGGTAACCAAGCACCACGCAGCCGCTCCCTCACTCCCCTTCACCCAGAGGGATGGGGAGGAGAATCAGAAAGGAATGTAAAACTCAAGGGTTGAGATAAGAACAATTTAATAATTGAAATAAAATAAAGCCATAAGAACAACAGTAGTAATAACAGTTATAGTGAAAAGGAGGGAAGAAGGAGAGAGGAAACCCAAAGGGAAGGGAAAAAAGGAAACTGGTGAAGCACAACACAACTGCTCACCCCCCGCTGACCGATGCTTAGCCAGTCTCTGAGTGACAGGCAGCCCTGGCCACACCATGCCCCCACACACCCTCAGTTTATATACCCAGCATGATGTTCCATGGTATGGGATATCCCTTTGGCTGGTTCAGGTCAGCCGACCTGGCTGTGTCCCCTCCCAGTTTCTTGTGCCCCTCCAGCCCTCTCACTGGCAGGGGCTGAGAAACTGAAAAGTCCTTGACTTAGTATAAGAATTACCCAGCAACAACCAAAAACACCAGCATGAGGTCAACACTGTTCTCACACCAAATCCAGAACACAGCACTGCACTAGCTACCAAGAAGAGAAATAAGCCTATCCCAGCCAAAACCAGGACAACCAGTCATCTAATACAGGTCATACGAACTGCACAAAGAACAGGTTCACTCCTCTAAAGAAAGCTTGGGGTGTTAGCCGAAATGCGCATTTTGCACTGTAGATGTTTATTTACAATTAGGTGAGTTGGATGCTATTTGGGTTTGTCATTCCTATTGTTTCAAGCCTGCCAGCCCCAGGCCACTCACTAAAGATCACTGGGTATGCAGCCAGCCCCAGGGTGGTGAGCACCTGCCAAATATTGCTGAAGTTACCGAAGCAGGAACGTCAGGATTATTGGTTCTTAATGATGACTGAAAGCTCCCTGTTCCATTTTGCTAGCTCCAGTCCTATAGGTTGCCAAAATTTATATATGGCTGATTACTTGTTAATATGAGAAATTCTCAAAGGCCCCTCCGGATCATCAAAGGAAAATCTTTAAAAGAGGCCAGCCTTAAAACTCGGCAATTAAGTTTACTGGCTCTTCAGCTCACTTGTTCAAGCAGTCAAGTACACTTACCTTCGAAACAGACCAAGGGAGGCCTGTCTTCACCCAGCTAATCCCAGGAGGCCACTCAGGCTTAAGCTCAGGATTTAAACTATAAGGACAGCTGATAAAGAAGCTGAGGTTACCCACACTTCACAGGCAAGGTAACGCACCCAACGTACTGCACCTGGTGCTACGTAATGGAATGTGCCCAAAGTCCTTCCTAGGGTCTGACCCTATGTCAGCTGCAACCAGAGGTAAGGTCTGGGGTTTGACAGTTGCAATACTGACCAGTTAAGACCTAATTTAAACATCCATTACCAATTACTTTTTGGTCACTCAGACACAACCAGATCCATTCTCTTCCAGATGAAGTTTTCAGGAAGTGTACAAAGGTGAAGAAAATGTGAGTATCTTAGTTTATTAAATTATTACACGAGTCCTGGAATATATAGAATGAACAAAATCGATATACAGTCACCTGTGTGATCGCTTTTTTAACACTATGGCATGGCATTTACCTTTGAAATTCATGTTTTGATAACGTTGGTCCTCCGGTGTAGCCAGATGTGCACAAATGCAGGCGGTTTTGTATGCAGTACACAGAGATCTAGTCTTGCTCCTTGCCATAGAAAAATAAGTAAGCAGAATATAAGTCTGTCTAATAAGAAGTCATTAGAATGTTCTGTTCCAGTGGAAAATATTGAATCTAACTTCAGTGGTGTTACACCAGTCATTAATTTGGCAGTGTGCTTAAAATGGCAGAAGGGAATGAATATAGGATTATAAAACGTTTACATTTCAAAGAAGTTAATGAATCATGATTATCCTGGCTTTCTTACCTTACCTGTATTTGATTTCTATAACACAATTGCATTCAGACAACACCAAGGAAAGCATTCTTTGGCCTGTGCAAACTTCAGAAATTGTGAGTACATTATTGCCCTATTCTGCCTTTTTAAATAACTGATTGCTTCTTGAGTATCACAGAGCAACCAGCCTTCCACAGTACAGGAAATGGCACCTAAATGTCAGCCCTTTAAAGTGTCATCCAACCACCATTCTGCATATTCCAGTAGCTCCAGAGAGATGTGAGTACTTCATGAATATTAACTCCTGCTGCGATGCTAATTGCGCACTAGGGCAAAGACAAATCCCTGAACTTTTTGTATCATTATCCACCCATTATAATTTTAATTTGCTATGTGTGCCTGACACTGCCTCATTAGTTGATGTTCACAAAGCATATTGGCCAAATGTTTCAAATGTCAGTGTTTACAGCATTATTAGGCACCCAAGCACCCCTACCACTTCAAACAGCTGATAAAAGCCCAGTGCCTTTGAAAGTCAGGCTAATCATTCCAGTTTCTTATCAAGTTTTGAATAACAAGCTACAGGTATTGACATTTTGATTGAGTAGTGTATATAAATGCAAAGCATTTTTACCATGTCTGTCTTGGTCTAAAAAGCATATGTATAAAACCCATGCAAATTTGTCCATTGCATCATAGTAAAACACATCCATCCCAGGGCACTGCAAAACTATTCATAAAAGCACATTTTAATGCCTTACACAGCATCATTCCAACTATAAAATATTTAAAAAGATTAAGTCAAATGCTGCTACCCTTGCAATAACGGTCAGCCTTTCATGAGACAGAAACCTTAAAATACTTTCCCTCAGCATTTTAAAGTCAAATATTGCTTGTCATAGTTCTTTATTTTTCTGGTTTTTGTCATCAACTGAAAGTTTTCTGTTCCCTCTCTTTAAAAGTAGTCTATCAGTTTTTAGGTCGTATTATTTCAGTTCCATGTTACATGATTATGTCAATAGGTATCTCAGCCATAAATGTCTCCCCAGTCTGAAACCTGGGGTACTCGGAGATCTACACAAATTGAAATGGCTGTGAGTGCCCGTTTTCTCCCTGTCTGTGAAAGCACCATTCATCACTGGCAGCGTGTGTGTTTATGGCATTGATCTAAAAAAAAAAGGGACAAGGCAGTAAAGCTATGTCTACAAATGACATTCTGTACAAAAAAATTGGTATGACTGCTGAAGCTTGCAACTCCTTATCACACAGGTTACATTTCAATTTCTGGAGATAATACATAGGTCTAATTATTTTGGATTTCCAGAGGAAAAGCACCTTCATGATTTGTTCACCTCAGCCATTTTTTCGTTGTCTCTTTACAAGGATTGGTGATGCAGTAAACTACTATTTCTTTCCAGAATTCTAGATCATATAGATCATAGAAAATTTCACCGCAGTTATTTACTGGGCTAAAGTATTTGGCTTTTTTCTGTAAGTATTGCTTTCTCACATTTTTGTATTGGTATTGTTCAATATCCAAGTAGCTTTCCTTTCTATCTTTTTGTTTTTCCTCCAAGTTCTTTTCCTTAAGATTTTCAAACATCTTCATGAAGGAATCACATTTGTCAACTCCCCATGCTTGCCACATCTGGACCCAAATTTCTCATAGCTGTCTTCCACACTACAACTATCTTTACTATGTTTCTGTTAAGAGTAAAGCACATTACCCAAGTTGTAAAACTGTTTAGAATCGTTCCTCTTTTCTCAGAATGCCTACAGGGTCCTCACAATCTAAACTGGAAATCCTGGGATACAGCTAGCAGACACTAGCATCTCCTTTTAGAATACTGAAACTGTATTTAGGTACTTGGAAATTTTTTCATGTAGATATCACTGTGACAACCGTAACAGAAAATTTCATGTAAGACAGGGCTTACAGGGCTTACAGCATGCAGGAGGGAGATGTGAAGTCCTATAAGCATTTTCCATCACTCTCATCAAGTAAACCAGCACCTGAAAAATATAATCTTGGTTTCGTATAAAAGCTAAGAGCTGGTTTTAATAATATACAGGGAAATAATTTTTTGGGTTTGCTAGCAGAAAATTAAGCTTTTGCTGATAGTTGTTTGGCTCGTGGCGAAGAAAATTAAGAACTTTCTGGGTTTAATGATTCATTGACTCAGCTGTTTCAGCCAAGCTCACGGGCAGGCAGCTGGTGGCATCAGAGCTGGCAGCTGCAACCTTTGGACCAAGCTCCACAGGGTGAGTGCTGAAGAACTGGGTGGAGCAGGAGCCAAAATACCTTTCCACCCTTACCAGCTCCCATCAAAAAGAGTTTGAGGAAGGTTATAGCATGTGTGGAAAACTGACAGTAACTGTACTGAGAATGTAAATTATTTAATAAACACATTTTCTGAGTTCAATTTAGTATATTTCTTGGTCATTCAATGAATCCATTGCCTATAAATAAAATACATTAATAAGCTAGTATCAAAAGTAACTATTTGTGTCCTGTTTTGCTACTGGTAGCTTTAAAAATCTTTTTTCTTGTGTAGCTTCTGTAAAATCTAAATCGACTTTAAGTTTCAAAGCAATGTAACTAAATCTATCTTGGATTCTTCTCCTAAAAGTTTACATCTGCGTATCTTTCTCACACTTATATATTGTGTTACGAACTATGATAAAACATCTTGTTTTCTAACGATATGTTAATTTGTGAAGATCAATGATAAACAATTCACTTGAGACTGTTCCCAAAAAGATCTGTGTTCAAATGCCTGTTAACTGGATGTAAGTAAATTATGCAAAAGTTTAATTTGATAAATGAATATATCTTTTTCTATGAAGA
The DNA here is from genome assembly GCF_023634085.1 of Falco cherrug. Classification (NCBI taxonomy): domain Eukaryota; kingdom Metazoa; phylum Chordata; class Aves; order Falconiformes; family Falconidae; genus Falco; species Falco cherrug. The sequence goes on from NC_073698.1 coordinate 24,673,592, forward strand.
CAGAAATTCATCATTTGTTTATTCTGTTACACAAAACCACTTTTAAAGGTGTAATATTCTAAAAAAAAGTATAACCTTGCCAAAGTTGAACCTCACAGTGTTTCAAATGACTGTCTAAAAAATACTGCAGTCCTTTGCCAACATAAATCTTTAGAGCTGCTTCTTATTCTTATGACTCCCATGAGTTTAGCAAAATTCTGTCTTTCACTTCAGTTTTCCAATGAAAATGAAATTGGTTATTGTGAATGCACATTTATCCTAAGTATAACTTAGACTATATAGCTATATATTGCAATTCAATGTAAAATCTCTATCTAGTGGCCTCTACTACTTCTGCTACACAGATTATGCATAAGAAACGCCAATGTATTAACCTATTATTGCTGAAATGGCTGGAGACCTGGGCTGTAAATCAAGACAAAATTACAACGAAGAAAAGGTTATAATCTGCTTTATTTGATATTTACATTCATATTCAAAACTAGGTCATAAATTTGGCTAATTTTGTAAGAAATAAATAAAGGAAGGTCAAAAAAAGATTAGCCCAGAGCTTAAACTCCCTTCTGCAGAACTATTACACAACACATGCATAAAAACACTTTCCTTATTGTTATTCAGGGATTTTGAAGGCAATTACATTAAGGTCTTAATTAATACCACCTTCCTGGAATGTGATGTGCTCGCTGTGTTGTCAGTAAAAGAAGTATGAAAATAAGGCAGCAAAAGCCTTTTGAATATGCAAGACTCTCAGTCCTCAACACAGGATTTGTGTGAATGTATGAAGCCTCATTGGGACAGTTGCGTTATTGTCCATGAGGCATTCTTTACACTTAATGTAATTATTGTATGCGTAGTCACATGGCACGTTGTGGCAATTGTCACGATCCCTTGTTTCAACCAACAGAAAAAGAAACAGACACCCTGTATTATATCTGCCTTGTGACCACATCATGAGCACCAGGGTGCTTTTTAAACTCCACTAAACCCTGGGACTTGCAATCTGATCACAAAGCAGAAACAATGTAGTATGTCTGTATCTCCACCTGCACAGTTTTTTTCTTGTTGAATCCATCCCTCCTTCAGACTAGTTTTTACCTTTGCAGGAAACCTGAGCAAAACATTTTGTTGCTGCTAAAATTCAATGTATTTATATAAATTAATAAAATTGTCTCATTTTTTAAACTATTAAAATCCTCTAATTTAAGAATGATAAAATGTTCCTTGGTGTTATACATGTGATGTCTTCCCAGTGAGGAACAGAAACTCTTTGCAGTGGGACTGTATCAATCGCAGTGAGAGCAAAAGCAAAAAAATCTGAGTCTGAACATGCAAAATTTCTGCCTGGGTAGCACATCGCAGAGCCTTTAATCAAACAAAATTCCATATTTCTCTTTTACTTTGTAATTTGCCTGTTTTTAATTAAAGCTAAGGACGGTTTTACTTAACTAACTGCTTAGTCTTCTGTAGGTTTCTTTTGCACTGAATGCAATAACACACCTTGTTACGGCTTGGAAAAATTAACCAGGGTCCTGTGTAACTTCTAACACTGGAAAAATGAAAAGCCAAGTAGTCATACTGAAACATGAAATTAGCACTCCATATTAAACTGAATCATTAAGTACTTTACATGTTTCTTCACGGAAATCAAATTCGCTCGCTGCCTGCCAATACCTTTTCCACATTAAAAGATTTGGGGAATTGTGAGTTTCTAAAACTGATTTTTAAATTAGTGAGTGTGAGCTATTACGTGCCTGTAATCTGTGAGTGTGCTGCACCTTGCCTGCCAAAGGTGAGGCAGGAGAACATGCACAGTCAAAGGCAGGACAGAAAGATACCCAGCAAGAGGGAGCTGCAGGTAGTGCTTAGGGCAGCATCACCAGGACAGGGAAAACTTATTCCAAGACTTCCTGAGGTTTACAACAGACATAGTTGTATGGGCTGAAAATCAAGGTCTCCCTCTGTCCCAGGCACTGTCAGGCTCCCTCCCTTCTGCACATACGAGTGCTCAGCTTCACCTGGGTCCTCTGGAGCCAATACTATATTTTTCAGTTGGTTCAGCCCCCACACTTGAGGGTATTCCCTGTACAGTCTATAGAAAGATAGCTAGGGCAGCATCTCTGTGCTTTGGAGGTGAACCAGCCTCTCCCAGTAGCTGTCTGGGGAACTTCGGCGCCTACTTTGAGATTTGAGACTGCCACTTCCCCTGGGAATAAGTGTGTCTGCATTAGGCTCATCTGCATATAAAGTAGTCACACTGCATCTGGGTATAGGTTGCCTCATTATGTAGCATTACATGTTTAGGCAGAAACATAAAACAGCTGCAGAAGATGTAGAAGCAGAATAGAGAAAGGAAAGCTGGAAGGAGAAGGGGAGCTGTCAGTGCTCATGACATGAGCGACATGAGTGATTGAAACAGGCTGCTACTGGCTGTGGAAGGAGCGTGGCAACTGATGATATTTGTTTAAAACGCTGATTTGCTGGCATGGTGAAAACTCATTCACTAATACCAATCTTCAGCATTGAATTTACTGAGGGGGGTGGGGTTAATGGTACTTTTTTTATTTTTTTTTCACTTTCTACCTATATTAAATGCAAAAGCTTCACATCTTTGTAATTAGGCTTCGATTCATCTCACCTCTCAGCAATTATTAAGTTCATAAATTATAAAGAGACCCTCAGGCAACCAGGTTCCCAAATTAGATACCTCAGCTGAATTAGTTATGATGAATCAGAGCTGAAATGATCCATGTTTAGCAATCACCAAACATCAGTGCCTGTACTGACTGGCTTCAAAGCGACTTATGGATAAAATCGAAGCCAGGAAATATTGGATAAACTGAAGTACTGATAAAAGCTAATTTTGCTGCTATCAGAATTTTAAGTAAGATAGCATGCCTCCTCACCTATAAAGAGGAGAAAATCTGAGTCTTAGAATTCTTAAAGTTTGTGAATTGGAAGGGATGGGTGGAATACTCAGGGTGGATCTGATCGCTTTTGTTCCTTGTATTTCTCAAAGGGATCTGTCCAGCAACACAATTACAGAATTACCACGTCATCTTTTTAAAGACATGAAGTATTTCCAAGAGCTGTAAATTATAAATGAGAATTCCCAACTGAATTTAAAAATGCACTAATTTAGTTTGTCTTTTTTCCTGAAATAAAATATGAAACAGTTTGTCTTTCTTTTACCAATCTGTCTTTCAATCCACTTTTTCACTCTGAGGATCACATTAAAAGTCTTCAGCAGGTTCAGTCATTGCAAATAAAACCTGAAACATTTTACTAACATAGTAGACTCAGTAATACCCTTTCTTTCCAGGAAAAACACTCATCAATTACATAAGGCATATGAAGTATTGATGGCCATTCACTAAAATGCTGAATGTACTTCTAATTTCTATTCCTTCAACACCCTAAGGTAGCCGGTCAAAATATACTAACTACAGCCATAGTTTGCTCAGTTTTACTGCTACTCGCAAATGATAAGTTTAGGAGCAATCAAAACACATAAATTACGAACAAATTACATGACAAGTACAGCTAGGAAACCTAGGCAGATAAGGACATAAATAAATTGTAACAAGTATTTTAGAACTTCTATAAAATACTCACTTCACAGGGCTGAGGATTCAGTTTTGTTTTGGTTTTTTTTTTTTACACAAAGCTCCTTTAATTTACAAAGGTTCACCTTATCTAAACATACATCTTACAATTTCATTGGATTCAAGGTTGAAAAGCAAGACTACAACATCTTTTTTTAAAACTTTCACGTTGTGCCATATGGCTTTCTCTTAAAAAGCTGTCCAAAAGAAGAATCAAATGTTATTTTTAAATTCACGCTCTTTTTCGTTAAGCAAAAGGAAAACATTCTGAATCAATCTGAATGATTAATCTGAACAGCTTTCCTGCAACTCACTGTTTGGTATTTTTCTCCTGCTCTACACAGTGAAAAACGCTGTAAGGAAGTCAACACACAGGGTAATATTCAGTTCCTTTTTGTAGATCCCCCTAAGTGTCCAAGGGTAACCAGGAGATCAATGTGTCTTAAGTCATTACAGTAATGGCAAAATTTAGAAAATTGGTTTAGAAAATTGATGACAGTTGCCCACAGGTCAGATGTCTACTGCTATTTGATATCTGTATGGCATCCCCACTCCTGAAAGCCTTTGGTGTCTCATGGGTCCTGTGTCATGTCTGCCTGCACACATGGGTTTCTCAGATGCACCAAGACATGCCAAATAATGCAAAAGTATTAGTCTGGAGAGCCATTCACCAAAGCAAAAGCTAGTCTAGGCTGAGATAAGCTTTTCTCCAGATCCCAGTGACTGTGTTCACCACTGACTTACTCAGTTACCCATGTACAAGAGTCTGGTATCGTTGGAGATGCCCTCAGGTCTCTAATCCCACCTGGCTGTCACCTGCTAATTCATAAGGGCACAGGTCTCTTGTAGGTCTTGTGTCTTAGACAGCTGTACATGGACATCTCCGATGGGTGTCTCCAGGGCACCTCAGATGGTTTTTGATGGATAACTGAGTCAACCACACAGCAGCTGTGCCAGCATAACTTCCTTTTCAATTCTTTTTCAAGTTGTATTACAGCTCTTTGTTTCCTTTTTATTCATAGAATCAAATACTGCAACTATCAATATTCTAGACCATAAGCCACTACAGGAACAAGACAGTAATCACAAGAGAGGACATTGTTTTGAAGCATGGATGGAGACAGGCTCTGCTACTATATAAACCTAGACCAGGGAGGGAAAGGGTAGTTATTTCAATCTGAGAGCACATGAACGGTGCAGATATGGTACCACCAGTGCAATAGTACCACCTGCCTGCCTGTCAAAATGATTGTCTGATCTGTTTCCAACTGAGAACATGCAGTGCAGGAACAAAGAACATAAGACAGACATAATCACACACACACACCACCACCCTATCCACCACCCCCACCACCCCTACCACCCCCGCCACCCCCCCACCCCCCCCCCGAAATCTAACTGGGCTAGAGCTAACCAGAACAAAGTGAATTCAGCAATTATTCATTTCTCCAGAAGCCCTGATGACAGGATGACAGGTATTTTATTTCATAGGATAGACAATATATAATCAAAAAAAAGAGTTTTAAAGTTTGAAATCTCAGGGGTAAAAATGCCTCTTGGCTTGGACCAGGACAAAAGCCTAACCAAATCCTCAAATAAAATTTGAAATTATCTTCAAAAAGAGTCTCCCTTGTGTCCTCCTAGAAGTGAAATAGACAATGCAGCTGGGAATAGCTGAGGCAGGAACATCTACTAGGTTCTTTGGAAATGCAGGAATGCCGAATTAAGTACAAAAGGCATGTCTGCCCTAGGACTAGAGCTCTAGAGTTTACAGTTTGGGATTTATTTTTTTCTTATAATGAACATGAGCACTCTCATAGTGTTATTCATAGGTTTATAGAATCCTAGAATGGTTTGGGTTGGAAGGGACATTTAGAGTTCATCTAGTACAACCCCCCTGCAATAAGCAGGGACATCTTCAACTTGATCAGGTTGCTCAGAGCCCTGCCCAACCTGACCTTGAATGCTGCTAGGGATGGGGCATCTACCACCTCCCTGGCCAACCTTGATACAGCCCTAGCGGTAACACTGTTTGTGTGGGTCATAAGGCTTGGGTAGATGCTACACACACATTGTCACATCTGTCAGAAGTCCCCTGCCGTTCTGTTTCTGGTACTCTTCACAAATGCAGAAGTCATTAATCACTTCTTCTATCAGGGCTTTCAAATTCAGGCTTTCCTTTCCCATTTTACCAGAATAATATGTTCTTCCTAAACCACCATATTTGGAATCCTTAGGATCAGTCATTTTTCTCCTTTCATCAAAATAATTTCAAAAGAATACAACAACCCAAGTGCCTTTTATTTAAGCAGATCATCTGACAGTAATTTTGTTATTCTTTTTGGTTCAGTTGTGATGTTTCCCTTTTCTAAAACATGATCAAAATATCCCTTTCATACATTCTCTTGCCATTGCTATGAACCAGTTTCAGGTGATGCCAGCTGCATTGTATGAATAGAATGGGGTTTGTTTTTCATGTTACTAGAGCATGGTTGACAAAATTTCCATTCCTGTCACTCTTCCAGTATTTCACACACCTTTTCCTAAAATATCATCTGTGCAGATACTGTACCAAATCCCTGGAAATGCTCTTGCCCAACAGGTGAGGTGAAAATGATACACTGCACTGCAGTCCAAGTGCACCAGTACATGCACTGTGTGCCTACTGCAATGGACTCAGTATCGCAGGTCTCTGTTAGCATTTTTGCCTGTCGGGTGGTTTCAGTTGCCTTTGATTATGCCAGGAGTTTCTCCTCCTGTCTGGATCAGAGCTAATCAAATAACCTATTCTCGTGGCTTATTTTCTTTTTCCATTAAAGTCTAATGTGCAAAACAAGGAAGTCCTGTCACTGCTTCTGGCCTCACTGCATGTGCTAATCCTCCAGCACATGCACTCCTGACGCTGAATTTGCAGATTGAGGGTCTATTTGGATGCTGCAGAATGAAGCTCTGCTTTCAGACACTTCAGGAAATGCTTACTGAGGATATTCAGTACACAAAGTGTCCCTTCATGGCTCTATCACTATTAGGATTTTTATCAGGTTGAACACTTTTAAGGCTCTCAGTGCCAGTACTGGTTTTTCTTCCATGCATCTAATATTATACAGATGTTTTCCTTCCACCAATATTTAATATCACATTCCCCTGATGTATGGAGTGTATGTCCTGCCCAGCCAGCATGTCCCATTGAATCATGCCATGTCACAGACAGGGGAAGGGTTATGTTTCTCCATTATTTTGTTTTCAGGTTTCTTTTTAATTGTTGTTGGCATTCCTCGGGATCTGTTTGGATAGTCACATACACCCACTGTTGTCCTGTCCTTGTTAATACCACTGCAGAGCAGAAGTTGAAATTTTGTGTAACATTTCTGCTTACAGGTGTCCCCAGCTGCCTGCCTTGCACCTCTACACCCTGTACTTCCTTCTTTGCACATGACATGACCAAAGTGAGTTGTCCCATGGCACTGCATACGGAAAATTTTCAATGCTCTGCATCTCTTTTGCCTCATGTAAGACAGCCTCCATCTGTGGCAAGCACACTACATCTGCCCTTGACCATACCCTTCTCCTTCAGTTCTGTGCTCCTCTGTCACTCTTGGAGTGGGAGGGAGGAACCTACCTGCACATCAAACATCCCTCTGTCTCATCACATGCTCATCATGACTGGTCCTAGTAGGTGCCTTTGGTCCCTAGGCTCCATTTATGGTAGTAAATATAACTGTTTAGCCTAGCAAGCTCACAAGAGATAAAAAAATAAAGCAGTATGGATATCTGCTTACGCCTGCATCTTGGCCTTCTTAATTTTACCTGTGCAGATATAACCTGAATGTTTTATGTGGTCTGGTTATTCAAACTAATATTTTCTAATGTTAAATTTTCTGATATATTTTAGTCTATTTTTCTAAAGATTTCTTCTCTATGAGGCTCCATCTGTAATCAGCAGACAACAAGAAACCTTGTCTCCGCTGACTCCAAAGGAAACTCAGCTACAGTGAGAAGGTCTGATGTCAGGTGAAACAAAACCCAACCCAGATGCCTGAATCTATAAAATCAAAAAATAAAATAAATTTTTAAAAATTCATCTTGGTGCTTTGGATGCTAATGGAAGAACACCCAAATCACTCTTCAGTGATTTGTACTTCTAGTTGTGCACACCACTGCTGCAGCTTCTGCTGCTGGGCAGCTAGTCCCTATGGTTTGTGTAGACTCCAGAAACATGACAACATATTCAGCCTGCCTCAGCCTACTAGACTGTCTGTATGTCTGTCCTTCCAAAGGGAGTTTTGTCTGTATCGTCTACAGCAGCTTCTTCCAGTAATCCAAACCCAAAAGATCTCCAGTGTCCTTGTCTTTCCTCAGCTGGCCCTCAGCCACCTCCCAGAACTTTGGATTTCCCATCAAAAGCTTGCAGGTCAATCTTACCTTGAACAATGGAGGGGAATTCTTGCTTCCCCAAGGAAAAGCTGAGACAATTATACATTTTGCCTTCTTGTCCTATTTCTTTCTCTCTTCTGATTCTCGTAGCAGAAGCTGTTTTTCATCTCTGGGTTTATTAGTGCTTTTAGTTCTGTGACTCCTTTGTTAGTCGGAAGGCCCTCTGGCCAAGGTTTATAATAATAAGATTTTAAATCACACTGCTGTGAGCAGCTGAGCTTAGCACCCAGGGAAAGAGACAAAACCATGTGCAATCACTTCTTGTGCTTCCCTTAATGGATATTGCATCAGGCTGTTGTTGGATGGTGTAACTACAAAGGGAGTTCAGGCTAAAGGCACATGCCTACGACACAGTCATCCAGTAAAAAGCTCAGTGTGATCAGTCCTACTGAATATAGTTGGGATTTTTCTATAACATAGTTTCTTCTAAGACCTATGATTTGAGAAACGGCTTGTTTATGTAATTCAGAATTTTGTAACTACAGAGAGCCCTATTTCATATAGTTGATTTACAGATCATAACATCTGCAAAATTTACAGATACACGGAAATGATTGAGATTCTAAATATAAATGGAAGAATGTTTCAACACATGAGGAACCTCTCCCACATGTATGTATGCAAAATAAAAGAAGGGATAATTAAGGGGGTGGGAGGTTTATATAAAAATGTCCAAACCATCCCAGGGTGTTGCTTTTTCATATTAATTCCACTGGTAGCTCAACTTCTGCAAAAATAGATGAAAAGTTTCACTACTTTAAACAGAGAAAAGAAACATGCTTTTCATTTTGTTCCCTCATTTCTAGATCATATCACATCACTTCTTCTTCTGGCTGAAGTGGAATACCTAAAACTGTTTGCTTACTTGGGAGCTACTATAGCCTTAAGCTTACCAGGCAGAAGGAGAATACCTCATTCATGTGCACCGAAACTGGGAAGTGAGTTTAAGAAACAGAAAAGTGATTATATTTTGGACATGAAAAAAAGCTATATATGTTCACAGAGAAGACAGAACATGTGCTGGATAGACATGTTAATTCATTGTCACGAAACATTCCTTTTCCCTCACAGTACATCACAGTTACTATCCCTGAGCTGAGGCAAAGGGCTTTAGGAGTGTCACACTTTCACATTTAATAACAACTGGGATACATATTTAAATGCCTCTTGCCTCTTTAAATGATGCAAATATCACTCGATGAGAAATCTTCAGGCTTCTGATTTTGGTCTTTCAGTCTAGAACTGCTCCCAAATATTTGTATTTGCTTATTCTATGCCATGAATGTAAGCATCTTCTTCAACTCTGCAATATTTTTTCTGTCTTTACTTCCAAAGAGCTCATATTACACTCTTTCCTCCACTCTTTACTACTTCCTGAAAAATAAAATTCAAACCAGCTACTGTCCACTTACTTACCAGCAGATGGTGGATACAATCAGTAGGACCACATCAACATGCTAAGTTTGATGTATCACTGTTCATATATTTCACAGCTATAATTATATCACATCTGAATTTTATTTGCAGATTTATCCTTCATGTTTTATTTTGTATAGAGGAACATATGTTTAAATCTGCAGAAGTCAATGGGATGTAAGGATACATTTCAAACCAACCCTGCTCTTGTAGGCTTTACTGTATTAGAGCCCTTATGTCCTGTCCCACAAGCCACCTTTATAAGACCACTGCCACTGAGGCAGAGAACTATTTATTTGAATAATAGTCAAGGAATTGAAACATTTAAAATATGATAAAGATTTTTTGCCAAAGTTAAGTCATTCCACAATCTGTTAAGTCAGGTAAAATCCCTCTGCCAGGGCAGTAAAAGATCTGTTTTTGAAGCACCTTACCATGAAGTACATCCACCTTGCCCTGGTTTTGGCTGGAATAGATTTAATTTTCTTCTCAGTAGATGGTACAGCACTGTGTTTTGCATTTAGTGTAGGAACAATGTGGATAACACACTGATGTTTTAGTTGTTGCTAAATAATGTTTATCCTAAGTCAAGGACTTCTCAGTTTCTTGGGCCCTGCCAGCAAGAGGGCTGGAGGAGCACAAGAAATTGGGAGGGGACGCAGCCAGGGCAGCTAACCCAAACTAGCCACAGGGGTATTCTGTACCATAAAACATCATGCCTGAGCATGACACCTGCATACTGACAACAAAGACTAGCAAAGCAAAGTCCTTACAAGGTTTGCAAAAACAAAAAATACACCAGCTGTGACCACTCCTTTTAAACTGTACATGAACAAAGGTCAATGCCCTAATTGCATATTACAATAACCTGAAGGAAATCACAGGTGATTCTGGCCAGTACCACCAGCATTTTTACTGGGGTCCAAAAGGATATAAGCTGCAACCAACCTCCTAGGTAAATCCTCCCTTGGTTTAATACTTCTTATAGCATAATGCTCATATGTACTTGGAATTATTTTGTGAAAATGTCTTCTATTCTAGCTCCTTGCACCTAATTGCATAGCTGGTATGTAACTGTGATGTTTGCGTTCAATGAGCAACATTGCAAGTTTATTTCTTTCAGCTGCTTCAAGAAGTTTCACTTATTGCTTCTATGTACTCCACATGCAAATGCACATATTGTTAAAAGACAGGATTTTGGAAATCTCATCATCAGAATAGTATCATTGATTGCAGCAGAAAATGAGATGTGTACAATGTCTCTCAAAATTCTGTAAGTATTTATTAAAGTTTTTCATAATGTATTGATTTGATTAGTAAATTAATAAAACTAATACAGTATTGTATATGACATTACCTCACATGATATATAATGTATACTATTATGTATGTTCTAATAATGTCAGTTTGCATTCTGGACACCTACTAGTTTCAAAACATTTTAAAATATTGTGCATTATCTATTTTTGTACTATTTCCTAATCACTTAAATGAAAATGAGTTTCAAAAAATAACAAAGGTCCTTCAATTCCTTGACTTTAGGCAGTCAAGATGTGTAGAAAGCACCTATCAAAAGTAAACATTTTACTTTATTAATTACTACTATTCTGCACTGAAGATTATGGCTAGGCTAGCTACTGTTAGACTACTTGCTGTCTGAATTTATTCTCTGACGTGTCAAATCATAATCTGAAGTGGTCAGGTAGCTGGACTGGATGATCATTGTGGGTCCCTTCCAACTGAAATCTGAATAACAATGAGGTAATGCAATCACTTAGCTACACTGTGTGTACAGCTCAATGGTTTGAAACCTTTTAATTTTTATAAATGAGTAGAATCGTAAACATTTAACTTCTACTCGGTATAGTCTGGATTGCAGAAAATGGTGATATTACAAACAATATGGGATGAAACTTAAAGCATAGCTTTATGTGCATTATACTGGCAGGGAATAATGATTAAACACACACACACATATATATATATGTATAAAAAACTGGAAATTAACAGAATAAACCCCAGAAACTTCAACCTGAAATAAATGAGATGGTTGTGCTTCACCTCAGAGCACTCACTCACAGCAAAGACTGAGAATTAATCAACTGATACCAAAATATCTTCTCTCTGACCCACATTTGTGGAGCCATGAAGGTTATTTTGCCAGTACATATATGTTTAACAGTTATTCCTCCTTTCTTCTCTTTATATCAAAAAGATTAAAAAGCTACATATCAAAAAGATAAAACTAGCTTAGGATTATACTGAGTAGAAAGTAAAAAAGGCAATACACATGTCAAATCAGATTAATGTAGTGATTTCCCATCAATAAAATGTTGATGTTGCTCTTTCCACTTCCTTTAGTTTGCTTCCATTCTTGTTTCTGAGCAAAAGCCTGTTTTGGGTTGTGGTGGGCTGACCCTGGCTGAACAGCAGATGCCCACCACAAGCTGCTCCACTGCTCCCCTCCTCAGCCGGGCAGGGGAGGGAAAATACAACCAAAGCTTGAGATGAGGGCCGGGGCATCACTCAGCAATTACTGTCACAGGCAAAACAGTCGACTTGGGGAAATTAGCTTAATTTATTGCCAATCAGAGTAGATTAATGAGAAAAAACCCAAATCTTAAAAGCACCTTCCACTCGCTCCTCCCTTCTTCCTAAGCCTAACTTTACTCTTGGTTTTCTCAACTTCTTCCCCCTCATTGGGACAGGGAATAGGGTCAGCTCATCACACGTTGTCTCTGCTGTTCCCTCCTCCTCAGGGGAGGGTCCTCACACTCTGCCCCTGCTTCTTTGTTGTGCAGGTCTCCCCCACTCCCCCTTAAATACATTATCCCAGGGGTGCTGCCTCTGTTGCTGGTGGGCTCAGCCTTGGCCAGCAGCGGGTCCCTCTGGGAGCCGGCTGGCCCTTGGGCCATGGGGGAAGCTTCTGGCAGCTTCTCACAGAAGCCGCCCCTGTAGCCCCGCCACTCCCCAAACCTGCCATGCAGACCCAATGCACAGGTACTGGGATCTTGGTATAGATGGCTCCTTCAGTGGCTCTCAGATACTGATGGGAGACTCCACTCCACGGAGCTGCCACCTGACAAACCGTTACAAGCCTTGCTCTGCAACGCGGCACAGTGCGGTTGCAATCCAAGCTGCACAGCTTGCGCTGCACGTGTTCTTCCCTCTGCACTTTGGGATGAATATTTATACAGAATCGAGGAAGGCAGTCTGAAATGAACATATGCCTCAGATCAGTTTGTCACTTTGCTGGGGAATATGTAGTTCTTTCCATTCTACGTGAGAGTCCTGCAGGTGGTTTCTGCTTCGGATTTACTGCAGCATTTCTAGTCAGGAGACCAGATCTCTGTAGAATCACGAGCTTACTCATACTGTCCTTTAGCTGTGTTTCTATAGTAACTTCTTAGAACGTACATCTTGCTGTGTAACAGATGGCAACGCGTGATATGTGAGCAGGCTGTGTGACACTAGGCAATATTGAGGAGCTGTTTCTAACATTAAATGGGTATCTTTGTACTACAAACACATTAATGTAAAAATTATAACAAAATATTGGAAGAGAATGAAACAAAGAAGTGGTCGGGAGCAAGGGAAGGGAGGAAAGAGCATTTCAATGCCGTTTGTTTCACATCTTGTTTCTCCACAGGTGTGAACCTGCTAGCCTCCATCATCATCATGCTTTCACAGGTCAGCATGTTTTGTTACATTCAAAAAACTGCCCTTCAGCTATCAGAGATAAGGAGTCATATATGCAGGGATGTTGCTGTGGCCAATCAATATGTTTTTTAACAGTATTCACTGACGCAACTGCTGGATTCTTGTCTTTGTCATTGAAATCCTCTCCTTATTCCAGGTAGAAATTCCAGGTAATGCTGGGGAGGGAAGATTTAGTTTGTTAAAGATTTAGTTTAAAGCAAACCAATTCTGCCAGAGGAATTCTAGTTAACCATTGATGTAGAGTAAGTATCACCCAAAATATTTGACTTTTTCTGCATTCAGAGATTGAGCTTTAAAGAACTGACATACAAACTTCAAGATGTATGTAGGTGAGAAGCAGAACCAGTGAAGAGGTTCTCCTCTGCTACAACTGCAAAATCCTACCGTAATACATATGAGTAAATCCATTAGTTTGATCATCAGGAAAACAAAACTACAACAGGAGGGTCTTGAAGCAACCCAGACACCGCATATGTAAGTGCAGGCAATGACTTCCAGGGGGTCCCAAGGAGGATACAGCCCCCTCCTGCCCCTGTGGGACAGCACATACTGTCCCCTGCCAGCCCCCCGGAGGAGCTCTGCAATGTTATAGCACTCCATCACAGCACTGGTTCTGTGCAGCCCTGCTAACCTTGCAGCTGCTGACAGATAATACAGTCATAAAAGCATCCTGCTTTTCCATTATAATTCTAGAAAATGATATCTCATGTTTGTAGAAAATTGGGTAAATAATTCTCCATAATACGATAGGCATTAAAGAAATGTAGGAAACTGTCAGTCGTTCTATGATAAAACCTATTTAGCCTCATTGGGATGTGTAACCAGGAGAAAAGTGATTACATGTAAGTTGTTAAAAATAAAACATGGCCATCATGAGGATGTTCAGAAGATGTATGACTCTGGCTGGCATGGGATTCACGACGGTGAGGTTCTATATACAGCCCAGCTCATGGCCCCCTGAGCAAGTCTATTCACCCCTCTGCACCACAGGTTCCCCTCTGTAGAATAATAATAACAACAGCTTTTGTAAAGGCATTTTGAAACCTACTGATGAAACTGCCATGTAAAAATAGGTATGGGATTTGGATTTATATTAAGTACTACCCTAAAGAGAGATGGACTTCAGCTCATATTTACTGCTTTTACTAAATTCCAGTAGATGAAAGATACTCTCTGATGAAAAGCTCTTTTTTTCCACTTTCTCATGAAAACCCAATGTGAACTCAATGAAAACCACAATGAGCAACGCTGAATTCAAACCCCTTTCTTGTAAAAATAATACTATGGTAGCATTCTGCAAAAGATGATATCAAGTGATGTGACATAAAGTAAAATAAAGGACATAAGGTAATAATAACATAAAGACACGTTTGCTTCTTCAGCATTCCTACAACAGAGCAACAAAGTATCTTACCTTTTTTCCTAGACACTGTCCCTTCCTGGACAATCAGATTCATTCTGCCAATACAGAGCGCATCAAACCTGTTCTCTCTATACTCTCACAACTAGTTTCTTTAAGGACAAGTTGAAGCAGTCACTGGACAGTCATTGCAGGAGGCCAATTTTAAAACATGACAACAAATCTTTGGCCACTTCAGTCATATGGGCAGATGATCCCTGCACCCATAGCTCTTCATTTTTAAAAAATAACTCCTGAGAACAGTACAACTTTTATTTACCAATCTATAAGTGTTTTTTTCTCAGCAAGATAACAGAAATGGGACCTAACTGCCTTACAGATGCATTAATCTCTTTGAGATTCTTGTGCAGGCTCTTTTTGGCCATTACTGACTCTGTATTCATCTTCCTGGAAAATAAAATCACAACTGTTGAATTCATCAGGGGATATTTGTGTTGCATATTAAAACACAGGCAGACTGTGCACTGAGGCTAAAAATGACAATAATTTTCTACTATTCATCCCCCTTCCCCAGAGAGTCAGTGTAGCTGTGCTTGCTAGCTATAGTTTTCATATATATATTGATGGAAAAGACCTTTGTCTCATTTGGTCTGTACTACCAATTTCAATATAAATCCTTGTGAAGAGGTGTTTCTTCTAGGGTTGGAAGTCCTTGGTGGGAGAAGGCTAGAACATTCTATTCAACATGTAAATCTATATTAATCTTTTAAGATTTAAGTAATATGTGAGCTCTGCAGAGTGATGAATGTCTCTTTGTGCACATAAAGTCACTACTCAAAACTGCAAGACCTGAGCAATGTTATTACAATATTTTTAAGGTACTAAAAGTCAAGTGAAACTTCCTGTGTAAGCAACAGAGCCCAGACTGAAATAAAAATTAAATAATGAAGCTCTCAGAACAACCCTTGAAAGCAGTCAATTCAGTTTTCATTGCATCAGGTTTTATGAAGCACAGGCATCCAGGCAGCATAGGTAAGCACATGCTTGGGGGAGCATTTATGGGACTGAGGTACTTGCAAGGAAGAACAAGTCCCTGTTATTAGATATGTTTTCATAACCACCTTAGCTATATTTTGACTTCATTGCATATGAGCTGCCTACCCATTATACATAGAAGAATCAAGCTCTTAGAGAAAGAGTAAAGCAAAACTTTCAGCAAATTTTTGCTTTTTTGAAAATATTTAATAAAGCTAGCTCCAGAAAGCATTTTAGAAGCTCCAGTTCATAAATCCTTATGAATTGTTGTCAAATAGAAGGGGTTTGGAGCAATGAGGAAGATACAGAAAGGGAGGAGAACACTCAAGTGTATGGGTACATCACTGAAAATAGGGAACCTGAAGAGTTAACATTTCTCAGCTGAGGTGACAAGACTGAGTATGTGCTTCAGGCCCACCCAGACTGTGAAATACGATGGATAGATTTGAACCACCATGAAAGCAGGAAGTCAAGTCCAATAATAATGTCGTTGTACTGTGGGCAACGAGCCCAGCTGTGAGGTTTTGACCCAAGTATTCACACAGCACAGGCTTCAGCTTGGGGTTAAGTCTGAAGAAATCTTGATTTCTAGTTAGGTATCAGAAGATGCTCTTAGTTAGTGACCCGGTCAACCTGCTTTCAGTACTGACCAACCCACTGCGTGCCTTAATTTGATAGACACTGTCCTGCTTGGCCTGAACAGTGCCTGGAGCCTCCTGGGTTCAGCATGTGCCTGGTGATGGCAGAGCAGGAGTCCAGGGGCAGAGGGGCTAGGCAGAGGAACCAGCACCTTGCTGGTTCATGTAAAAGGTTTCTCTGCCCATAGCTGTGGAGGTGAAGTAGGTTCTGGCTGTTGCAGGTGCTATAGAAAGTGCCCTTCCTCAGACACAGCAGAACTTTGGATACACCCAGGCTATGACGATGGATGGACATGCCAGGGAAGGAGCAAAGTAGCCCCACTGCTGGTACTGCAGAAGGGGTGATCGCATGCTGGGGCAGAAGTCAGCAGGCAGCAGCCCAGCAAGACTGCTTTGCCACCTAAAATACATGTTGTGTCTGCAAACAGCTGCCAGCTACCCATTGTCCAGCTGTCATGTGGCTGCCCTTCAGAGCCCTGGAGAGGCAATTTCCTCCTGTGCACTCCCTCCTGGCATACCAGCTGCTGCACCTCTGTAGCAACCCATGTGCATTGCATCAGCTAAACTGCGGGGACAGGAGGGGAAATTGGTCTTGAATACACTTCTTTGGGCATTTCCCTAGGATAATGTAGACAAAATTTGTCATGTTTTCCTCTCCTTGACAAAATCTTAACTTAAACTGGTCCTTTCTCTTGAACTTTGGGATAAAGTAGAACCTGATCTTTCTACAGCCTTGACTGTTCACCCAAATTTGATGGAAAAAGACAGAATACCAATTACATTCGTTGGTAATCTGTTCCAACAGATTATTATTTAAAGTATGTCATTTATTAAAATAAATTAATGCAAGTTGGTCTTTTCTAGGTTTTCACTAGCAGTAATTGAATTGCCTATCAATTTGAAAGAAGAAAAAAAGTTTTTCTTTTTCTGACTAAAATGTCTCAAACATCTAAGTCTCATTGTTAATCTTTAAAAGTTATTTGCTTTTTGCAACACTGCTACTCTTTTTGTCCTATAAGTTGTAAACCTTGATGGCCCTGTCCTCCTCTGATAAAAAATGAAAGACAAATGGATAAAAAGCAAAAAAGGAGGAATTACACAGAATGAGAGATTACAGAATCACAGAACCACAGAAAAACTGAGGTTGGAAGGCACTTCTGGAGACCATCGAGTCCAACATATGAGCTAAAGCTGGATGAGCTAAAGCAGGTCCTCCAACATCATGTCCATCTTGGTTTTGAATATGTCCCCAGCATGCAGAGTCCACAACATCTCTGGGTTGCTTTTTCCAGTGCTTGACCACTGTACAGTAAAGAATATTTTTTCTTACATTTAAACAGAATTTCCTGTATTTAAACTTGTGTCCATGGTCTCTTGTCTTGTCATCAGGCACCATGGAGAAAAGTCTGGTTGTCTTCTTTATCACTCCCCAATAGGTGTTTTACACATGCTGGTAAGATCCTCCCTGAGCCTCCTCTTCTCCAGGCTAAACAGTCCCAGCTCCCTCAGCTTCTCTTTGTATGTCAGATGTTGTAATCCCTGAAAAATTTTCATGGACGTCTTCCTTGGTCACAGTTCAGTATGTACATGGTTCTCTTCTGCTGGGGAGCCCAGACATGGACCCAGCACACCAGATGTGTCTCACTAGGGCTGAGCAGAGAGGAATGATCACCTCCTTTGACCTGCTGGAAACCTTCCTAATGCAGCCCAGGAAGCTTTGGTTTTCTTCATTACAAAGGCACATTGCTAGCTCATGGTTGGTTTGTTCTCCACCAGGAGCCCCAAGTCCTCCAGAGCTGCCTTCCAGCTGGTGGGTCCCCAGCATGTACTGTTGCACAGGGTGATTCCTCCCCAGGGGCAGGGCTTGGCTGGTCCATCAACCCCTCTGCAAAATCTGTCCCATTGTCCAGGTCATTAATGAAGATGTCAAAACAGTGTTGGGTCCAGTGTTGACCCCTGGAGTACTTAGCTAGTGACTAGCCTCCAGCTGGACTGTGTGCCTCTCAGCCCGGCAGCTCAGTTTTCAGTCTGCCTTACAGTCCATTTATATAGTTCATATTTCAACAGTTTGTCTCTGGGACATTATGGGAGACAGTGTCATCCACTTTTCTCCCTTCATCAACCAAGGCAGTCATTGTAGAAAGCTATTAAGTTGGTTAAATACGATTTTCCTTTCATAGAAACGTGCTGACTGCTCCCAGTCATCTATTTGTCCTTCATATATGTTTGGAAATGGTTTCCAGGATTATTTGCTCCACTTTCCCAAGGATCAAGGTGAAGCTGACTGACCTGTGGTTCCCTGGATCCTCTTTCTTGACCTTCCTGAACATAGAAGTGTAATTTTCTTTCTTCCAGTCCTCACAAATGTCCCCTCATATGACCTGATACAGTTTCTTAGCATATAAAATACTGGGAGCTTAAAAAGATTCGTGGATTTTTTTCCCCTTTTATGACTGTAATTCTTCATAAACATTTCCATGGCTATTTGCCTAATTTTTAATTAAAAAAAAAGAAAAATATGATCAGAACAAACAGCTGTGCTTAAACAAATATAGTAACCCACCATGAAGAACTAAAAGAGCTGCCTTTGTACTGCGTTAAACATCTTTACTCTGTTGTTATGGGATCTCTTTAACAAGCAAATGGGCTTTACAACATAATTTTTTGACAGAACACAGTGGTGAATAAAATAATTTCTTGTCCCTCAGAGCTACTATGTGATCAATGACAAATGAAACACAGGAGCAGGAACTGAAGGTGAATAGTGAAAATCCCAAGTGCAGCTCAATTGTCTGCAATGCAGGGAAGTTTTTTTTAAGGTTATTATGAGCCCGACAGCAGAAAAGAACACTCCCATGTACCTTTTATCAGTGAATGACTGATTAACAAACACTCCAGCCTTGGAAATCCTAACAGGAGATAACTCTAACACAAAGCCAGATCTTTTAAATGGTAATCTTCTATATTATCTCTCTACTTGACAGAAAAGATAAAATGGGTCAGACAGGACTGGCTGCAGTGATACTAAACTATGTTCAGAGGATGATGTATTTTAAAACAGGGGTTTAAAACTCTTGCAGAAACCCATTTTATTCAGCATTGTCAATGTTTAGTGTTTTACAATAAGTATGTGCCCTTAGGATAGTTCTAAAATACTGTGCATTATTCATTGTTTGTCCAGGATAAAAACACTTAGTTTTCCTACCCTGAACAAAGGTTGTTCAGGAGGCACACTGTAATATCAACAAAGGTCCCCTCGGGACAACACATGAATAATGGAACAGAAAGTAAAGTTAGCACCTTCCTGTCTGCATAAATGTATAAAAAGTACTTCACTGTGATAGATAATGGTGATGGTGGACTGAATGTGAACTACATCTCTGCATTCAAGCACACAGATGCCTTAAATCAATTATGTATCAAAAGAGAGCTTCTTAATTCTAAAAAAAGGCTGCACCAAACCATATTCATGGCTTGGGCTGCCTTCTCCTATTATTCTACCGCTCAGAAATCAATAATATCAACAGTTTCTGAAAGGTCAAACAAGATGACGTGTTCATTGATATAAGTAGTACTTCAATGTTATCCATTCTGCAGCCTGAAAATGTAACAAAAACAAAGCACTGTAATACCCATCACATGTAAGGTAAAATGCTGCAATGCTGGTTGTGCACACTGGTTGAAAATTAATTTTTAACCTAATGTCTTTGTTTATAATTTGACTCTCGCTAATAAAAGCAAAGGTGCAAGTACTGCAAGTATCTCCTATATGACATCCCTCCTTCTTTGAAAAGGTGAGCAAACCCCAAAAACATTCTGGGAATTTTGCCTGCACCTAAAAACAGTTTCAGGTATTGCAACCAGCCCTGCAGTTCCTGAAGCACAGCGTAATTGTAACGCTCCTAATGACACTATTTCATCACCTATCGCAAGACAAGCCAGAAAACAAAAATTAAAGCGTTTATTGTGAAGAAAGAAGATGCTCTTATCTTTCAAGTTTTGTTATCCTTTTTTTATGCTCCCTGCTATTTGCTGTCTTTTCTTCATCTGCATTTTATTCCTGCATTATTTTTCAGCTCTGCTTTGTGTGCACCGATAATAACATCTTGTAACTGAATGAAATGCTGCTTTTTAGAAGCTGACATTTTAGTTACTTTTGCTTTGTTTCTGCTACCACACACAGAATGGGCAAGAGGATGACAATGGAGGAATTGGAGAGTAAATAATCTCGTTTGTAAAGGTTCACCAAGCAGCACCACACAAAGGAATTAACAAAATGTTCATGGCAGCTCTTTAGTTCTTTAATCACTTATCTAATGTCGGAGATTTTCACTGCAAAGGGAAATGTATCTCAAGAAGGAGTTAACTTGTACTAGAGATATTTTTGCCCTTTGTGATAGCATTATTAAAAATAACAGCAGTCCTTGGATTTTATTTCCACTCAACAATTAATGTCTCTCATACACTCCCAGAGACCACACCTCTAAGGCTGTTTCAAGGATCTCCATGCCGACTGCCCTAAGCAAATCTACCATATACTCCTTGAGAGGCCCTCTGGCACTAAAAATGTGCCACCAGGGTTTGTGGCATCCGTAACAAGTCCCTGCTGACCTTGGCCCTTAATTCATACTTCCCCCATCACACCCTGGAATGCCACCATACAGCTCTAGGTAAGGAGCTGCTCCTGCTGCAGCCTCTCAGCACACACATCGATCCCAGCAGTCCCCATGTGACATATCCATGAAACTGGGAAAAGGGAGAGAGGAGATCTGGGTGCTTCAAACAGCTCCAGCCACTGGACAAAGCACCATCTGTCATTCTGCAGCGCCAGATGCACAGAATAACTGAGGAGTCATGCCACCAAAACTGACAGCAGTCACAGTTTTAGGGCCAAGTGTTTCCTAATGCTTTGGGAGCATGGCTGAGGGCTACTCAAGGGCTACTAGTCAATGGGAGTAAACAGGCAGTTTATTCATTAGGGAAGTGGTGTAAGTAGTGTAACAAGACTGCAGACACAGCCTGTAAGGCTTTTATGTCTTTATACCAATCAGCAGCAGTTGGTCATGCAGCAAGGAAGCTCACAGTGTACCTATTTAAAGAGTAGCAGGGCTGTGACTACAGCATGGCATCCTGAAGGACCTCCAGGGTTCAAGGTAGCTTTGCTACACCTGACCTCTCCCCACAGGACTGTGCTAGCCCGAAAAAATTCTGCTACCCAGGGACTACTTGCTGTCTTGCTTTTCAACACAGGTAGTACTAAACCTAAACTGTTGGAGGCATTTGGATTATGAACAATATCAAGAGACAAGATGAAACTAAACTGTATGCAGGCAGTGATGTTGATAATAGCATATATATAGATAGACCAGTATACAATTTAAGTGTAAAAGAGTTATTGAACACTGCACTTACCAGTATCTATTGTGATGTCAAAAAAAGCATTAATGCCATAAATCTTACAAATGACTCGTATATAACCACTCAGAATCCAACTCTCTTTTAACTCTAACAGCTACTGAGGGGATTACATTAGGGTAAAGCGCTCTTCACCAGGTCATGCAAATGTTTTCTGACACTTCTTTCTATTACAGAATACTCATTCAAAGGGAAGGAGTCCCTCAGCTTCACCTTTGGATACTGGATGATCCCTGATGAGAAGGAGTTCCCCAGATGAATAGGATGAGGTGGGACCAGGGCTCTTCACCTGTGAAAGCCCATGAGAAATCTAAAGGGGATTAAAGACCTAAAAGTGTGGCTCTTTATGGCACAAGGCAGAAGTGTTTTAACTGAAATATCTGTGGCATTTCTGTAACCATTTCCCATCCTTGAATTAGTTGTGCACCTTGGGTAAGAAAACAGACAAATAAGAAAATGTCCTTCTATTGCTGACTACAGTAAAACTGGCCCTCAGCTCTCAGGGGTTCCTCAGCTCCACTCAGCAGAGATGTTATCCCAGCACAGGAATATCCAAACACAGGAGCTGAGATCATGCATTGAATGATATCCATTGCTTCATACCTACTGAGGAGTTTGCAGTCTTGTTTGCGGGTATAAAACTCCACTGCTCTGATATCCTGGAGCCTTTTAATACCACTTGTGTACATCAGCTTTGGGCACACAGAGAAGATGGTAAAGAATTTAGGTCCACTGCCTGAGATTCAGCTCTAGCTCTGCGAGTGCTGGAGCTCTGTAACCAAGTAGAACTGCTGGAATGGTTTTACTGATCCTTCTTCACACACACAGAGTCAAAACATCTCATCAACACACAGCTGCAGCAGATGGGCTGTGCCATCAGAAGAACATGCCCTGGAGGAACAGGTTTGGCTGAGATGGTTCCCTGGACCATGCCTCCACTTCTATGTGCTGAAATGCAGTTTCCCCCTCTTGCCCCCCACCTGGTGCTAAGCCAGGTTTTCTTGCAGGGCTGGCTCTCGGTGATATCACTACCCTGGTTCAGCTCACTGAATAAACAGAGAAAAACCAGCATTGCTGCAAAGGAGAGGTCAGGAACCAGCAACTGGTGATGAGGCAAAGTGTGGTGCCACTTCTAGTGGCTCACAATATTTGTATCGGCTGAAACTCATTAAAAATGAGACCACCTGTGGAGACTCAGGTAATGCTCCTTGGAGCTGCACTAACACAAGTTTCATTATTTTTGTTGCTTGTTGTTTGCAAGTAAGGGAGAAAGGAGGGTCACAGGCAAAAGTTTCTCTTCCCCTCAAACCAATGCTAACAAGTAGCTCAAAAAGCATGAAAAAAAAAGAGATACATTTAATATGAAAATACTAAAAATAATTTTTTCTCCATATTACTCTTCATCTGTAGATCTGAAAACCATTACTAATGACTTTTTTAACACAAAACATTTGCATTTTTTTTATTCAAGTATTCCTCTGCTATATCACAATTAAAACTAAGTATTCATACAAGATCCCTGGAAACAGACTGAGAAACATTTTCTTTCATCATGTAAACCTAGTGAAATGCAAACAGTGAATAAGCAGCCATGTATAAAGAAGGTTACTTTCAGTATAAATATTTCAAGATTGTATTAGTAACAGTCAGCAGAGAATTTTTATAAACCATGAGGTTTTATTGACAATGCCTGTTTGAAAGCAGATATGTATTATAGTGTGTATTGTGCATCAATATTCATAATTACATTTTATAATGAAGAGACAGCTAGCAGAATCCTCCAAAAGGCAGGTATATACTCCTGGCTTCTACTAAAGCACAAATCATTGAATGGGCAGTTCAGCTTAGAAACCTTAAAATAAAGTCATTAATAGATTTAAGATGTTTTTAAAAGCATATTGGCTTCCTTTCAAAACAGCACAGAAAGCTGCATCTTATGACATTATTTTTATGTATTAATTTAGTAAGTGTATGGAAGCCTTTGGTTTTTCTTAGATTACATTCAGCTTTTGAGAAATCATGGAATTATTTGTGAGGCCACCATGAGCAAGCAGTTATTCTCCTCCTAATTTATTAAACAATTAATCAAGGCAATTTTAAAAATTTTGTTTTCAAACCCATGTCCTCAGTCATTGTGGGTGGGCAGATCAAGCTCTTTAGGGAAGTGGACTCAGAACTGGGTCAGGACATTTTGTGAGCCAGTATCTTGGTATCTCAAAGAAATACTGCCCATGGCTTCAGAAAGCAGAAATCCAAAAGAAATAAAATGGGAAAAACATTAGTTTGTGTCATTAGTAGCATTTCCACAAATACTTAAACTATAAATATGCTGAAAGTTATAGTGTCCCTAGTAAACAAGTTTATAATCTAACATAAAAAGACTTTTTGTCTTAGCATTCTGGGATATAAAAAACTCCATACACTGGTAAATTTAGCTACCTAGGCTTCAGCTTTGAACTACCTAGACTTCCTGGCACCACCAAAGGGATTGAAAACCCTTCAGAATTGACTCATCCTTGATCTTACTGAGTGTGCTAAATTGAGCATATTTATGTTTGGACCTTTTAGACCCAGACCTTGCTCTCAGTATACATAAAATGCCAGATTTTTATAATGCCAAGACCCTCAAACCACATATGAAATGTGTTTGCCCAAGGTTCTCCTGCAGTCAGGAAGATTTATGAATAACAGAGAGCAGTATATCTCTTAATTACTGATCCACTCAAAGCATCACACCTATTTCACAGGTTTTCAGTGCCCAGAAATACTTCGTTGCATGACATGTTTGTATGCTGCCTTCAGTTTTAAAAAGCAAGTACAGAAAACCTATATTCATATTTTCAACCTGAGCTCTGAAATACCCCTTCAGTTGGTCAAAGCGCTCACCTTGGCTTTTTGGTAGCAACAAAAAGCCGAACCAATTCCATGAAAATGTATTATGCAACAAAGCTGGGGCCTGGCAATCTGTATGGAGGCCAAGTGACAGGTAAATGCAAACAAACTCAGACAGAAAGCAGCCTGCCAAACGCTTGGGCTGGCATAGGAATTGGTATCCATGACTTTGTTAATCCAGCAGTGACCATATGAAATCTGACTAAATATACACCTTAACTGGCTCCTTTAGGGAATGTGGTCCTGCACAGATTATACTAACTGCTCATTAAATCCATGGCCCACAACGTATTTTGGCCCTGAGCTCTACAGAGCTAAAGGCAACAGTGCCGTACTCTTCCAGTCGGGAATTTTGGTTGTTATACAAGCAGCTACCTTTATCATGATTTACTAAACTGGAAGGTCTTGCTCTCATTGCTTCCCTGCTCTTCTTTCTCTGCCTCTCTTCAGTGTCCACCTATGTGGCCCTGCTTCTTTTGTATTAGCTCTGGCATTTGTCCAATCTTTTTGGGAGCCAATTCAAATTGTTAACCAACCAGAAAATTACTCCTTTTTTGGTGGACTAGCTTTCTATCAGGTTGGTGAATTAAATGAGCTTGTGCAGAGTTCAGTGAGTACCAAATCTGTCATAAGGTTAAATAAGAGAAATATGCAACCAGGAGTTTGGAGAGGAGAAAAATGGCGGATAAAGGAGAGTTTTCTTCCTTTTGGCAGCAGCAAACCGTTAGATCTGTCCACCCTGAATGTAAAACCAAGTGTCAGTCTCAATGAATTCTGCTTCTTAATCCTTTGAGACAGGGACTAGATGCACTTGCAAATGCCTGTGATGGCTCTACTACAATCAGGCTCCTCTGGATACCCCAAAATTGATTCCAAATTTCTACTAGAAATGGAGAATTATATTAATGGAGTGATAACTAGGTTGTCAAATGGACATGAATACAAGGTGGTACAACATAGCCAGTTCTTGAAAGAATACCATAACACAAAACCAATGGATCAAAAATTGTAATAATATAATTATTACTGACAGCAGAAGCATTTGTCCTTATCATTAAGACAGAGGGCATAAACTGGTGATTAAATTATATGTTTATATAGGAAGATTATTGTACCTTAACTACTATATAAATTTATGTATTAATTCTGCACTTGCTCATATTGCTGAATATCTGAAATGATGTTTCTGAAATTCATAAAATTACTCTGAATTTTTAGTCATACAAACTAAATCTTAACCTGGATTTAAATACTTGATTCTTAAGGGCTTAGCTCTGGACCAAAAACTAAATTCAACAAAATTCCTTGTGTTAAAGATTGAGACCCTTCCCTCCCCACACTTATTTTCATCAAGCTTTATTTCATCAAGACATTAAACTAGTATTTACTTAAAAAGAGGATGGCAGCAGACTTCAATGGAACCTCTATAGGCTTCTGAGCAAGCTCCCACTAAAATTAAACCCAAAATGTGCATTAGGACTTCTAAAGCCTGGAAATGTGTACCAGGGGAATTCTGCCAAGCAAGTCCTTGCCAGAAAGGGGGAAACTCAGCTGTCTAAACATAGGTGTGCAGTGCCACTTGAGAAGTCTGAGTATGGTCTCTGAGAGAGCAGGTATCCCCACAGGTCCCTGCCCATACCTCTCAACCCTACGCAGATGTCTTCGCTCCCCCGCAGCTTCTCAAAGGGCACCAGACGTCTGTGCTGAGGCAGCTGAATCCCACCCAGAGTGTCTACTGTGCAATTAAGGACAACTTAAAACTCTTCTTTAAGGAGGCTCTGGAATGAAAAAGGTAACTATTGTCAAGTATTAATTTTATCCCATGAACAAAACGTTCAAGGAATTCCTTTAAAGGAAGCTGCCCTACTTCCTTTTTTTAAAAAAAACGCACCACTTTAATTCTAGCTACTCATACTCGTGTGTTTTTGGGTTTGTATTTTCTGTCAATAGCCCTGAAAACTATGACTCCTACGACAAAGACTGTATTGCATAACAAAACAGAGCCTTTGATAATAACCAGTTTCAATTTAGGATGATGACACACTAAGCATTTATGTGAAATGAGCATAAACAACATAGAGCATGAGATTATTACAGCCCTGTGCATCGTATGGTGACTTCAGGTATAGAATTAAATGACATCAGGAAGGCAGCCTACAAACTTCTGCTGCAAGTTTGGGTCTGAAGGAAGAAGAAACAGGTGTCTGTGACAATTTCTAAGTCTAGAGGCCCAGGAAGTGTATGCAATCTTGCCTACCGTTCCCTGCTCATGAAGGCTAACACATTGCCTGTCGATTTGCACTGCTTCATCCTCGTACTTCCAATCACTAGCACACACTTATCAAAGGTGCTGTTTTATACTGAAAGGTACTGTGTAAGGGAATAATTCCTTAACACCAGAGCGACGTAGAGGAACAGAAGGCAGTAGGACAGAGGGGGCAGTAGAATTAATTTTCCACCCACATAAACAAGAAACAAAGGCTATAGCAGTTGCTGAAGCAGACTGCATCAGGCCTTCACCTTCCTCCCAGCCCAGAGGACTCCAGAGTGCAAAGAAGGATCTGGTGTTGCGGCTCACCACCAGTGTGGTTAGAGAAACAGGCTGAAAATACACGGGGTCGTGCCTGTGCATGTGTACATGCATGTGCCCATGACATATGCAACCAACAGATTTTGAAGAAATCAGGGTCTAGGGCTGAAGTCTGACTGCTTTATGCTACTTTTCCAACTTTTGCCTGTTTGTCCAACTGATTTATTGGGATAAGTGTTTTGCCCTGAGGTGAAAAGCCTCTCCTTTTTCTTCACTATTTAGTACATTGGCAAAACAGTTTCATCATTCATAATAAATAGAAAAAAATGTAAGCAAAGGGACAGCTGCTTATGTCACCAGGATTCTAAGTACAGACATGAAAGCGGGGTCTAAGTATATCTATTTTCTTTCTGGAGTTTCTAGAAATGTGATGATGTTTCGGGCACCAAAGGGAACTAGTTTTACATGAGCAGCACGCACACACAGAGCCACTCTTCCTCACATAGCCCTTACCTCAGCATGTTACCTCAGTCCCATATTTTCTACTAAGATCACCAATTCATCAAAGGTCTCACCTCCCACTTCAGCAAAACTCAGTTTCCATGGCTGTAACACCTATGAAAACCAAGCAGTATATGCTGTGAAATGTGAGAAAGGTCTCTTATTTGCTGTTAGACTCATTATGCAGTAATATCCAGTCATCCCTCACTCTGTTAAGACAGCAGAATATTTGATATGGGACACAGTAACAGTCAAAGATATCGGCTGTTCCTAAGAGTTTCAAAGAGCCCATGTTTTAACACACATTAGGCTTATTACCACTCTTGACAGAGTCTCTAGGTGAGCATGAGAAATCCTAGTTCTAAAATTAGGGTCTCTGTTGTCTCCAAAGGCTTAACAAGTAAAAACCATGCTGTATTCATGTGTCATTACCTTGGTCATGCTGCTACACACAAATCCAAGCAAGCAGACTAAAGTTAGATTCCCATACGTCTTGTTCAAGGCACAGCTATGTCATTCACCAGTGCAGATCAGGGAAACAGCATACAGATGAAGCTGGTGTAGTACCTATTTAGCGAGTAACATCATCATCTTTATGCTTTGTGACACGTTCTAACAGTGGGAATATAGTTCCTGTTAAACAACTGTATTTTATTAAGGCTTATTTCCCAATCAACTATGACCCTATTCACAGTTGCTCTGAATCAAATCATGCTATTAGAGAAGTTCCTTGTGCAGTGTCATAAAACGTCACCTTTTTGCACCCTTTGCACTGGTAAAAATGACAAGAAAGGCAAGAAGCCACAGAGAACTGTACTGCATGCTCGAGTCCTTTATAGAGGACAAACAGTTGCAGTTTTATTTATTTACACTGTGGCAAGCAATTTCTACCTTTTGGTTCCCCTATTATTAGATGCCAGCTGAGTTTGTGGATGGCATCTGAAGGATGGTGAATGTAACTCAAGACAGTGCCTCTCTTCACGAACTAATGAAGGCTGTCACCAAAATGCATTTACTCCGTTACTCCCCAAAAGACCAACCCCCATGTGGCATGTTTTGCTGGTGGTGTTTTGAAGTCATCAAACACACACCCCTGTCAAAGTCAGCTCCACAATCACCTCCATTCAATCCATCCACACTTGGCCCAGCTAACAAAAAGCAGCAAAGATCAGTTCACAAATCTGATGGGCTAGTAGTTGTCAAAGTTCTGCCTGAAATCTCACCGTTGGAATAAGAGATTTCTGGACTAAAGACTCTGCACATGAAATGCAAATTTTTAAAAGGTAAGATCTGTTGCAGTCACTGGAAATAATTGCGACTGTAGTTAAGAATGTCATTTCCATGGACTTCCATGATCCTGGCCTGCAGTGAATGCAAACAGGATTTCCTTGGATCATCTTAAACTAAAAAAAAAAAAAAGGGCAAGCTCTGCCTAATATAAAATGAGGCAATTTTAGATATTCACACTTTATTTAATAGTTCTCAACATCAGGAGAGAAAGTAAGTGTCAGCTTTTAGCCATAACAACTTCCTCTTCTATCTCGCTGCTAATGTAGCATTTCTTAACACAGGAAAAGGAGTTTGCAAAATCACATATTTGACAGAACTTGTCACAACTGAGCAAAAAAAGTTGACCGTTGGGTATTACCAAAGTGCAAGTAAACGGAGTGCAACAGCTGAAGAGTGCTTGTTGGCTGTGTATGTTGAAAAAGTAGGGAAGAATCAAGCAGAAAGGTGCATAATGCTGTCTCCCTGTCATTGCATCATACCATTCGAATTTGATAGTTTTGCAATTTTCTGAAGGTTTCCCTTGTCCTTCATTGCTGGTAGGCCATTAACTGCAGAAGTGGGAAGAAGCAGAAAAGTTGGGGACTTCAAGCCATGTCAGCTGCTGTGAGTTGCTCTCTCTGCCAAAAGACACTAACAATATTCTGCTCTTAGGTGTACTAAAATGCCCTATCTAGGAAACCATTTGTTATTCATTTCATCAAACTGATAAATTATCAGTTGCAACTGAATAATTTTTCCAGACACTCATTTCAAGCATGTTTCCTTGGAAACAGAAACAAGAAACCAAAAGAACCCAAACTGCCATAGTATATCATTCTCTTTTTTGTCATTATACAAAATCTCTTCCCATTAGAAAAATTTTTCACATTGTGCTATAAAATTTCTGTTATGTGTGGCTTCCAAATATCTGCTAGGTCATCCAAATAGGCATTTTTAAAGCCAAAAGATGCAGAGATAAAATGTTAAAAGAAACCTCAACTTCCTATTCTAAAATATTCTGAGCTTTATGGAGAGATTCCAGACAAATTGTGTGATCTTTAACAGTGTGCAAGCCACTTTATTAAATGATAGCCCAGCTCCCAGCCAGCACGCATACCTTGTGAGTAATCATTTCAGACTGGAAACTGAAACTTCAGTATCCATGTAAGAGCACAGTTATTCTAATTTGCTTGCAAAGGACTTAAGTATCATTACTTACTATTATGAAGAGCTGCCAATATTATTAGATAAACAACAGAAAATAAGGCCAAAAAAGTTTAAATGCTCCATTCCCTTCCTCGTCCGTGCAGTGACCTTTCCTGCACAGATTCCAGTTCAATATTTCCTCCACATCAGCTTGTCTCCTTTACAGTATTCTTCAGCTTTCTACTTCACACCCTTTTGTCCTGGTCCCCACATTCAGCCACCCAATAATTTTTCCCGGTATCCCCCCATAATACCTTCTTCTTTACCTTCCTTCATTGTTTCTTCTTCAATCCATTTTTATTCCTCTTCTTCCCCTGTACACTCTTTCTTAGCCCACCTGTCTCCCTTCATCTTTCCTGTCACTCCAATCTCTTTCCAAAGCAGCCTTCTGTTCCCGTTTCCTCACTTTCAACACTCTTCCTGCTCTTCGACACTTTCCCTTAATTTCACTCACTTTCTTTCATGAAGTGTATACATCAGCACCCTATAGTCCCTCATCACTACACATTCCTTCAACATCATGTTCCTGTAATTCACCCTTTCTCCTTCAGTTTAGATTGCTCTTCCCTCCTAGCAGCTTTTTCTAGCAAGGTTTAACAAATCACTGCATACATTACCTAATAGCTGAAGTGCTAAAATAATCACCTCTCACTGCTCTGTATTCATAAAAAGACCTGATCGTGTTCTATGGGTAGGATGGCAAAAAAATCCCCTGGATGATGCCCATCTGCATTTCAGGAATGAGATTTCCTAAATAAGTGAACAATGAAAATAACAATACCTGAAATAAGATCATCCTAACCCCATCTGAAATAATTCTAACACAAAAAAAGCGCTACACTCATGAACACCCAGCTATACCTTTCCAAAATCTTTTAAAACATTCTTGGTGTGAAAATCTCATGGCAGGGGGGCACTTGAGTGGCTCACAGGTAATGCTGGCCCTTTTCCAGTCACTGCCTAACACATTGCAACGGGATATCCAACTCCCTACTTGTGTCCGCTCCTGCTATTTGTCAAACATGGCACACAGGGCCACAGGACACAACGGATTTCACTCTCTGCTTAATGAAGTCAAGTATTTCAGAGAGTAATACACAAAAAAAGCATTATGATGGTATAGCCCCCACCTTCCACACCCAAAGGACAGGTAGGATAGAGTTGCCTTCTACAGGAAACCACTGGTTCTCAAAACCAGTTTCTGCAAACATTAGAAAAACAGATTTATTCTCATCTATGGCTTTTAAGAGCTATCCTAGCTAAATGCATTTACAAATGTAGCTGCCCTGAGGACAAAGGGGCACACCCAATCCTTTCTAAGTCACAATTTCCCTTCTACTCTTTTTTCCCCCCAAAGCGTAGAAATTTTGTCCCAGCATGCACAATCACAATCAGTGCTGTAGTGGCTCAGCTGCATTGGTTAGTGTACTCTAGGGAATCAGCCAAGATTTAACATCTTGCCCACACCACTCACTCTCGG
Source organism: Falco cherrug (assembly GCF_023634085.1). Lineage (NCBI taxonomy): Eukaryota > Metazoa > Chordata > Aves > Falconiformes > Falconidae > Falco > Falco cherrug. The sequence goes on from NC_073698.1 coordinate 24,705,090, forward strand.
AGATGATTATTCTGTGTATAACCTTTAAATTTTTAGATCCCAGTGGCTTTTGAAGCTGTATGTGTAGAGATTTAATTGGGCTTTTCATGCAACCTTACACCCCCACAAAATTCCAAGATGCTTTCCAAAAGCTTAGTCTCAATCTGCAAGATTACACAGCTTGCAAAGACATTGGTAGGTGCTAGAGCTAATGATGCTTTTCCTGTATCTCCTCAGAATACCCTTCTGTTTCTGCTAATTATACTTTATCTTCACTAATTAATTGTTATAAAGGTCAAAGTCTAAAATGAAGATGCTGATGTTCCTAATAAAATAATCCCCAAGATACAGGTCTGGGGAGATGAGATGGCTTCAGACCAAAAGAAACAATCGACTGCCCATGCGGAGCAGAGGGATGCAATGAGGACCACCATAAAGCTGGTTAATTGCAAAAAGGGAACAGAAAACACAAACCTATAGTAAGGGGAACACTGGTTCTCAGGGGTAAGTATCATGCAGTTTTCCTAGAGAACGTCAAAGATGAGATTTTAGGGAAGGCCAAAGCACTGAATTAGCAACAGCGTAGAAAACACTCTTACTTCCTCACTCTGAAAATTCTGACATCGACCCAAAATATTTAAGAGCTTGCACTGCAGAACGCAGAACAGCACTTAAAGGCAAGTGGGGGTCTACTACCCCTCTCCCCTAATGGGTCTGCGCTGCCTGGCAGTAATGTGCAGCACAGATGGTGCATGGATGACGTATAGACAACAATACCTTCTTTTTCATCAGCCTCTGACACCCTGTTATATACATCCTTGTTGGATAAAGAATTCCCATTCATAATTACTCTCTGAGATCCAAGAGTTTAAATTTCAAAACTAATTGCTATGAGTTACATAAATACATGTTTTCTGTCACACAATAATTTAGTTGCCACAGAGGTGTGTAACTGTAATATCGCATGTGGTTCATAATGGATGACAAAACTAATGTGAGTCATATATGGTCCAGTTTTAGCCTGGAATCAATCCTAAACTATGTGGGGCTTACGTGATTATGTTGTTATTCTGTTGTTACATCTGTCAGCCTTTATATGCTGAGCATGATGTTGTATGGTATGGAATAGATCCCCAGGAGTCGAACACATTTTGAAGCCTTTGCCAGTTTGACAGGTCAAGTGGAGAACTGGGATACAAGTCTTAAAGACAGTACATTCTTTGAAATTCCATGAGAATTCAGAGAGAAGCAGAAGAGACATCCCAGTTAGTCTCTCCACTAATTAATGTCACCACTAATTTCACAGTTTTACTTGAGCCTCTTATTAATTTGGAAAGATTAATGACATGTCTTTTGACCAGTGGTTCCACACACGGATGCCAGCCCAGCATACACACAGGAGGAAAAAAACTACAGGTGACTTTGGCAGGAGGGAAAGATGCAGAAGAGTTAGTGGATGGGTACGGGAAGAACATCCCTCCCTAGGAAACAGCTACACTGTTTAAGGGACCGTCCTACTTTCAGCTGGGATAGTTAACAGTGTGCTTCTTGTAGGAAAGAGATACCAAGCTGCTTTTACAAGCCAGTTTTCCTGAAGGCGAGTAGCAGCTGGTATGTATCTTACTTGGTGTCTTACAGCCGACAAACTTTATTTCCCGGTGCAGCACATCCACCCTTGTAAGAACAACCTTCTCACGATTTCCCCGCACTCCTAGCGGTATTCTTCAGTAATTTTAAAAACGATCTAAAAGAACATGAATGGGTTTAAGTCTTTCATGGCTGACTCCTTTCACACATTACTGTCAGCTGCGGATTCACCGCAGCCTGAACCCCCATCTCTGACCAGCTCCTCGCAGCGCCAGCGGCCCCCGCAGCGCCACCCGCCGGCGCCCCCCGGCAGCGGAACGCGGCTCCCGCTCCCTTCCCCACAGCGCCCGGCGCTCGCTGCACTTTCTGGCCCACCCTTCTCGTTCGTTTAGGACCCGCACCCCAACCAGGATTTCAGCTGAAGACCTCCCTGCTGTCAAGTGCTACCGGCGCTGCCCGTCTCCCCGACTCCCCCCGACGGCGCACCCTTTCACACTCCATCTGTCCGCTCCGCGCACCCAGCACCTGCACCCCCGAGCGGGGCTCTCTGGCCCGGGACGCGCTGCCCGTCCCGGCGGGGAGCGGCCCTGGGATCGTGTGACACAGCGCCGAGGCCATCTCCAAGCGCCCGCCGTAGCCGAGGGAACGGCCCGCGGCCGCTCCCGCCGCTGGCAGCCGGGCTCCACAGCCGGGGCCCGCCTCGCCGGCTGCGCCCCCGCCCCACAGCGCGGAGGCCTCCGGCCCCGCCTCCCCACCGAGCGGGACACCGGCCGGCTCTCCTGGGGCTGCCTCGCTCTCCTGCCACCGTGCCCGGTCGCTCCCGCTTTCCCCGAGGGGCCGAGCGCGGCCGCCATGCCCGGCTCACGCCCGGCGCAGCCCAGCCCACCGCCCCCTTCGCCGCTCCGGGCGTCCCGGCGGGGAGGAGCCGCCCGCCCCGCGCCGCGCAGGCACCTCCGGGCGGGGCGGCGCGGTCTCGCCGCTGACTGGGAGAACCAGGGCCGCCTCCGCCTTCCCCCTGCCCCGCTCCCCCCGCGGCGGCGGCGGCGGGACCCAGGTGAGAGCGGGGCGGTGCCATGCGCCGCTGAGGGAGGGCCCGGCCGGTCGCGGCGGCGGCGGCTGGCGGTCACGAAGGAGGGGTCGGGCGGAGGGAGGCCGGGCTCAACTTGACAGGAGGGAGGGAGCGAGGGAAGGAGGCGCCGGTGGCTGCGCTCGCCGGGCGCGGGTGAGTGAGTGAGCGGGCGGGCGGGCGAGCGGGCGGCGGCCGGCGTGAGGAGGGAAGCGGGCGGCTGAGGCGAGGCGCGGCGCGGCCCCGGCGGATGGCGGGCAGCTGGAGCGGGAAGGCGGCGCTCGGCCGCGCCCCGGTTAACGAGGAGAGGCGGGGACACCGGGCGATCCCCGGCTCCGCGCCGAGGGCTTGCGGCGTCGGCTCTTCCCTCGCGGCCCGGAAGAAAGTTTCGGGGATGCCGGTGAAGTGGGGGCTCCCCCTTTTCCCCTCAGCCGCCCGCCCGCGCCCCTTCGCCCGCTCCACGGAGCCCGGTCGCCAGCCGGCGGCCGCCCGCCCGCCGTGCCGCCCCTTCGCTCCGCGCCCGATCGGAGACAAAGCCGCCGCCCCACCTGCCGCCCCGGCCCCTCTGCCGCCTCGGGCAGCCCCGCGGCGCGGAGGGGCCCGGGCCCGGCTGTCCGGCCGGTGGCGGCTGTGTGGAGGGACAGCGGCCCGCTGAACGACAGCGAACTTATTTTTAGATGTGCCTCTCAGCTCAATGCATCTTAAAAATAGCACGGTTCTTACTGAAGGAGTGGGAAAGAAAGTGGTTCGGCAGGCCTCGTGGTGTTTGGTTGGTTCTTTAAAAAAAAAACAAAACCACCCGGTTTTCTAGAGAAAAAGCTTTGTTTCAGTGATATAGGCAACTGTGGGACGGTTAATACCCACAGGTGCTTTCAGTGTCTCTTCATTAAGGTCGCCCCTTGAGCACGTGAACAAAGGTACTCATGGCTTTGTCCTCCGCAGTGTGTTCTCGGCAGGGGATGTGAGATCTAATGCACACCGGACTCGTGCAGTACTTTTTATAGGGTGACTCGAGCTTTTTTTGATCAGTTTCCTTAATTTTCTGCCCTGACACTTCTCTCTGGAATGCCTGCAACATGTGGGTGATGCAGGTTGAAAGAGTGCTAATGGGCTGCAAGGATCAGCGCTGTTTATTATTTAATCTTCTGCTTTTGTTTTAGCTACTGTATCTCAGCTGATTCTGGTGACAGAACCACCATAAAATAAACGGGTCTTATTGTGCCAAATGTGTAATACTACATAATTTGTACCAAGGATCTCATCATGATTGCTTACAAAGGAGAATTCTGACTTTTGTTTTAAAACCACTACAAATATATCGGAGACTTGTGTAAATGAAAAGGGAAAAGTGTTATCTCCAACAGGGAAAGGGATTTTAAGAAAAAAGTGTAAAATTGTAGAGTATTTTAGATTGGAAAGGACCTCTGCATGTCATCTAGTCCTGTACCCGCACTCAGAGCAGATCCAGTTCGATAAGGTTACTCAGACCTTGCCCAGGTGAATTTTGAGCATCTCCAAGGACAGAGGTTCCACAGTCCCTGTGGCTGTGGTGGTGCCAGTTTCTGACCACTTTTGTGGTGTTTGGTTTTGTTTTTTTTTCTTAATCTAATACCAATTTCCTGTGTTGCAATTTGTCTTTGTTTCCTCTTATCCTGCCACTGTGCACCTTGCATCCATACACAGGTGTTGGTAGTCATGTGCATCTGTAGTTCTCGAAGCTAGTAGAAACCACACTAGTGTTTTGGACCAAAGGGCTGATTGTTTCGTGACAACGTTCTAAGTATAATTGCTAGAGATTTTTCTCATAAATTGGAAATTTATTTTTCCCAAGCATTTGCTTAACATTTCCTGTTTATTTGAATGTGGATAATAGCAGATTGGCATATTAGTTTAAAATACATAAACACCTTATGAAGACTATTTGTTGTTTTCTTTTTTTAAATCAAATAAATATCTCAAATAATTTACCCACCTCTGCTTGTTCATTGGCCTTGTGTTCCTTAAACTGAATTTGAGACAGTTTGCTCTTAACTTTTGCTAGAGTCCTTTCACCATTAATAGTGTCATGTAGTCTCTTGGAATGACAGAGTCTACTCACTTTAATAGAAGGAAAGCTTTTTGGCTTTAATCTTGAAATTGATATTCCTTGGGAAGGGATGTGCCTTGAACAATACCGTACAACGTGTTATTACTGGGAAGTTGCCTTTGTACTGTATAGGCATTGTTTAATGCTCTGGAGAAGCTCTGGCTGATATTTATGATGCTGTTGATGTGGTAAATGATGTGGGCACCTTTTTTTGTCAGGAGGAAAAAAAAATGATTTTACATTGTGCAGAATAAAATAATCTTCATGTTCTTCATTGTGACACATGACTGCCAAAATTACCCATTTCTTAATTTGCATAAATTCTTGGGTGTTGTTGGTAATATTTTAAAAACAGGAGAATATATTTGTAATGTGATTTGTAGCATGTCACTTCTGGATGTGTCTGGGTAGAATTTCAAAACATTAGTATGATGCTGCTTAAAAGCAATGCTTCTGACTAACTCATGCTTTCCATTAAAGCCATATCAAATTATTTATTAGAAGTAATTTGAAGGCTGGCTGCACTGAATTTGATGATATTTGGAATAGTTCGATAAATAATTTAACTTACTTTTGCAGATAGCATCTGCCATTTTATAGTAATGGGAACACCTGACAGTTATGCTCATTGGCTTGTATTAATTGTAGTATGTTTCCACTCAGGAAGAAATCAAATGTATGGGTTTGTTTTGGGTTTTGGTGTGTGGTTTTTTTTTAATTATTATTATTATTATTTTATTTAGTCCTGTAATGCCTATGTGAGTCTTAGATATTCTTGACATGTATAAATCTCTTCTGCAGGCTCACTGAACTCTAGATGATATATTTGAGATTTTAAGTTTTACCACTACTAATATTTTGGGGATTTTAAGATATTTTCTGTTTCCAAAGTGGACTGCTTTGATTATGCTTTTCCCAGTCTGTGTTAGTCTCCTTTTAGCATGTTGTTATGGTAAAATTAATAAACTAACACATTACATTTCCATAAAGTAAAACTTTTTGGGGGGTGTGTGTGTATAAAGGCTTTATTTGATTTGACAGTATTTGAGAATGATTTGCTTTGTTGATGAAACAGTTTATCTTGGACTGCTAAGATCAAAATCTTGGAAGGGGAGTTTATCATATGTCTGCAAACAGACCAAGATAGCAGTCATTCATATAATAAATTTCAGTCTGAATTTGGAGAAGAACATAACACTGGGAATGCACTTGTTCGACTCATGAATGGTTTGCTTATTGTAGTGTGTACAGAAAGGCTGCCACTAGCTTTAATATTACTGTTGTAGGACAGAATTTAATCATGCAGCTCATACGCTTTCAATTTTATGGCCTGGAGGACTGAATGTTGGAATGACTGTGCTAAATTAAACCTGGGGTCTGTGAAAATGACTAATACCAGATGCCTTAGTAGGAATTTTAAGAACAAATGTGGAGATATAATTTGCATCCCATGTTCAAGGTGAATCCGAAGCTTTGTAGTTTGGAATTGGTTTAAAACCCAAATAATGTTTAATAACCTCTTCAGATGCTATTATGCATAATTATGGTAATTTTGGTCATACTTGCTGCTGATACAAGTAGCTAGTCTAGATCTGTGGCTGATTTGAGGGGGCAGCTAGTTTATGCAGGGGTTTTGTTTGGTTGGTTGATGCCAGGCTCTTTACAGACTGAGGCCAAATGCACTGAATATTTTCCACCAGTTTCAGTGATTAGGACCAACATGGCATTCGAGGAAGAGAGGTGCTTCTGCACACACACACCTTCAGCTGCAGTGGTGAGAACAGTTACCTGGGTGTGAAACCTGCCCAGTTGTGAATTCCTTTTCTGTTTGTGTTGGAGGAAGGTCTGGAACAGAAACTGCTTCTCAGAGAATCCTATTATCACCAGTTTGTAGGATGGTCTGGGGTGCGTATCTCAGCTTCTCCTGTGGAATTGAAATAGAGACTGTGGGCATGTTTGCTAATTAGGTCTTTTATTTTGGACTTCGGAAACTTGTGAAGTTTGTCCTCCAATGGCAGTTTAGTGAGTCTTCAAGTATTTTATATATAAATGGCATCAACAGACAACAAAGAAGTCTGAAATGACCCTCTAGCCTGGTATGTGCTTAATTGTGTCTCCTGAGCTATGGGCTTGGCTTAAAAGCAGAGGGGGAAGCATTGTTATAGTACTGTGTATTTCTGAATATTGCTCAGTTCCAGTGTCAGTATCATCTTGAATGTGGGATGCTTATCATCTCACATTTATTCTTTGAGCCCATTTCTGAATAATGTTAGATTCCTGATGTTGATGGCTTCTGGTAGAAGTAAGTTGTGTTCTGTGTGAATATGTATTTATGAACACGTCAAAGTAATATGTCTTAGAATGGTACCAGTTAGTAGTATTCAGTGAATACCTGTGAAGCTAAGCATATATTTCATTATGGTGTTGCTTAGGAATTTTTGCTGGCTTTTCTGAGCTTTATAGTCTTTGTATGCAGCCCAGTGGAGAGTTTTGAAAGGTTTACAGTTTGCTGGTGAAATTCTGCAGCATCCTTCCATGGGCTTTGACAGGCTCCGTGCTACGTTTTAGGACTTACATGTTTGAACTTTGACTGAAATTGCAGAGTGCTGTTCCAAATCAATGTTCCTTCAACTGCTGTGTGAGATGAATGGCTTTTATGTTTCTTTTTTCTAGAAGGAAATCCATTAATTACATACATTACCAAACTGGCCCTGAAAGGAGTGCCATGGCTCCTGCCCAAGGGTTCCATCTCCTAGACTAGAAATCAGTAGGCTGCTGTGCTAATCCCACAGGTCAGTAGGCTGCTGTGCTAATCCCACAGCAGTTCCACTAGTAAGTGATCAGTCACTAATATTTGTACTAATGTATCATCCAAACCCATTTTCCACAGAACAGACTATGTTTGCAACGTGACCACTGTTTGCTGGAGGCATTGCTGCAAGCATCTAATAGCAGGAGACTGCTATAGATGGCAGTGTCTGCTTGGAGAAACAAACGGTGGGAGAATTTTTGGTGACTACAGTCACAGGAGGTGAGAACTAAATTTAAAACCTGGATTTCTGTCCCTGGTAATTGAAGTTTTCTTCCCCAGTATAAACTTGGTAAAAATCATAGTTTATATTGACATTTTGTATATTGTCCATGTCAACCAAGAGTCTCCTTAGATCTTTCAGGCAAACGTCTGAAAGTATGGAGGTAAAAACATAGTACGTGCTCACTCTCATACTTAAGACTCAGTTCTTGAAAATTTTTACTTTAGAAAAAAAGATTCTCAGAATTCCCTCATCATATTTTTAAATGAGCTGGAACAAGCATGTGACAATACAAATAGTGTTACTAATGCCTATGAAACATGGGCTAATATTTCATGTTTCATGTTTATGTTAGCCCATGTTTCATGGTAGCCAATTTTGGTTTATTGCAGTTACATAAGAGCACAGCTAATTAAAGGACTTGGAAAGGAGTTTAAATACAAGTATCAGTCATCATTGTAAATGAGTGATTGTTAGGATGTGGATTTATTTTATTATTTGCATCATAGTATGTGGTTTGTCTGGAAGCAGAAGCTGCAAGGCCTCCAGACCAGGACGTGACAGGGCATTTAAACTTGGCATAGGATTCCATACCAGAGCACCTCTCTGGAGGAAGATAGAACTTTTCTGTATGCTGAAATGGCAAGGGAGCAGAAAACATTCAGCAGTACTATAGGATATTGCTGTCTTCTAAACTGAATACTAGGTGTATTCTTATTTAGATAGGGATTGGTGTTCAAAGATAGGCTTTTTGCACAACAACTTGTGGAAGGCTTTATTTGGGAACAGAGCACCTGTATTCATTCACTGCAGGACTTCCACTGTGATCATCATATGTGTACCTGACAAGCTGTATAAAAACAACACAGTGGAGTTTTGGGTGGTGTTTCTACTTTTTAGGGATGAAATCAGCTGCTATATCTTTTTTATTACTTAATATTTCCTTTCAGATGTCTTTACTAAAAATCTAAATCTATGCAAAAGCAAAAATAATTTGCATAGATGCTATTTTTTTTTGGAAAAAAACGCTACACTTTTGTACTTAGTGTAAAGAAAATACAAACTGATGCTTCCAGAAAGCAAGCCGATTCTCTTTTACAGTAGAGTCAGGCTTACTTGTTTAGAGTGACAACCTTACTGCTGCTGAGCAAGAGCATGACTTTAACCTCTGTGCATGTGATAAAATACCATAAATGATCCTGCAGTTAATGCTGCTGCTGAGAGTGAAATCAGAGACAAGTAACATAACTATTGTTTTTAATTGAACTATAGCAGTGTAGATTTTTCTTAAGCAGGTAATTTCATACATTACTGTTAAACAAGTAATTTTTAAAAACTTCACAGAAATCATCAGTCTCTCCTTTTTTTTCCCCATACCAGTGTGATGAGTTTTGAAATGTTAGAAGAAAAGTTGTATGCATTAACTTACTCAGAATTTGTTCTGAAATTGTTTAATGGGTCTTGGTTAGACTACAAAGGCACTTTCAACTTGGTTATTATTACGTGAACATTTTCACTACCTTAAGATTCTCTATTTTATATACATAAAAAGTTGTATGCCTTACTCATTTGAGATATTTGTGGCAATACATGTTCTGAGAGGGAAGTTGTTCTGGTTATTAAAAGTTTCATTTGACAATCTTTGTTAGAAGATTTATAATTAAAAAGAAAATAACGATCTGCATCTTTCATATTATATTTGCCTATTTCTTCTGTCTCCTGATTAACTGTTATCATCAACAGGAAGCCTGTCCTCCTGTGAAGTCTGGAGCTAGTAAAGCTCATTTGCTTATGAATTTTTATCTTACGGTTCATCTGATTGTGATCCAACGGTTTTACTGTGTTGAAGGCATCGTAGTTTTTCCTGTGTTCTCTGCTAATGTGTAATATGACATGAATCCATACTCTAGCCTTTATCTCATTCAGAGCATTTACTGGAGCTCTTCATCAGAAGCTTGTTCTTCACTTGGCCATCTGTTTCTGTAAAGCATGTAGCAATTTAGCTACCTTTGAGGTCGCTATCCTGTCAAAAATCAGTAATATCTGCCAAGCAGTTGAAAACTATTGGGAGGGGAACAGAGAGATTTTCACAGACCTCATGATCACGTAAGCTTCTTAGCTTTAGCAAAGCAGACCTGAAATCTGTATTTTAATTATTCTGCAGTACTTGGGATTCTGATGCTCTCCTTAAAGAGATATATCTCAAAAAAAAATAAATTGTTCATGTACGAGAACTTTAAAACATGTGTCAAAACCAGATAATATTTCTTGGAATGCCTAGTGTCAACAGTAGACTTCTAAAAATACAGGTTTATTTTCAATAAAACATCACGTACATTTTAATTATTTTTTTTCATAAATTCTAAGTTTTCATGGATATGTTGAAAGCAGTAATAGCTACAGTTTATTCTGGCAAGACATTTTGATGAGTGTGTATCTTACAGCTTAATATCCTGAATGTCTTTGCAAGAGTTTGCACAAGGAATGCAGAGTAATGTGTGGCATTGGGGCATCTGTCAGAAATAACATATGCCACAAATATAAAGCTCCTGCTTCTCCACCTAAAAATACTTGCGGAGTCACATGCTCCCAACATAATATTTGACTGTTTAAGTAGGGATGGTTTTTATGATACGTTATTTCAGTTCTGGCCTGTTACAATGTCATTTAACAATCTTGTCTGGAAGTCATATTACAGAATTCATCTTGAAATTAATCCCTAGCATGCAAATAGGAAATCGTCCCATAACAAATGAAAATCAATATGCTGTTTCTTTTCATTGCAGAAAGAAGTATGTAAAATTGTTTTCTGTCAATAATGATTAATCACAATTGAACCTTGCAGCACTCGGAAGTGTACTATTGATATTGACATGCTCAACGGTTTAGTTGTACTGTATAAACGGGAGATGAAAAGTGAAATCCCAAAGGGTGATATAAAAGGACAAGCGAAGGTTGCAAAAATAAACATAATTTCTAAATTAAGGAAAACTGATAGATTGATGTGAAGGCATTGAAGGGGGTGAGATTTGGATAGAGATGGGTTGAATGAAAAGCATAATAATGGATAAAAGGGGAGAAATTACTATTTAAGGAGGAAGAGAAGTGAGGGCAGGTAAAGCCTTTTGAAAATCAGTAGTATCCCGGTTGAAGTACAGCATATAACTCCGTGTCTACTAATTCATTCTTCAGAAGAGTCTGTGTTATTCTATTTCATATAAAGCTTTTTGAACAGCTTCTTACATTTCATTGCATGATTTGTTAGCTGTAACTAATTTTCTAGTCGTAAATCACCTAGGTCTGATGTTTCACTCTTCTCAAATTTTATCTTTTGAGAAGGAAATGTAGAAAACATTGTATGTCTCAGCAGTTAGTGTCAGAACTATGTGGGAATTTTGTATGGCTGATTTTCCCTATTTACAAGTAACACTGGAAGGTGTAACGAAGACCTTCTATCACTATGTAGGCTTACGTAAGCCATATGGCAGTGGTATTTCTTCCCCAGTCTTAAGCACGGCAAGGAAATGGGGTATGGCTGTCTACTGTAGTCTCATGAGAACACAAGCAGGTGCCCTTCAGAAATGTTGCTCCTGCAGCTCATAAAATGCTTACTGATATCATCTTGGAAAGTAAAAATACATCATTTGTTTCTATTTTTTGTATACATATAGTATCTTGTATATTTGACGGAAGACGCATCATAAAAGGAAGAGAGCACAGCTGCCTATATATTTAGGTCTGACTGTTGTCTTTTGGGTCAGATTGAATGTTTCTGAAAGGAGGAGGGAAGGACAGTTACCCTCGAGGAAGGTATGGTCCAACTGGAGCAGCTTCTGAGGTGTAATGAAAAGGAGGAAGGGGTGAAAGCCAGAAGCTGCAGTGCAGGTAGAGGTTGGGAGGCAGAGGAGCGTGGGTCTGCCTCCAGCAGAAGTCAGTCCTCAGTGGCTACTTCTGTACCACTACGTCTGCAGGTCGGGACATGGACATGATGCTAAGCTGACCTCAGTCTGGAGCAGCTCTGTCATAAAGAGAATGAAATCAGATCCAAGGGCAAGCTGACCGGTGAGCAGTAAGGACATTTGGGGTTTGGTACTTGGGCTTCTTGTCCTTTTGTTCTTTGATGTGGACATGACTCAGAAGTAACGGGGAAATAAATGCTTGGGGTTTAGGGAGCTAAAGCTGTAAAAGCTTATGCAAATACCAGTTTGTTAGTGATGCTATTTAAAAGAAGTTGTTCTAAATGATTTATTAGTCCTTGGAGGAGACTACATGGATATTTTTCTCCCTAGGAAGCAGCTGAAGATTGGTGGGTTGGAAATAAAGTCCAGAGGAAAGAACAGTTCCCACATGGACATAGTTATGTGTTAGATTTGGTTTTGAGCTTTTTTAATGGTGTCAGCTAGCAACAAATCGGCTTGGATTCTTCTTGTGTGCAATCATATTGTTTAAGGTTCTCATTTTTGTATTTTAATAAAATACAACTTCAGAGACCAAAAGCTGTAGTTTGGGGGTTTCTTCTTCACTCTCATTTATATATGTAACAACCTTACATAAAAATGGGATGGGGAAATAAGACTGTTCCATTTGAAGTCTGCATTGGGTTTCAGCTGCAAATGCTAATGCAATTTACACGAATATAAGGCCAAAGGAACAGTCAAGCGCGTGTACTTACCCCTGACAGTGCGCAAGTTCTGTGTAAATACAGGTATTTATTTATAATAATATGATGGCATGATGGGCTTTTGCCAGCTTTCTACAGAAATTTTTGAGTGAATTTACAATTTAAATTTATAAGCATATTTAAAGAGTTGTTTGTTGGTTTGTTGTTTTTTTTTTTTAATGTGTTGTTAATTATAAAAATGGAAAAGACTAAGATTCCCTTAGTTCCTATGGTCAAAGTTATTAGCGGAGGGAAACACACTGTGGGAAGGGAAAGTTGCTGTAGCTGCCTTTTTTTCATTATCTTTAAAGTAATGTCTATGCTGTCTTTTTCCTATCACTGCTTTCTTTCCTCTGCCTTGTAAGAATTGCTGTGGAGTCTTTTTTTTTTCCCCTTAATAATTCTGATCTAGCAATTCACCTAGCTTTGAGGTATATGGTAGCAGCATCTAAGATCCTGCTATTCACAAATGAGTCTCCATTCTTTGAACAATCTATTTGTGTCCCGTCCCTTGGGAGGATCCACATGCTGCCTCCAGGACTCTAGAACAATTTGTGAATGATGAAAGTCTGATGGTACTTAGGCCACTGAATCTATCTATAAAACAGCAGCATTCAAATGATGCCTGAAGCAATCTATAATATGATGACTCTGCTGCTTGTTTCTGTTACTCTTAAAAGGTGAAGGAAAAGAGGAAATGGCTGAGCTGGTTTTCTGTTGTTTCTAAAGATTTAAGTTGAGTAGGTGGTTCGGTTTCCCTGCTGCCCTGGGAGGTGGGGAAGAATAGATAGATCTTTAATATGCCTTGTAAGCCATATTCAAGTGTTGCTGTGGCAGGTAGTTCTTTACATACAGTTTGTAGGGTTGTGGAATTATTACAGTAACAGTCATGTTAGGTTAAAATTATAGATTAGTATTTTATTATATGATAAAAACTGTGTGTGAAAGAGAGCAAAAGGCAAGAAACTGCTACCTGTTGATAGAGTACTGTGATACTCTGCTGGGTGAAATGTTAAGATCAGTACGCTTGGGAGGTTACTGTGCTTACTAGAAATTACAGAAGATTCTGATTAACTTTGTGTTGTGTAATAGTCAGTGTTGATATATATTAGGATCTACTTCTTCAACAAAAGGAATCAAATAAAATCCATATACACCCTTGAGACATGACAGTCAATACTCCTCTGTGCTGATAGCTTAATAGATAAGATAGGCCCCAAAACTGTTTTTTCCTGACCCAACCGTATGAATTAGTTGTCAGCAAAGACAGGAAGATCTCTTGTTTACATACAGCCATTTGCTGTCCAGAAAGAGCAGAAATAGAAGTCGGAGGCTGGCAACAATGATAAATGGGCTTTGGAAAACCTTCCATATAAAGCAAGATTGAGAAGACTGGCACTTTTCAACTTTTTCCACTTAGAACTATATGCAGAATACTAGCGTTTATGAGGAAAGGGAATTGTGTGTTCTGTCTATGAAGTCAAAAAACCTCAAGTATGCAAGAAGTTCTTTTTAGATGGTGTGTTGTTTATGTAATTAACTGACAAAAACATCTGAGCAACAAGAAGATGCTGATATTTCTACAACAAAAGATTAGATGCTTAAATAGAATATATATGTATGCAATATATAAATTCAGTATTTTCTAAGTCCTTTCTACTATAAATCCTTGTGCTTCAAAATACAAGCAAACTAGATAGAACAAATAAAAAAGACACTTTCCCAATCCAGAATTGTCCACTGACGAGTTTCTTGCACCTTCTGTCAAACCATCTGCTACAGGCTAATGAACAGACAGCATGCTGGGTTTGATGAAGCACTTGTATGAGCTATTTTGATAGCTCCCATGTTCCTTTCAGTGGGAGCTCTGTGATTAATGAAGCCTGGAGTTAATTTTTGAGGGTGGGGGTGGGCAAAGTGTTCTTGCTGTGAGCTTCCACACTGTGGAATGCTGTTGACAGAGAGGGGTGATGAACCCACATCACTGTTTTTGAAGAATGTTTCAATGTTTTCTTATAAGCCTTCATTTAGCAGAAGAACAGCTCAGTAACCTCTGCCACGTGCCCTGGGGAATTAATGGCTAAATTGAGAGGAGTGCAGAGTTGTGCCCATTTTGAGCTGGGGGGTTCTGCGTAATTCCAGACATCATACATCACTGTAGTAAAAAGCAGATATCGGTGCTAGAGCTACAGCCTAGCTAGAACAAATAGCAGCTTCATTTTGGGATGTACCTGAGATACCTGTGTCTGAGGAGGCACCACCATCACCTCTTAATTATTCTTCCTGCTGCAACTCTGGAGAGGATATAACACGCATTTTTTTTTTTTCTGCTGGTGGCAGATGCTGATGTGTTTGAAGCTGTATACAGACTAGTAGAGAAATTATTCATGTAATTAATTAATTCCAACATATGCCCTTTTGAACTGTTCTTAAGTATGCTTCATAGGGTATTTGTGAGGGATCCTATTTTACTTTGTAACTTAATCATTCTTGCATTTGTCAGGATTAAAAAAGGTTGCCATTTGGTCACTGTTTAGTGATTCCTATGATTACTGTTGAAGTATGAGCTGCTTGTAAGCATCAGAGGTCCAATACCAACAACAGCAGGATACAAATGCCTGGCATCCTGCTGTGTTACTATGAGAGTTCTTAGCACTGCTGATGGCTTTCCAATGTCTAGACCTGGTTGTGGTCAAGGCAGAAGCACATCACTGAACACTGGTGCGCTGCTCTAAGGACAGAAGAACAGTGATGCAAAGGATGCTCTTCCTGCAATACGGTAGCTATGAGTTTGCGTGCTAGACCAGTGTTGTAAGCAGTTGGATTGGATGTGTGTTGGCCTGTCAAGAGTCCTTGCTGGAATCTTTTGCTAAATCACATTTTATCTCTTTTAGACGATAATATTTGGCTCGTTGGCATTTTGCATGTAGATTGACAATGCAATTATTTACTTTTGTTTGACTTTTTTTTTTTTTTACAAAGGGTTGGAAAGCAAGAATGCCCAGGTGTTCCTCAACACTGCAGATGCATGTGTGTTTCTTTGCTAGCAGCAATTCTGATGGCTTAAGGTTTTTGGTAAATCAACTATGACCTGGCGATTATGCCACTGCGAGAAGATCCACAAAGTGAAAAAACATTACGGTTGTATTGGAACAGTCTGTGCATTATGCCCATGTGCACTGTGTTAATAACCAAACTTTGATGATGATTAATTTTTCACACAATCTGATATTCAGCGTGTTATCTTTGATATATTTAATGAACTTTCCTAATACAGTAAGTTGTATGTAGATAGCACACAAACTGAAAGAAGAGCTATGGGTATTACTGATAGATCAACCTGTTTCAGTCCATGTTTTCTGTCCTAGCATAATTTGAGTGACTTCATGTTTTCAGTGTGCCTACTTTCAATAAACTGACCAACTTAGTTTACACAAGTCTCAAAGAGGGCAAGAGCTGTTGCAGTGCATTTGTGATTCCTCATCTCCCATAGCTGTGCATAAATCCATGAAAGTTAAAAGTAGATTCTGGGACTTTCTGTTCTTAATGTTACTCTGTTATGATCTCCATTTCACTCTGGCATCTCTGTGTAAATACTTATTTTTATTCTTTTTTTTGGTGAGGATATCAATTACACCCAGAAGCTAAAGTTGCTAATCATAGGCATTCTGGTTACTGACTAGCGTGTAATATTGCATCATGCAATTCTGTAGGGTCTCACCTTAATTTTTATGCAAAATATAACCAAATAATCTAAGGCTGATATGTTCAAATTTCTCTCTCTGTCTTCATCCCCTGCCCCGCCTCCATTTACCAGCTTAGATGCTTCAAAACCATTTGCGTTTCCTTAAGCATGTCCAAATTCCTTCAGTATTTGGGACGGGGGACACACGACACATGGGACAACAGTGACGGACATGAATGACGACAGATTTGAGTGTCTTAAGTATGTTTGCTGTCCCAAGCAAGACCATGTAAAGGGTAGCCATAGTTTCACCTGTGTGAGACCTGTATCCTCCTCAGTTGACACCTGGGGACCAGGATTTGCTGCAGCACCTCAACCAGCTTGAGATGCTTGTGTGTGGGCAATGTAAACAAGCCCCTGCTGCCGTATAAGAGGCTGTAAAACTGTTACAGTATCTCAGAGCTACAAAATCATATTGATTTCTAAAATAAGTCCTCAGAAATATCTTGAGGAGATATTAAGGTCAGAAATTTTATGGCACTTAGATGCTTTTAATGAGACTAGGGACATCATTAAATGAACTTTTAAGATACAGGCTGCTGTACTGTGATTTTTTCAAATTTGTCTGTGTCCTCACTGCTGCTGGAAGGAGCACTGCCACTAAGCATCACTGAGTGCATTAAGCTTTAATAGCTGTTTGGGCCAGATCCAGTCTATCATGACAAGGAAACTTTTAGATCAAAAGCATCTTAAAATTTGGAGTATAGTCATATCTGTCTTTGAATAGATAGTGTTGCTATCTTTAAGTTTGAACTATTTTATTTTGATTTAACTTCCATTTAATCTTAGCAGTCAGAACCAGGAGGTACTGCATCCAATAACCATCTGGACTTGTTTGTTTTCGGTTTAAAAGATTTGATAACTGTTTGTATGTTAATATGTATAGTACAGATTGTGGTGGGACAAAAGATGGGTGGGTTTTTAATCTAGAACTTTTTCATAAAGATTGAAAATAAGTCCCCTTTAGTTTGCTTTATTTGTCCTCACACTTCTGAGTATCATCTGTAGAATATTGCTCTACAATTTGAACAGAAGAATACCAATAGTGAGTCTTCATCATGCTATGTACATTCAGAAAGCCCTATGGATTTTGTTGCTGGTCCAATGAAAAAAATTGTTAGATGGGAAAGTAACCCTTCCCCGCATAGTCTTGTTTAATGTTCACCATAGGAGTCTTACCACTGGAATAAAGACATTGTTGAGACTTAGCTGCTGTTCAAAGTAAAAGATAACAAACATATCATTTTTTACATAACAAAGTCCAAATACCCAAGTTTGTTTAAGGAAAGATTTTCAAGTGGCAGTTTATTTTGTTTGCTGTTACTTTAAATAAACATTTTCTTCTTAAAAGAAGTATTTTCTGTATTATTTTTTTTATTAACTCCATCTAAGTTTTATGACAAGGCTTAACAATAAGGTTTCACTTCAGGATGCTGATAGTTTTCAATACTTTCAGAAGGGATTTGTTAGTATTATCAGTTCCTGTGGTTAGGCTTTTATAAAAAAATTCTGCTTATTTGCTTGAGTAATTACCATTATAATTTAATTAGGAAGTATAATTTGTGTAGGTAGGCTTACTCTGCTCTCCATTTGCATCAAAGTTAGAATGGGTGTCTAGACAATTGAAGTTCAAGCTCTGGAACATCATCCTAATTTTATGCCATAAACAGTCAATTAATGCAAGATGTATTTTAGTCATACCCTATTTATGGAGTTGTTCAAAGCTTGTATTTAGGAAAGTGACTGACATTTGAGGAAGAAGACTTTCTCCTCTGTGTTGTATCCATCTTATGATTGTTACCAAATGTTGAGCAGATACAAACATAGGGCTTGCCCATTGTATTCATGCAAAGAGGACAGCATGTGCTAAGTGCTAATTTAGTTCTGTTGATAAACTTCCAGCAGTGTTTCTATGGAAGTGTCACAGGACACATTCTCACGTTAGTATACGATGTTTTTTTCTCTTCTGGTATCGCTTGTGAAGCCTCTCTGGTGGGCACTGTCATGGCCTCAGGGCGTTGGGGTTAATGTAGTAGCCTGTAGAGCAGACTGCAGTATCCCCCTGTTGCAGTGATTAGCTTAATGGGGATCTGTTTGCCAGGTGAGCTTGGCTAGCTGTGATACCATCACTTCAAACGATTGTAGTCATAGCAAAGGGCTGTTTCTTTTTTCCCTCGTTGAAGTAATTGCAAATTGTACTGTGATTTAAGAGTACTGCATTTCATTGGTGGGGTTGTAATCTGTTTCTGCACAGCTGCAGCAAATTGTGTGGTTTGTATCTGAGAGGCAAGAATTGGCTCCTGAGGTCGTTTGGTGTGCATGCTATCTAGTGTATTAATGATGAAATTGAACCAAGAGCTCAAGTTTGCCTTGTGTGTGGGAGGTGGTCAGGATCATGCGGTTCCTCAGTGAGCTCTGAGGAGAGCACTGAAAATTAGTGACTTTGCCAGTGTTTGAGCAGGAGCAAAGAAACTGAAGCAGGAGGAGTTGCAGTGTGTTCATCTGAACCGAATTATAAGCGTAAACCCAGTGCCCTCTGTTGCTGGTGGAGCAGCTTCTGTCTGAAAGCAGTGCAATGTACTGAAGGTTGGTTGTTTTATGTCTGCATATGGAGAATTATGGTTAACTGCATGTATTGTGAGTGCGTGCTGGCTCGAAATACAATATGGAGGCATATTGATGTCACTGGTTGATGGGAAAAAGTATTTTAAATATAACTGCATAAGTTTTTCAGTGGAATTTGAGGCTGTGGCTTTCTTAGGCAGGACATTAACATCAGATGCCCTTACTGTGGGCTTAGTATTTTTGTGTGTTTGAGCCCTATCGTCAGGGAGCAGCAGGATGAGGTGGTTGCTGTGCGAGGGAGACGGCCAGCAGCCGAGGGTGACAACAAAGAGCGTAATCCCACACTACCCAGATAAGAAGAGTGGAGCGGTCTGGTGACAGTATCCAGGGGCAGCAGACCGCACCGTTTGCCAGACAGGCCTGCAGTCATGAAGTAAGTCCAAGGTCAAGTCAGCTGGTCCGGGCACCTGGCCAGGTGCAGACATACCTGGAGCATAGCTCAGGCAGGGACCAAGGGCAAGACTGAGCTTCAGCGTAGCTCCCAGGCAAAAGAGGGAAACCCCCGAGAAGGCTTTTTGTAGCTCTTTCCCACACAGCTCTTCGCACAGCTGTCTGGCATCACCGCAGCGGAGCTAGCCTCGAGCACAGCCAGTTGACTCCCTAGGAAGGAGTGAAGAGCTAGTGCACAGGGCCTTAATGCTAACCTTTGAGTATCATCTCTTTGCCTGGAGAAGGTAGCTTCAGCCAGCTGTGCTTTCTTCTCTTGTGTTTGTGGACATATTCGTTGACATCTGAGGCTGTGAAAATATTAAAAAACTTCTGATGCAATTTGTTTCACAGTTTGCCCTATTATTTTCATGTATATTGATCTGGGTAGGAAGAAAGTGGATCCTAGTGGAACTCTGCAAGTGAAAATTTTGGAGGAAATAGCAGCACAAGGAAACTGCTGTGGCTTGCTCAGCTCTGTCATGGGATGACTTAAACCCACTCAGTACAAGGGTGATTATTTTTACTTTCGAGAGGCACAGTGAGAGTCTCCTGATGATCATACCAGTCCTTAAGGGAACGTTCACCAAAGCCTGCAGATCTATAAAGGACAGGGGGGTCTCATCCAAGCATAAACCACTAACAGCTTTTGTCTTTAGGTAATACCCATCCTACTGCAACACTCTGAAATGTCTGATTTTTTTGGAGTTTCTGTGGTATGATAGCCCCTTCAGAAAAGTGAATTCTGCTTTTTTTTTTTTTTTTTTCCTTTTAACTGTGGTGAAGATAATTCATGTTTAAAGGAAATATCATACAGTTCATCATTTTAACAAGGAATGATGAACAATATTAAGGACTTACTGGGAAGGTCCAGGAGCTCTCTGTATATATCACTGTTTCTGTGCTGGTAATACTATAGTTAGATTTTTACATATTAAAGAAACCTTAGGAATTGCTGCCAGGATGATAATTAATGATATGCTCAAAAGCACAGCTTGGATCAGTGCTCCCTAGAGACCCCAGCAGAGATACCACAAGTTGAACACCTTTGTGAAAAAGCAAGTGTAAGAGTGGGGGAAACATGAAATGTTTGCTGTTCTGCTTTACAAGCTGAGGGAAGGAACAGGGCAGCATAAGGTGTCAAAGATGTCTCTTTTGGATTAACGAGATCCATAAACAATCCTCACAAACCAGAGGCGGAAGGAAGTATGATTGTGTAATGGAACAGCAAAAGGAAGGTGAAAATTTAACAGGATCAAGAGTATTGGAGAAACACAGGAAAAAGGGGTGTAGAAAAAGCAAATTAGAGAGAAAGAAGAGAGAAATTAGGAAGAAGAAACTCACTGGAAAGGATAAATAGTTGGTCCAAAAGCTACTAGAAAAAGTTGCATTTATTTTGATAAGATGCAAAATTATATATATAACAATGCTAGAAAACATGAAGAAGGGGTAATAAAACATTGAATTAAATCGTATCTTCTGCAAATTGTATAGTACCAAGAAGACTATCAGATGCAACATTCTTAAATTAAGATACTTGCTGAAAGCAAGTGATTTCATTCTAAAGCTTAATAGTGATTTTTAAAATTTATGGGTTTGGAAAGGTGGACAATTTCCCCATTTTTATAAAGGCCATAGGACAGGTATTGCATCTGGACATTAAGTTTCATTCTGAATTTTGCTGGTTGTGATTCAAAGCTACATATTTATACTTAGCAGTAAAAGAGGAATTGGTTAGTTTTTAGAAAAGTACTGTCTCAATATTGCTAAGCAAATGAAAGTTTAATGATATCCTGGAAACTGTATGGCTTATGGTGTAATAAGACACACGTCTGTGTTCATGGTGTAATAAGTACAACATCAAGTAATCCAACAGCTAAATCTAATATTATTTTACAGATTCACTGATTAAGGCTAGGAAGTGAAGAATAGTGTTGCCATGGTGAAGTCTATACAATAAAGCACAAGGAGAACGAGCTAGTGAATAATTGATACATGTCTAAGATTAGAAACGATCATTTACAGTGTGCTTTTTGATATTCATGCATGCTTTTTACTTCAAAAAACTTAAGAGAAACACATTAGCATAGACTGTGACAGGTTTTTGCATAAACTTTTAAGCAAAATACCAGTGGCTTATGTGTGCTAGAACACACAAATACACAAGTTACTGGCAGTGCTAAGATTGAGAATTCAGTCATAAACCAAGAAGTTTAAAAATGGAAGGCTTTTAGCATGGGATGTGTTTGGCCAGGCTGCATCTATTACTATATTTCTTAAAAATATTACAGAAACAAGTAAGATTGTATGTCATAAGATTCAGTAAGACAAGTTGTAACATAGTGCCTGTGTGCTTATCTCCTTCTGGTTTTAGTCATATAAAAGACCTCTTAATTTAGTTTTAAAAGCTTTAGTTTAAAAGTAATTTAGTAAGGTGTCCTAGGCCATCTTGAATTAAGGAAGAGTTTTACAAGTGTCCTGATAAAGCTTAAAGACTCGCTTTTTCAAAACAGATAAAAATCTCACTACTGTTGCGAAGGTATTGCTGTGTAAAGTAATGGAAAGCTGTTTACTGGGATAAATGTTGCAGATCTGCTGAAGCAAAGCACTGCAGGCATCATGCCTTTGTAAACAGTTTTGCTTAATATTGGTGTCATTTATTTTTATAAATGTGTGATGGAAATCAGTGAACATGCACAATAATTCTAAGTACAGTCCAGCTGCCCTGTAGCAAACTTTACTTGTCACAAATTTCTTTTTAGCAATCCCAGTAGCGAGAGCTATTTTTCATTATTAATTAGCCCCATTAAAATAAATAAAATACATGCAGTTGGCTCACATACAACAATCCTGAGGTGTTGTTTTTTCTGCTTGCAAGCTGAAGGAAATTATTTGGGGTGTGTGTGTGGAACCGATAAAAAGTAATCTGTGTATAAATATTGTGTGTCAATTTCAGATTGGTTTTCATTCTTGTAATGCCTCAAGTTTGCAAACCATGTTATAGTAAATGCCTCATTAAAGCAAACGTCTCCATCTTCTCTAGGGTAAGTTAAGTCATAGCCAGCTTATGACCATATATTGAGAACTTTAAAAAGGACCAATCAAAATGAATCAAAATTAATTCAGTAGTTACTGTGAAAAGGTCATGGCAAATATCAAGGGATAGAATTGAACAATGCCTTAAAGAAGGATGGCAGATACCAGCATGAGGTTCAATTTCAGTTAATTTACTGCCCAGAGTAAGTGGGTAGTATCATACAGCATGTAACAAAAAGTTCAGATTTGTGTTACATGATGAGGCACTTGATTTCCTTCATTAACATCTAAAGCTTCACAGGCTTCCTGTGCATTTTTCTGCTTAAAAACAGGCAAACTGCCACCAATGATTATAAATTAATCAAGACATGCAAGCTGAGAGGAAAAGCAAAGGGGTTGTCTTTCTTAAACATGGTAGGGGTAGAGAATCATAGAGGTACTGGATAGATATAAAAGTGATTAGCATTTTTGCCAACTGGTTTGTGGTATGCCTAAATATTCCTATTTCCCATATTTAAGGATTAGGTTTTCAGACTTTATTTTTGTTGTGCATCCCAGAACTGAATCAAATGTAAAACCTGCACTGGTATTTTATACAGTGATGGTTTTACACAGACCAACCATGGTCTGTGTAAGAGAAACTATATTCAAAACGTGTGTGTTTTTCATGGTTGTGTTATATGCACAATGCTTTAGCAGTGGATTCCTACTGAACACAAAATAAGCTTTGTGTTGTGTCTGAAGCAAAGATCCATGTGTATGTAGTAGTAATGCTTTGTGGTGTCCTTTTCAAACAGATCTTGATGTAGTTGCTTGGGGGAATGGTTGCATTTCTTCCTGCATTCTTCAGTCAACATTACATTGGATATTGGAAAACAGCCTTAATAACTGCAAAAAAGGGCAGGATTTTCCAGTACACTGAAGGTCTTGGATATATATGTGATTGGAGAATGTGAACTTGATAAATGTACCTTTGAGAAAAGATTTGCAAAGTTTATTTTTGAAAGAGGGGAGTTCTAGTTAGGCAGTTAAAATAGAAGTGAAAATTATACAGATCAAAAGCTAATAACTGTAATTAACCTCAAAACTGAAAAGCACTTATCTTTTAGCATGGCCCCTTCATTAATGGGAGACTCTTCAGTGAACGGTAGCTCTTGTCCTTGCCTTCCTTGGCTCGTCCTTGCCTTCCGATTCATCCCTTTGAAATGAAAGTTAGAGAGCTGCAAACGTTTCCCTCTGGATATTGGACTTGGCAGTTCCTTGTGTGCTGCACCGAGCTGGGGGCATGGCATTGGCAGGAGAGGTGCGCTTTCTGCGACTGGTCCTACACCATATTGTGAAGAGACTCAGCTGAGTAGAGCTGACATGGGCTGGATTTTGAGGTCTGTTGTTCAGTCAAAATTATAAGCAGTGAAGGAAAGCTGTGCTATTGCATAAACACTACAGACACAAATATTTTTCCTTAATTAGCTTTTCAGAAACTTTGAAGTAACATCATGGAAAAAATGGCAGCATCAAAGCCTGTCCGTTTATGTGCACATGCCTCCAGTGAAGGCAAAGGGGGTATCTTCGTTTTAACAGATTGGTGAAGGGTTAAGCCTGTATGTCAGCTTCCTGGTTTTTGTTGTTTTTCTGTTATATTTCTGTGGAAATTAGATATTTTTTTTTCTATGCCTTATTTCCTGTACAGGTTGCTAAGCATCAGTAAATGAATTCCATAAATGTTACTATCTATGATTTGCATACAGGAGAACATTAACATTGAAGTTGCATGCATTTGTTAAGTATTTGCTCAGATTATTTCTTTATAATTTGTTTCTTGAAGAAAAGCAGAGAGTACTCTAAAGCACAGATATTCTCAGCTGTATTATGTAGTTTTTCCAGCTGTTTTTTTTTAATAGTGATAGATGTTTGTCAGAGGCTTCAGAGCCAGAGATGAACAGATCTAGATCTTCCTCCAAGTGGAGAAAAAAGATGCATCGAGGGCTCTGCTCACTATTAATACTTTGGAGAAAAGGATGTTTTGTTGAGATAGATGTTCATCTTGTTTTGTTAGCCTAAGTTTTTGAATAAAGAGTTCATTGCTTAATTCTGAAGCCGTTCACTGGCAGCATGATTAACGGTGGTTTATTGTACAACCAAAGAAAGCAATACTAATTGCAAATATAAAGGCTTCCTTACAGATACTTTCTGAATTGCTTAGTTTTCCTAAATGAAGTCATCTTTTAAATAATTTTACAACTGAAGGGCTTTTTCCTTTTTATTTTTTTTTTTATTTTTTTAAAATTTACCTATTGTTTTGGAAGTCTTTGTGATTCTGATTGTCATATACGTGACAGCTAGGAAGTACAATGGCTAAAGGTGTTATTCAGAACACTATTGTTATCAAGTTTGGGTACCTGGAGTTTGGTTTAGCAGATTATTCGTATTCAGAAACCTTGGCTCTAATAGTTCAAATCTTTCACTTCACATTGGGATTGGTATTTATATTTTGTCTTTTATTTTGGCATTAAATATTTTAATAAGTAGGTTGGCAGCAAACTGATTGGTATTCCAAACTAAAAAAAGTTACATGCTGCTACTTTTAGTCTTTCTTCTTAATTATTCACTCTGAAGGCCTGTATGTATAAAAAGAGATCAACTGTAAGTCAAGGGGAGGCGTTGCTTCAATGTTGTTTAGATTATTCAATTTCTGCTCTTTTTTATCTAAAATAATAAAGAATTACCTGAGATGGGAAAAGAAAAAAGTAATGCTGTACTACAGAATTTGCCTATTAATTAGATAAAGGAAATTTAAATTAAATTAAAGAGATGGCTAATTTTATAACATGAAGGTAGGTACTGGCTGCAGTGGGTATTTTGTTTATATTTTTCCTTAAGCTGCTTTGCTGGGAAAAAAATTATCATAGAATCCTAGAATGTTGTAGGTTGGAAGGGACCTTAAGGCTCTCCTAGTTCCACCCCTCCTGCCATGGGCAGGGGCACCTTCCACTAGACCAGGTTGCTCAAAGCCCCATCCAGCCTGGCCTTGAGCACTGCCAGGGATGGGGCAGCCACAGCTGCTCTGGGCAACCTGTGCCAGTGCCTCAGCACTCTCACAGTGAAGAATTTCTTCCTAATATCTAATTAAATCTGCCCTCTTTCAGTTTAAAGCCATTCATTCCCCTTTTGTCCTGTCACTACATGCCCTTGTAAAAACTCCCCCTCCAGCTTTCCTGTAGGCTCCTTTAGGTGCTGGAAGGCTTCTGTGAGGTGTCCCCAGAACCTTCCCTTCTCCGGGCTCAACAACCCCAACTCTCTCAGCCTGTCCTCACAGGAGAGGTGCTTCAGCCCTCTGATCATCTTCCTCTGGACTTGTGCCAACAGGAGCAGATAATGATAGGAAAAAGGGTCCCTGGAAAGAGATTTCTGTTCCACCATTTTTGATAGCCATCTTTCAAATTGTTCTTCCTGCTTGTGCCTGCAAGAAAAGCTGGGAAAGTTTGGGTCTGAATCTTGTTCATGATGCTTTGTACAGACTGTGTAAGAGTTTCATCCAGAGTTTATTTATTGAGAGTCGCTGTGTCTGGGTCACTGAAGTTGCTTGCATATCTGATTAATCAAAACAGAGTGAGGAAGGAGATCAGAAAAAGGAAAACTATTTAATGAAATGCCAGTTCAGAGATCAAATTTAATTAAAACTAGCAAAACAAAAGTAGCAGCTCCTATCTGAAAACTATTGCAGCCAGCTGCATCACAGAAGCCTACTAAAATAAATACTAGATTTTTGGCCCCAGTTAAAGATCCAAGTTTGTTTATAAGAGGATTATTTTTTATATTTTTGTTCAAATGGACCTCTACTTCTGCTGTAGTCACCAAACCAACACTTGGTGCACTATTAAAGATGCTTGCAGTAGGACAGCAAGCCACAGAACTCTTCTGGGAATGCAGCGCTGTCCTGCTGGTAGCAAGAGCAACACCACACCACCGTTTATTTTCCATTTTAGTCATGTATAGAACGCTCCTTACCTTTTACACAATAAAGTGTTTTCCTGTTATTACTTTGACTCCCAATGAGGCCATAGTTATGTGATCACTTTCAGGAGGAGGAAATCAGTGCTAGTGCTGGAAAATGAGATCCCTTCATTCTACGTCCTGCTCTGTCCTGCCAGCTCTCTTGTGTTGGCCGTGCTCAAGTCTTCCCAATAAAAGTTAATGTGAAGTAGAGGGAGGGTTGCACTTTTTTTTATTCTTCTTTCATTTGTTTGGGTGTTTTTAATCCTCTATGTCAGATGTTAAGGTTTTTTTAAAATACCATATGATTCTGTCCATTGCACTTTTGAAATCTTTGACAAATACAAATTATTCAAGACTGACTGGCAGTTTTGAGATTAAATTTATATAGAACTGTTGTGTTTTGAAAAGTTCTCTTCCAAAGTAGCCGGACACCAGAGAGTTTAAAACTAGAATGAGATGGCATTTATTGATAGTAATTTTAAAAGTTTTCCTCAATGTGGAGCTATCAGTGGCTGCAGGCAGAGGCAATAATCCACGTACTGCCACCCTGCCGGCAAACAAGGTTGGTCCTGGCCTTCACCTACAAATTTTTAATAGTTGAGGTGTTTATTTTGTATCACTTTATCTTGTTTTCTTCTAGTGAATTAAGTGAATGTTTTTAGGACCACAGAATGTTTATTAATGAACTGCCTTTGCTAATAGTAATCAGGTTGTGTGGGTATACAGACAATTGGTAAGGTGAACATTACTTACAAATTGGGTAAATGTAAAATAAACGTGACCTTATGTGTGTTTGGTAAGAAACAATTTGCTGAGTTGAGCTCTAGAGATCGTGTAGTAACGCATCAGAGAATAGTGCCTCTGAGTACTGGTATGTTTATCGACCAGTTTCAGACCGTGAAAGATGAATCTCAGACTCCTCATCTTCATTACACTCTTTACTGTGTAAAGCAACATAGTTACCAGAAAGGGCTCCAGTATAAGAGACCAGTATGTTGGGGTAAGAGTTGAAGTATAAATAAAGACCAATACTAGTTGCCTTTCAGAGCATGAGGAGAAAAAGCACGAGGACTGGAGATGTGTGTACAGCAATGGTTGTGCAGAAATGCTCAGCTGTTTTCTGAGCTGTTTGCGCCAGTTCAGAGCTGCAGACTGCTCAGGCCTGGCCAGGAACAACCAAACGAGAAGTGCAGTTAGTTGGGTAGATGCAGGCAACTGATAGAGCTCTGCTCCCTCCAGCACCCAAACCAAAAGCTTTATGTGGTGCTGCACAGCAACCACTGGTCTGAAGCAAGCGCTGATGTTCCAGGTGTGGCATTGCACTCCATGGACTGGCTCGAGTGCATCCCTGCTGCCTGGGAGGTTCTCCCCTCTCCATTAAATACTTTAAATAAATAGAAAAATACAAGTTCTATGTGAATATAAATGGATAACTTTCCCAGCTACGCTCATTCTGGTGGTGATAATCAGGTTTTGGGCAAGCATAAGAAAGGAAAGACTTCCAAATTGGGGAGGGTGGGGAAATCGTTAAATTAAATAGTTTTTTAAGAGCAATAAAGTGATACAAAGCCAAAAAGTTTTGGTTTGTCTTGTGGGTTTTTTTCTATTCAGTAATGTTTGAGGTACTGGTTTCCTTGATTATTTCACAGAATATTTATTTATAGATCTCAAAAATCATGTATTTTATCTTGTAATTTTCCCTGCTTTTAACCAGCATAAACTTAGTAAATGAAATCAATAACATTAATTTTATTCCTAAAACTCAGTCAACAGGCATTTTTATGTTTGACTTCACTTTTTTTATCAATTGAGCTTCTCAACATAAAGACACTAATTATGGACCTTTCTCTGTAAGTATTCAAAATATCTAGCTATTTTACTACTAACTTTTTTAAACAGGGATTTTTTATAAGCAAAGATTGTTCCGGTTTTCAATGGAAAGGGAAGATTAGTGCCAGAATAGCAAAGTATTTACATGATCCTCTGCAGGGATCAACATGTTCTCTGCATGAATTACTTCTCTTAATCATCATTATCATATTATGATCTCAGAATTAATTACAACTTTGAGAGGGAAGTATTTTAGCTGCCTTTGATTCATTCTTCTATGTTGTTTGTTACCTTCTTTTCTTAGTAAGTTACATTTCTCATGAAGAAAAGCAATTATTCCCTCTTGCACTCTTGGTTCCTGCATCTTTGGGTTTTTTTCTCCTCACTTTTAGTTACAAAATGTGACTGGTGCAGTTGCTGTTTTGAACCCCACCTTTAGGGTTGCTAGGCAGAGGAACTTCATTGCGTAAGTAACCTGTTACTGAACAGGCTACTGCAGCCCTAACCAGCCATCTAGTGAACAGCCAAGTCTTAAGGGAGATAACTTCTGCCATTTACTGTTTGGAACCAGACCTTTTAAACATGGAAAAAAGGAAGTGGTAAATTTGTTTTAAAATAACAAAACAGCTAAAGCGAAAGAAATCTTTGCCAGCAGAAAGTAGTACAAAGCAAGTATATAAATGCCTGAACATAGCCGTCAAAATAGTAATTCCTGAAAATGGGTGATAACATCATGCATTGCAAATGCTTGATGGCTTGCTTTCAGTTTTGAGATTTAGGGATGTGCATTTGGTTTGGGTCCACATCTGCCTTCCGGTTAGTGGGTGGCCTCAAATGAACTGCACAGATTTCATGACGGAGTTTCTGGTTTGTTCTGTGCAATAAATATTTGACTATAATAATTCGGATCTTGACATTCCAAATCAAACTGATTTCTCCATCCCTGGTAAATATAGATTACCAAAGTAGAAGCATGTGTGTAAATATTTCAAATACAGTAGTAATGGTTTCTGACAAATAGTACTGCAATTTCGGTTGGCAAAAGTTTGTGTGCCTTTCAGCATGTTCTGGAGATTATCTGACCATCAGTTCTTATTAGCACCATCTTAAAGTCAATAAACACAGAAATATTAGGAGGGAATCATGTGAAGCTGCATGCGGGAAAGGAGAGAAGCAGAGAGCAGAGCCTGGAACAATGGTGAGATAGTGGGTGTGAATTACAGGTGAGCAGACAGGATTCTGTGAAAACAAAACTAAGCAGGTACAAAGCTGTACAGAGCTTAAAGGTGCAAAGTTAAGAGACAGCGTTAGGAGCAGATTTGCAATAGCCAGTGTCATTTCCGAGACTAAATTTTTCCCTGTTGTTAAACATAAGATGAGCTGAGGAAAGCTCGGTTGTTCTTTCTTTGGATTCTGGTGAGTGTTGGCTTTAGGGTGTAGCTGTAGGTAGATAAAGTAGGCAGTTACTCGACCATTTGATGGGTGGAAGCAGCCAGACAGCTCAGCAAGACCTACTTTGATGCTGCCTTTCCTTTTCTTGTGGCTTTTCTTGAGCAGTACTTCAAGGACGGCAAGATGGCCAGGCAACAGGTTTTTGCCTCCTGCTGCGCAGCCAGGCATAGGCTGCTTTCTGCTGTCCTCACCTGCCGAGGGGCCAGAAAGGACAAGGCTGCCCCAATGACCTCCTGGGTGGCTTTTCTCAGAAGTTCCTTCATCTCAGCCCTACCGGTGCCCCCCCTCCTTCCTCCGTGCTGCCCGCTGCAGCTTCGCGTCTGCTGTTGCAAAGCTGCGAACTGGCTTTGTGAAGCGGCTGCTGGGCTGGCCGGGCGGAGGGGCTTTGCTTCTGGAAATTATACCATCTGGCCTTACACCAGGACGCTGTATACGGAGCTTATATTTAGATCACCTTGTATCTGGCATCTGGACTGACTTTATCTGCATGCTTGGCAAGACGTGGTTGGAGCACTTTCTTTAGTGGATGATACTCGACGTCATGCCTGTATTGTCAGGTCTCAGTTGCCACGGTGAAAGACTTTCCGTAAAAATAGTTGTTCTTTCTTTAGAGCTGTCCTTCCTATTGGTGGGAGCTGCGCGTGGGATGCCAGTTATTATTGGTGTCTATTAGAAGTATCAGACACAGGGAAGGCTGGTAAAGAACATTTTGCCCTTGTAATTGGACAGATCAATTCTGACCATCGGCAAAGATAACGCATGGCAGGTCCAGCAGCACCGAGTATACTGATACTGAGCTACATTGCACTGTACAGCTCAAGTTTCTATAGGGCTGGGTTGTGGGGTAGTTTGGTTGTGGTTTTTTGTGGGTGGGGTGGGATTTTTTTGGTTTGTTTGTTTTTGTTCTTTTTCAGTGTGTTTTTGTGTAAAGGCATCTTTGTCACAGCTGAAGGACGACAGGAGCGGGAGGGCCGGGCCGTGCTGCTGGAGGGCCAGCAGGGGGCGTCGGAGCGCCACGCCGCGCCCCCCCGCCGGGCCTTCGTATCCCGAGCGGGCGCCGCCGCGCCGGGGGGTGCCGCGCCCGCGTGTGATGCCGCAATCGTCACGCTTGTAACTACTGCTTCGTCTTATGAAGATTATTTCAGTACTGCCCGTTAGGCAGTAATATCGACAAGACCATTGTGCACCTGCTGAGGGCGTTTATTAATTTTTTTTGCCTCTTAAGAAGAGAAACGCAAATCCTGCTTTCTTAGGGAGAAAAAGTGGGGCACAGTGGAAGTGCAGATGATCTGTGTGACTTACACGTGTTGTATGGCACGTATTTCTGATCTATGAAAGTCATGGTTTGGTGTAAATAATACCTGCGGAGAAATAACATACCAAGAAACGTCTCAAGGATGAGTAAAAAGATAGCAGACAACAAATCATGGTGCGACACTCCACAGTTAAACTAATGATATCCATACTGTACTTTATTTCAGGTTCCTCTTTTTGAGCTTTTGTCAGGGTCAGGTTTGTGCTGTGGTTGTAGAGGGGACTGTGCCCTTCATATACTGGACTGAGAAGGTGGTGTGTCAGCGCAGGGTTGTAACGTTTGCCTGGAGACTGCTTGATTCGTTTGTGCCGGTTCTTTGAAAGGGTGTCCGTGAAAGTCAGTATTTACAATGTTGCCTGAGAGTCTGTTATGGAAAGCACTCTCTCTCCTCATGACCCCTTTTCTCCCCCCGAAGTGAAGGGAAATTACTTCAGGCTACCAGAGATTGGAAAGTGCAATTCATCACATGGATATGCAAACCCAGGCAATTGCTTTTAAGATGCAGTCCCTCCTTACTGCACAGATGTGATGTATGATGGAATCAACCCACTCTGTTGTATTGATTATGATAACCTCAAGTATTCCGTGTTACTGGAATAACTCATTTTTGTCCAGAAATCTTGTAAGTCTCTGACAGTGTCTCGCAGACGCGAGCAGTCTCCTCAGCAGGCAGATGAGGAACTAGAGCAGTTTCTGGAACCTGTTAGCTCTACTGTCTGTCACATCTCATTTTCTAAAACCAAAAGGCATCTAAACAACGGGGCCTTATCTTAAAAATGTTTGAGTATAGCATACAAAAAGATACCCAAATTTGCAGAAAGTTTGAAGGAGCAGATGCGAGCCATGATTGCCCTGTCTGTCTCAATGAGTTTTGACTCAGTTGACAGTTTGATAGTTCTCTTAATGTTTGGGAAACCTGAACTCTTGCATAAATATACAAGAAGAGAATTATCCAGATTTGCAGTAGTGCTTCGTAAAAATAATTGTGGTTTTTATGGAAGTCCAGAAGGAAAGAAAGAGAAATACAAATGTATGAGCCCTTCATCACTTCACCATGTATTGTTAAGGGTGGTTCTTGTTGTTAAGGAAAGGGTGGCAGAGGAGACAGGGTTGTAAAACACCATTTTATGAGATAGCAGAAAACTGAGTATAATTTGATAATATCAACTCAGTAGATCTTTTAATTAAGTGCCTTATCAAACAGTTCATGGGGCTGACCAGGTCAAGTAATGTTGGAGTTGGATTGTCCGGTTTGCTGCCATGAGTCTGGAGTATTGAGATTAAGATATGCTGTTCAAAAGCCTGCTCTGTCAGCGCTATTGTTGTCCAGATGAGTTGTGAGACTGTCCTTGGAGGTATTCAGTGCTGTGGTTAGACAAGGCTCTGAGCAACTGCATCTCATATTCAAGTTAGCAAACAAGGTGTCTTACTGATGTCACAGATCTATGTAGCAGCATCACTCCTTGAGCTCACAGAGAACATCCAAACTGTCCTTACAGTTGCAAAATTCCAGTTGGTTTTGATAATTCAGCATTATGGGCCTCTAGGCATATCCATCATGAGACAGTGCTATTTCTCTGAAGGGCAGTACCCACATCTGCTGCTAGTGGTTTTGAACATGGATGTGGTGCAGGTGGCAGTTTCGGCTTCAGAACCTTTGTGCATGCTGGGATCTGCTCAAAAGTCTCAGATTCTTTTCCATCACTACCTTTTGAAATGACATTAAAACCTAGGACACACTGACAGTAACATGGCATCATATGATCAGTGTGTTGCTCAGAGGAGGAGCATCAGAGACCATTTCATGCTCCTTTGGTCTTATGACCAGGGAAGCCAGGTCATAAACCTGATATCAAATAAGAACAGTCCTGCTATCCAAAAGCCATGTCTGTGTTGGGATTTTTGAGGGCTGATGAGATTTCAGCCAGTCTAGGTGAGGGAGTGTTGCAATGCTACCTTTGTGCCACTTCCATAGAGCATGAGAGCAAATGGTACATAGCCTGTCTCAAAGAATGGTTATGGGTGACTAACTTTTGTTTGTGAGCCTGCAGTTTCAACTGAGATACAAAATTGGCTGACAGATGCCTGTAATTGCACCAAATAAAGTACGATGTTTCCTGTTCTAATGGGGACCTTGTAGTTATACCCAAATAGTAAAAGTAGATTCCTACTCTCAGCATTTTTATTTTCCAGAGACGCTGCTGTTCTTTTTACTTCTGCTTAAGGAATTACAGCATAACTCAGTTTCCTCTGTTGCTTATAGTTTCTGACTAGAAATCTACCAAAAAATAAAAACTAAAAAAGGTCTAGTTTGTGTTGTCAGTGTAAAGAAAGTATGCAATAATTGATTTAACAGCATCTGTTAAAAAATGTTTGGTAGATAAATACAATCTTTAAGGTCATGCTTTAAGACTTGGACTTTGTTTAATCTTTTGTTTAAATGAGGAGCAGTAATATGTCATGGTGTCCAGGTGACTGAAGGTTAAGACAACTCTTATTTTCCCTAGGTGGTTGTGATGGCTCACAATGCAAAACAGTGATCTCCAGGAAGCAAGCAAGATAGCATCCAGGGTGCTTACAGTTAACCCATCTTTGCCTGAACTAGAAAACTATTAATGAAAATTATATCGCAAAATTAAAGCATTAGAAGAGATCAGTACTGGAAACTGTTGCTTCAGGGAAAGGTAAGATTTTGCGTTCATTATCTAGTGATTAAGGATTTAGGTGGAATTTTTCTGTTAGAATGATAGTGAATTTTATGTATGAATGCATTTCTTTATTGAATACATGTGGCAACTATTACAGTTTTTTAGTAAATAGTTAAGTCTTTTGTATAGGTGAAAAATATAAAACGTGTATTGGAATTTGGAAGCTCATGTATATGGAGTTCTTAAGGAACAGGATTCTGTGCATGAATTTAATTTAGCATTTAGCAATGACAGGTTTGGGCTTCTTACTGCCTCACTTTACATATGAATTACAAAGCTGTATTAAGACCATCATATGGTGCCATAAGAATGTGCACATACCCTACTACAAGTATTTATGGACTCTGTCTTAATGTTAGTGAAAGCTGGCAAACTATTACCAGGAGTTGAAGAAACTTGTGGGTTTAAACTAATCAGATACAGTGCAAGTGTTTCGCTAAAGCCTTCCTGGGACTGAAATTCCTTAAAGAAAACGGTTGGCTATATTTGGTTGTATGTGTTTGAAAACAGATGAATAAGTATTTTCCATGTGTACTAAATAAGTATCTGAAATAGCTGCAATTGCTACCATGCTTTTATATCTCAAGGGACCTGGGGAAATACACAGAGCAACATGAGTACAAATTCATCGATGTCCTTCTCTTGAACAAAACAAAACCTTTTTTTCCTACTAACAAAGGTTGGATGCGTGTATTAAGCGGCAGTTAGTCCTCCTGGCTATATAAAAATAAGAATTCTTGGGGCAATTAATTTTGCCCTGTAATTGGCTGTAAGTCACGCCAAATTACATTGTTAGCAGTATTTCTCCTGGAGTACTGGCTTCCATAATGTCCCAATTCTACTCCACTGAAGAGTGAAATATTTTCTTTTACTTTTAAAGAGCAGTACTATAAAGGCTCTTGACAGGACCACGGACTTTTCAATCTGAGTAGTTATTTTTATGTTCTTTACTGATTGCTTAATTACAGATTTTTCTCTGACTTTTCAATCTGAGTAGTTATTTTTATGGGTTTTGCTGTTTGCTTAAATACAGATTTTTCTGTTTCAGCTTCTCTAGATTTTTGTATGATGGTTTTCAGTACATTGGGACAATTATTATAATACCATTTGTTATTCAGTGCCTATTTTATTTTAATGTAGTCTTTTTTTAATATCCAAGACCATGCAGATCAAAACAAATAGAATGGTGTATTTATGCTGTAGAGCACAGACATCTGTAAATGTGTGGCGTATATTCTAGATTTATATGACCATTATGAAGATGGTGATTTTCATTGCCTAAAGATAAGCTGTTCTGTGCAGCTGGGTTGTGTTACATGCATGCTGATGGGAAAAAGGCTCCGTATGGCTAAGTCTGTAAGTTCGGTTTGACTTGTGGTATGGCTCTAGGACACACCTCCACAGCAGCGTGTGCACTTTCAACCTGGGGTACCATTGGAACGTGCTGAAATTCGTGTGTCAGTCACTGAAGGGTGTAAGGGAGACATCTAACCCATTTAAAATAAGGCAGCCACAGGAGTCTAGCGCACAGTCACTAGGGCTGTAGATACAAGATTGAGCACGTATCGTTGCACCACGTGAGCCAGGATGGAATGAGTGGTGACTCTGGTCTGGAAAAGTACAGCTATATGTAATTACAGACTCTAAGCTGGAAAATGAGAGCACTGTTTCCTAGACTACCTTGCGACTAATTCTAGGACTTCCTACATCCCAGTTAAGCAAACTCAGAAAATACTAGATTTGACCACTTCTGGAGTAGTTTACCTGTTTTACTGTGCCTTGAAACAAGTGATGATACTAAAGTTTCTCCTTCACAAAGCGGGTTTAAGAAGATACTACCTCTCAGCGATTAAACTAATGACTTCTGAGTGAGAACAGTATCTCATGGCAGCAGGCTTCCCACTCCAATGAATACAAATTTGGCATATTAGCAGGTGTCTTGTAAATGTCCTTGAACTCAGAGTTGGAAATACATGAATATGCAAACATATTCATGGGCTTTTATTTTCTAAAATGGAGATGAGACCAACTGATGTGATGTGCTCATGTGAAATCTCTTGTCTTTTACAGTTTAGAAAAATTCCAGGGCAAGGAGGAAATTATTTAGGTCCATTTAGCTAGAACAGTGATGGGTTTTAATTACACTGGTAGCACATCAGAAAAATTAGCAGTACTAAAGTTTGATTAATCTTTCCATAGGTTCTCTCAGGTTTTGGAGGGTGGCATTGCTGGCATCAGCAAGAGAAAGCTAGGGGAGGTCATATCTGTTGCTACTCATAACTGCCTTATTTCCTCTTTATTTATTTTAATGCTGCACTATAAACTTATGCTCTTTGATTTATTAGATCTTATGATATTTTAATATAAATTTTCCAGGTCTAAATTGAACTCTTGTCAGTTCTGTGCATTTGGCTTTTGGAAGTAATGAATTAAAACTGTTTAGACTCAGAAAGGCATGTGACAAGCTATCTGGCAGTAATCTAGGAATGCAATTAAACGTGTTTAATTATGCACTTTGGTTGCTAGGTTAGAGTTTCAAAATTTTGCAAGGTCGAGACCTGACAGGACATAAAACCTCAACCATTTTATTTTATTTTAGTGCTTTGACTTCATGTTTTGAAGTTTGAGAACCTCCATTGTTTCTTCACTTGTTTCATTGTGAAGCTTGTGTTACCTACGAAGGTCCTGATTTTTACTTAAGTTCTGATGGCAAGCATTGGTTTATTGAGTGTCAAACAAAAGTGCAGATGCCAGTAGCTATAGGTTCAGTAAGTTGTTCTCCATTTCGATCTCCCTTTTTGGAGAGACTTAAGCTCTGCAAAAGAGTCCAATTCTCTAGTTACCTAATCTCTCTCTCTCTCTCTCTCTCTCTCTCTCTCTCTCTATATATATATACACACACGTGGATCTTAGTACTTCACAAGCTGGTGGATGCGATATTTAAAATGGGTTGGATTGACGCAGGGGAATATGTGAGTGCCATGTGCCCAAGAATTGAGATGGAGCATGGATAGACCAATAGATAGACCAATAGTTTTTTTTAAAAAAACAGCAAAACAAAACAAAACAACAAACCCAACAAAATTCACAACACCAACCCCAACACACAAAACCAAAAATCAACAACAACCAGAAAAGGAAGAACTATAAATAGATTTGTTTTGTTATTTTTAGAGATTCCTGCTGATTGCATAAAAATCACTGGACTTAAAAGGTCATACTACCAGTGCTCAGTATCTTTCAGACATTTGTGTTAATCTAGTGCAGAGATCCAAACGAAGACTGACACTTGGAATCTGGGGGAGGCAGTATCATTTTTTCCTAATTAAAAATATCAGTGTTCTAGCTTGAAATCTGTTCTGGGAAACAGATCAGCATCATTCATCATGTTGTTGCCAACAGTATTTCTATTGACTTGAATAAAGTAATAACATTTTAGGGCTGATAAGCATCATTTAATATTGCCTGAGTGGTTTTTGTTTTTCTTTTCTTCTTAAGGTACCATAGTAGTTCATGAAAGGAGTTTGTTAATATTAATCCCAGAAGAGTTCTTCAGACTCTTTATAGATATAAGGTGTCTGAGTGTTTAAATAATTTTGGTTTTGCTTGTGTTTTTACTTCCTTAAAAAGAGGAAGGGGGAAAAAAGAAAAATAAAAAGTGGGAGACCTGCATCTGGTATTAAAGAAAATATTTTTTGTTCAGGAGTGTGCATAGCATGGAAGATATCACAAGATAGGCAGCAGTTCTTATTGAAACAGCAAATACTTAAAAAAAAATATCATAAGATGAACAACAAAATCACAGAAAGTATGCTATTATTTCCAAAGTAAATATTTTACCAAATAGGGTTTTGATACAAGGAACAGGATGTGATACATACCCAGTACATTTTAAACACATTTAAAACTTCCTGACTTTGCCCTTGCTTATATTTAGATTAAGCTTAAATGGTTCCACTCATTGCTGTTTTACTTTGATTAAAACAGATAACATTACCCCCATGTAGGTGAAAGATTTTGGGGCCTTTTCTTGTATGTGTTCCTCCATACAGTAGAATAAAGGAAAGGCTTTCATTCTCCATTCCCCCCATAGAGAAATGAGCTAAAAAGTCCAAAGATACAGATACACGACTTTCTCTCAGTGCTTATGTGCTATTTTGGGATGTGTGCTGACCTACTTTCTATGTTTCCAGAAAGTAAGCTGAAAAATTTTAGCTCAGGTTGCAGAAAGATTTGGATTTATTTTTCAGTGGATTTTTGTACATCCTTTCAGATAGATACACACACACGTTGGCTAATGTGGGAGTTAATGTACACTAGCAAATCAAGATTGCCCATTTTGGTGCAATTTCAACAATAACAGCAGCAGAGATCTGCTGCTAGACACCTGCCTTTAGAGGATTTGATAGGAATGCATTTACAATCTGGTGGTGCTGTTATTCAGAGTTACATGATGAAACAGTAAGCTTTCAGTTCCCAATTTTGAATAAATTTGGTACCTAAGTAGAAAAATCCAAAATTGCTGTAAGAATCTCATCATTGTATTTTTTTTTCCAGTTTCTTCAGCACTGTCATAGAGACTGGAAGATAAAACCCCTTTGAAGCATTTACATAGAGCATCTCTTTATTCAGCATCTCTTTATTCAGCACCCTGACCATCAAAGAATGTTCAGCCCATTAGTTTGCCATCCCTGATTAAAATAATGATACAATGAAATTGGGAATTGTATGAAAAAATTATGAGAGAACAAATAATGAGAGATGAAGACCTGCTTCTGCCCTCTGCTTAGGGCACAAAAAAGTCATTAGTCCCAGCAACACTGCACTGACACGTGGGCTTTTCCCACCAGAGCAGCCTTGCTGGTCCTTTTTAGTTTATTTTGCTTCACTCACAATGACCGTAGTGCAGAAGGTCTTGATGTGGCATTTCTTTCATCTCACCTGTATGAGCATACAAAGTTTAAGAATGTCTAAGTCTCAGTGAAAGTCTGCAATTAAAGGAAAAGGCAATTTCCCTTGTCCTCAGAGGAGATGAATTCCACCTCGCAGAGCTACCTATCTCTCTCTTCACCACCACTACCATCACCCCCCCACCACCACCCAGGTGGAGTTTAGACTTTGGCAACTTAAGTTTTGAACATCTGCAGCTAGGTGAGAGAAAACCAGTCCCTTTTCTTTGCATATATCACAGCTAGAGTAGGGAATTTTGTTGATTTTTCAGTACTGATGTTTTACTGGGAAAGGCTGGACAGTGTAAATGAGGCCTTCAAAATATCACAGATGGCAGGTCTGTATCTTCCTATGACTGACATACAGCTTCTTATTTCTCTGGAAAGTATTATGACCTACCTAAGCTAACCTGTGGATATGTCATATGTACGTTTTTCTAAGATTTGATACTTCTTTTTTTAAAAAAATTACATTGTATAGCAGAAAGACTGTATACAGTACTTGTAAAAAATCTGGCTCTCAAATCTTCATTTATAGTTGATACTTGAGGTTTTAGCTCTGTGTGAGAGTTAAGAATTCTGTAGATTCAAAGCTTTTTTCTAGTTTTTTAAGCATTTGGATGATGTAAAATTTTCACTTATTAAGTATCCTCTGCATTCCTACTGCTTTACAGGGTATCCCAGGTTGGTGGGGTATTAGTAAATAATGAAGGTGAATCAGTATTACAGCATGATAGTCATGTGTGAATTGCCTGGTTAAGCACTGATGGTACAACAAAGCATATTTTTAATGCTGCTACATGGAAGGTAATACGAGCACATGTTGTAGGGTTACAAATACAAAACTCTTTAGGGTAGTAACTTGAAGGAAAGCCCAAGGGATAATTTAAGAAGCTTGTTTAGCTTGTCTGTCAGTGTGATGCTAAAATACTGTGCTAGTAAAGTATTTTATCCAGCGCCTTGCTATTTCCACTTAACAATTGAAGTATAAATAAAGGAGATAGTTTGAAAAAGAGGCCTGTGGAATTTTTCAAGGTCTGGGAGGGAAAAAAAACCCAACAAAACTTTTATACTGTGAGGCCTCAAGATTTCAGTCATGTAAATTAGAACAGAAATTTGCAAGATTAATTGATCATCATCTACAGATTCTTGTAGACTGGAATTTCTCAGCTTTATAAAGGCACCTGGAAGGTGAAGCTGAACTAGTTTCATCCAAACTCAGATTTTCTCACAAGAAGGAAATATTAACATTGGAATAGATGAGTTGTACCATCTTCTACTAAGAAAGGAGGAATATTGCTATCACAGTGGGACAGGCACTGCCAAAAGCTAACTTTAACCTTGCTATATTATATGTATTATATAATTCAGTATAGCTAGTGGAGAGGCAGAGGTTATTCCTAGCCCTGAATCAATGGCTCTGTCCGTTGACTGTGAAAGAGGTACAGGAGTCTCAGCTTCCAGGCTGAAACTAGGCTTTGTGATTTAATTCCTCAAGACTCCAGTACTTTCCAAAAGCCTATCTTCAGCTAGCAGGAAAACTGCATCCTTCTGTATACAGTTGGTCCAGATGACCCTCGTTTATACTTACCTCTTTTGATGCTCCTGTGCTGTATTCTTTCCCGTGCAAGCAGATGTGCCCTGCTTGTTACACTTGAGAAGCATATGTGGGAATCTCCATTACTCCTGAAATGTGATCTGAACTTCACCCATTTCTCTGTGTACTTCCAATCTGTGTAGGAACCAAGGGGATCTCAGGTTATTTAGGTCCCCTTGGAACCCTCTATTAGTTTCCACCCTCCCCAAAAGTATTTATTACATTTACACACTATGCTGAAAAAGCTGTTTCTCTAATACACCACTGTTTTGAGTCAAGACTTGGAAGCATAGCCCCAAATAATTTTCTCGACCAAAGAAAGATAGAAATGATATGACTAGCAGTGTAAAGCGCCATGAGTAGGTCTGATCCTTGCTATCATACTTCTTCACTTCCACAGGTGAATGTTGTTCTCAGATGCAGGGTCACTTTATCAGCTAGATTTATAGTGCTAACATGACAATGTTAGTGCTTAACTATGAAAAATGTAAGGGTAATGATTCCTAACGCAAATTGATTGAAGTACTTAGTGATACGAGTCCTCCTGAAAATAACTAGTTTCTATAGTATTAGCACTTTTTCTTGGACGTTTGCATAATTACAGAAGGGTTCAGGAATGTATTTGTCATCTTTGCCTGTCCTAGAGACTGGTAACAGCTTGACTTCCCACAGATAAGCCAGATCATGGTATTCTGTGCTATCACAGGCATCAGTTCTTGAAATTCCTCTTGAAACTAATCTGAAATGTCAGGATAGTTATGTGAGCCGTGTGAGGATACTGCAACAGGGCTGCACAGTCTTTGTTCGAGTATCTTTGAATCTAGATTAATTTCAGGATTATCGTCCTGAGTCCAGATGAAAAACTTACTGCTCCTCAATATTTTGCTGCTCATCTTAGTTTGGGGGTTATAAAGCCTGCAGCTGAACTTGCAAGAAGCAGGTGGACGATGGTGTTCATGCACCTCCCTGACCCTGGAATGAATTACTAGAAGAGTTCAGTGGGAGTCTCGCTATGTTTTGGGAGCGTTGCGGGATTTATCTCCCTTTGGCAAGCTTTTTTCTCTCTAACTAAGCTCTTAATTGACTTTGTGTAAAATAAATTCCTCAGTTCTGAAGCCCTATATGGAGATAGCAGTAGAAGACAGTAAGGAGTGGAAGGGTGTTTCCTTTTCTTGAGGGAGCTGATACAAGAGTTGATTAACATTCACAGTCAGTGGGCAGGCAGGTGCCAAAATATGTACTTGCTGCAGTGAGTGTCTGACTTAAACTAGGTTATTGTGCACTTTCATTTAACACTAACACTAAATTTTTCTCAGTTGTTTTCGTAAGTGTTACTAGTCAGAATAAGGTTGTGTCGTCTTAGTTTAAATTTTACCAGTTGCACAGCTGACACTCAGAAAAGTAAATGTGTTTCTGTTCTGGTTTTGCAGGAGTGATCTTTCCTTACTTTGATTGCACACAGTAATATGTGTGTGTATATATATACATGGTATTTATCTGGTGAGCCTTGGGCCACTGCAGCTGTGTGCAGGGACGCACTTTCAGCAACATGATCCCTAAAGGGAGCAGATTTCAAACACATGATGTCTTTTGTCATTCAGCCTGTATTACAGCACTTGCAAAGGGGGCAGAACTATTCTCTTCTGCCAATACTGTTTTGAATGCATCTACTGTCATTCTTGCAAATTAACTGTTGTCGAATTAGTCTAAAATTGTAGTTAACTCTGGCCAGTACATAGTTGCAAAGAATCTTGTCCAAATTTTAAAATGTTTTTCTAATTCATTCTTGTTTTGCTTGTACTAATAATAAGCGTGACCACTGAGTATCCTGATCTTGAATAATCAATACACATCTGTACAGTTCTATTAGCCACATTTTATTTTTGTTTTTTTTTAAAAATATATATAATGCACAGGCACAGTCCCTTAAATCTAGCATTGGTATGCAGGCTATATAAATTGTGTCAGGTTTGTAGCAGTGTAAAACAGTACAATGTTTTTCCATTCCTGTCCAGGAACAGTATTAAGGCAGGATTTGGATGCCATCTTATCATGCAGTTTATGCCTTAACAAGTCAGAGGAAAATAATCCGTAAAATCGGGAGCTTTTAATATCATCGTTTAAAAAGGTGGTGCTTTTTAACTGGTTAGGTTCTTGCACTTCTTCAGGAAACAAGGTGGAGGAAAGAGAACCCCAAAATACCTCTGACTTAAGCAAGTTGGTGCAGAGAATCTCATTCTTCCTTTCATGTTTTGTGTTTTTTTCCCCTCTTTTCAGTCTTTAAGCACTTGGAGTTCTTCACTTACCTTAAAGCTTGCTTTAGGGGTCAGCCCCTGCTTGTGCTTGCTGTTTGAGGCAGCGCTGTGGGTCAGTTACTTGCTGTTGGCCACTGCTTCCTGTGGTTTAGACCCTGAGTTTCCTCACATTCTTTCCTTTTCCCTGTTATTTTACGTGTATACTGGCTGTCATCTTTTATCTCTGAGTATGGGGAAAAAAATTACATTTAATATTATTTAATGTTGAGATAGCTGTTCCTTTCCTTGCTTTCTGTCTTTTTTTTTTTTCCATGACAATGTAAGAGGAGCTCCAGTCTGCTTCTAAATCCACATTCATGAACTTGTGTAGAAAAACTTTCCCTCAGCTGTTCTCATTTCTCCCAGGCAGTGCTTTGCTTACTGCAGGTGGGAGAGGGACAGGGGGAGAAGAGATGGGCGCAGAGCGGGAGAGAAACTGTTTATTTGCAATATGGAGTTAGATTCGGGAGCACAGGCAAAGCATGAGTAACCAGTTCGACTAATTCAAGTGCAGTTGATAAGAGAGGTGACAGACCTCTGTTCCAAGTCTGTACACAGAAAAATGCTTATTTTATGAAAGAAGTATGCTACTGTATTGCAGTGTTAGATGCAGCAAGTGGGTGTTATTAATACTGTTCAAATGCAAAATGATTATTTATAATAAAAGTACAGAAATTTAACATTGTACAATTAAACATGTACAAAACAGGTCTGGGGTATTTGTGTCCATATCTGGAAGTTTTAAAGATAATTTACACATCTGTGCTTTACAGTGCTGTAGCAATGTCATGTTTGTTCTTGTATGCTACCGACTTCTGTAGCAGAAGCTGAAGCTCATGTCTTTGAGGTTCTGCCTCAGTCGGGCATTCAGAGTAGCTGGTAAAGTTGTGTTCTGTTGTTTCTAGAGCTCTGGCCTCAGGTGGAAAACCTTCATTTTCCTATTGATTGGTCTTGCACTTGGGACAGTTTTATAAGTAGTCCGGAGGAAG
The DNA here is from genome assembly GCF_023634085.1 of Falco cherrug. Taxonomy (NCBI): domain Eukaryota; kingdom Metazoa; phylum Chordata; class Aves; order Falconiformes; family Falconidae; genus Falco; species Falco cherrug. The sequence continues at coordinate 24,748,462 of NC_073698.1, forward strand.
CTGAAATACAGCCAAAGGATATAGAGAGCAAAATGAGTATTTCCCTAATATGAGATAGAGAATAAAATTAAGTCAAAGTGTATATAAGTCTGTATGTTACACTTCCAATGAAAGGGGATGCACTGAAAGCATGCCAGACAAATTTAAACCTATTTCCATGTGCCAGACATCAAGAATATGCATGTGGTTCTGACTCCCCTGTGAGTGTGATAGTTGGGAAGGAGGATGATTTGCTGACTGATGGAGGTGGAATGCATTTGTCATCTTAGATCAAGATTTCAGATGCTTTTGTAAAGACTGCTTTTGTCTCTGTGGAAACCGGAAGGATAGGCTCACACCTTGCAGTTTGTGTGCTTCTTTGGCCAAACATTGCTTTAATAGATACCTTTATGATCACTAGATGACACTGAGAGCACTAATTTAGAGAATCAGTTGAACAAAACTAGGTTATGTTTCTATTACTGTTAGGGATCCATCTATATTTATTGTGTTGTTACTGGAACTCCAAAATTATAGCTAAATGTGGCTTTTCTATTCAGCACAACATGCCACGCATGAAAATGAAGTGGGCTTTTCGGGAGAATATGGAGGAGTTGGAAAGCTACAGGCTCAGCATATAATCAAGCATACTGTGAGCTGATACCAAACAATAAAAAATTCTATGCTTCAATTCCTTTAATAGTAGTTATAAGTACCCTTATTTCTGAAAACAGTATGATTTGTGCGTCTGAATTTAGGTAGGCCTGAGTACACATGTAAGATCCATCTGTCTGGAGACTTAGGCAAAATATAGGTACTTTACGTATTTGTCTTAAATGAAAAACTAAGATGTAAACGATACCTGGCCTTTTGGACTACTACATTTCTGAAAGTGAGCAGGTGTCAATGTTGAGGATCTAGGGGACAGTTTGCCCCAACACAAGGGTACAGGTGAAGCTTAGAGCAATAGGAACTGGGGCAGTAGTGCTTTCTGCTGTTCTGGAACCCACTCTTACTAGAGGCAGCCCAGTTCTCCCACCCTTGAGAACAGAAGATCATATCCTTGGGAGGCTCAAAAGATATATATATTTTTTTTTTTTAATCCCAAAACCACAAGCAAGTTAGAGCTCCTGGTCTGGATCACATCCTTTGAATCAGAACTTAAATGATGCTGGAGAGAAGGCAGTCTTGATCCCTAAGATTTGAGCACATAGATTTCACTCAGATGTGAACTGAAGTGGAAGTAAAATGATCTGAATCTCACCCTTAGTAACAGATGACACAAAATGTTCATTATGTGGATGTAGGAGTACTATCCAGACTCAGAACAGGAGACACCTATTAAAAGAGTTAAATATTGTTACTGGATTCTAAGGCTGGTGATAGTTGTTACCTTCTTTTTGTTTGTGTGGGTAGCAATATAAAACTTAGCAGGTACTAGCTCAGGGGTTGGAGATCACATCGTGTATCAGGTTGTAACACAGAGCCTGTTAAAACCTAAGGCATGAATATTCAGGGAGGATGTGAGGAAGTTAAGTGACCATGCATTAAGTAGAGCCTGACATTATAGGAAGATGTGGAGCATAGGAAAAGTTGAGAAATCAAATCTTCACAAGAGGACAGAATTTTCTCTCCTCCTTTCTTTTCAGTGTGGTATTTATTTAAAAATATTTTCTGGAACACTGTTCCTGGTTGGGTTGTTTTTGTTGCATTTTTTTTGTGTGTGTGTGTGTCTTGCAATGTAGGAAAGACATGTGAAACCTAATTCAGGTCTGTCCCATTACATTGCATAGGAGAGGTTTGCTGAAGGGTGAGATAAGTTTGGGCTGCTTTTCTTTTTTCCTCTTCATTAACAAAATTCCATGTAACATAAGCAATCCAGAGTCTTGAGCAAGGGACTATTTCTGCCACAGGGCAGCCCGATCTATCATCTCATCCAGCACTGGATCAATGCAACTTTAATATATTGGATTTTTTTAAAGTCTGTATGTTATTAATAGGCCACAGATATATATATTTGCCCATCCATTAAAAACAGAATTTTCATTATCCTTTAATTTTCATGATAAGGAAAGGAAGAAGACTGGATTTCCTAAATGTCTGTGATCACTTTGGACAGTGGCCTCACTTAACAGCAAGTGTAGAATAAACTCTTCGTAGCTGATGGAAACTTCTATTAAAATGATCCTCTCTAAAAAGCACTTTCAAGTTCCAAACATTTTTGATTTTTTTTCTCTATAACCGTAACACTTTTTTTACAGAAGCTGAAATGCTTTGTTACTGTCTCACAGTATGTGCTAACCAAATTTAATTTATGTAAAATACTGAACACTCAGAAGTGGCTTTAAATAGAAAATCATCCCTGAAATCTGTAACCTTCGTGTTCTTAGCTTGCTTGCCCTTTCTACACAGAACACAATAGGGAAAACGGGGACATCTGCCATGTTTTATTGAGGACTAATAATACACTCTACTACATAAAATTCCTGCATAGCCTCTAGGTCTTTGTCTTACAACTGTACCCAGGGCTTAAGCCTAATGTCACAGATCGCAGTGGAATAATAGCAAGAACGATTTTGTAATTGTGAGTGTTACCATCGTGCAAATTCTGGCAAGTTCCGCCATCAGCCTTTGATATTTGGAAGATGCCCAGCCTCTGGGCTGCCCTTGGGTGAAGCCGTGTGTTCTGACAATTCTGAAGCCATCTGCAAGGAGCCCCATCAGCTGGCTGGGTTCCTGCGCTGTGCCTCTACCCTCTACACAGCCAGAAAATGCCTGTTTCCAGGGCTTGCACTGCTTTTCTGTTGGAGAAGGATCAGCTTTAAAGTCCTCATGAAGATACGGCTGCAACAGCTATCATGTAATGGAATATCAGCATGAAGTTGTTACAAATGTAAATTAGTATATGAATTGCTCTGCTTATAAAATGCTGTGACATAAGTCAGCATCCCCTCTTAGTATGGGAACTCTGCATTATGGATCAAACAGTAAGGGGCTAATACTATCTTAGAACCAGATTACAGCTTTAACCATAGATTTTGTTTGTTGTTAGCAAACAGGAGTATGACTAGAAATTAAATGTGCTTATTTTCTTTCAGCTGAAAGACAATGCAGTTGAAACACTCAGCCAAATGTCTTGTCAATATTAATCTATTAAAATCAGCATACCAGCATAGAAAGCAACTCTGGAAAAGCTGTATCCTCTTCTTTGTTTTATCTGTTTGTGTTTGAGAGAGGTGAGGAATTGTCTGGGCTGAAAGCTTATTTCTCTTTTATGTGACTGTAATTAAATATTAAATTATCTATCGCAAATCAAAACTGTAGATGTAGTGCATGATATGACTAGAATCTAATACTCTGATTTAAATTTATCTAAGGTCAGGTGTAGCCTGGCAACTAAGTCCTAATTGGACTATTCTGAGTGAGGTGTTTGCTACAAGGGTAGAAATCAACGTGAAACTGAAATGATCTCTTTGCTGGCATGAGAGTATGACCATGACTGGTTATTTGTTGACTTTTTTCTCTTATACCCACTGCTGAAAAACGATGCTTGAATAAAGGGAGGTTTTTATGTATGCTGAGGCAGTATCAAAATCCCAGTTCTTTGCCTGTAACAGCATTAGACTGGAAGAAATGGGTTAATTCAAGCAGAGAACGTATCAGATGTTCACATTGTATGGATTAAGACAAGCAGGTTATTCCAGGAAATTAAACAAATAATTTTTGAGTAACAGCTGGAGGGTTTGAATAGCTGTATAATTTCCTCAGTTTTTCCCCCTTTTTCTTCCATTGTTTAACTTTCATATTTGAGATACAAACCGAAAGAGGTTAAGAGTCTTCATAGCACCAATATGTTTGCCTATCTGTGACTGTTCTGCCGTGTATAGGGGATGAGACCTAGGTAGTAAGTGCTTACAGGGGAAAAAAGAAAAATTTTCTAAATGGGTATGTACTGTTGAACAGTCTCCTCTGGGCAAGCAGGTACCCAAGAATACTCACCTTGGCTGTTATCAACTTTATTTCTTTAAACACTTCTGACACCTGTAAAACCCATCCAAAATGCAGTAGATCGCCTAAACATTGCCTTTGTAACCTTAGTTTTGCGAACATTTTAACTAGGGGAAACCTAGCACAGTCACTAAAAGAAACGATTCATATATCCTTGTCCCAGATGCATACTCCTCTTTTTGTCCCTTGTGGCAGCATGGCTGAAAATAAATAAATGAAAGGTAACCTAAGTTTGTGCCATGGTTTGCTGGGCAGCCTCACAAAACAGGTGCTAATGCAACAAGGAGGGAGGCTCCGTGGGCCCCAGGCAAGAAGAAGGATGAGGCTTTATTAATTGAATGAATGAGTGATTGAGTGGTGGTGATTACAAACTTCCTAAAGCTCAAACTTTCCTTTCTTGCCATTGCAGTTCCTCCAGCATACATGGCTAAGAGGCCTCATTCTCCCTTGGAGGTATTTACATACCATTCTACTCTGGTATGTATAGCATGATGGGACATCTGTGAATCAGTGTACACTGATATGGAAGTTACTTTACCAAACCAGACAGGAAATCATTGTAGTGTTAGGGTTTTTTTCATAATACAGATTTTCTGAGCCAGCCTACACTGGCTGACACATTGAGAACACTTTTTAGGAAACCTGTTTTTATTTCTACTGTTGATAAGCACAAATATTTCCTCAGCTGCAAATGAGAATGACAGCTCTAATGCAGTCATAATAACACGTAGCTTACTGCACATGAAATGTAAGATTTGCTGCCGTATTATTAAACAAAAAGCTAATGATAATTCCTCCTGTGAGACAACCCATTTTTCCTTGACCAGTTTTGTAGCCTCAAATCTGTATTTCTGCATACAGAGTATCATCCAAACACAAATCAGTTATCAAACATCGATTTCCTTTAGCTTTTATTTACTAAACTTTAGTCAAAAAAATTAGTAATAGAAATTGCAGTCACTACAGTTGGGTAGTCTGCTGGAGGCAAGGGGTGTGATGTTCTTGTTTAGCCTTCAACCATAGGATAAACCCAATTATCATTATTATATTGATTGTTACATATACTTGCAAAATTGCAAGAAAGTACTGAACTACACAGAACCTACCAGAGAAGCCTGAAGCCATATACACCTTTGCCAGCCTGAAAATGTAGGCAAATTATAATTCCCATGCTTGTTTTTCATCATTTGAGCACTTCGGTGATTCAGTTCTGAATGTTACATGGTGATTACATTCCTGTAGTAATCTCCTCTGAAGGATCTTGTGTAAACCTTTGATGGGATAAGTAGATAGTCTTCTTTTATCTTCTGTGCTCAAACAACTGTAATAGGTTAATGACACGTTTTTAGGGTTTTTTTGGAACCATGTTGATTAGTCCTATTTTATTGGGGATCATGGTGTTTTACTCAATTCTAATATCATTTTAATCAGACTTTCAGATAAATGAAATATTTTCGAGTCTCTATTGTAATTTTCAATTATTTACTTATTTTTTGTAAAATACTTCAACCATTTGATTCTTGATTTCCTTCTGGATTCCTGGATGTATATGATAGGAACCTTGTGATTAATTGCATATAAGTTATTTCCACACATCATGCTTGCATTTTTTGTTTTTGTTGTTTGGGGTTTTTATTTTATTTCCATCTATAAAGGTGCAAAGCTTCTGTGCCTAACAAAATAGGAGGTTTGAGAGGGATATTGTCACTGCAGCCTTGGTGGAGAAGAATCACAAATTTTACCAAGAGTGTTCTTTTCCTTTCTTCCTGTGCTGAATCTTAAAATCTTTTTTGAATGCTCAGTGCATCTACTTTATTTCTTTGGTCTTATAATTAATAATCATAATCAGCTTTTCCAAGTCCCTCTTCCTCCCCCATTCCCAGTTTTGTTCTTAGTATTGTGTTGTAACTTATTCTATAGTGCTTTTACTTGGGAGTAGACAGTCAAGTTTTTACACGTATGGCTCAAAGATGAGAAAATCACCAACAGGAGATACATAAACTAAATCACTAAAAAAGGCTATGCAAATGGCACTTAGGCACCTTACTGCAACAGCTTTCAGACACCACAGGAACCTTCAGCTTCTCTTCAGCTGCTGTATATTCCTTTACCTTTTCAATTTTCAATTACTTGGCTGTGTTGACTTTTAGGTCTGAATGAATTTTCAAAGTATGTGTTCTAGAGTGAATTCTACAAAAGGCAATTTAGTGATGACATGTTTGGGGTTTTTCATCCATCCTCTTCTGGGTTTCCACCTGAAGTCCACTCAAGGGTAAACTGTTCTTAAGTTTCTGCGTGCCACTGCTGGATCAGGGACTTTCACCCTTTACAGGTCTCCCCCCATCTGAAAGAGATCACTATCGTGCTTCTGAGTATCCCAGCGGCGATTTCTCCTGTTGGAAATGTTCCACTTGTCATGAATATTAATTGGGCTGGAGAAGGTAAGATTGTATAGTGCAGCAATTGTATCACTCTTCTAATGAATATTTAATTATTTATACGTGTTGGAGTAGTTTCAGCAGGAAAAGTCAAGAGCTGTTTCCAGAATATCCTTGTAGCCTGGTGGTAAGGTCACTTACTGAAGATGTTGAAATTTTATTTAAAGCTTTTGTCAAATTTCTGTTTAAAGTTCCTCAAATGCCAATTCCTGCATTTGGTATTTGTCATTTCTCGGTCTTCACACATGGTTCAAATATATTTATATTTGTTCAGATTTAAGCACTTTCTGTTGTTTTGAAAAGCTTTTGATTGATTTACTTTGGTTTAGTTGGACTATCAGGAATGGACTGAATGTTTTTGTTGGTTCAGTCAAAGCTGAAAAAGCAAGTGGAATTGGAAGAGAAGGGGAAGCAAGGAAAGCTCCCCTGACCTGTTTTGGGTCTTTTTTATTAACTGGGGAAAAACCAGGATGAAATCCACAGATTCTACAGATTTGAAGGATGTGAAGGAAGTATTTTGGCCTCTAATGATGAAGACCAATGTCTAGAGGAAATTTTTAAAAGGACCTGAGCAATTTAACATATCCTTTGGTTATAACCTAATTCCCACCACCTAACCCCTTTTGGAGCCCAGTGGGATTTTCAGAAGCTTATTTCTGCATATAAACAGAGCTTATGATCCTTTGAATACTCAGTAAGACCAGAAATAATCCCTTTGCTATCTACAGTTAGTGTTCACTTGGTTTAATTTACTTTCGTTTAAATATTCAGTTTCTTCTGAATGCAGGGTATGATTTCTGGGTCCAATGTATTTAAGATTAGATTGTTATGTTCATAATTTCAACTTCCAGCCAGACACAATTTAATATCCAGAGGAAGAAGACAAAGACAAAATCTAGCAGTCTGTTTGCATTCTGCATTTCTATAAAGTGTTTTGAAAACTACATATATATATATATAAAGATATGTAATTTCCCCTCTTCCCTTCTAAAAGCATGTAGGTGAACCATTTATTTCTTGTCAGCAATAATAAAGGTTGTACTGAATGTCACACAAAAACTGTATTTGGAGTAGGCAAATGCATCATTACACCAATCATACGCAAATCGTACAACGTACCTTATCTTTAGGAAGGTAATTAAAGCATTCATGGTTTAAGTGTTTTAAATTATTTGGAGAAATCAAGTTCTAGCTCAGGTGTAAAAATCAGTTGGCCCTAGGTGTCTGTGGTTGAAACACTAGTTACTCTTACTTGAATTACCACTCTGCTGTATTAGGTGTATGTAATTAGAAGATTTGTTAGTTTTAATTTAGTAATTCATTTTGTCTCATTTATGATAGAATTCAAGTAAGAAAATCAGGTTCATGGAAAATGTTAGGATTTGTGCTTTCTTAGTTATGAACATTTCATAAATGGAAGATCATGTTCTTGAGAGGCCTAGAAGATTTCATTGGGCTACCTGGAACAAACCAGGAGAAGTACTTTGGCTTGTAGTTAAATGGAGAGTTTACAGACAGTCTTAAGCATATACATATTTAAATGGCTCATTTTTATTAGTCAGCAGTAACAGAGAGAGACTAATCAGGCATGCTGGCTGGCAGAGCCTTCATTCTGACTCCAGTAGGAAATGACATTATTGCTTCTTGAGGAAAAACTCCAAACTGATAGCTGTGGCCAGAAACACCTTTGTGCTTTGGACTGTTTATCAGTCTAAAACCTCAACATACTGTTCAGGTTGTACCTCTTCCCAGACAGGCCCCTTAAGGTTTCTGTTGGGGTATTTTTGTGTTTTCCCCTTTCTCACTCTCTTTTTCTTTTTTTAAGGTTTAGCAATACTTGTTTAGCTTGCCAAGTTAATGAACTGTTGTAGTCTGAATCCAACTCGGCCTCACACCAGGCACCAGTTGTTGCAGCACAAACAAGCTATCAAGCTGCAACAAGGCTTTTACCTTTGGTCAGATTCTGTGGTCCGTGCTGTTTCTCCTTCCTCCAGAGGTCAGACCACACTGCTCCTCCTCCATCAGACCCCCTTTCCCATCATACTTCGTGCTATTTAACTGCTTAGCGGAACGAGCTACAGCTGCACATCATCCATGTCAATCAACCCACTGCCTCTGAGGCAAGGCCACAGCTGGGTATTATCAATGCTAATCAACCCACTGCCTTCAGTCCTCTACAATGAACTATTAATGAACTGATCAGAGAAGTGCGGTTGGTATAATATAAACCATACTAGCTGTAGACAGTGCCTCATGTTAAATTTTATTTTCCCCTTTGCACAGATTGTGCTGCTGAGCTCAGGTTTGTTGAACTTCCTAATTACCTCAAAACTTTCAAACAAATGATTTCAGCATGTCTCCTCCCTGTGCCTTTCCCTGATGCAAGGAGGGGCGATGCAGTAACTCTACACCTGTTCCAGCACACGCCTATCAACTTGCTCAACTTCCCCAGCCAGCCCCAGTGGAGCATGAGAACATCTGAGATTGCCTGGTCTGTAACCACTAGTCCACATTACTTCTGGATGTTCAGATTGGCGTTGTGCTGGGGTGGCCTTAGCAGTTAGCACTCTATAATGGCTGTTGATGACAGCAGCTTGTACTCTAGGACTAAGAGTAAACTGAATTCCTATCAGACTTGTTATAAATCAACAAGACGGAGAAGCCTACCACCAGACATCGTGCTAGAAAATGATTTTAAAGGGAAGTTTCAAAGAAATGTTAGGAATATAGAGCCTATACATCCAAGGCGCCCTAAGAAAAGACCTTCTATATTTTCAGGTAGGAAATGCTATGTTAACAGTATGTTGGTGCAGTATCTTTTAAACCTTTTTGGTAATACTTGAAGGAGTCAGTAGCTGATTCCAGTCCAAATTTATTCTGTTTTAAAACCTAAGACAGTCTTCACAGATATATTTAATCAAGTACCATTTATGTTACGTTGTGTCAGCCATTAGAGCGAGATGGATCCAAAAAGAGACTTTCTTAATATTTTTCATTTCATGTTGCTTGCTTGTGTGGTTTTTTTCTTCTTTTAATACTTAACATTTAAAGAAAACCAGTTTTTTCTGTTTTTTCTGTAGAGATGCTTTAAACTGCATTTTGCTTAACCCCACTTATAAGCAATGCAGTCAATAAGTGCAGTGTAAGTATCTCTCTAGCTTCTGTAATACTTTATCTCATTGCTTTGCTGGAGGGGAGAGGTTTGGGGATACACAGACTTCTGCAGTCTAGCTGATTTTTATTTTTATTTTTTTTAATGTAGCAAGAAATTAACATCACTAAATAGTCAAATGCATGCTTTGAATTCCTGGTTTGCACTGGAGCCTGTAATGCCTGGAGTTAATAATTCAGTTTAACTCTAGTTGTTAAGAAGTAGGAACAAGGTGTAAGAGTGGATTTCAGTCAAGCTAGTGGCAAGTCTGGATTATTTTGTTTGGGATTTTTTTGTTATTATTATTTGAAATATACCTAAAAATAGGCAACAGATTAGCATAAGGACAAAGGATTCGTTGCAAAACAATCAGGTCATCTTCACTAGGGGAGGACTTAAAAGGTTTTAGAAGGAAAATAATATCAGCTTATCCCCACTGAAACCAAAGATGTGTTTCTGTGAGGCAATCAGAGGAAATTAAATCATTTATAGAAACAAGAAGATAATGTTTTTTAAGTTTCGGTATCTCTATTTCCAGATGAAAGTGAAGATCTTTAAATTTGATCTTTGAAGACCTATGAAGTATATTTTAAAGTGTTATTATTTAAATATTAATATTATATTGCTTAATGACAGCTAAACTGACAATGGCTACCTTCTCATGAGCTGAAACACTACTGAAGGAATGGGAATACAATGTTAAAAGATGACACAGGGCAGCACCATTTGTGTGGGATTTAGAACCTGCATTGTACCTTTGTTAAGATATTTGAAATATTTCAACACCTCAGGAAATAAAGCTTTTTTCATTCTTCCTCTTCTGCTTCCCCAGCTTAAAAAAATACAGAAAGCCTTATGGGATCTTAGGTGACTCAGACATGCCCAAGGCTCCTGTGCTTCCTAGTGCCTGAACAGGCTCTTCCTGAGGTGATGTGGTCTGTTGGTGACCGTCAAAGCACATCATTTTGGGCAGGGTAGACGCTCTGTATCTTACTCTTTCTCAGTTTCTGCTTTTTGCCTTTTGGCTACCATTTCTGCTCCTTAATTACTTCAGTATTTGGTTGGGGTTTTTTTTCCTCCTGTAGCTTTTAACATTTTTCCCCCTGTACATAATCATTTTTGTTAGAAAAAACATATTAAATAGCCATGCATTTGGTCTCCAACGCCCATGCTCTGTTGTGCCCACTCAGATTTCTCCCTTATTCTGTGATCTTAGTGAATTCAGCTCTTTTTTCTCTCTCTGTTCTCTTTCCATCCTCCCAAATTACCACACTAGCAGTAACACTCCATCGTTTGTGCTGTGTCAGAATGAGCACTTTAATGTAGTTTGTGTGTCTGGAGTGCTGCCATTACACTTATGAAATCCACTGCAGCTGTGTTACTGTACACTAAGGGCACTTAACTCAAAGGTAATGCAAATTACTTGCTATAAGCAATTGATGGAGCATGATGGAAAGATAGGTGTAGTCTTTCATTTGGTAGGTCAGCAGTATGCATGGGAGAAGCATTACTTGGTTTGCTCTTGAAAACAGGTTAACAAAGTAAGCTTGAAGTCCTCTAGACCATTGTCTTTCATGCTGTAAATGCAGGTTAGAATGGAAACAGAGCTGTGTCATGGAATCATGGAATGGTTTGGGCTGGAAGGGACCTCTAAAGATCATATAGTCCAAACCCCCTGCTGTGGACATCTTCCACTAGATCAGGTTGCTCAGAGTCCCGTCCAACCTGACCTTGAACACTTATCTTTAGATAGACAGATATTAAATATATTTATATAAATGTACATATTGATATACTTGCTCAGCAGTCTTTTGAATCAGTGCCAAAGTCCTCTGAAGAATGTGGTAATTCATACTTCCTTGTTTCAGCCTAGTCATCTATTTTTTTCTTAATATTAATATAAATGTTTAAAATTACATAATTTTGACTCTTCCACCTTCTTCTACTCCCCATATCTCTGCTTAGTCTTTTATATCACTGTGAACCTGTTTTAGCTTTAGGACAAGCTTGCAGTTTAGTCTGAAGTCACGTACATCTTGTTTTCTTTCCTTTTATTCTATCTTGGAAAGCTTAACTAATGAAACGGTGAACAGGGACACATTGAGACATGTAGGTGCAAGGATATAGCTTGGTTCATACATTGGGACTCTTGTTCCAGACTTGGCGCAGACTCAGAGAAGCATCTTGCATGCAATGGGCTTGTTTTACATTTTTTCTTAACTGTGATAGCTAGAAGCTCACTCTTTAAAAATGAAAGCTGAAACCTGAGAAGACAGGCACGTCTGTCTGTCCTGTTATCGTGAAGTTAGTCATTCACGTATGCCTGGGCAGGACCATCCAAACAATGCTGTCACTGGGTTGCGTTCATTTCATATGGCAAGGGAAGAACAGAAACTATGATGGCGAGGAGAAACCATGGCATTGCATGATGCAGGGATACGCTGCACAGAGATACCTTTTTCTTCTCTCAACGAAGTACTTAGTTTTTAAATTTGACATATTTAAAGCTATTGTATACTTCAGGGCTTGGTTAATATCAACTGCTGATACCTTATTTTCATGTTTACTATTTCACGTTTATGCTTTTTTGTTTGTTTTTAAAACAATGACAGTCACAAGTGACCATAATCAACATTAATAGGCCATTTATTGCCAATGGAGAGGTTTGTCGCCTTAATTAGTTGAGTTTGTACAGATCTGCTGACATGCCCTTAGCTCAGCATACTACTGTAGCCATGACTGAACCTTACCCTGGCAGGACCATACAAACATGAACAGTGGCTTAACTTGAAGATAAACCTGTGACTTGTTAAAGAGAAAAGAAAGAATTGTAAAAAGACAGATGGGCAACAATGGGGCCTTAGGAGGCCATGTCTTTACAGAAGTACCTAGGAAAGATAAATTGAACTAACTGAAGGGGCATAAATTTAGACTAGATTAGCTAAACGTCATTAGATGTCTATGCTGCTCATGTTCAGAAACAAAGCAGCCTGAAGAAAATAAGTCTGTATTTAGTAATTCTAATCTAGGGAAGTGTAGGGTAAGTTTTCAGTCTTATTTCTTTTTTGGAAGAAGGCTACTGATATTGTTGTTGAGTTTCCTCTTTAGAAGTGACAAAGACGTGAGATTTTGGCTGGTATTAATTTTCTGAAGAAAGCAGAAAAAACAATGCATAAATTACAAAGGTCAAAATACTAAAAAAGTGTAATAATTAAGTTCTACTTGGAAGTCATTTGTCTTGTGAGGTGGGGATGTTTTAAGTTGGTACCATTGAAAATCCACTTCTGGTACTGTCGTTAGTATCTCATAGGCTGTTTTTTCTTCTCCTTCTTCATTTTCACGTGCAAGTAGCCTGTATTATTGTTGAGTAATGCTTGTTGACTGATGGGTCAGTTTTGAAGGACAGAAGGTGAGAAAAATACTTTGGACTTTTCTGCCTCTCCCAGGCCTGGGCACACCTCCATTTCATGGCTGTATGCCTGCGTCGCTGGCATTGTCTTCACAGCCAGAATGAGCTCTGTGTGTTCTGTGGGACAACACATTATTTATACTTTTGTAAAAGCATTGTGATGTTGCTGTGAGTTAACATAACAAACATCAGTGGTTAACAGTACTTTGTATAGCTACTCGAAGTAAGAATGTAAGTTGTTAGTCTGTGATTTTACAACAGAATAGCTAGTATTCTGTAACAGATTCACTGCTTTTTTTTTCAGTGAAAGTATTGTCGCAGTTAGAAGTCTTGAGGTACTCTCTCAAAGCATTTCTGGAGTTCAGACCAGCATACAGTCTAGCAAAGTCACTTTCTAAAATAAGTAAGTTGATTTGACACCATATTTGTATGTGAATTAAAATACTGAAAATAATTTTTTTTAAAAAAGAAGGCATTTATATATAAGAAAAACATTTTAAAATGATTCAACAGTGATACGCATAAATTACTTAATTTCTCATGAGACGTGGGGATAAAACAACCAGTATGTATGATTTTTTTTTCCTTTTGACTGGCTACGTTAATTAAGAAAGACTTGCCAAAATCTAATTACTTTTAATAAGGATGCTTAAAATCATGGGTACAGTATGTGTCTTGATTCAAATGAGTTATAATGATCTGCATTCAGTATTTTAATTTGCTGAAGGTTTGAATATCCTACCTCCCCTCTGAATAAATTGTACTGCATGGTGTAATATATGCTTGTAATCTGCACAGGATAATTGCATTTCACTTACGGTGTCACCCTGCACGTTGAAGTTTGGTAGAATGGATTGGGTTGGTGCTGCATTTTGCAACTATCATCCACTGACAGCAGAAGGGAAGGCAAGACTGGCTTGTCCCAAAATTCTTCTCTTCCCTTCCTGACTTGAAAAAATGTGCTTGGTTTCCCCTTAATAGTGTTAGCAGGACCTTCTGCTGATGGAAAATGTGGTGTGAGAGGGGTGCTGCATTTTTTTATTTGCTGTTCATATTGTAAGCTGGCATGAGTTCCGTATGTTACTGTGTTTTATTGAGCCTTATGTTAAGATATGCCACCATGCTATAAAATTGGTACATTGCTGATTGAGTGTGTATCCACCCATTGATCTGGGTGAGTGACCACTGCTTTATTAATAGAAATTATCAAATTCATAATGTCTTGCTTTTGTCTCGGCCTTCTGTATTTTTATGTTTGCTTACTTATTTCTACATATATTACTTAATATACTTTTCAGTATCTTAGTTCTTGAATGTTTTTTATAAAGTGTAATTTTCTTCAGAAAGGATGGGTCAGTGATTCAGAGGAAAGGTCTGGATTCTGCGTTTTGAAGTCTGGTGTAATATATGCATGTTGTCAGACTTGTTTTCTTCTTGGGTTCACTGGTGTTTTATGGACTGTGGAGACTGATTTCCTTATGTTCTTGTAGGCAAATTATGAAGATGCTTCCTCACCTTTCAGTTATATTTGGGACATAAAGGAAGCTCTCTCTACGTCCACTGGAAAGTGACTTGAACATAAAGATGAGGGGGAAGATAAGGGAGGAAGGTGAGGTTAAGATAGGGAAGGCTCCATCTGCTGTTGTTGCTTGGATTTTTTTTTCTGATTTGTTGTTTGTTTTAAAAACTATGTAGTTGTCTCCTAGATTTAGATTGCCGCCATCAGTTGTTACAGGTGTTAGGACTCCATCTTAAAGCAGACGCCAGTATTAAAGTGAATGAAACCCATTAGACACACGGTAATATACCTCAAATCTTACGATAAGGGTTTATAGACTTTACCTGTCTGAAAGGCCTTGTGAAGCAATTACAGCACTTGCTTCCTGATTTCAGCACGAGTTTCTGTGTGTGCGGCTGTACAAATAACATGTGAAAAAGAATCTGGTTTGGTAACATGTTATGCCAGTTTGACCCTTTGGCTCTCTACTATGTCCTGCCTAGAGGATTGAAGTGTAGAGTGAAATCTTAGAACTTGTGCTGAACGCTTGCTTTCTGGGAAATGTAACAGACTTTTTTTTGTACAGTTACTGAATTTTCAAGAACGAACACTGAATTAATATTCAACACTGGTGGTATCTCCAAAAAAGTATGTTAATATAAAATATATTTGTTTTTCCAATAGAAAATCGGAGTCCTAAGAAACGGTAGCAAAATATGAAACACAGAAATGTTTAAAAAGATTTAAACAACAACAACAACAATTTTAGGAGTTTCTGAAAATACTTAATTTCAATAAGAATTTACAAATTTATTATTTTATTAATCTGTTTAGGTTCAGAGACTGTTTTGCCTGAAGATGGATGTAGATAACGAAATTTGTCTTAATTACAAAAGACTACTACTAATGAAACTCTTTGAACACAACTAGAGTTAGCTGGAAGACTTTTGTGTACTGCTTCTCATGATGAAAGATACCCTGATAGTGAAATGAAAGCTTTATGGCACTTCTGGTAAACTAGGTATAAGCAGATAGATACTGAGTTAATCTATTTATGTTTTCAAAAAAATGTCATCAACTGCATCTCATTAACTTTCTTTATTGCTACTAATTAAGAGTTGTTGATTTGTAGTGTGATTTTTATGAATTTCAGGGATTCAATCTTAAATTAGGAACTTGATTTGAAGAGCTCAGGACATTATTGTATTTACGTTTTCTGGGAGGTTGAAATTGCACAGTGCTTTACAAGATAAGATCAATTTAAATTATTCTTGCACAGGATATACCAACGTCTAGCTGCTGCACAATGTTGGAATGCTGTTTTATAATCAGATAAAACTTTGAAGACCCAACAAATGTCTGGTCATGAATTTTAATCATATATTAAGTTGCACTTAAATTTAAAATTTCTTAAAATAAGAAATCTTTCTCATCCATTACTGGAAGACACTACTGTTCCCAGGAAAAAATTTCTGTAGATAAGCAATGTATGTTGCATGTGATATAATCTAGTGGCTTCTCTTCCAAGGACATGGCTATGTAGTGTTTTTGTTTATTTGTTTGTTTTAGAACTGCCTGAGGGTATTGCTGTGACTTTCTGTGGGATTTTGCTCTGTGTCTTTGGAGTTATTGTTTGTTCAATTTCACAGTGGCTGTAATGGCGATAAGTATCCTTATGCTCACTTTGTTGTGAATTTTCTGCTCTTCCTAATAAACCTTTTCTGGGGTGATTTGTGATGCCAGCTATAAAGGGTTAGCAAGATAATTTTTAATCATAATGTTTAGTCTGCATATAGGTAAGGAGAGAGGCAGTCAATAAGTATAGTCTTCCTTATTGTAACCTCAGTTGTCCGGTATTTCTGACTTTGTTTAGGATCTTTAAACTAGTCAATCTCTTGCCAGCCTGTCTGCTCTCTCCTCTTCCTTGCATACATGTTAGAGAAAGAGCTGCTTTACTTCTTCCCTATTTTGCCTGGACCAGCCTGTGGTCTCCCCTGACGATTCTCAGGCACAGTTCAGAAGCTGCCAAGAACTAAGGAATTGGGAGAGAGCTGGATGTTGCCACCAGCACTTAGATAA
This sequence comes from Falco cherrug, assembly GCF_023634085.1. NCBI lineage: Eukaryota > Metazoa > Chordata > Aves > Falconiformes > Falconidae > Falco > Falco cherrug. Next base: position 24,765,024 of record NC_073698.1, read on the forward strand.
TGTTTTACTTTATGCTTGTAGGCTGCTTCATGCCATCTGGCCATGAGAACAGCCCCGGATACTAATCATAGACACATAGACTGGTTTAGATTGGAAGGGACCTTAAGGATCATCTAGTTCCACCCCTCCTGCCATGGGCAGGGGCACCTTCCACTAGACCAAGCTGCTCAAAGTCCCACCCAGCCTGGCCTAAATATTAATATAGGCATGGCATTCATGGTCTAACATAGTTGAATTGCCAGTCTGTCAGCAAGACATAACTTTAATGCCTATAAAAGTCATTAAACCTCAGTACCAGTTTGTTCAGTGAGTCACCTTAAAGTACTTTGAGAGGACCTGTTCTGACTCCTGTATGGAGAATCATTCAAGCATTAGACTTCCAGTAGATGCTGAGGCTCTACTCCAAAGTAAAAAGTCTAATCTGCAGCAGAGGTTTTACTATCACACAGAGATGCCAGGGCAAAATAAGGATGACAAGGAAACCAGAATACCAGAAACTAAATTAAGCTCACAACGTGGAATTTCAGGGTCTGAAATGTATTTAATTTTCTGCAGAGTGGATTGAGGATAAACAAAGCACATGTGTATAAATCCAATTCCTAATCCATTCTGGAACTAGAGAATCAGCAGTTCTCTACTTAGAAGCTAGTAATAAGGTGATTCAAGTTTAGATTTGTCATACTAAGTGCTATGGGACTCTTAAGTAAGAATAGTGTTGCTGTTTGTCCTTTATCTGGTTTCAAGATTAAGAATACCTCTGCATAAGCTATTGTTTATATTTTGATTCCTCCAACTTTGAAAGCCCATTCTGGAAGAGGTCTCAGTGACTGTGTAAACTTCACTCAGCAGCAAGGAGAATGATGGTGATGGAGGTAGAAACGGCCAAGGTAGTCAACGCTGCCTTTGCCTCAGTCTTTACCTCCAGGAGGCCTTCAGGAGTCCCAGTCCCAGAGACCAGTAGGAAGGCCTGAGCTCAGGCAGGCTTACCCTTGGTACAGGAATAACAGGTTAGGGAACATTTTAAACAAACTGGACATACACGATCATGTCCATGGGACTCGACAGGGTGCAGCAACAAGTGCTGAGGAAGCTGGTTGAAGTCACTGTCAGGCCAGTCCCGATAGTCTTTGAAAGCTCATGACAACTGGGGGAGGTTCCTGAGGACTGGAAGAGAGCAAATGTGACTCCTTTCTTCAAGAAGGGCAAGAAAGAGAATCCAGGGAGCTACTGGCCAGTCACTCTCACCATTATCCCTGGGAAAGTGATGGAGCAAATAATCCTTATGGGTTAAGAGAATTAGATGACTGGGAGCAGTCAGCTTGTTTGTATGAAGGGGAAATCATGCTTTGCCAGCTCAACAGCCTTCTAAAACAAGATAACTGGATTGATGGATGATGGGAAAGCAAAGGATGCTGCTTCTCTCAACTTTAGGAAGGCTTTCAACAGCATGTCCTGCAACATCCGCTTAGACAAAATAATGAAATACAAACTAGGTGAATGGACAGTGAGGTGGGTTGAAAACTGAGCTGCCAGACTGACCAGGTTGTGATTAGCAGCACGAAGGCTAGCTGGAGGTCAGTCACTAACAGAGTAGCCCAGGGGTCGATACTGAGGCCAGTACTGTTTAACAGGAATCTCATGAAGCTCAACAAAAGGAAAAGTGAAGTTATTAGAATTTTTTCCACAATTTTGTTCAGTATTTCCGCTACTACTTCTACAAGTACTTTGGTTCATAATCCACTCTGTATCACTGAAAATCATACCAATTGTATTACTCCACTTTCCAAGATGACTGTAATTGTTTAGGCATTTACCGATTCTTATCTTCAAACACCTTGAACATAAGTGCCTCTTTATACACAACAGGTTTTTTGTTATTCCATCAGTGCTGTGAAACTTGTCCTGCACTTTATCGCCAACCAGGGTGACATGCTGATGTGCCTCACCTGCAGAAGATACAGACTGTCACTAGCATTAATACCAGTTTCCCCAGTCCCATTTTCTGTTTTATGAGCTCTGAACTGCTTTATGTAACTTCTTCAGGGTATTCTGGCATGTTAAGTACACAGTGTGACATCCCTACTTCCCCCTGTTGTCAAAAAAAGCCCCAATAAATACCTTATCTTACATCCCCATTCATTCATGCTTAGCAGAATGCTGGAAAATGTAAAAATATAAAATATTATATACATAGTGTTCACTCAAGAGCTTAAATGACAGGCAGTCGTGTGTTAACAACAAATGGGACCTCTAATAGTATTCTGTTGCAAAGTTGCGCTATCAGTTGGCTTCTAGTGAAGTTTCCCCCAGAACTGAAGGGATGTTACAGTCTTCTTTGATTTGTTGCTCCTGTTTAAAGCAGCTCTAGAAGAAATTAATGTCACAGAATGTGTTCTGCATTTGGCTATAGTGAATCTCTGTAACACACATGCCATATATAACAGCAGCACAGTATGTGCCTGTTGTGAAGATATTCTGTAAGTTTCAGGAGACACAAAGACATTGTGGTTTAGAATAACCTTTCAAAGAGCTGAGAATTTTGGCTGTTTGAAGGCTTTATTGTTTTGTGAAGGGCAGAATAAGATTTCTTTAAGAATTTTTTTGGATAATCTTGATGCAAACAAACCATTGTTTAGCACGCTCAGCACTATTTCCTTCTATCAAAAAGGTGATGAATGCACATTCTTTTATTTCATGTTATTATAAGTATGCTTCTTTGTAAGGACCTTTGGATTTTTCAGTATTTAAGATTAATTTGAAAGGAGAATGTTGCTGCATGGAAGCTCCTTTCCATATCCCCAGAGTAACACATTAAAAGAGAATAATATATATGTACATATATACTGATAAGTAAAACATGTCTGAGATATTTAATTCATGGTTCCATTTTTTTTTTTTTTAATTTTTTTTTTTTTTTATTGTTGTACCTTCTGTTCAGCAGTCCAGATTGACTTTACGACCTTAGGTACAGATTGCCAGCTGTGTCCATGGGCACAACTATACTGAAGAACTGATGACAGGGGATCTTTTGCCTAGGGGTGCACTTTTTTCTCTGGAGCTAGCCTTCATCTCCTCTACATTTCATTAGCTGGGTTCTGCCTGCTGGTAGAGCAAGTCTGTGTGGGCTGTTTTGCCACCAGTGTTTATTCCTGGGAAGAAAGCTGCACCAAACCCTGTAAATTTGCATTTATATTCCCATACCCCAGAACTGTAATGAGTTGGATTTTGTTTTAAGATTCTCTGTGTATTTAGTGAATAAAATTTCTTTATTTTTCTCTTCCTGCCATTTTCAATCTGGTTTTCTTTGTGTCATATCTAGAGTAGGCAATGTAAGGTTCTGTATTGGCTTAATACTGTAATCTGCTAATGAAACCTCACAGAAACAAATATGAGTTGCAGTAGTTGCTTTTTAATAATAGTGTACAGCCTGTTGTCCACATAAATAGATATCTTAATTATTTTGATCTAATTGTATATTATTGAAAATTAATAGTGTAGTGTTGCATATGTAAGTATATGTGAAATGTTATGTAGTCTCATAGACTACGGCTGACTTCATAAGGACATGTTTTAGCATCTGCAAATAGTTTAACCAGGATCTAGCGTTCCCTGTAATAGCTCTGGCAGGTATTTCTGTTTTGTCTGGCTACTCTGAATGGACCAGAAATAAAGACATTCTCTGGCCTGACCTGTGCAGATCAGACTGATTATCACTGTCCATTCTGGCTTTTAAAATCTTCAAGCTCATTGTCTGGCCGTGCTTCTTGCAATTAGACATAGAATGTATCTGTTCCTGCAACAGCCAAAGTGTATTAACAGCTCCACCAGAGAAGTGGCTTGGAAGAATCTCTTACTGTAAAACACAATGCCTGTTACAAGTGTTTGCAAATGCGTGTGAGCAGTAGGGAAAGCTATTTAACAACATAATACCTATGAAAGGTACATCTTTTTTTCAACATTTTTTTTTTCAATTTAGAAACATTTCCCTTTGCTGCTTTTCCCCACCTAAACACTCATGCAGCCTCCTTTGTGTTGACTGTAGTGATCATGTGCTTCTGTGGTGAGACTCATGCATCAGCTGAAGGTGACACTTTAGCCCCAACTGTATTCCTAAAAACACACACACCCCCCACCCAAATCAAATTTCTGCTCCTAACTAGTTCCACCATAAGGAGACCTAATGGAAATTATGGGGGAAAGACAGAGGATGGAAGAACTTCACAGCTTTTCCAACAGGAACACAATCTTAAATTGGTGTAAGTAAAAAATGAAAGCGCACCCTGGGTCAAATCTGTCATATTATCAGAAGTGGAAGAAGTATCTTTATATTCATGGGGAAGTTTCTGCTTTATGAAGGATTCTGTCTGTGCTGATGCTATGTTTTCAGTTCACTGAATTAGTCAGTACCTAGCGATGACCTCCCTTGATCTATGGAAGAGTTCAGGCAAGGTTCGTGCATTAGTGCCCTGTGTGAGTCGGGAGGATATGGTGTCACTAAACACAAGTATCTTGACTGAGCACGAGCTCAAGTTCCACACCCAGAACTTCAGCCCAGCACCGCTTGCAGCTCCACTGAAAGATTCCAAAGCAGGTGAATCCTGCTGGAGTTGTTATTTTTTATTACCACCATTCCCTTAAGAATTCAGTTGTTATAAAAGTTAACTGGGTTTTCTCCAGATCTAAGCATCATATTCAAATACTTGAATAAAAGTATTCTGTGTCAGTGGATTGCTTTCAGTTATATGTCGTTTATTTTAGATTTCATTTCATGGCTGAGAAGCCAATCCAAAGATGAAAAAGAAAGAACCTGTTTTTCTCTTCTGATCTGGTGAAAGAAAAAACATGGATGAGCATGAAATCTACTCATTTTAATAACTTCAAAAAAAATTAGATTTTCAAAGCCTTTAATAATGCAGTGGGCAAACAAGTACTTGGAGTTTGATACTTAACCAGATTAGACACTTAGTAATCTACAAAGCAACAGTTAGATATTTCAGGAGCTAAATGCCTTTGAAAATGCAGACTGTGGTGACTCAAAATCATTAATCATTTTAAGTGTAGTTAAAGTACTATAATTACTACTGTCTTTAGTAGGAAATAATTTAGTTTTAAATCTTACTGATCTTTTCGTACTTTCTTCCTTGGCTACTAAGCCCAAGATAGCATTTTTTCCTGTTAGTTAACAAAAAGCAGATTCTGAAGTTTTGTTTTGTACTTTTTTTTCACTAAATTGCAATTTCCATTGAAATGTAGCATGAGAGAAACCCTGAGTAACATTACCTTCTTAAACAGGAAGAAGGTAATTTGGTTTTTTCCAGCATAAGCAAGGAGGTGTGTTAGACCTCTTAGTTCTCAGAAAACCAAGATGATGTTAGATTAGCAGGAAGGGATGGACTTCGAAGCATATAAAAGACCCAATTACAAAGACTGCGTGTATGTTTCACTTCGCCTCTGTGAGGACACAGGTGCTTCTATAGAGAAGCAAAAGTTGGAGGATGCTAGAGCTCTATTAATCTATTGCCTGCACCCAGATGGAACTGTTGCTGTTGCAAAACCTTCACCACAGCAAGGGAGAGCCCTTGCACAAGTGCTCATCAGTTAAATAGTACCATGTTGAGGGGGGAAAAAACAGCAAAGAAAAACTTTCTCTCTAAAATTGAGATCTCTCCTGCCACAGCTTACTTCAAAAGCTGAAACAACGTGTCCTTAAAATAGAAAAAAGATTTTGCAATTCAGAACAAGTGTTGTTATGTAATACCAGTGAGATTTTGGTTTTTTAAACTGAAGTGTTACCTCCTATCTGGCCAGCATCGGAGCATGCTGTCATGCAAGTAATGGTATTACATAGCAAACCCTGTATGCTGTGTCTCACCAGTGCTGGCCTAGGAGGATTATATGGAAAGAGATTTCAAAACTACATAAAACAAGACACCTTCCCTTCAGCAACTTGAGATGGTTTACTGGCATCAGTTCTTCAAAGAACAGAGGAAATAACTTCTAGTAGTAACAGGAGAGTGCTAAGGCAGGAGCTGTAACCAAAGGGTCATCTGCACATGAGAAGGAATGTGAGGGAAAAACGACCAAGAGAAACAGAAATTTCACGGTAAAATCATATGGCCTGATTTTTTCCTGACACTCTCTCACAGCCAGTGGTTTGAGTCTTGAAGATTTGTGCTGATAGCTGTTTATGTTTACTTTGGATATACAGAAATATTTTCAAACGGATGAAGGGCATGGTGATTGACAGCCTAGCTATTAAGGGTATCAAGTGAGCTAAGATGTGTGTTCATGTGCATGCCCTGTTTATAAGCTGCCGTCAGGGAAAGAAAATATTTTTTTTTGGTCTACCAGCTGGCATGAATTCTTAGGTAATCCTGATTTTTGAAGCTTTACTTCTTCCCACCTTGAAACAAAAAAGAAGTTTTAAAAGTTGCAGATGTTTTCCAGCTGAGTCATTAGGTCCCTGTTTTACCTGGAGGTAGTGCTGGTCTGAGCTACCTGAACCTGAAATTTGAATCTTTCTGTTAGCACTTTTGAGTAAAATGAGAAAAAAAGCTCCTTGTCCTATAATGAGGCAGGGCTTCAGCTATGCCAAGCACTTTACTTACAGCAAGGCCTGAGTCCTCCTCTGAAGGATGTACAGTCTTGTTTGAGACAGTATGTGGCAGTACCTGCCAGGGAAGTGATTTGGGCAGGGGTGATGATGTGGTGATGATGTGATACTTCATTAGTGAAAGAGTGGTAAAATTTGTTGTTAGTTATCCAAGGTCAGGTAATCCTGATGGTGCTCAGTCTCCTTGTTTCAGCCAGGTAATTCTTATGGAGGTATTGCCAGAGGTAGCATTTTTTTTGAATGATTCAGAGTGAATGCTGTATGCATAAGACCCATCTGAGGGAACTGTGGGGGTGTTTATGTTGCATGGGCACACGTGTGCCAGCTCAGACCCGATACCTGGCTGGTGCGACAGCTTCTCTCTGACAGTGGGCAGAGTGCAATATCTCATAGGAAGATGTGAGAGGCAGCAAATGTAGTACAGTCTGATCCCACGTCCATCTCATCTTGATCTGTAGTAGATAGAAAGTGGTTGAAACCCTTCCAACATTTTTTCTCATTTTATTAGAGAAGTAAAAAATCAACTCCTAAAGTTGATGTTGCTAGTGGAGCCAAGGGACATAAGCAGAAGGATACCTTTCCACAGAGTAATGAAAACATTGAGGTGTGAGTATCCAAATAGGTCAGCCAGAAAGGAAGAGGTGTTAATAATTAAAGACAAAACTAGAGAATGGAAAGGAAAGTTTAAAAAAAGAACAAGTAAGCAAGTAGCTTATCATTCAGAGCATCTTATTTAAAGTCAGGGAAAGGTTTAAGAACTGCTGTGGCAGAATTAAGAGAAAGAAAATATAGCTGTTAACGTATTTGAGATTCAGGAAAACATTTGTGTTAAAAATCACACTGTAAGAAGTGCATACATTGAGATAAGAACTGTCTGAGGGGTGGACTAGTATTTTAGAGCAAATTGGAACTACTGCACTGAAAATTCCTCCTCCTAATTAGATAGTCAATGAAACATCATACACATGCAGCATGTTACAGGGAAGTATCTTGTGGAAGATTCTTATTTTGAACATGTCATTCTACAAGGGAGACAAAATCAGGAAGACTAAAGCATATGATGTGGTCTGTGTTTGGGTCAGGAACGCCTTGGTTTTGGCATCAGCTCATCACTCCCAGTGGGTACAGCCCCCTCCTTGTCTGCTTCCCATCACATCTCGGGCATCCCTCTGAAGAGTCAGTAGCTTTTCCTTTTCCAAGGCAGGTTCCCAGCTGGCTGCCTTCTTCATGCCTGGGGAGGGAGGGGGGAGAGGGATTTGCCCTCGCTCCATAGCCCTGGGAGAGGAGAGGGAAATCCGTGCCTGAATCTCAGGGCATGCATGCTAACGGTGAGCACAAGAATGAGGAGAAGAAAAGCTGAGAAGTCTTATGATCTCAGCTACAGTGACATGCAGTAATTGTTAGTGATCCCTAGAGACCCTCTAGAAACAAGCAGGTTGCTTTAAGTAACCTGATCTAGTGAAAGGTGTCCCTGCCCATGGCAGGGGGTTGCACTGGATGATCTTTAAAGGTCCCTTCCAGTCCTTCCAATATCTAGATGGGCATGCTCCAGTGCTTCCCCTTCCTGGCTTCTACTTTGACGTCCCACAGCGCTTGCTGTGAGGAGGGTAGAAGACATGTAACTACATCACAGAAGGGAAGTGGAAGAGGTTGTAATTACAACCTAATTGTGGCCCTACATTTTTGAATATTTGGGGGTTCAGTCTGTGCATTGTGTAACAAAACTCCGTAACTCGAGGAAAAGAGGGAGAGCCATAACCTCTGCCTTTCGTCTGTCCTAGGCTCTGCATGACCTGGTACCAATCCCTTAGGCATAAATTACTTAATGCAAATTATGCTTTGAGTGTGTGGATGGGGTTCAGTTACTAAATCTGGTCTCTGAAACCAGCACCCAGAATTAGAGGCACTGTCAGTGGCTGTTTGGAAATTTCCTGCTGTGAGGAAGTTCTGACACATGCTGGGACGTTTAGAGAGTATGCTATGTAATCTTGTCTCTAAACTATAGATAAGGGTTTGTAACAAAACTGAGAAGGAAGTAAGTTTATAGGATTCCAGTAATGGAAAACAGCTTGTTTAGGGATGGTGCCAGAAAACTAAGCTGAAGAGCGGGAAGAAAAGACAATTCAAGTTACTCTTCAAGCCTGCTGCTGCCTGCAGGACGCAGGCTGAATTTTTACTTGCACAGCAGTATTTCTTGCATCAGTGTTGCCTGCATCCGTGCCCCAGTGGTAGCGGCGCAGAGTTTGAAGTGGTTTATATGATGGTATATTTTTAGCATGTGTACAGTAGGTCTGGACAAATGAAATTTCTTCCTGGCTGGCTGATGCTTCCAGAGACTGTTGAGCTAGAGAGAAATTCAGAAGTGAACAGTGGATTCCTAATAGGACATGGCAGTTTGACATCTCCAAAGCAAAGTCAAGAGAAGGGTAATAGCACTTTGAATCTTGAAGGCATAATTCCAGCATTAACTAATCTTCTGCAGAATGCCTGGGTAGTTATCATTTGTTATTTACAGATAAGTCACGAACTCCTTACAATTTATTTAATTACTCTTACGAATTCACTGAAGAAGCTGAGGATGGGAGTGGGGTGATACATGAATCTATCATGTATCTATTAAAATATTTTACTTATTAAATGCCATTTACTAGGCTTCTATGAAAGCCTATTATATTTTATATAATTGTACCCAAATTGCCTGATATCCTTTCTGCAGAAATACATACAGGCATGTGCTTCATTTCTGTTCTCCTATCTTCCATTCTGTCACAGTTTAAAACGTAAACATGTATTCCCCATGGATTACTGTTTTACTGCTTCTGCTTGTTTTGCTTTCATCACTAGGTGGCAATATCTTATCAGTCTGTTGCAAACACAAGGCAAAACAAAATGGTGCGGCAAAACTAGCGAGGCATAAACCAAGCAGGATTTCTGTTGCTTTATTCGGAGTTTATCACAATAAATGAGGTTTGCTTAATGAAATCTTATTTTATGCAGTGCTGTGTTTATTGTACCTTGCTAAATCACGGGACGTTGTAGGTACATGAGTTTGGTTGATTTAGATAACAATTTTGATACTCCTTTTAACTGAGAGCATTAGTAAAGCATGTGTACAAGCTGCTTTGTTAATGCTTGGCTTGAATTTTTTTCTGTTATGTAAGGTGTAATAAGAAAAGCAAAAAAAATGTAAATATTTTAATATAAGGAAAGAAGTGCACCAACTCAACAAATGCCACGTTGAAGAAAATAAACTTCCTACGTGTAAATACTGTGGGGGTTTCTGCTTAAATGTAAAAATATTATTCCTTTTCAATTTCTGATTTATACGTGGCCTTGTTGCTTCACAAATAATACAAAGTCATGTGATTTTTTTCATTTTTTCTTTCTTTCCTCCTGAAACCAAAGAGAGCAAATTGGGTACCTAAACATAGGTGTCTGGGAGAAAGCCTTCAGCTACTTCAGAAAAGTGGATCTAATGTAGGTCTGATGTCATATCTGCCAGTCTTTGTGAATAGCTCACATACCCTAGGGTATCTATAATCTCAGTAGACATATTTAGGCACCTTAATACCATTCCACTATGGCCAGTATCCATCTGAAAGCTAGCGCAGTCTTTTCAAGAGTAGTTCATAAAGAAGTTCCAAGTAGTTTTATTACAGAAAGGAATGTGAAATCATGAATGTGATACAATATATGCCAGGATGCGATAATAAGAATAGATTATTTTACATCTGTGGCAGAACAGGTGTGTTCTGTGCTGGAATCAAATTGATCTGGAAATCATTCTTTGTAGGGTTGCTTTATTTTGCCCCAAAGGACTAGATCATACTCAACCCACAGAGACCCTAATAAGCAGCCCTTACTTATTCTTTGGGGGAAAAACTCCAGCCAGGCATACTTTAATATAAACGATAACAGTGTAAATCAAAGCAGATTCCATGGAAATCAGAGACACAGGTATAATAAAGCATACAGCACTATCCAGCTAAAAAGGACATAGCATCTGACCCAAATTAAGGAGGAAAAGCTGTATGACTTGGTGAAGCCACACACAATCAAAAACCATGTTAAAATTTCCAGCAGTTCAGTAATGCTACTTTTGGCTTTTGGGATCTTTGTCCGCTTCACTACCTGGAAGCTGTGGGGAGCTGGGCAGGAGCAGAACGATTGACACCTAGCAAAGGTAGAGGCTAGGTATTACGCACAAGCTGGGCAAATAAAATGTATTTTTCTTAAGTTTTTTGCTAGATTAAAGATGAAGTGCCCCTGTCTTGCAGGATGGTACTGTAGGAGACTGGGTTATAAAGATGTATCACTGCAGACCAAGGAGAGACTTTATACTGTTAGCAGGTATTTATGCACTCATAAATACTCTGTGGTTTATTGATGGACTTTGAATGAAAGTCCTTAGAGATCAAAAATGTAATCATCTGCTACATAAGTTAAAAGACTCATTCTGTTAGCAATGAATATGGAACACACTGTTCTACCCACTGGTTTCTGCAACTAGAAGACAATCAGTGTGTGAATGCTAGGAAAAAAATTATGTGTACAACATTTAAATCTATAGTTTATACTTGTTTTGTTACTGTTGTTATCCCTTAGAGGCCTTCAGCTATTCTTTGCATTTAGCCTCAGAGTGTGAAGAGTTCAAATTGCAAAAGCCAAGTAAGTCCTTTCATGCCAAGCTAAAATGAGCCCTGAAAGATTGTGCCAGGACTGTGCTATATTCATATATCCATGTGCTTTTTTAAGGATTCCTGCAAGCATTGCTCAGAACATAAGATGACTAAACTGCCCATATGACTGTTACAAGTAGTAGTCACTAAACATGTAAACTAAATGGGTACCTATACCACTAAATATTAAGAATCTAAATAAAGTACCTGATTTACAAAAGTAGTTACCATAAGTATCATGTGTAGACAGTGAAGAGAAATAGGCTGCTCTGGAAAATAGTTGTGCTCTGTACTGGAACTGTAGGGAACTCTTGAGTCATGCTGAAGGCACTCACCTCCCAGTGTAGGCATCTGAGCTGGATGCCTCAAGATAGATACTGTGAATACCTCCAGCGGTCTGTATTTTTGTTATTCTTTTTCTTTTACTGAGTGAAAGTTTTGGAAGTCTATTTTTCATATGTTTTGCAATGAAAATAGCTGTTCATGCAGTGTTCTCATGAGAACACTTCCGACCGTGCTGACGAACAGCTTCTCCCAACCTGTTTTTTCAAGTTGGAGCTTGGAAACTCCACAGACTTTGTTCAGCCAGAGAAGGGTATAAGCCGGGTACCCAAGACTCTTGGGTATGTGCTACCACTGGTCTCAGAAAACAGATGAGAGAATAGAAGGTGTACTACATGTCATGAATGTGGAGTTTGAGTTACATCTAAGTGTTTGTAATTGAAACAATTCTGTTGTTAGCATAGGTACCAGCAGATGCTTCATCACAGTAGAAACATGAAAAGCCTTACATTACAGATCTGTGATTTCCTATGGTGAAAAAACTGTTACATTGTCATTAATTTATCATAAACTCCCATGTAGCAATATCATAAAAAGAAGCCCACTATATTTTTAAATATGTAAGACTGTAATATCCATAATCAAAAAGCTTAGACAGATTATCCCTGTCTATATTTCACAACCTGGAATACATGATTAAATTCTAAGTATCGTAAAGTCAACAAGAATTAAAGTGGAAGCTGTATAACTTCAAAACTTCTTAGTCTTGTCAGCCTCTGTAAAATAAGTTCAGAGCACTAGATTGGAATGCTGCTGTTTCTAGCATCTCAGTGTGTTATACCTGGTTTAGGAGTGTTTTCAAAATGGGAGCAAAACCTTGATATTATTTGGGGAATGTCCTATTTGAGCAAATTTAGACTGGCAAATATTTAAATTAAGTTCAGCATTTAAAAGTTTTTTTAAAAATATTTTATGATTATGTAATGGTAGAAATTGGTAAGATTTTAACTGGTTGCGCTTTTAATTTTAAAGCAGCTGTCAGAGCAAAAGTTAAATTCAGATGCGTTTATGTTCTGGGCGGTACTTTCTAAAGCAGAACTGTTAATGGAGGACTATCAACCCTGAAGTAAATTTTAACAATAGTATTGAATACTGTGCTGCAAACACCTGTATTGAAGTAGTGGGGCAGTTTATCCTCTTGTGGCTCATTAGACTGCTCTGTGGACTGAAAGCAGTTTCTTAGTCCGTACCTCTCCTGAGTACAACTGTGAGATCAGGAAGCATAATGTAAAAGTTGTATTCTGTATGAACTCTTGCATACATTGCTAAAAATAAACAATCTGAGAGTGGTGGCATTTTTCTTCAATATGCTTTGTCTTAAGACATCCATTAAGTTTTCAATATTTTAGTACGACAGCATATTGTCAGTGGAAGTGCACAATATGTAAACGTGTTCTTCAGAAAGAATACTAAAAGGTGAAAGCAGTGAGATTCTGTACTGTATATTATTGTTAATATTAATGCAATGTTAAAAAAAAAAAAAAAGACTGCTATACATGAAATGGAATTACTTTGGCTCCAAATCATTTTGGAGAAAAGTCAGTAAGAAAGGTCCTAGGAGATCTGGCACTCCTAGACAGAAAGCTGAATGTAGCTATAGCCTTTTTAATGGTAGTTCACAGGGAAGTGCCAGTAGGCATTGGGTGATACTTCAACATCTCGGACACAAACTCTACTTGCAGTAGTCAAATCCAGATATCCTCGGCTGTGATAGCCCATTTATTTCTTCACCAAATGATCACAAAGCCAAGAAGAGATTGTGCTGGTTAGACTTGATAACTGGTGAAGACCAAGCAGGACATGTGACAGGAACATTATTGGATCGTGTTCCCTACAAGCTGATTTGAGATAAGCAAGGATAGGCCTGCAGTTTTGAAAGACAAACTGTGAGAAATAGAAGGAACTGGTTAGTGACAGTGAAGAAATCAGGTACTTGCCTACAGGGGATGTCTAAAATTTTTTTGACTAGAAAGCACTGAAACTAACTTTGAACTTTTCATTCTGCCTGGGAGAGAAATGTGAGACCCTCAGGAGCATCCCACAGGGTCCCACCAGTCACCCATCTCACCTGGTATTCTCCTCCTGACAGCAGCAATAGAAGATGCCATTTGGCAACAGTGCACATGGGCACAGCCACTTTCTGCAGCCCACCCTCACACACCCCAGGGTGTGCATTGCTGTATTAGGGGTGTTAGAGGGGAGTACTTTCCTGCCTGGTCCTTTCAGCATCCTTTATAGACCCAAACTTGTGTTTATTATCAGCATTTTGGAGCTGCTAATGCAGTCTAACTCCACGACTTCCAGTAACACCAAGTTCCAGAAACTCACAACTTCCTGAAGAAAGAAACGCTGTCTTCTGTTTGTTTTAAACTGATCTCCCAGTCATTTCATTGAAGGCTCCACCATTCTATGGAAAAGGACTGCAGAGTTAGTGGAAGAGTCCCCAGCTGCATTGTTAGCGAAGACGGTTGGGGCTTGGCGGTTAGAGGGTGTCAGTTTAAAATGAGCACTATCAGAAGTTCATCTTAGTAAGAACATGTGAAGGGATTAAAAGCAAATGGTTAAAGGTCCTTGGTCCTTTGCTATTTTGACACAGGAACATCAATTTTAAAGGGTCCATTATCCAGTGAAGATGAGAGATAGAGTAAGAATAAGATACAAGTACTAACTAAGTGTATGCCTTGCCTTTATTTCCATAAGGATGGGGTCTTGTAGAGGAACAGAGGCAGGTGTAATAGTACAAACAAACCCCAAAATCAGTTATGAGGTGGAAAAAACCATCAAAGATCTTCAAACTCACATTACAAAAAACAGATGACTTTGCGTTCGTAATAACAGAAGAGTAGGCATATGAAGTTGCAGCTCAGGTAATAAAACTTTGGTGAATTTACCACAAGAGAGATTCTGCCTTGTAAATATAAACCACAGAATTTAGGGGGGGAAAATGAGCTCTACCAACAGAGAGGCTGCTTGACCTCAGCCACACTCAAGGCTTTGAAACAGAATTTGGTAGAAGATGATATTTAAAGGTGTGGATTTAATTGAAAATTGGATAAAATCCAATTCAGATTTAGGAAAGACAACTATTTGCAGATTAACCTTATATTGTTATTTTCAGCCAGAGAATTGTGATATAATTTATATATCAGTCATCTTCAGAAAAGCATTTGATGTAGCACCACAGGGGAAACTATTACTTAAATCCTGGAACATAGGAATTAATGCAGCAAACTTCCAAACCTACCTGGCATTGTATCTGCTGAAAAATCAATTAGTGGGATGGTAGGAAGTCATCAGTCCAAGGTCCTTGGGACTTGCCGTATTTGGTATTAAATTTAACTTTAATTGTAAAAAATTGGAGTGTGCTGGTTGAAGGTGGTACAATGAGGAGGCATTGTCGGGCAGGGGGATAGCAGGTCCCCAGGAAAGAAAATTGGGGGCCCAAATTGACAACAATGGGATAATATTTAACAGTATAGGGAGGAAGAGCTGATCAGATCTCTTTAATAGCTAGTGAGATCAAACCTGAGATAATCTGAACATTTCTGATAGGCCATGTTCATGAAAGGGTGTAAACTGATTTTGAGTCAACTTCATTTAGGAACTGAAAGAAGGTTTATAAAGTGAGTTTCTACAACTGCTTTCCATTAGTGAGGACACAAAACCTTATCTCTAGATGAGGTATGTTTACAGAAGACATTTAGCATATTTTCAGTGAGAACCATGGGAGTTTGGTCTCAGTGACCCCTGTGTTCCTCTGTCTCCCGTCCAAACATCAAATATTCTGCATACTGAAACTAAAAATAATGCGCAAATAGAATTGCTGACAAAGTTTTTAGAAGCAGTAGCAGCAGACAAGCTCTATTTTGGTTCAGATACTGTAATTATGAGATGCTGCAGGAAATTTATTCCACTAAATGAGAAAAGAAGTACTGTTATTCCCAGGAAATAGTATCTGGAAGGATGACACCAAGAATATGTGAAACAAAAAAATTCTGGGGAAACTGATTCTTCTTATTTTTCTTCATTATCATTAAAATATGCATAGTGATGTACTGTGATTATTTGAAATAAAACCTTAGGAATATGAGAATAGTAGCTAGCAATTAAGTACTTCATAGGAAATACAGAGAGATTAACAAGCAGTGAATTGCTTCAGCCTCATTTTCTTACATGACTTCCTTATGTGAATTCAGTTCCTTTTTTTAAAAAAACATTATTCAAGATAAAAATGACATCAAACTGAGAATTTTCAATGGCTCTTTTGGAGGTGAATACCAAGCAGTGAGCTCTCTGGTTTATTTGCCATTATGAATTCAGCTTGCTGCCTCTCATCTTTGTTGGGGGGGGGGAGGGGGTGGGCAGCAGGGGGGGGGGGTGTCGGATCAAGAAAAAAATGTCAACACGTTTTCCTGTAGCAGGGAAAGAAAAGCAGAAGCAGCCAGTCTGAATGCTGTGTTTTTAGTGCTTTGGAAGTGGTTCTCTTGTGCAACTGGGCTGAGGGAGAGCCTTTTTTTTTTTTTTCCCCCAACGTCACTGCAATCAGATATAAGGGTGCAGCTCTGCTTTACCGCAGCATGATGCAGTTGTGTACAGTTCAGCGTGCTCTTCTTGGAAACAGGCAGAAGGAGGGCAGCTGACCAGAGCATGCAGAGGATATTCATTAGAGGTTGGGTTTTTTTCCTAAAGCTAAACAGTACGTGTGAAATTCCTCCAGCTGCAGAAGAGAAGGTTTTAGTGGGGCTTCAGGTTGATACTTGGTTCACAAGAGGAGGTGCGTATGCTCAGGCTGTCAGCTTCTGATGGGAAAAAAAAGCTTCAGACAGGCAGACTGCACGTTACTGAAAGCACAGCTCAGACACCCTTCGGGAAGATACTCTAACAGTCCTTACGGAACAAGTGCTGTGGTACTGCATATGCCTTAACCGAACGGAAGAAATTTGCCCAGTTGTGGAATGGAATAAATGAAAATACATACTGAGGGGGTGAGGGAATAAAATACTCTGCAGATAGAGTTAAGTACGAGCCCTGGAGGAAGAGCAAAGGACAAAAATCTCACGGTGTGTTTTTGTTGTTGTTGAGCATATTTTTTTTTCTTTTTAATGAGCTTACCTACCATGAACGGAAGAAGTGGATCTGCGGAGACTTCATTTCCTCCTCTGACCCCTCGTTTACATCACTAACTGGTGACAGTCACATCTACATACATAGTACCTGCCACTTCAGCTGCTCAGAATCATAGAAGTCTCTTTGTATGCAGCAGACATGGCTAGCCAGCAGGATTCAGGCTTCTTTGAAATCAGTATCAAATATTTACTGAAATCCTGGAGCAATAGTGAGTAGCAGAAGAGTAATTTTTTCATATTATGCATTGCATGGTAAATAGCTAGGATAACCTAAAGGATAAAGTCTTACGTTTCTATATGTTTGTGTTATATAAACCAAATAATTTTTGCTTTCATCAGCTCTAAAAATCAGAATGTCAGAGATTTAAATAGGTTTCATTAACTGCAAAGGCTGTAATGAGATTATACTAGATTTTGCTTGACTGAATTCTGAAGTTAGGCTGCTTTCTGGCTCTGTCTAATAGTACATTGCAGGGAGTGCATTCCAAACAGTGTTTCCTGCCTACATGTTTATTTGATTTGTTCAGGTTTTATCTAAATATTTTTGAAAATGCTGTTTAATCACAAGGGTGTGGCACTGCTCAGAGTTGTTTTTTATTAATTGTGCACCGAGCACAAAAATACAATGATTATACTTCAAGACTGAAAGTCATTATTTTAATGTGATGAAAAGCAAAACATCAGTTGCACTTCCCACCCTCTACGCTTAATTTCAGAATCTTATGCAATATTTCCATCCAGAAAGAATCCATCTGTTTATCTAATCCAGGCTGGGTTTTGCAGAATGTAAACAAATAGCATTTTAGTCTTCCTTGGTCTTTTCAGTATTACTGTTCCAGATTTCCATTGCTGTTTAAGTTAATCGCTCTTCAGATTTTTAGAATATTATGTAATGAAGAGTTCTGAATAAAATTTAGTGCTTGTGAATATATTCAGATTAGGTAAGGCCATGGGATAACTCCAGAAATTTGCTTTTTAATTTAAAATACATGAACAGTATATTCCTTTTCTATAGAAACTTGTATTAACAGTGCTAAATCTCCATAATTAACAGTTTTTAAAAGATAGAACACAATGTCTCTGGAAAAATCCAACTTGGCTGTGTGCGCAGTATGGTTCTGATCATCCCCCTATCTATAATTGAATAACTTCTGCATAAAAGATTAGTATTTAAAATTCTATAATATAAAAAAATGCAAAATCCACTTAATACAAGGCATGTGTCTCAATACCTGCAAAGAAATAAAAATAGCACTGTATTAGATGTGTGACATGCAAGACTTGTCTTCATTAAATGATAACCATAGAAACTGTATTTTTCCAGGTCATTTGTAACCTCAGTAACACTGTAGTGCTTGTTTGAATCGTTTTTCTACCCCAAGTGTGTAGCCACCAGGGAATAATACTATTACCTAGACAGCATTGCTTATCTGCCCTCCTTCCAAAATATTTAGTGCATATTCATTCAAGTTAGTGATCCCACAAGGACTGGAAGGGAATTTTGTCATTTAGTTACCTGTTTGGAGTAATATAATCAAATACTGAGAACATAAGTGTGTGTTGTGACAACACATATTTTATAACAAGCTAGTCACAGTTTATGACAGAAGAAAACCGAGACACTTTATGGTGCAAAAAATCAAGTTAAGTTCTGGCATTTTTGTAATAGACTACTGTAACTTTGAGACAAAGTAAAACTAGCACTTAAGAATATAAAATTGACTACATTATGGAATTAAATATATATTTTTTAGTATTTTTTTCTTTTTCCTCTATATCAAAGTATATTGGAAGTATTTCTAAACAGCAAAGCTGTTTTCTGGCCTGGAATTAGAAGTCCTTAAATTAAATTATGTTTTAAGGAAATGGGAATAGTATAGAAATAATTTGTATTTATGACATTCTTTTAGCTGATAATCACACTTTCTACTCTATTTGAATAAACAGTAAGAGGAATTACAATAAATTAGTCCAGGTTGACCTAGACTTGTTGCCCCCCCCTTTTTTTTTTTTCCTTTCAGTCTAGAAGGCTATGTTCATAAATCTGTACGTATCCCTTCTAGCTGAAAAACAAACAATTTGATAAGAAGACAGTAGGGAGTTCAAAAGACCTAGAGCTTTCTTCAGCTCTGCTATGTGATGGGTGGAGCAGAGGAAAACACTTCCCTTGCTTGAGAAACTGCTGGGAAGCCTGCACATGCATGCATAGGAACATGTTTTTCAGAGGGCAGGTGCTGTGTCTGCATACCCAAGAGCAGAAGTAAGCTATAAATTATGCTGGGGCATTTACCTAGTAGAATTTGGTCTAACATACTGTTTTAAAAGAAAAATAACTTTGAGTCCTACAGTATATGTTTTGCTCAAATGGTAATAGTGTGGAGGGTCTGCCCATGTATGTTTCTGTAAACTGGCACTCTAAAACAGTAGCTGTAAGTAGCATTTATCCTTTCTGGGCTTTGTAGTCCCACCAAAACCAGTCCTTTCTATTGATTTGTGTTTTGGCTTACACAGATCATTAACATTTTCTAAGAAATTGCCAACCACACCTATAGCCCATACTAGTCATTCTACCTGGGATGACAGTTTTCTCTGATTATGCTAAGGTGTCTAGCAAACTAGCATTCTTGGCATACTGGGCAGGATTTCAGTTCTGTGTTACACAGCACTTGCAGAGGTGTTCACCTAGCACACTGCTTGGATTTTCATGTTCATCAACCAGCTAAGGAGGCAAATAATTTATGGGCGCTGGAGTTGGTTCATTCCAGGAACCTGTTAACTGTTGTAGTCAGGATGATACAGTCAGAAATGTGTTCTCATTGAGCATGCACTCTTGTTCCTGGTGAACGAAAAAGCCAAGTCACAGTCTGGCCTTTCAATCATCCCACCAAGCTGAGAGACCCTAAAATACTCCTTTGTGCAGCTCTCAAAACAGACTTTTGCTCTGCACTTGTCGATAAGATACCGTGCACGTCATGCAGTTCTGGAAGATATTCCTGTAATGTGCTGGAGATGGGATCAGAATTGGGATTCTTTGGTTAGAAAATAAGACAAAAATATTTTTTTTACCTGATCTTGTTTGTGTTCTGATGTTTTCCAAAATATTCAAGTGTTTCCGGTCAGTGCTGCATTAGTTAACAACTGAAATATTTGCATCATTTGAATCATTTTCATTACTACTTTTTGAAATCACTGCTAAAAGGCCATGCTTACTCAAGGCGAGTAGTGTTCAGTTGGCCCACTGAGGTCAATAAGATGACCTCAGTGAATAAAATAAGGCTCACCAAAAGTAGGATGATTAAGAGTCTCTTCCTCAGATATGTTCTGGAAATAATGCAAAATACTTTTTGTAAATAATTATTTGTAATTTATTCAAAGAATAACATATGAACACAAATGTTAAGAATTTGAATGTGCTCTTTCCTCAGACTGTTTTTACTTTTTGAATCAATCAGATCATTAGATTTATTCTGAATTTAATTTCCAAGTGCATTTTTCAAATTCATAGTTTCAAAAAAAATCTAAATAGAAATTTAAAAATCAAACTACAAGATGCTGGAGTGCCATCAGTGTAAACTGCAGGAAGTTCTATAATAAACAGTTTCTAGATCACATCAGCTATTAAGTTTATCAGAGGAAAGGATTCCATAGAAGAATCCAAACGGCACAGGCAGATGGCTCACTTGTGCTCTTACAAGTTAGCTCTTATGTGGACTGGTAGAAACTGCATTTCCTTGTCTTCCAGTTACTAGTGATAGATTTTAAGGTGGGGTTTTTTTGCATGATGAAATGAGAGAGCACATGTTACATACTGAACACTTTAATTTGCCACTTCTCATAGAATGAAGTTATCTTCAGGGCCTTATTTTAAGGATTACAGCACTTGTTTATCTACCTTTGCTTGGCAAGATGTTTTTTTTCTGTGGACTTGCAATTAATTCAGACTCAGAATAAGGCTTTTTTCGGTATTAGGACTTCAGGTCTCTTTCCCGTGGCCCATATTTCCTTGTCTTCTTCCACAGGAGCCACCATCCACATCAAAATCCTCGTATCAGCATCCTCTTTATCTTCATGCTGTACAAAGCCCATTGCTCAATCCTCCTACTAAATGCCAGTCTCTGTCTGTGCTCCTGTGCGGCGAGTCCCTGTAGCAGTGGCTGGGAAAAGCCACTGGGTGTTTACTAGTGGTGGTAACATCAGAGACAGCTTAGTCCTGGGGGCACCAGGCACCCCCATTAGCTATTGCCTGCATTGCTCAAACACAGCAGCATCTCACAGGAGGACCTCTGGTGCCTCCGCGGCTTTCTGGTCACATACCAAGCTGGATGCAGTGCTAGTATCAAAACAAGTTATGTTGTCAGAAGAGCATCAGGCATCAGAGAAACTTCTCAATGGCCAGTGTGAGGCCTGAGGGGCTGCTGGCTGCCAGGTGGTCAGCCATATTCTGCTCTGCTCTTGAAGATATGTTTCTACCATGTCAGGAATGGAAATGAATGAAGGACATTTAGTCCTTTGTTAAATGAATGTAATACAATTAGCAATAAAATTCAACCTTTTCACAAAGAATATTTGTCTTGTATCCATGAGCAAAAGAAAGGGAAGGTTGTGGGCAGTTCTTAAGTAGAAGTCTGCATTATGTCCAAGTCCTGTGGTGCAGTAGTTTGATATTCTAGTAAGATTTTATTGTGCAGGAAGATGGTAACAGTTGTTTTGCAGGGGGTCACTTATCTGCAGGCAAACTTAGACCTATTTAAAGCCGAATACACTGAGCACACTGCTGTCACACTTAGGGACTGTAGCAATATGCTGATGAAGAAAAGAGTCTCCATGTTTCTCAGAGGCCACTTAAACACATTCACTGAACAAGAAGAACCTCTCCTTCCCTGCCATCTCTTGCTCTAGCATTCATACTCTTGCAGACCCAAAGTAAGCTGATTCAAGAAGCCGATGTGCTGCAAATTCACCTTGCAGGGAAAGGATCAGTTCTTGCCTGAAGTGAATGGGTGGCCTGCAGCTGGGAAAGGGACCCAGTGCCTGTGGCAGTGGTAAGCAGGAGGGCAGGCTGGCACTGATCTGGAAAATGCAGCCTGCGTTGGGACCGTGCTTGGACCTGCTCCTCTTGCTTGCTATTGAGGACTCACCCTCTGCTCTTGTGAGACCCCACCTGGAGTACTGCGTTCAGCTCTGGGGCTTGGACCTGTTGGAGAGGGTCTAGAGGAGGGTCATCAAGATGATCAGAGGGCTGGAGCACCTCTCCTGTGAAGACAGGCTGAGAGAGTTGGGGTGATTCAGCCTGGAGAAGAGAAGGCTCCAGGGACACCTTAGAGCAGCCTTCCAGCACCTAAAGGAGCCTACAGGAAGAAGAGGGGCTTTTCACAAGGGCATGTACTGACAGGACAAGGGGGAATGGCTTTAAACTGAAAAAGGGTAGTTTTACGTTAGATATAAGGAAGAAATTGTTCACGGTGAGGGTGGTGAGACATTGGAACAAGTTGTCCAGGGATGTTACGGATGCCCCATCCCTGGCAGTGCTCAAGGCCAGGCTGGATGGGGCTTTGAGCAACCTGGTCTAGTGGAAGGTGTCCCTGCCCATGGCAGGGAGATTGGAACTAGATGATCTTTAAGGTCCCTTCCAACCCAAGTCATTCTATGAATCTATGGTTCTATGACAATACACCTGCAGAAAGCTGGGCACTTCCACAGCCTCCACTTTTAGGGCGCCCTGGGGACGAAGGTTAGCATCTGCTCAGGCCTTGGCATGTGACTCTGCTTTGGGCAAAGGATGCTATTAATTCAGGCTGTCTTGCTACTTGAAGGGAATTGATTCCACTATCCATTGAGCCTGCAATTAGGATGCTTAGTATATTTTTCAGCTCTAAGTAGTCTGTGATTGTCAGCAGAAAAGTGACTTGCTTGATAGTGATGACTGTTATCTCCCAGGACAACTTTATATTTGTCTGAAGATCTGATCCTCTTCTCCACAGAGCCGTAGGGAAAGGTATTAAATCAGAATGTTTAGGCTGTGTGTATTCTGGGGGTACACATTTTAGAACTTGCATTTTGATATGGTTTTCCTAAGAAGAAAGGGAAAGTGGAAGGTTTATTACTTTGGGACCCAAGAACTCTTAGGATTTTTGTTTATTTTGATGTTTGCTACTCTGTTCAGGACCTTCCATAAAAATTTCTGTCATATTGGGAGGAAAATATGATGAGAGAATCAGAAATGTTCTACTGCAAAATTCAATTTATTTACAGAATGAGTTTGCTTGTCATTAAGAAGTTTGAATTACCGTAGTAATAATCTACAGATAGTGTGAGTGCAATCTTAGTACATAAATTTTTCTGGTAAAACTTCAGTCCTAATCTCAAAATATAAGATAGTCTGGAAACTGGGCATAAACTAGGCATAGATAATCACTGGTAGATATTCCATAAAGGTTCCAGTAATTTTACTTGTGGTAAAAACAAAACTATTCTTTTATACTACTGGTATCCACTTTGAGTGAATAATTTGTAATATCCTTGGTTTTATCAAGTTACCAGCAGTTTGTTTTTTTTCTATTAAAACTAGTTACTATTCAAAAGTGTCAGGGAAAGAACTAACAGTTCTTGTGGTTTCTTCTATGTATATAAAATACCACTGAATAAGCTGTAGTATCTTTGATTTTTATATGTATGTATAAATACAAAATTTATAAATATATAAAAGGGAATATATGTAAGTATAAGGGAAGTGATAATACATAGGTTATCTTAGGTGTATAAAATGTGTGAAAATGTTCCAAGTTTAGTAATGGAGTATATAAGCCAAATTGCTACTTACCATCCCTTTTGTATTTTATTCACTTTTGATGCAATCATTTCATCAATAGTTTAACATCTCTTCTGTATATTGACTTGTGGACAGTAGGAAGCAGGCTCCACACCTCCAGAATTACAACTGCATGGGCTTGACCAGCTTTATTTTCTGTATTCATTCCTGAGTTTCTAAGCAATCAGTAAGTGCTCTGACACTTGCTATGAGTTGGTAGCTCTGGAGACTGAATTCCTGTGGGTGTTGAACCCACAATGGGCATATGTGGCATTGCAGCGGCTGTGCCTGGGAAGAGTAGTTCCACCCCAGCCTCTTGCCCCTGTCCCCATATTCCTACTCCTTCTCTCCCACCCTAATTACCCATGGAGTTAATATCCTGACAGTTAAACTTTCTAAAATGGTGTAGATGCTGGTGTCAGCATAAGGAAGGGCACAAGGATACACAACTAGAAGCAGGAGGTAGTTTTGTCTGATACCTGCTATTAGGCTGGTAGAACTGTATTGTAAATTGTATTTACTTTCTTAATAGTGACTGCTGTAACTGTGCCTGCTTCTGAATATCGGAGCCAGTTCCTTCTCTGACCCAATCTAGCTTTTGCATCCCTCTTTTCTCTGCTTCAGAGCATCAGCAGTGATGCTATTGTTGTCTATCGTTGTTTCCATGATAAATATGGACTGCAGAATAATTTCACAGAGGTAGGTAGCAGAATTATTTGCAAGTTGCTAGTTTTTCATTCACTGCAGTTACAACTAGATTTGAAGGAAAATCCCTTCTCTCGTAACATACTTTATTCTGAATCATCCAATCCTTTGTCTTTTACATCAGCCAAAAGGAATACTAAACACAGTGTTCAAACTTTACAGCAGCTCTTTCAGCCAGATATTGTAAGTTCTTGTACTGTTTGTATTTTTCAAGAATGAAAATGGAAAGATGCTCAATAGTACGACAAAACAGGGCAAGACATCTGCCAACCAGCTCATCAGCCTGCTGAGAGCTTGTTACAAGGAAGGACAGCAGAGGGATGTTATGACCCATCGTTCAGTAAGGTAGCAGTGAATAGGGGTGGAAAGCAAAGGGAACAAGAGGGTCCTCAGGTACTGTAAAGGATTAAGAGACACCCACCTTAAGTGTGTTTATACAAATACATGCACTCTGGGAAACATGCAGGATGAAGTCAAGTGCTGCGTGAAGTCACAAGACTACGCCATCATAGCTGTAGCAGGCTTGGTGTTGGTAGTGTTGTGATGGATGGATACAAGCTCTTCAGGAAGGATCTGCAGGGAAGATGAAGAGTGGAGTTTGCTCTTTTTGAAGGAGCTCCTCACATGTATGGAACTCCTCTATGGGATGGGTAGGTGACAGTGTGTTTGAGAGTTTGTGGGTCGGGATCAGAAGAGAGAACTATTAGGGTTATAGGGTGACGGTGGGAATCTGTTACAGGTGAGCTGATCAGGGTAAAGAAGTGGACAAAACATTCTTTAAAAACCCAAGGAAGTTGATAAATTGCTGATGTTCATTCACAGGAGGGACTTGAACCTCCTGATGTCCGCTGGAAGTGCAACATAGGAAGACAGTCAAGATTTCTTGAGGGTGTTGAAAGTAGCCTCTTGATACATGGACTTACAAGGGGTGAAGTGCAGCTGAGTCTGCTATCCACTAGCAAGGAAGAACTGGTTGGAGTTCAAGATCCTGAGAGGAGTGAGGAAAGAGGGCAACAGAGTACAGACCTTGGACTTTAGGAGAGCAGATTTCAGTTTTTCAGATTTCAGAAACTGTTAGGTAGCATCCCAAGGGAGGCAGCTCTGAAACGCAAAGGACCTTATGAAAGCTGGCAGGTCTTTGAGGTCAGCATCTTCCAGGCACGAGAATGGGACACCCCAATACTCAGGGAAATGAGCAGACATACGAAGAGACCAGCTTGGCTTATCAGAGACCTCATGGCTAAGCTCTAATGCAAAAAAGGTAGTATATCAGAGGTGGAAGCAGGGGTTGGCTACAAAAGAGGAATTTATAGACATTGTCTGGGCATGCAGGGATGGTGCTTGGAAATCCAAAGCTCAACTGGAGATGGGAATTGCAAGGGATATCAAAGGCAACAAGAAGAATTTCTCTTGCTTTCTTAGCAGTACGAGGCTGTACAAGGAGAATGTGGACCCATAGCTGAATGGGGCAGGGAAATTAGTGATGGTGGGCTGAGATACTAAGCACTGTCTTTCCCTCAGTCTTCACAAGCAAGGTTTCTCCTGCCTCTTTCTGCCAGGTGCTGGCGTGTCCCTTGATACAGCAGTTCTGATAAGTGGGAAAGGTAGAACTTGTGCAAGTACGAGTTCAGGAGTACAAACTATCTTCCTCGCAGGAACTACTGAGAAGCCTGGCAAATCTGTACATACTTAGGATCTTTTATATGTTTCAAATTATAGTCACACTCAAAAATGAGGAACAGCAAAGTGTTTCCATTCAGAGCAGACAGCAGAGCTTGCTAAAACAAGTGGCTGAATAAAACACATCTGAGAAACTCTGGCTTCCTAGTTTGCTCTCAGCCAAGTAGCAGTGGTTTCCCCGAGTTTCCAAATGCTGCTTGCTTCCTCCTCTGCATGAAATACAGTGGTCACCAATATAGAGAGACCAGCAACAATACTGCTATTTGTGCAAGGTGACTGATGCAACTGGTATTACAGAGCCGCCTGAGAGATTCAGCTCTGTCACATCCCAGAAGCGAGATTTTGGGCTGCTTTTCAGGCCACTGGTTTGAAGAGAATTCTGAGTGTTGTTTTGTAAATACTGTGGCAACGCTGTAGTGACACTTATTAACATGTCTCCAGAGGAATATGTTGCTGATAAAGAACTAAATTAGGTGATTGCAGGCTTAGCAGAGAAGTTTCACACATTAAAAGAATTGGACCCTTTTGAGAGTCATGCTATACAGTCTTTCTCCTGAATACTTCCTACGCTTTCAGAAATTTGCTGTCATCAAATGTAGCACTAATACATACAAGTAGAGAGGCTAGGGTGATTTTCACTAGTCAGTGAGAGGGTCAGAAATCATGATTTGTGTATGGCTGAATTGTGAATATATTAGATGGATTGACATTAGACAAGGACTGATCAAAAGAATATAACAGATCTTGATTATTATTGTTCTTGATTTAATTGTGAAGTTGCAGGTGGTTTTAGTTTTGTTTTGAAAGGTTTGACTTCGAAAGACTCATTTATATTCCCTTGAATTCCTAAGTAACCAGTAGTACCTGGCCTAGCACAGGGGTCTGCCAAAGGTATTGTTTTGCAGGAATTCTCCTGTAATTAAGTGATCATGGTACTAACATTCTTTCCTAATCTCTAGCTATCTAGCTCTCCTCCGTCTCTGTAACTTTGAAGAGTCTCCACTTTTATGTGTAGTAAGTGAACCTTTGAAGGATGTTCATTTATCAGTTTCTTTGGTTTGATACTGGTTCCCTTGAACAACTTTTGTTGAACAGAATGTACACAATTATCTATCTTACTGCATTTCTCATTGCTATTTATGAATGTCTTTCAACGTCTGGATCAATTTGGCTTTTTTAGCCAGAAGGATACCTGGATAGAGTTTGAGTCAAAGTTCTTCCTTGAGAGGTTCGCAGAGTAGGTTTCTGCATTTACTCACAGTAAGGTATTGTATGTTTTCAGAATTAGGTTTATTCTGTGCATATTACAGAGATATCATCTGTTGATAGTAGTCTTAAGCCACCTGACATCAGGTTTTGCAATTTATTCCCCTGTAACTGGAATTACTTTTAGTCTGCTTTCCAAGGCAAGAGAAGCTTATTCAGCCTGCCTGCCTTTTTTGAACGTATTTACCAATTTCAGAACAGTTCAAAGAAGTGTAGAATTCTATAAAGATCCCTGCGTTTCTACAGAATTTGTAAAATGAGGCTGTTAGTAAAGAGGTAAGTCCACCTATGAAAAATGGCAGCCTAAGCTTCCTGACTTCTTACACATAAGAAAATCCTTGCTGTGACAGCCTTTGTAAATACTTCAGCAGTGAAACAAGCTTCAGTCACATATTTGAGGACTGATCACAAAACTCATAGTGTTGCTTATTTTAAAATACATTCACAAGATGAAAATTGACATTCATTACTTCAGATGCAGGGAAACTGCTGCAAATACCTTGCTTGTAATGGTCTACATTATTATAATATTCATATAGTGCTTCCCATCTGAAAGCTTTACAGACTTAAATTCTTTCAGCATTATTACATGAATATGAAAGATGGAAGTGTTATTCCTTCATTGCTATTACTGGGCAAATTGAAACAGAGAAATTAACTGAGAAACAAGATTACACATGAAACCTGTGTTAGAGCTGGAAATGAAACCTTGTCTTCTATTCCATTACTGGAAGAACTTTTCTTCCTTCACATTCTTGGTAGCCAAACGACACACTGTGAATCATGACTCAACCAGTTATTATTTGTAATGAGATTTTTAATTGGCAGTAAGTAGTCATTTTAAAATGGAAATTGTATTATTTTAAATTCCACAGGGTGCATTTTGTGGCTACTGATGTCTTAAATGAAGAGAAAATTATTTAGCTGTAATTCTTTTTCTTAGAAGGCAGATGTTTGAAACAACTAACCTCACTACACCCTTTACCTGTGTGCCATTTGAACTAAAGCTAGGCAGTTAGTTTGATTTTTGTTCTGTTACTCACAGGCAGGAAAATGCGGCAGAGAAATGTATATATTCTTTACTGGGATGAGTGCTTGATCAAGAGCAATAACTCTCCGGGAATCAAAAGTTGGAAAGTATTGCTTTTGAAATACAGAAGTCTACTGCAGGGTTTGCCGTAAATTAAGCAGTCCCAGCTTGTCCATGTTGAATCCTTAACATGTATGTCGTAAAATCAGAGATGGAAATATTTTCAAAGGGAAAGGGAAATTAAATTTTTTTTATTGCTTTTACTCATTTGTCTGTGATGTATTCAAGCATTAAGGGGCAGGGCAGGTAGAAGTGGGTGTTATAGGGAGCTGCAGACTTCTACGGCAAGTGAAATTACTGGAATCATTGCAGTTACTATTTTAATGAACTTTTAAAACTGAATTGTTAATATAGACAGGTTGCAATTTTATAAAACAATAGAAGAGAATATTTTTTAATGATTATGTGTCTATATTATTCTGCCTACCTTTTTTGTGTAAAAACCCTTATTTTTTGTTGCTGGTGATTTTTCTTGAGCTCCACAGTTTGGGGTAAAGCACTTCTGAACTTAAGGTCCCTGAAGGTGAATTTTGGAATTTTCTGCAGAAATGGTTCTGCCCTTTCTGAGAATGGGAAAATGCAAAAGCACTGTTTGTTCGTGTTAAGAATTCTCTTGAAGAGGATCTTGGGGGTGGGTGGGGGACAGACGCCTTAAAGCCAGCTGCCTCTGTGTGGTGATTGCACAAGGAAAGTGGGGTGGAGGAGAGAGTGAATTTGGAATAAAAGCCCAGCAAAGAGCCAGTGGGAGCGAAGGAAGAAGAGGCAGAGGAGTCATTGTTGGGGAGGAACCTGAAATAGGGGAATTGATACTTCCCGGGCAGTGGGAGTGGAAATGAAGAGTGACTGGTAGAAGGTGGGGCCAAGTGGGGACTGAAAAGAGGTGGGTGAAGGGGCAGGGACAGGTGGAGGGATGTGACGGGAGCAGGAAGGCTGGGAGGACAAGATGAGCAATGTTTAGCTAGGCAAGGGCAACAGCACACGGGAGTCTGGGACTGGAGTGGGGAGCCTGAAGTGGGGAAGACACAGTCATGATGAGACACCAGATTGTAGAGGTGGAGTAAAAAGGGAGCAGCTGGGGAGGTGGGGGAGGTGAGAGACAGAGAAATCCCCTCCCAAGCACAGAATGCAGTGCAAGAGTCTGACTTCCATCCTCGTCCTTGCTTTATAGCAAATCCCTCCAGCAAAGGGTGCGCCTTGCTTTGCCTTAGTGCTTGTGTTAGATGACAGAAAGTGATAAATGTTGCTGGGTAAGGAGAGCAGCAAGTGACTTGTGTGTGCTGTTAAGGTAACTGGGTCAACAGTTGGTTCATTTGGCATCAGATTAATCATATATCCACTATATCACCTCACTTTTGAAAGCCTGAGTCCAGTGAGGTAATGCAGCACACAGTGGAAAGCACATAGATGTACAAAGAAATATTCTTACCAATTATTATTCTATTTATTATTACTTGTAATGCAGTAGGAGGTAACTTCCTAACACATTTCTCCTCCAATGCAGCAGGTAGTGTGTAAGCTAATAATAAAAGCTAGTCTCCCCTAGGATCTCCCAAGGGAGGATGTCAGACAGATCTGGGTGGGGGCTTTTCTCAGAGTTCTCAGCTGAATGAAGAAACAGACCCTCTATTCATGTATTAGTGATTATTGGGGTGTCACTCAGCATACTTTCAAGGATAATAATTTTATGAGCAGTGTGTTAAAAACCGGCACGAAACACTGTAAGTAAAGCATTCTTGCTGGTGGTTTGTTGTCAGATTGAGCTAAGCAGTTGGGTGCTGCAGGGATGGACTCAAGGCTTTATTTTATTTTATATCTTCATTAGGGATCTGGAAGAAAGTAAATAGCACGTTAATGACTTTTGTGGTGATCCTTACATTAGAGTACATAAGTATCAAGTGAAGAATATGGAGGGAGGAAAAGAGTATTCAAATGGTATAAGGGGTTATTTAGAGAAAAAAAATCTGAAAATGTACATTCTATGGGAATCTGTAAATATATATTGAGAGAGAATTTATTTGAGAACCAAGACTGACTATGTTTTTAAACTGTAGTGTAAGGGCCATCAGTTCACTGGAAGGAGAGACATAGGGTTAACTGTCTTCTGCAGCTGCAGTGCGAGTTGGTCCATGGGCATGCATAGCTGCACCTGGGCCAGTTCCCAACCCTGTTTTGCCCCAAGTGGGACTCCCAGAGGTCTCTTCACTGCAGCAGAGCTCTGAGAATGGCAGCTGCAAGTAAGCGTTATTCATTTATTTGAGGACAGACAGTAGTCCTTCAAGGAGTAACATGGAAGCATCACGCTACTGGCAAGTTAGATTTTTTTTTTTAATTTATCATGTGCTTATGATATTAATAGAAACATAGAATGGCTTTCTGCCTAATATTAATACCATTCTTTCTAGTTTGCCATAAAGTCTATTATTACTTTATGCAGTCATTTTCTTGTCACAAAAAGGAGTGTCTTCCTGCAAAGTAATGAGATAGCTTCTACAAAGTTGCTGCCACTGATTTTAATCAAGTATTTTTCTCTATTAAGTGCAAAAGGGTGTATAATAGTAGGCATATCCTCTTGCACAGCTACCACGTAGCCTAAAAATTTACATACTGAATTTCAGCCTTATTGGTAAATTATCCTAAAGCCTGGCTGGCTGAGATGTCATGCATTTTAAAGATTCCATTTATAGTATGATGATACTCTCAGGGCATGAATTTTGTTATAAAGTTTTCATTTGTATAGTATTAAATCCAGAAATGACATTCCAAGTTGATACAGTTTACCTTTATTATGTTGAATGTGTTTACCTGCTTTGTAGAAGCAGAGTTTGAAACATTTAGCTGGAAGGTTTGAATCTATACATTATTGTTATACATGTGTGTGTGTATGTGTAAATATGTATAACAAATTATATCTTGATAATTAATGCAGAAAATTATCTTCAGCCATTAAACTTACAACACAAATGACCAGTGTGATCAATGACAATCTTTCTCAATCTCTTTCTTCTGTTTTGAATCATACATATCATATGCATTGTGGATTCCAATTATAGCCGTGGTTTTCCATAAACTACACAAAAACTGGCACAGTGTCATGAAATTCTGATAAATATCTGCATTAATAAAGTAAGTAAGATATACTGAGCAGCATTTTCAGAAAGTTGAGCGTTGTCCTAAGGCTTTTTCACTGAAGGCAAAGGAGAGTGTAACTGTTCACATCAGTGGAATTTGAGTTAGACTGGTATCACGTGTGTTCTTTAAAAACCCACAAACTGTATTTTCAAATTACTGTATTAAGATATTCCACATAAAGTTTCAGACTATACTTTTTTCAGGAGAAGCAAATTGCCTTTGATTTCTTTTTACAGAATCATAAAATCAAAATATGATGTAAATTTTTAAAAAGACCACACATAATACAATTTTTTATCAGTCCTTATGCCTGATGTTTACAATTTCATCTATTGTAACTCACTTGCATGTTACCATCTTTTCTGAAACACTGAATTAAAGATTACCCTATAGATTTCAGCATTTCAGAATGCTTAGCCAGCTTTATCTTTAAGGATATATTTTAAATTAATTCATGAATTATGTTGCCTTTATGATAGAGTTAAGACAGCTGCCGCAGAATTTTAGCTCTCCTGGTTGGTTCTGCCTGTGCTCTTCTGTCGGTCAAGGCAAAGTAACTCAGAATAGCTTGTGTCTACTGAGTAGCTAAGTGGCCAAGGGCATACATATTTTAGTACGTAAATCAAGCATTGGGAGCCAGTGTGTGTACCTCTCAGACATGCCTGAGATGGGTCTAAACACATGAACCAGGTAATCGTGTTTCTTTAAACAGTGAACCAGGTAATTGTGTTTCTTTAAACAGTGACTTTTCTCATCCGTCCTTCCACTTCCTTAAGAGTGTTTCATCCTCTGTCGTGTGTCACATCTGATGCTCAAGTTCTCATCTACCCAGCAGGTAAAATCCACCCAAGTGGGCCCGTGCACAAAGTGCGGGGCACCGGGGTTTTCCCTGTGCCTCCACCTAAGGAGAGGGTAGGGGCCAGTTCGCTGCAGGAAAGAGCATCCATCTCTGTGGTTTTGGTTAAGGGCCTAGTATATGTGAGGGTCATATATAACATACCCAGGGTCTTCAAATAATCTGATTAACTGTAATCCTTTCACATACTCATTCATTTTACTTAAAGATG
The DNA here is from genome assembly GCF_023634085.1 of Falco cherrug. Taxonomy (NCBI): domain Eukaryota; kingdom Metazoa; phylum Chordata; class Aves; order Falconiformes; family Falconidae; genus Falco; species Falco cherrug. The sequence continues at coordinate 24,797,529 of NC_073698.1, forward strand.
TTAAGAAAATGAAATGCAACAAATGCTACTGTTACAAATGCAGTGTTTACTGTTGGTTAGAATGAAGTAGAAGAAAATAAGTCGGTGTAAGTGGACATTGATTGTATTGATCATTATCCTGGCATCTTTTTATCTCGTGTGAAAGACTGATTTATTTTGGATCAGTAGCTTGATCCTGATTGGTCTGGACTGGGTACATAAAAAAACGTAACGTCCATTTTACAGCATTTAAAAGTTCCTATATATTTTTTGTGCAGCTATTACTTAGTGGCGTTTATAGAATCATTTAGGTTGGAAACCTTTGAGATCATCAGGTCCAACTGTTAACCCAGGACTGCCAAGTCCACCAGTAAACCATGTCGCTAAGCAATTTTGAAGCTGTAATAGTAAGGTGCAGCAAAGAGGTAGGGTGAGTCTTCAGGAGGCATGTTTACTTCTTCATAATAAATGTGTCTAAGCATTTAATGTCACAAGGATACACTATGCCAAACCAGAGACATCTTTACTAGGAAGAGAGGGGCACCAGGAACAATTCTTGTTTTGGAAGCTGATTCTTGCCCTACTCATTGCTCTGCTTTGTGGGACAATAAACTGGTATTCAGAAAGAAGCCTAGGGTGAAGATGAGTATGACAGAAATTATTTAGCATGGCTCAGACTCGGGCAGAAAACAGGTAGAAATATCTGAGGGATCTGATTTGGAGGCATTCATGAAGCATATCTAGCACATAGTAAAAGGAACGAGAGGTAATTCACCAATGCAGGCATTCCCTTGTCCAAATGCCTTTGTTGTTTAATGTTACTTTTAATTATAATTTGATTTATGACATAATTTTTAGTAGTTGTCACTCATTGATTAACTAAAGTGGCAGCTAATGAGCTAGAGCCATGCTTGCTGTTGTATTTCGTCTCTGATTCAAAGCACCTTGAATTCTTTCTTCAGATTTGTGAAACTTCAAATAAGCAGAACGTGGGTAATCCTTACCATTCTGGCCAGTAGCCAGAAAATGAGTGTGCTCTCCAAGAAGGTGAGAGATGAAGGTTCAAACCCCTGAGGTTTAATTAAACATTTAACCCAAAGCTACCACATTCTGGGTGAGTTCTTTAGCTGTTAAGCTCTTACATAAAAAGCAGTTACAGCCAAACTGAAAAGGACAGCAGCTGCTTCTCTGCTCTGCTTTGTACATCTGAAGTGGCCCAGCAGTGTGGTCCATGTGGGGATGCACCTAAGGCAGTGTTGGGCGCAGGTTGGCTGTTGTGGATCCTGTTCTGAACTGCTGCCTGGCTCACCCGATCATTTGTTTTTAATTTAAGCACCCAGCTTCTGAACTGACTTGAGCCCTGAGTGAAAGTGTCTTAGGAGTGCCAAGTCCCCACAATGGCAATGGTCAGCTGAGAATGTACTGAAAATTTCAGTGCCTCTTTCCATGTATATATGGAAAGAAATTTCAGTGATGGTGTTTAAATTCCTAATTTATTAACAGCCTTGTGTGCCATTTCAGGTACTTGAGGTTTGTGCTTCAGATAGTTTCTACATCCTTTCTTACTGACAAAGCCATTCATTATCACTGGGTTGCCATGGAGTACTGGCCACATGGATCTGGGAATAATAACCCATTATGCTAATATAACTTGTCATTGTGTTTGATGCGAAGTGATGTCCCATAACAACAGCTGATGCTTGTAACTAATACAATTTATGGTAAGATCTGTTTATGGAACAGCATTGCCAAACATTGCCTACCCTCTTTTCTTTGAATTATCTTTCTGATTCCATACCTATTTACAAAACCATTTATGTGGGTTTTAGGTTGATATTGTTCAGGTTTAAATTTCTTTCTACAGTGAGAATCAAAGAGTTTTGTTACAGAACTATTCCAGCCTGTGTGCTTAATGCTAGAAATGTGTTTTTCTTCTGAGCTCTCCTATGCCCTTGGAACCTCAACTTTGTGTTGTAAAGTTCCCTTTGGGACAGAGGCAGGGCAATTAACCTGTTTTGGTGAACTTCTTAGGCATCACAGGAAAAGAATGAAGAAAATTATGTTGCATAGTTGGAATACATAATTCTGTAATGTGTACACTATTACCACAACTTTTCTCATACATCCGAGTATGAAACTGAATTTTATTTCTGACTCTGCTACTATACAAGGAACAGGCCTTAAATCTTTGTATTGGTTCAGCTTTGTTCTGTAGCAGATGACCAGGCATTTATTGATGATCTGTAACATGCACTAAGGTGTGTTTTTAGCCTTTTCCGGATTCTCAGGGCAGTCCACCTTCATGTGCATGTGAACACACTTTCAGTAATAGCATTTCAGCCGTGGTTCTTCTGTGCTCCACAGACATTAACTCAGACAGTGGAATATCAGTTCCCTGGAGCATATCAGTGCGCCTTCAGAGAGCTTCACTTTTCTATACAAGTATTCTCTTAAGGCAAATCACTGTTTTTTATGGTTATCACTTTTACGTATAAGACATATTTATAAATTATTCTGTCAACTGTATTTTTGCTTTAAAATACTCCCTGAAAATATCCCAATATGATTGGGAAATCTTCCCAATAAGAACTTTCATGTTCTACCGAGGTCTATTCTGCAAAACAACCCTTAAAATTAGCTTCTGTTTGGTAAAGTGTGTTGACAAACAAGCCATCGTGGCAGGAAATTATTGCATATATCACAAAGATACTCTGTTCACACAAGTTATATTTGTATATGTTTATTTGTACATGGATGTACAAAGAGAAGTCAAGTACTGATAGGCATTCAGACTTCTGCTTCTTGATATTATCAAGATTAGAGATAGAAGAATCCTTCTTAGAACATCTGTATTGTACTTTTACCAATGAAAGATTGTTCTCAGCAATATGTTTTCCACTAATGTATTCAACGAGTCATAAATTATACAACCAGAAAAAACATTGTGTCATCCAATCTGTTCTCCTCATAGAGCAGGCTTTATGGCTTCTCTGAATTAATTTCTGTTTGAGCTAAAGCACATCTTAAAAAAAATAATCTTAATTTAAAATTTCCCCTAATGGAAGAATCAGCACCAGCCTTAATAGTATTCTGGCAGTTAATTTGCTTCCTTTTGTGTTGAATGCATTTATCTAATTTAAAATTCCAGACATTGGATGTTACTGAACTAAAAGCTATCTGTTAGCCAACTTCTGTGCCTCATATTCATACTTAGCAGGCATGGAAGTCATCTCGCCTAACTTTCAGGCATCCTCAGTATTTATATTGCATCTGACATGGTCAAGACTGGGTTTCGTGATAGCCAGTGGAGAGAAATATGTACTTTCAGGCTATGGTTCAGATGAGCTGCTTTAGACATGTTTATTAGGAGGTAATGAATCACACCTTGGAAGTGCCTGAGTGCTTGTGTTGCCTAAAAAGGCAATTTGGGTTGAGTGGCTCCATGTAAATATGTTTTGCAAATAGGTGCCGTTACAGGTGCAATAGGTGCAAATTCCAGCCATTAGAACATATAATTAAATGACTGTGTAACTTTCTCATGGTCACACTAAACTATGCTTTAGGGCAAGTTTTCCAATCATTATAGTTGCCTTTCTTGAATGTCCTGTAGTTCATCAGCATCTTTCTCAAGTAGCAGATACCAGAAAAGGACTGAGCATCCTGCAGTGGTTGCAGAGACACTGGCAGTGAAGCAGTAGCGTTTTCCAGCTTTTGCTTTAGTTTATCCTGCTTGAAAAGGCCCTCCATAGCTCTTCAGGTCACAAGAATAGCAGCCTGTTTTCGACACATTAGTCATCCTGGTTTTGGGCCTTTTTTCATAATCAGTGCTTCCCAGGAATAGAAATCCTTATTCTATCTGTGTGGCATGTGTCCTTTACCTCTGGCTTTGCAGTTCTCCATAGGTTAGAATTAATATCTCATATATTCTTTCCTTGCATTTAGTTTTCAAAATGCTGTTCAAAGGAGAAGGACCTTTTTGCTGGTTTTTCTGTCTACCCCTCGTAGTATGTGTTCTGCCTGTAAACTTCATAGAAATGTTTTTCTTTATGTTATTACTAGTAAGGATAAATAGTACAGGACCAAGAACTGGTCTCTGTACCTCCACTAGGAATACGTTCATTAGGGTATGGTTCTCACTTAACCCAAGTTGAGAAGTATCTGTTACCTAGCTTTTAATCTGTTTTTGTTGTGAACACTGACTTTTTGGTTCTCATTTTGCAGTTTGGTAAGATACCAATCCAATTGCCAGACACAAATACAAACTACACTTTTAACCTTGTTAACCAAATTTATGATCTTGTAAAAAGATAGTTAGATTAATGAAACCTATGTTTATGGCGTTGTATTACTGTGCATTGATTCTTTATTAACTAAATGCCGCCATTCCTGGATGAGTATCAGGCCAACTGTGTTGCGGTTGCCTGGATTGTCCTTGCTGACACTTTAAGAAGACCTGATAGAACATTAATTTTGTTGCAGCCCACAGGAATGCTGAATTCCCCTTTGACTATCCCATAAAAGGAATATTTTTATTATTTTCAGTTGTGACTAGGCTCTTCAGTTTTTTCTAAGGAATTACTCTGTTTTCTCAGTGTTTAAGCTGTTTATTTGGAAAATCCAATGTTAACTTTAGGATTCTTTCTTTATTTTCAAAATTAACTGATGCAGAGTTCATTTCTATAGGTGCCTGTTCCTCTCCAAATTTAATTAAGTATTTCTGGCAGTCTTTTAGACACTTCAATATACGGAAGGAGTTTTCTGCCATGGCCCGCTAACCAGCATGAGAGCAATGTCCTGTCCATGTTGTGTTTGGTATTTGCAACTCTCTGGTCATGCACAAGGTCCCTTGGACAGCAGCTAAATTCCATGCGCTTCATTGGTCTGTTCAAGTGAAAGTTTTTCAGTACGCTGCTGTCCTCAAGCCCTACTTTCAAAAATCTCCATTGAGCTCATCTGGATGGTAAAAGTCATCATCTTGTCCCTGCTGGTTTTATATTTCAGTCACCACGGGAAATATTTTACGTCCTGGAGTCTGAGTCTAGCAAAGCACAAAGTTTTACATTTGCATTTAGTTTTGTGGCTAAGAAACAAGTGAACTCCACTTTCAAATAAAGAGTTGTTAATGTAATATTAATAAAGGCTGATTAGATACTGTAATGGACACATTAACATTAGATACCACATTACACAGGATAATAAAAGATGATGCATTGTGTGTTTGGGTTGTCTGTAAATAAAGAGGCCAAATAACATTTAATTCAATATAGAAGATAGACAATGTTGTGAGTGCGCTGCTGCACCCAGTATTAAGTAATGACAATAATTACTCAATCAGACATAGAGTAGGGAATTGATAATGATAATTATTAATCCAGATTTTGGCTGCAAACTTTTTTCTCTCATTTTTATTTGTATAGATGTTACTTTGTATGCTCCACTGTAGAGGGAAAAATGAATGGATGTCTGACTTATTCTCCTGGTAGTCTTTATTCATAGAAATCTCTCCTGTGGTTTCATCACAGAAAGCTTCACCAAATTTTGTAAAAGTCTTCTTGGTCTGTGAAGGTTTAGCTTGCCAGTTAAACGTGCCAGTTCGCGTGTTGGTTTATTCGTGGTATTGTGCCATTTTCCACCCACACAAGCCAGGGTATACATCCTAGCCAGCAGCCGCTGAAATGCACCACAATGCAGTTCAGTCTGTACAAGATCCTCTTGAAGAGTCTACAGACTTAAGAGAGTTATTTCTTACAACTTTGTATGCATATCTTTGTTGTCAGCTCTTCTTCAGTAATCACTGACAAGTGATAAGCACCTCCAGAAAGTGATTTATTCTGTTTTAAGCTAAGAATATCTAAGAAGGGTATGATGAATCACCTAGAATTGCCAGTCTCTCTTCATTTACTCTGCTTGGAGCCTAGATGGCTAGAGTAAATTCAATATTGGGTCTGTAGGTGGCTAAATTTGAACCTTTCCCTAAAGGGCAGACATAAATAAGATGCAGCAGAAGATGAAGTCAAAGAAGCAACTATAGTTTTAAAGATTTTTCTTCAATGTAGTACTACACTTTGGAACATAACTAAACATGATTTCATATTTGTTACGGCGTGAAATAAGCAGAACTCTTCAGGAAGTCAACTCTTAGACATTGTACAGTGTTAGGTGAGTAGGACTGTTCAGACCATGCAGTTTCAGAGGGAAATGAGCTACAGTCTGTGTCTTTTGTTCATCAGTGATAAAATGCTGCTTATGTTTGCACAAGTGCATTATAACACGCTCAGTTTTTCATTCACATGTGTACATTACACAGAAGCTGTAAGTGATATGCCATTTTCATTTCAGTGACACGCATGATTTTATAACAGCATGAACCAACATTTGTCAGTGGTTTGGAAGAGCAAGTATGGACAAACAGAAGAAAAATTCAGGAATGGTTCCAGTTCTAACATCTGAGGTAGCTATTGAAACTGAAATAGGGCTCAGATGCAAGCATTTAATGTCTCTCTATAGTAAAAAATAAACAGTTTCATTATATTTTAAAAATTCCATCTTATCTGGACTCTGATAGTTTTATTGTAAGACATTTAAGGAGAAAAGGGAAAGTATATTCTTTCCAAGAGAAAATGTGTAAGTGTTGTGGTTTAACCCCAGCTGGCAACTAAGCCCCACACAGCCACTCGCTCACTCCCCTCCCCTCCCCTTGGTGGGATGGGGGAGAGAATGGGAACGGTAAAAGAAAGAAAACTCGTGGGTTGAGACAAAGGTTGTCTAATAAGTAAAGCTGAAGCCATGCATGCAAGCAAAGCAAAACAAGGGATTCATTCACAGCTTCCCATGGGCAGGCAGGTGTTCAGCCATTCCCAGGAAAGCCGGGCTCCATCATAAGTGATTGCTACTGGGAAAGACAGAATGCCATCATTCTGGATGTCCCCCCCCTTCCTTCTTCTTCCCGGAGCTTTATATGCTGAGCATGATGTCATATGGTATGGAATATCCCTTCAGTCAGTCGGGGCCAGCTGTACCGGTTGTGTCCCCTCCCAACCTCTTGTGCACCCCCAGCCCACTCACTGGTGGGGCAGCGTGAGAGGCAGAAAAGGCCTTGGTGCTGTGTAAGCGCTGCTCAGCGGGAACTAAACCATCCCAGTGTTATCGACAGTGTTTTCAGCACAAATCTAAAACATAGCCCATACCAGCTACTAGGAAGAAAATTAACTCTACCCCAGCCAAAACCAGCAAAGTAGGGAAGGAAGATGCAGGTCACATCCTCCCTATTTGCTGGTCCCTCTTTTGGAAGTAAATATTCCTTCTCTTCTGGACTCTTTTAGCCTTGTGCTTCCTCGGCACTTTTCCAAGTTCCCTAAAAATAATTCTTCTGCTAACACCCATCAACCACAAAAGAATGGGTATATCTTCATCTCCCTGTCACTGAAAAGGAAGGCAGACCCAACAAAACATCTGTCTAAAACTCTAACAGGAAGCTATTTTCTGATCCAGTGAAACCAAAGCGTAGGCTAGCTTTTTCCCCTAGTATATAAAAAGTGTGAGAGAAGAGTGTGAACATCTTTATTTAAAATACAATGCTTTTTAAGCGCTATTTAAGCCCAAAGAATTTCTGGCATAGTTTCAGAAATAAACCTTTGTTTTAATTTTTAAAAACTCAGTTTTCTACTCATCTGAAAATGATGATCTGAATATATATTTCTACTCTTACTTGAAGTTTTTACTTTTAGAATAACTGGGAAAGGTAACAAAACCTTTGAAGTTATGTAGAAAAGATATACAGATTTTGAAAGTATATTGTTAATCTCAAGTCGGCCTTCAAAGAGGCAGCATGTTGTTACCATATAAAACACAGAAACTGAGAAGTATTTCTGTTTGATTTGGATCTCATCAGAAGCAACACAGAAATTTCCTTTTGTGAGAAGTCGCCACCAAATGGAGCACTCAGATGGCAATTGAAAATTGTTTTGAGATTGTCCACTAGATTTTCCATGTCATTTAGCTTTTTCAGTCTTCAGTCTCTTAAGAAACCAAGCAAATTCTGAAATCTCCAAAGATAAACACCTTTATGTTACATGCCTAGATTCCCACATATCTTCAGCATGGTGGTATATGTAAACAAGCAAATAATGATCTAGAGGAAAAGGAGCAGAAAAATAAATGGTGAGCAAAGAGAATGGGCAAGAAGAATTGCTTCCCTGCCTCACTCAGATGTCTGGTAAGGGTCTGAGATAAGAACCTAGGGAACATTGTTAAGCTGCTCAACCCCTGATCTGCGACTTAGGGGAGAGAGAGAGGGAATATCTACGTCTTATGGTATCATAGTTGCTAGGAGATTTGCCAAGTCAGTGAAAAGGACTTTAGAAAGTGGATGGACATATGTGACAGGATTTCCTGTTTGTTTGTTTGTTTGTTTGTTTGTTTGTTTGTTTTGGCAGTCATTATTTTTTGAATTCTCTGCATATGGAGACATGGTCTCTTGCAAGAGGAGAAAATGTGTTCCAGCCACTGCTTTCCTCTATCAATTCCTCGTCAATTCCCTCATATCAATTACCCCTCTCTTGTACAGAATTGCAGTGCTTATCTGAGGATTACAAAGCCTAAGACCTATATACCGGTAACTGGGATGTGAGGGCCGGAAGGTTGCTAGTGGCTACTAAAGCCAAAGCACCAGTTTTAATCTTTCCAGTGTACCAGGCTGAACGATCCTTAGCTTCAAAGCTAATGGGCATTTCACCACATCCACCTCAAATAAGACCTGTCAGTGTGTGTAAGGACTGTTCTAATTTTTCCCTGAGTGTGGGCAAAGACGTCTGTATTAAACTGGTTGTTTCCTAACAGGGTTCATCTCAGAAGATGGCTGCTTCATAAGCATCTCTGAGTGGAATGAGCATTTGAGCTCTTTTTAGACATGCAGAGAAGAGAATCCCCCACCCCAAAGTGATATATTAGCATCCATCAGGCCTGAGTGGCCATATGCTTATTTTCATGGGTGCTGCATTTTGTTTCTATGCTGCAGAGGACTGAATCTTAACGGGTTGTTAAGAAATTACCACATCTGGAACTTGCTCTGAGGCTCCATTCTGCAAATCACTGTCCACCTCTGGATTCAGGGAAGGAGAGCAGAATGGTTTTACTACAAGGAGTTAGCCTTACATCCTGAAATGTTCAGTCTTACTGAGAATACCATATGGTCTGTTCTAGGCCTGCTGTTTTATAACATCCCTGAAGATATTGAAAATAAGTTGAAGAATGGCATGCATGTGCACATGCATGCACACACACAAAAAGTTTAAGCCTCCTTTTTCTTGGCTGGAGTGGTTGGGTTGGTCAAAGCTTACGTTTTATTGGCAGCTCTGCCACTTCTTAGTGGATGCACTAATTAGTGTCCTGTTTTCTGTCTCTGCTGTTTCTTCTGTTAATATAGAACTTGCACTCATTTGTGGTCAAAGGAATAGAAAGTTTGTAGAAGGATTGCCCAACTAAGTCAACAGGGCTTGGAACAGTCTTCTGTAGTTCAGCAAGTGTTCTGAGAAGAGTGAAATAAATATATCTAAACCTGGCAATGGCATTTTTTCACTAAGTCTTTGGACATTAATTTAAAATGTTGGTCCTGTCTCAGTTACATCTGTGACCAAGTCCTGTAATGTCTTTATCACTGAAGATATCTCCTTCCTTTCTCTCCCCATGCCATTTTACTTAAATGACTATCCCAAGGCATGTCTCTTTAAGGAAATGGAGGAATCTGCAATTTCTAAATTAGCCTTTTCTCCCTTACAGTTTCAACATAATAAAGTACTTTGAGGATTTCCATTTGGAAGAGCTTAGCTCATCTCTCACCACCTTTTTGGAAATTCTCCCAAATCTGTTATTCCCTTCAGACTTGTTTTCAGAATGAGCCATTTTGCTCCAGAATCTTGAACTTCTTTTATATTTTTCCCCGGTGATCTCACAGCCTCTTCCATTTTATCTTCTAGACTAGATAGTATTTCCTCTGGCACAGGGATTTACATGCTATGCTCAGACTTCTGTTTTGCATGGGATTGTTGAGTTTTATCTTTGTTGCATTGCAGAACATATATCTAATGGATCAGCCAAAGTACCTCTTCCTGAAGAATCCTGTATTTGGATTAAATAGGCTTTTGAAAGACAGGGTAAGTTAGGATAGTTTTACGTCATGTGCTTGTGTCAAGACAACTGCACAAAAAGACCTTGTGTCTTCTCCCAGTAGTTGCTTGAACAACAGTTTTAGAGAGAGTCTTCAGAGTCTGGAATTTTAAAATACAAGTTCACTGAGATTTCTAATATGTGTAGCTTTGGAGACAACTTTGTTCTACTAAGAGGGAAAATACGTTTGAGCTTTTTGCCGTATAGACTCTCTTATAGGTTTTTATTGTCTGTGCATGCATGTATCTACTGTCTCTATCTACATACTGCTGTCAGTGAGTGAACTTTTCACTGTAAAGTATTCCCTCACCTGCAAATAAGCCTTCACAGGGAATCAATTTCATGCAATATGAATATTTACCTACATATTTTGTTTACTGCTTATTTTGTATTTTTATTAAAATGGAGGAAGCTTTGCAACAGTACATTCAGTTAAGCGTAGCAGCAAAGCTCCACAGATGATACTTCCTGCCTGGGACATACATGTGCAAAAGGTTATTACCAGTCTCTCCATTCCTAGGAGAACACATGCCAGCCTCACTACAGTTGGAAGTGTAAGTGGTTTCCAGCACTAGAGAAGGAAAGCTATGTCTGCAATGCTGTGGCTTATGGCACATTTGTACAGCAGCTTTTATACGGACCTTAGAAATTGCTATAGGCCATACAATCAGGTTTCTTACATCTATTTTAATAATTAGTTTAAATTATGTTTAGGTAACCTCACAGTTGAGAAGAGGGGAGAAGTGTCTTAAAAAGGGTATATTTACACCCTGCTACATCAACTGTTAATAAAAAATGGAAAATAAGCAGTAAACAAAACCTGTAGGCAAATACTCATATTGCATGAAATTGACTCCTTGTGAAAAGTAAAGCCAACACCAATACCACCATAATGTAGGCTTTTACTTTACAAAAAGTTTTGATGTGGGACTCAGGTGTACACAGAATTCTTCCTGGTCTTTTGACTGTAAATCCTGAGAGGATAATAAACACAAAAGATCAGACATCAGTAGCATCAATTATTCATCATAAAGTCTTGTACTTTAAATAAATTTATTTCCTAGCATATATATTGCAAGACATCAATATTATATTTTACTGGTTAACTTTATGGCTTTATAGCTATTTTTTGTTGAAACATGCAAATGAATTATGAAAATAATGCTTACATTCAAATAGTGCTACTACTGCATCTAATATGCTGGAATAACATTTTCCTTGGGAATCTTAACAGTTTCTTTCACCAAGACAAAATTGGATCTGCTAAACTTCTAGTTTGTTTCTTTCAGTAAACTTTCCTTTGAATTTTACTCTCTTTGTCTGTCAAGCTCAAACTAATTGGCAATGTTCTCCTTCAAAGGGTGAAAAAGACACCATTTGGTAAACTTGGCATGTATACCGTATCATTGTAAATTAAATTCTTCATGCTTTATTTAATTATGTGTTTTCTTTTTAATATTATAATTGCAGTTTTAAAACAAAACACATTTTCTTAAGAGTTATTTCAGCAGATGTATAATTATACTTAAGGATATGTGGTTTCTCACTGACTCTTGGCATGGGAAAAGAAGAGATACTGCACTGGTTTTATCGCAAGGTATTTAAACGATATGTTCTTTTGGCCCAAAGATCTTAATTACGAAACAAAACCCATCCTGTGCTGTCTCTGTGCTTTGCATTTCTATACTAATTGCTTTCAGCTTGGATTGTATGATAATACATGTGTGTGATATGCATGGTTTGTTTATGTCTAACTCCATTATCCTGTCTCATGTTCTTGGAGTGCCTGAAGTAGTTTCACTAATCTGTCAGCATAGTATGTACTTGTGGATAAATATAGCCATGCAGCCACTCTGTGAGTGGTCATCATCATACGCTGAAGCTAAAAATTACCCCTTTGGTTATGGAAAGGCTGATCTGATCCGGAGGCCTGCTCACACATTGTAGGTCTTCAGCACTTGTCTGTTAGAAAACAAAACCAAAAAACTAATAGAAATGTCTGCCTCAATGCTGAAAGATTGATAGTGAAGTATGAAACAGGATTATGAAACAACTGATTTCTTTTTTAGATTTTAGTTAGAAAGGATTCTAACTTTTCTGACTGTAGGAGTGGAACGTTTCAGGTATTCACAGGCTCATGGATATTACAGTAGCATGTTGGAGAAAATCCAGTGTGATCAGCTTTATAAAGGGGCTTGGTAGGTATGAAAATACTGCAAATACATGTTTTGGTTTATGTTATTAGTTTGTTCAGTGTTGCTATAATGTAAATTTGACACAGTTAACTAAAAAAAAAAAATGCAATCTCTGTTTCTTCTGCTTAAGGATACTGAAAATTCAGTAACTATATTTGGCTAAAGTTGTATCCAGGGTAGCACAGACTCTTGGCTTGTGCATTATGATTGTTCTGTTTTGCTTCATCTTAGAGCTTTGAGAAAAATATTTGTAGTGTAAATCTTAGCACACACTGTCATACAGTAATTTAATTTTGTACTTGTCCCCATTATCAGCTTAGTGACTGTGACTGCGTGTGTGTCTGTGTGTGTGTGTGTGTGTGTTTTTACAAAAACGTATCATTGAGAAAATCTTATGGTTATGGCCTGCACTAAAAGAAAATATTCTGTAGGGGAAAAGTATCATTTGAAATATAGTTTATTGCTGATACAGTAGAAAAACAGGGAACAAGTCTTGGAAACAAGAAAATGGGTTGTTTGAGAGAAGTGGCCCTCAGACTGAATTTCACCCCAAAATGGTACAGGCATCTTATAGTTGATCAAGCACAGTTAAACTTTTTTACAGATTTTCCTAGGATAGGAGCTTTAAATGTACATACAGATTTCTAAAACTGACCTGCAGATTCCTTGCTATTGCAGGGCCCTCGGTCATCAGGGTTACCGTGGTCTCCTTCATGTTCATCACCATTCATTCTCCTTGGGAATGAGCTACTTTTCTGCAGGAGAAGGGTTTCATTTAATGCAGTATTCATGTGGTGACCAGTACCCTACAAAATGTTAAGAGTTTAGACTAAATATTTCAGTGGCCCATTCTGGTACTTCTCTTTGTAGAACATTATTATTATTATTATTATTATTTTGAAATCAGTTAGTAAAAACATAAATTTGTCAATTAATATTTAGAATTGAGTATAACCCCTTCCTCCCACCCTCACCAGGTATCTTCTGCATCAAACTATATGTGGTGATTTCTCATGCCAAAATTATACCTTTTATTTAATTGGCATAGTGTTGGACTGGCATAGATGGCAAAAATGGACACATCCTTTTTGTTGCTGTTTTTAAGGCCTTCATTATAATGTGTCAACATAAAAGTACCAATCATGGCTGATTTTAATGCATCTTTTTCTTAAATTTTGACTCCCTAATTTCCAGGTTTGTGTCTCAGAGGCAACATTTCTTATATAAGCTTTTTAGGGCTGTCAGTCTAGGAAAAGGAACTATGTTCTGCTAAAGCTTGTACATCATCACTATAGATGTACTATTCTAGTCACTGGGCCACATTTTTGCAATGCAAATACCAAGCATATGCAAATGCTGGAGAACTGAAAAGGTGCATTAGAAAGCCAAACCTGTCTATAATAGCTCAAGATCAATTCAGAACTCTCACACTCTCAGCAGTGTTAACTTCCACACCAAAGATGCTTAAATGGAGCTAGCATCTACCAAATGCTCTTTTAAAAATTTGAACTAAATCAATGTTATATGCCAGTCATTTCTGTAACTGCTGTAATTGCCTGTTTTCCTTTTTGTTTATCTGAGGGAAAGACTGTACAGTCCTATATTTCAGATATGAGCTAGAATAAAAATTTTTGGTGCACTGACAAATCTCACAAATAATTGCATTTCTTTATTACAGTGTGCAAATAACTGATTTTTCAGTTAGATGCCTGGAAAAAAAAATTATATCAGCCTGTGTCACAAACCTAACAGCATAGTTGTTAAAAGACTTCCTACTAATGATGACTATGTGAATTTAAATTCCAGTATTAAAATCCTGTATGAATGCCACAATGATTGAAGATAAGGGCAGCAGCTCCCAGGTAGTGTGACGAGGGTTTCTTAAACTTCATTTTGTAAGGATGTGAGGCATGTCTGATCTCACACACTGGCTTCCTTCCTTCCATCCCTCCTGCATCTCCCTACATAGTAAATTTTAAACTTAGTAGCCAGTTTAAACAAAAATTGCCTGAGGAACAGAAGGCAAGTTTACATTTGATTAGATTCCTACAAATTCCTTCAAGAGGGAGTCTGGGATGGTTGTACTCGCCAGAGAGAAGCCGGCAGTCCAGCCCGGGTGTGTTTTCCTTGGCAGAGGCTGGCTGGCTGGCAGGGAGCCTGCTTGCCCAGCCCTGGGCACAGAGCTTGGGAGGGAGCTTGGGAATGACTCAGGGGAAGCTTGGGATGATGATGGGGGAAGAAAAAGGGCTTTTACTGCACAGACACAAATCCTTAAGAGAAATTGGTTTCACTGCTCACAAAAAACTTTTTCCTATCTGAGTGCTTGGTGATCAAACTGATTTCAGGGGTAGATGTGAGCCAGTTAAAACCATGCATTTGGCAAATATACTAATGATTATAAAAATAATGCCTGACCTAAAGGTATTTTTGGAGAAATTTCCATTACCTAGTAAATTTGATAGTCCATATAAATTTGCATTTGATCCTTTGCGTCCCACTGTCTTCATGCTTAAACTTTAGGAGAGCTGAGGTGATGATGGCAGAGCAGTAGAACTTACACTCTTCTCTCGTATCTGTTTTTTCATTACTTTGAAGCAGACTGTTATTCAGAACAACACTTTTAGAAGTATTTTTAGAAACGGTTTTGTATAATATAAAAGTAGAACTGTTGTATACACTTTGGTTTATGCAAAATGTTACAATGCCAACAAGACTCCATGATTATGCTTTAGCCCTCAAAAATCAAGTGAAACTTTGCAGGAAACAAATCTAGCAGGAAGCATCTATTGGAGTGGAAGAAGTGCTGCTGCTGTGCTAAAGAGTGGTGGCATACCTTGTCAATTAGGGGAGTTCTTTTCAAAGTAAATTATGGATGTGTTAACACTTGCAGAATAATAGCCACATGAACAAAAGCATTTCTATTTTGCATTATAGTCATATAGTGGACTTCTAATCTTTGGTTTTTTTCTAAAGGAAAACAAACATGTCCTCTTTTCTCCAATGCATCTTTGTTATTTTTCAATGCATGAGTTTTGGTTCTGATTCTTCACATATTGAATACTCTCAAACAATAATGTAGTCTTTGGGATTTAGTTTTTTTCATTTTTTTGCAGCAATGAAGTGTTAAAGTATTTAGGAAAGATTTGAAAATCTCATTCATTCTTAAACAGTCCCACGTAATTGTCAGCTACAACAGTGGTAGTTGCAATTCTGTTCCTCAAAAGGAAAGGCTAAAGTCATTAGATGTGCAGCATCCATCACTGTAGTTCATACTTCTTTCTTGCTTTGCAGCTTGGATGCAGCATCCCATGTAACACTGTGAAATGCAATGCTATGAAGAAATGCTATAATGGTATTAGTTCACAGTATTTTCCACAGTTTGTATTGCATTATAGCACCTCTGTCCCAATCACCAACAGTGCTCACAGGTGTTACGACATTTATATTGCATTCAGAATGTGTAATGACTGGTCTTCCCAGTGTTACTTGATTTGCTGCTTTTGATCTCTCTGGCGAAGCAGACAGAGGGTGCTACCAGTACGTGCCTGAAGATCAGACGTGACTTTTATTGCCAGTAAGAGATAAGCCTGAGTATTTTGGTTTGGGAATTTTATGTGTAGAATGGTAGTATTTGAATTAGTGATATTTTGTTTCACAGAATTATAGAATAATGGAATGGTCAGGGTTGGAAGTGACCTCTGGAGATCAACTGGTTCAACCCCCTGCTAAAGCAGCTTCTCCTAGAGCAGATTGCACAGAGTTATATCCGGGCAGGTTTTGAATGTCTCCAGAGAAGGAGACTCCACAGCCTCTCTGGGCAGCCTCTTCCAGTCTCTGTCACCCTCAAAATAAAGTTCTCCCTCGTATTCAAATGGAATTTCCCGTGTTGCAGTTTGTGCCCATTGTCCCTTGTCCTGTCGCTGGGCACCGCTGACAAGAGCCTGGCCCCATCCTCCTGAGACTTGCCCTTAAGATATTTGCAGACATTGATAAGGTCCCCTCTCGGTATTCCCCAGGCTGAACAGGCCCAGCTCTCTCAGCCTGTCCTCATCAGGGAGATGCTCCAGTCCTCTCATCATCTTTGCAACCCTCCACTGGACCCTCTCGAGTGGTTCCCTGTCTCTCTTGAACTGGGGAGTCCAGTACTGGACACAGCACTCCAGATGTGGCCTCACCAGGGCAGAGCAGAGGGGCAGGAGAACCTCCCTCCACCTGCTGGCCACGCTCCTCCTGATGCACCCCAGGGTCCCACCGGCCTTCCTGGTCACACAGGCACACTGCTGGCTCATGGGCAACTTGCTGTCCACCCCAACTCCCAGGTCTAGGTCCTTCTCTGCAGACCTGCCTTCCCTCAGGTCAGCCCCAGCCTGTACTGGTACATGGGGTTGTCCCTCCCCAGGTGCAGGACCTCACACTTGCCTTTATTGAACGTCATTAGGTTTCTCTCTGCCCAGCTCTCCAGCCTGTCCAGGTCTTGCTGAATGGCAGCGCAGCCTTCTGGTGTAGCAATCACTGCTCCCAGTTTTGTGTCATCAGCAAACTTGCTGAGGGGACACTCTGTCCCTTCATACAGGGCATTGACAAGTAAGTTGAACAGGACTGGACCTAGTTTTATAGTACTCGGATTGATTTTTCCTTCAGTTTTCCAGAAAACCAGTAAGTAGAGCTAAGCCTAGTACATAATATCTTGGTACTGGTTATGGGGAATTTGGAGAATCATGGGATTGTTTAGGTTGGAAGGGATCTCAGGAGCATGATTAGCCCAACCTCTGCTCACCAGCTATTGATGGTTTCTCAGAAATTTGTCCAGTCAAGTTTCGAGTATCTCCCAAGAGTGGAGTTTCTACCGTGTCTGTGGACAGCCTGTATCAGTGTTTGATTGCCCCCTCACAGTGGAATTTTTTTCCCTGTATCTAACTGGAATTTCCTGCATTCCAACTAGTGACTGTTGCCTCTTGTCCAGTCACTGCACTCAAAGAAGGGTCTGGCTCCATCTGTGCCATACTCCATGAGGTAGCTGAAGACTGCAGTAAGATCTCCCCTTAGCCTTCTCTGCTTGAGGTTGAACCGGTCCAGCAGTCTCAGCCCATACTCCCTTGGCCTTGCTCCAGAATAGCAATTTCACTGTTGTATAGGGGAGCCCCAAACTGGACACCAGTACTCCAGATGTGATCTCAGAAATGTCAAATAGGACTGAAGGATTTGGTACTTTCCAGAAAACTAATACATAATGAACATCTTTTGGCCATGTTGTGTCTGACTCTTCATGTAAGATTTGTATTGGTGAAATGTCATTCTTGATTGACCTCAGTGTAAATGAGAGGAAAAATCAGGCCCTTTACATATCACCTTAGTCAAAAGACCAGACTCCTGACTTTTGCAAGGATAGATCAGTCTGAATAGCAATAAGGAATAAATTTGTTACTTGACAACTGAGTTACAGCTCTGGCCTGCAAGACAAAGGATAAGAAATTAGGATGTTACTCATTTAAGTGTCAGCAAGTCTTAGCATGTAGAAAAAGAGGATTGAGTGTGCACTGCATAGTTAACACTACTCAGGTTTAATGCATAAGATTTAATCTTTTATTTCTCCTTCCAGCCTAGATTATGTATATTTTACCTATAAATATACTATGGAAATCATATTTATGTGTTGTGTATTTCTTTGATTATCAACTAGTCTCCAGTTTTGCTTTGATAGTATAGTGGGCCATTGGAATGCTCTGGAAAATTTAATATGTGTTGAATTACCCAAAAGTAAATGTGCCTTTTCTACATTTCAGCTTCTCCAGTTGGTAACGGATATATCAAGCCACCTGTCCCACCTGTTTCTGGTACACAGAGAGAAAAAGGACCTCCAGCCATGTTGCCTATCAACATTGACCCAGACAGTAAACCAGGCGAATATGTCCTGAAGAGCTTGTTTGTTAACTTTACTACTCTGGCTGAACGCAAGATTCGCATCATCATGGCAGAACCTCTTGTGAGTAAAAAGAAACTCCTAAGTATTTGTGTACTTTGCTTTGAATCTATTTTTAAATCAGCTTTGCTTTCTATGCAGTGAAGGATATTTTGTTTGTAATCTGTGTTGGAGTGTGATAGTGTTTCCCAAACTGTAAGATACGCTACTATGGCAGTTAGAAGGTTGTGGGAGAGGACATAGGTGTGCAAGATATGCCGAAGGGGTGACATGAAAAGTAATGAATATTTTATTTCTGTCAGTGTGATTGAGAGGCAGAAGGGGTGTCAACCAGCATAGATTTAATGGCTGGGAGAGTGGTCACTTGAGTCAAAATAGATTAGAAAATGCTGAAATATGATAAAAACAGTATTTCTGAACATTACTGGTTTTCAGGTAAAACATGAAAATGAATAGCAGTGCTGGTTTGTATTTGAGTTCGGACAGTAGTAGATTTCATAAACTAAGTGCTATAGCACTTATTTTCCATACATGAAAAAGCATCCAGTATTTGAAAAAGGAGCTACATTACAAGGTGTCGCACAGTGATAGGGCCATTGTTATTTATTTTTTAGGGAAATTCAACATACAAGTATGTCTGTTGCAAATTTTTCATAACTGAACTTCTGGGAGTCTGCTATTTTAACTTGAGATTCATTTTATATACATTTGTGTTATTTTGATTATGGAAGAATAGCTCTGTAACTGGTATTTTAGTTCTGACAAGGTACAAATAACCAGGATCCTGTATTTCTGAGCTGTAAGGGAATCTTACAGTATTTATTAGCACAGTATAGAATACTTAGTTCAGTTCCCTATTTTCAGGTCTGGGTGTTCTGAACAGTAAAATTAAGATTATCTTGATTCTGATGGCATCTGTTTAGCTTTATGTCTTGATTTAGCTTCAGAAGCATCTGATGCTTGTAAAGATTTCCAGGTTTTCCTGTGAAATGTCAGGTAGATGCAAGATGGCAGAAATACTTTACATAATTTGTAAACAACACAAAAAAAGCTGACAGAAAGGAATATTTTGACAAAAATCCAGTTTTTTCTTCTTTCATGAGTCCCCTCCAAATCACAAAAAGTAGAATGAACTGACAGTCACAGTGCAGGTCCTTAAAAAAAAATATGCCAGCAGCTATTTATTACCATCCAGTCTTTGTGTGACACACAGTGAACATCTTTTAACATTTTAAGACAAAATATGTTGTAAAATGACAAGATCAGGGAAACGTCAATAAGAGCAGGACTGAGAACATAATTTCCTTGTGACACCTCTGTTACTCTTGAACACTAAGCTCTGCATTTTCTTGTAATATTTCAGACATAAATACGAACCAGTGACCCTGATCTATTCCCATTTCACCTTGTGTTAAGATGATTTTGAGTTGCTGTGTGTTGATGTATTATTTTTGTCGCTTTGAATATCTGAATGTTGATCTTGTCTTATTCCACAGGCTGTTCAGTGAAATTTTATTTGGTAAACTCAACATAGAATGTAAAAAAATGACAGGAGGCTGGAATGTCATTTTGTCCACATTTTCAGAACATATTTCTTACAGGGGCCTAACCGTGAGACCCTAACAATAATTAAATGACATATATCTTACTAATACTAACAGAACTTACAAGGCACGGCATGCTGATGTTTTAGGGTGAATGTGACAAATGAGTAAGCAGGATTTTGTAGACATTCAGTCAAAGTGATCTTGAAATAATTAGGTTGTAATGAAAGAAGTGACAAGGGAAAATGGCAAAAACTATTCTGAAACAATGGCTAAGAATTTAAGTTCACCCTTTTTGTGGGGCAGCTGTTGGATTTTTAGCAGCTCTGTTCCCACATTTCTACTCTACTGACTAGAACTGTGACCAGAAAGTCCCAGGGATTTGCAGGACAAATTTTATAAATTGATGGTGCAGAGCCACCCTTTGGCCTTTTTTCACAATAGGTAGTCAGATGTTGAGCTCTTTGAAGATTCTGTTCTAATTAAACTCAAACGAACTTCAAAGAAAATCAGACTTGCAAAGTGCTCTAACAGTGAGATGTTTCTAGTCTGAATTCTTTTAAGTCATTACAAGATATGACAGTTTAATTTTATAATGAGTGATAAATACTTAAGATATCTTTTAGAGAAGCTAAAATGATCTGTTTATAATATAATTGCTTTTTCCTCTGTTTTATCACATCTAGCTCACATTCAAGCTCTGAAGTTACTATAGGATTAAAGACTTACTGATAGATATTTTACCTAGATATTTCTCTTCATACACACATTTTGCCTGCTTATCCTTTCCAATTATAATGACAGTTGTTTTTATGATTTTTTTCTCTCAGATTCTTTGGGTTCTCTTTCATTTTTTCTTTCTTTCTTCTGTGATGTACACAGAGCCCAACTGTAAATTACAGTGTTCTGACAACTATGGTGAAAACATAGGTTTGTGTCCCACCATGAGCTGCAGATGCTAGCAAGGCCCAAAACTTTTTGTTGTTTTCTAGGGCAGCAGTGAAGGGCATAGCACACACACACACACACACCCCCGCCCTTCTGCAGCCTCATGAGACCTTGGCTGGGATAGCAAGATTCCAGCGGCAGAGAAAGCAGAGGGTAATGTCACCTACTCCTCCTGCTGCCTTGGCTGTCAACCAAGTATGATTTGACATTTTGGTTACTGGATCTGGCAGTGATCATCAGAAAAAGCGCTCTCCCCAGTTATTACGTTTTCTAGGCATGAATCTAATATCAGCTCTCCGCTGCTGAGTCTTTAACAAATTAGAATGGAAACCTTTTATTTCTAGAAGTGAGAGATTTTTTTAACTTTGTCTGGGGAGTATTTTATTTGGAATTTCAGGTCAATTTTTTTTGCCTTTTAGCATCTCTGAAATATAACAAACATTTCAATAATTACATTAAGTTCACAATTATGTGGCTAATTTTTAATGATTAAACTACTGTACCCAGATGGTTGAGTTATATTAATCCAAATTAAAGGTATTTATTGGAAGGGATTTTCCAGTCTATAAAATTGAATTCACATAAATGAAATGTAAATAATTTCTTCTTGATAACCTTTAATAATTTCCTGGGTTTTTCTGTAAATAACGGTTTTCCTTTATAGTGAATATTAAGAATTTTTCCTGCATACCTTTTTTCATAGCTGATTGTGTTCATATTTAATTTTTATCTATTTATATTGTAAAACTTCTCTACATTGCTTCACTTACAAACACAATTTGATATTTTATTACTGCTGAGGTTTTTTCAAGCAGTGGTGACCTTAAAATGAAGCTAGAATGAGGAACCCAGGGAAATATTTTGCCAGTTCAAATGATAAAATGTGTTGACGTATCTTAGCACTGTAAGGAAAAAAAATAGGAAATAGTTTCCTTTTTAGGACTGTTGATTACCACTTAGGGTAATACTTCATCCTGTGCATACTGATTAGGCTAATCTTTAAATACGGCTTTTAGCAATACTTACACACAGCTGTAGGCATTGATAAAACATAGTGAGCTACAGGCATTGACAGTGGTTAATGGTTAATTTAGCTGTTGGTAAACTTTCATTATGCTTTTCTCCTGCAAGCATCTTCTTTTACTGAGCTTGTCTAAATTCAGGATCTCCCTGAATACCGAACTCAGGAAGAGAATTCACTCATTACAGGATTAGGACTATAAGCATATTCGTGTATTCTGCCTTTAACTTTCTATTTTTATTAGGTAGGTTTTAGCTCACCGTTGGAAAAAAATCTGAAAGCAGTGATGTGGTTGATACTAGTGTATTTATTACTTCCATTTCATTAGAAGCTCAAAGACATTAACATACACATCTATTTCAAAACTGGGCTGGTGATAACAGCCAAGCAGGTGGTTAGGAAGACTCTGAAAGGGCAAGAATAATGTATGTTTGTTTTTGCAACCAACCAACAGGTAGGGTGGCACTGCTATGCAATTACCTTTAATCTGGGCTTCACTTTATCTAGGTAAGAGAAGAAATATGCGAAGGACAGACTTGGAAGAAAAGGAAGTAGAAGGTATTTTGGTTTCTGAGGACTGGGCTGTGCAACTATTAAAATGTATACAGACCATAACAATACCAGGCAGTTTTATCCCACAGCTGTAATGTAGAATTTTCTGGTTTACATGGACTAAAATTCTAGCTGCATCACATGAGTAATGACTCTTTTGTTGTTATCTATAATAAGGCACATTAACATTACACATTTTTTATGTTTGAAGTCTGCATATATAGTTTGACATACACAGGGGCTTTGGACACCTGTTCTTTCACACTGCACAGATGATGGCTTGTTGAATGGGCAGATCTATGTCTGTCAGTCACAGAACAGTCTGGAGGACCAAGGACAGTCATTGTCCTCAGGAGAAGGCCCATCCCCTAGTGCTCCCGGGAAGTGTCTGTTCAGCAGAGTTTCTTTCCTGCAGGTTGCTGACTGGATCCCAGGTCAATTTTTTAGACTGATAGTTGGCCTCACTATTTTATTCAACTCCTAGCCATATCTAAGGACTAAGTTTGATTTCTGCCTGGATTGTCCCCTTAGTTCTGTTTCTTTCTACTCAGACTTACCAGCAGCTAACTCCTCTGTTTCAAGAAATCAGTTAAGCAGAACAATGGTCTCAGTCATCATTCTTCCATCGTTCACTTATCAACCTTCGTTGGAACTTCGCTGGCTCTCCAAGTATAGTCCAGTACTCAAAACCCCGCTCTGCCCATGGGCCAGTGAAGCCCAAACTAGGCCAGATCGGCTTGTTCTTTACCCCAGTAGTGAGAGAGGCAGCTAAGTCTGGGAGATATCATCAGTGAAATAAGCATGCTCTACTCATGTACTCAAAAGATGTGAAGGCACAAACACATGGGAAAAATCAAGCTTCAGTACTGAAGATGGAGAGCATCAAGGCAACTCCAGTGGCATAAAGAGCCTTCACTTCCCCTTCCACTCATCACCTCAGAAGTAATATCTCCATCTAGTTATCTCAGCACGTATCTCAGGCTGAGACCTGTAGCAGAAGCCAAGTGTAGAGCAGTAGTCCTTGTAGGGTAGCTAATCTTGAACCTCAGGACAGTTATCTTCCTGAAAGACCTGGAAAGGTTTGTGTGATTGAGGCAGCGGTGACAGATGAGACATCTATGTAATTCAGGGGGGACACGTCGTAGAATTGAAACATGGGAGGGAAAGAGTATGAAAGACACAGCTGGAAAAAGAGAGGAAGAGACAAATGTAGGGTTTCAGAAGTAATCGTGGGGATTGCAGGAGGATGGAGACAGGATGCAGCGTGGGTCAGCAGCATCCATACAAAACTAAGGGAAAATGTTCATGCCATTTTAGCAACAAGGAAGGAAAAGGACACAGTTTTGCATAGCCATTGGCATTGGCAATTGCAGCTAGATACAGGTCCATAAAAATACACTTTAGAGCCAGGCAATGTCAACAGCAGATTCCTCAGTGATTTCAGGGTTTCCATAGCGGAGCATGTGGGTAGAATGCTGTTTGAGGTTTCAGATACCATGTGATGGCAAAACTCTCCAGGACACCCACTGTCTCTGGGCTTTGCTGCTGCATGAATGCAGTTGGAGGATAGTCAATGGCACATATGATGGTACAGATCGCTAAGAGGATTTAACATTGGAAGGCAGATTCAATCCAAGGTCACTGATGCTGTCACTCTGTATCACGTGTTGACCAATGCTTGCAAATATAGCAGACAATCTACCACATGCCCCTAATCACATTTTTGTGTCATTTAAGAATATTGGTTATTACCACTATCCAGAAAATGAAAGTTGTACTACAGTCATCTCAGGTCAGTTTTATCACTGGTCTGTCAGTGAAGGACAGAAAGAAAATCATGTACTTCAGTAGCATTCTTGCCAGATAAGTAGCAATGAATTAAAGAGGTATCTTTCCATATATTCACAACAGCGTCATCCTTTGCATGCTTTCAGACTCCTGTTTGAAGTCAGTGAAGTACTGCTTCATCAGGAATGAGCTAAGTTTTTAAGTTTAAATTTATGTGCTCTTTTCTGGGCATGAGTCTGGCGTGGTACAGTTTACACATCAGGCAGCTCAAATTACACTATTATTTGCCCTTGCATATCTGGTGGCGTGACAAATATGAGAAATACTTAAATACTTTCACAGTTTGGAAATCCACCCGATGAGGTGTTGTTTCCATAGCTGGGCAAGTAGTACAGGTGGAAGCTATGGCTTTTATGGCCATCATACTTGTAGTAAAAGAACAGTGGAATGATGTTAGCTCTGCAAGGGCACCCTGGCATCTAGAAGTCTGTCAGACCGCTACCAGTAACTGGGGAAAAAAAGGCTTCAGATCAATTCACCTGGGGATGCATCTGTTATGGTGCAGTTACAGCCTTTGAGATAAACACATAGCCAAGAAAGCCCAAAATAAAGGAAGTTCGAAGAAGACTGTTGACAGTCATCAGAATTTCTGGAGTTCACTTTTAAAACTATACCTTTCCTCATCTATCAGTCTATTCTACCTAAACAGATGCCTAGCTGATGACAGTAAGTAGCTACCTGATGTTAAAAGCAGCAGTGGCTGCAGGACAGCAGACCATTAGTGGGGTCAGTAAGCTGTCATTTATTACCCCTGGTTGTCTGAGGCTTAAGAGAAAGTGGTTTCTGTTTACAGCTCTCAGCTGTGCCTGGAGCAGCCTTGCAATTACAACTCTAAATTTATTCAAGTCAACTGATAAGGGCTTCCTATAGTTTTGATTAAATCAGATCAGATTACTCTGAATGGGTAACCAGCAGTCAGCGCCTTGAGCGCACTAATAAGCCTTAATGGTCTCCTCCGAGTCTTGCCCACCCCTGCCCACAGCCCAGGACCCCATTCCAGGTGCCTGGGCTGAACATCCCAGCCACAGCCACATCACAGCAGGGCTGGTCTCCAGCTCCCCACGGCCCTGCCCAGCCACCCCCCTGCCTGAAACAAGCCAGGAGTCTTTCTGGCACAGCCATGGCTCAGTACTCAGTAGTTGGTGGGGTATCTGTCCTGCCTGGTCATAGAGTATCCTGGATGTAGACGTCCAGACATGCGTTCTCCATTTTACTCTGCTGTACATTTTAGCAGAGATCTGTTGCCAGTCCTCTATTTTCATTCCTAAGGGTTGCATATGTGGGAAGCTTGCCCACCCTTCCCAGCCTCTCTGCTTTTATTTTTACCAGTTTACCATTTTACCAGTTCCTTACAATTGCATTAAAAGAAGGAACCTCATCTACTGCTTGGAACCCAGAGATCCCCTAAATCCTTGTAGCCCTGCACCCACCATGGGCAGGAGGTTTGACCGAAGGTGAGGACAGTGCTCTCATAATAACTCGGAGAATGTGATGAGCTTAAGAGAGGAGCAACACATCCCCCATTCTCTGCAGGAAAAAAAAAAGCTTCCTGCATTTTTCTACCGTGGCCTTGCACAGAAGAAATAACTTTGCTCTTCATAAATCAGTTGGTGTAAAACTCTTTGCATATAGGATTGGAGCGTCAGTTAACTTCTTTGCTTAGGAAACAAACATGTACCAAATGACCAGGGTACATCAAGGTCAGGGAAGAGCATCCTCTCACTCTCTGCCAGCTCTCAGAAGAAGTGTCAGAGACGGAAAGGAGGGAACAGTACTGTTCCACTTACACACTTTTGACTGCAGTAACTTTATCTCCTACATCTATTTAATTGACCACTGGATCTTTCAGGTTTTCCATTCCACAGAGGTCTGCTGTCACAAAAACCTTTTCTTCATAGAAGTGATTATTATAGGCATACCACTGAATTAATATTTTTTAAAAATACTTGTATTGGCTGATGAAAAGCACCTAGCCTAACCACCTTGATGAACAGCTGGAACAGGGCTTTGAATAGCAGTTTCATGCAAAGGTCTTAACGTGGATGTGGAAGTCAAGATCTCCATACTCTTGTGTTCTTACAATGCTAAAAATAAGTTGCATACAAATCACTGTATCAAATGTTTTTTCAGAGCATCATGTTTATTCCAGTCTCACAGGCTCATAGATGAAAGATATTGAACTCTCCTACTGCATCTCATCACACCGCTCTTGACTGAAGCCTTATACAAAGAATCATTAATTATTAAGAGTATGACTCCAGAAAGCATTTTTCCTGGCTTCACATCGAGAGCAAGGCGAAAACTGTTTTCAGGGAGTATGGCTTGGGCTGGGTGTCTGTATTTTGAGCACATTTGTGTTCCTGTTATGGAGAAACCTTTTTATGAAAATGCATTGTAATGGGTCTCAGCACAAACAACAGAAGGAGAAATAGGTATTTACTTAATGCGGTTTGAGAAGTAAATCATACATATCTCACCTTGAAGCAAATGCATCATATAAGCAAAAAACCCTGTCTTTTTTGTGTGTGTCTTGCTGTAGTCAGGCTTTATAATGTAATAACCGTCTTGTGTTCCAACTCAACAGTTTTATTACCGCTGCTTCCTGTAACAGACCTTTCTCATTTCATTAATACCATTTTTATTAGTTCAGCAATGACTGACTTAAAATGGCTTAGAGTTTTTTTGAACATTCAAATTTACAATCAAGTATCAGTTTAGTTGATAACTCCTTTAGGAGTGTAAATCACTGAATCTGTAATAATTGATTATCAGTATAGAAGTTGGGAGTATTGATAGTGTCGAACTTAACCCATGTAAATCATTAGTTGGACTTGGGACTACTAATAAACTCAGTCCTGTACCTAAAATTCAATTAGCACTGTCTTAGTTCATCCATTGTATTAACTGTATAGGCCTTCCTCAAGCTGTACATCATGGTCCTTTCATGAATTTTCATCATAAGTACAGATGCCACTAAAACTTAACATATTACCTGCCCCAGCAAACTGGGTTCCAATTAACAAAATTTTATCTTCTTACATTGGAAGTTTTTAAGTTAGAATCTGTCAGTCTACTTATACAGGTCTATGATGGAACTGTTGTCAACATTAAGTATCCACACTTTGTTTCTAGGTGCTCTTTTAAAATTTATCAAACATACAGTTTGTAAAATTCACCTCTTTTTCTCTACACCATAGTACTGGAGTAATTAAAATCAGGGAAACCCAAGGGAAAGTATTATGATAGCCCACCTTACAACTTGCATGTGTTTAGACAGAGGATTTTTATGTGTTCATTAAGTTACAATTTTTAAAAGGAATTCCTATTAACACAAACCTGAAGATAAACAGCCAATAAAATTTCCTTTCTCACTTGTGCTAGAGTCTGCCTCAGACTTCAGTAAAGTCATCCTTAGTACTCTTTTCAAGCTTTCAGATTTTACAAATGCATGTATTTAAAATATTTCTTTTGGAACTTGTCAACTGGTAGCCATCAGCTTATTTGGGTTTATAATATCTTAGTAAAAGGCTTTTTTTTTTTTTTAATTCTTACCTACAGAAGAGCATTTTATGTCACAATGGAAAATATTAGAGAAGATGCAAATGCTGAGAGCAGTAGGCGTTTTGTTTTGAGAGGGGTTTTTTTGGCAGTTACCCATTTATCTGTAAACAGCGTTTAACCTTTGTTTAAAGTTTGTGATTGTTTTTTATCCACACTGAGTTCAGGTCATGTCTGGAAATTTTTCTACTGTTCAGGTAAGAATGTCAGAGTTTTTGAGTTGTTTGCAGAAGGTAACTGAAAGAAAGAACTTTTTTGTTTGTTTTCTGTAAGGGGTTTTTTTCAGGTTCCATGCTATTTTGGGAAAGTTGCAGTGCTAATTTTTGCACTGTGCATCTAATAGCTTAGAAAGCAATCTATAATTAAGTGGGCTTATGTCTCTCTTCAGGCTGCTTGGAATTTACATCTGTAGAGTATTCATTCTGAAAATGTTTGTTGTTTCTTTGGCTTGTTTGGCTGTTTTTTCTGATACATCAGTTACTTCAGATTAAACATTCTCATAACCAAAATATCTGAGTGCCCACATTTTAATTTTGTTGCTAGACAGCATAGGTAAAAGATGCCTTTTGAAAACAATGTGATAGTCAGACAAAAATTAGCCTGTAATACCTGATGTGATGACATAAGCTATCACTGAGTCAGAGCAGTACATGACGTGGTGGCAAAGAGGCAAGAGTCAGAGCCAGTGAGTGAAAACCTGTATTTGAAGCTGAACTGATGTTTCCATACATAGTTTTGTATTCAGCAGCACAGCAGTACTGGGCACATCTTTTTACACATGAATGAAACAAGAGCTATTACAAAGAAAAAAGCAATTGCGTGAAGAAGTAATAGACTGAGTAGTACTGAGCCTGTCTTCTAAACATGCACCTTTCATTATTTTTATGCAATAACTGTAACGCCAAGTAGGTTTTTGACCTGAGTTTGCTAAAATAAAAATTTATGGGACACGTAAAATGCTTTTACATACATTTCGTAGTCACTTGAAATGCTTTTTTTCTCCATATGAAATACCTTGTACAATTAGCATTGCTTTTTTACTTACTTTTCAAAATTACTTGATGTTCATCAGTTTAACGTTTTTGCAGTCTTTAATATTGTCTTATGCAGAATTGTGGTGTTTCTTGAAGCTATATTATCATATCTTTTTTTATTATGTTTGCCTTTAGAACTTCCTTTGGTGTATGCTTAGAATTTCAAAGTTTAATAAAGGAAATCCTATTTTCTGTTTATTTTACTATCTGTGTACCATGGTCACTGACGCAGCCTCTTAAAAGAGGTATCTAGCAGCTAATTGATGCTGAGCAGAGCAGCAAGAAAATGAAAGATTCTGTTGTCATCCACTGAACCGGTAATTTATATTTTTATGCATGAGGACCTGCTGACTTGCAAAGAATGGTTGTGACAGGACACTAATTGCCTGTTTCATAGAAGTTCCAGGTGTGAGACATTTGGGAGACGATCAGAGGAAACAAATTGTGCTTTTCAGTCAAAAAGCTTGGCTCTCTTAATTGCTTAGATATAAATTAACTAGGCTTCCTAGGGCGGTGGTGAGAATTCCCAAATAGTAAAAAGGTAAATAAGAGATGAAAAATATTTCCCAAGACATCCTGTGCTATTTTCAGTATGACAGCTTTTTTTATGGGACCATAGACTGTTCTATCAGTTTTTGAGAGGGCAAAACAGAAGTGAATACTTGTAAGTTCAGCTGCATGAACCTGCCCAATGCAGGATTAGCACAGATCCGTTCCGGGAGGGAGGAGGTAGGAGCACACAGCTGAAGTGGAGGCAGGGACCAGACAAACTGTCCACAAGGCAACAAGTTGGTAGTTCAGGTGCATCTGAAGGGTCCATGCGCCTCTGTGGAATAAAGTTGCATGTGCTTAGCCTTTAACAAGCAAATAGGTATCATAGCATTTTCTCCTAGATGATACAGATAATAATCTACGCACCACGTCAATGCAAGATTGACAGCGATATGTTTTCCAATACCCGTATATATTATATATATATATATATATATATAAAAACCAATGGCAAAATAAAAAATCTAGTATCTTTGATCCAGCTATTTTTGGAGCAGACCTTTTCCTATAAAACACCACTTTCCTTTCCTGCTGAAAAGAATGTAAGACAAAGATGCTGGGGGGAGGGGAGGTGTGTGTGTTGCCATAATGATGATTCATTGTAAGCAGGAAAGAATTACACATGGGGATTTTTTGGTTCTTAAGACTGCACTTCATGCATTTTATATATATTGTAGCTGTAGTATGAATGTGGTCTATGTCTACTCTGTTTTATGTGAAAAGGTCGGTTCTGCTGTTTCTTTTAGGGAACTCTTCCATCCTATCAGACTACTCAGTAGAGTATGTGTAGCTGCTTTTTAGCATGCATTGCAAAACTTATGTTTTGTATCAAAATATCCTTTTATCCTCCATGCTCTTATAAAAATATAGGGTTTACAGTACTCTGTCAATACAGTACCCTGTCATAATTCAGTAGGAATAATGTGCCTAATAGTTGCTGAGGTTAGAAATAACTCTAAGGGGCATTATATATTATTATAACATGGCATGGTGAAGCTTAATAGGCACAACATCCTTTTTTTTTCATGTTTCCCTGAACACTCAGTTCTGTGACAAGTGGTCAAGAAGAGCTATTCCTGTGCAAATTTACCCAATTATGTTTGTGTAGCAGCCCTGAAAAAGCATTAATGTATTAACCATTAAAAGTAGCTAACATTCTTTGGAGAAATGTTTTAGTGTGCCCATGTGAATAGACGGTTTGACGGATCTGTTATTTTTTAGATAAATTATAAATATTATATTTAGTTGATGTGTGTAGATGTGTTAAAATATACATTTTCCATTGCATGTTCAACATAGTCTACTCTATTCTATTCTGTTAATGTTTTCAAAACAGCAGTGGGGCAGAGGAAGGAAATTAATTTTTAGGTGAGCATTTTGGTTTGTAAACATTGGTGATGCAAAAAGTTTAGATAGTTTTATTGAAAAACAATAGTTTCAAATATTATTTGCAAAAATGTCTTTGCTGATCTTTACTGCTTATCTCTAATGTGTATTCATGTCATGGGAGTTTCCAGCATGAACAAATACAGAGTGTACAATTGAAGGCAGCACTTCAAACAAGAAATAAGGATGTTTAACTTGGTGATTAAAAATGGAAATGTTATATTGAGAGCCCATTCTTCTGAAATTTTCTGATGTTTTTTATAGCACAGAAAGGTACGGGCTCTTTCAGATTAATCAAAACTTTTTTTATTCATATTTTGTGGATGTAGGCTTTGGCTCCAAATTCAGCCTACCTATTCATCCAAGATTTGGAAGACATTTCTGTAGCATGTATTATAGCTACAGAGACTCAAACAGTCAACTCATAATGTAAAAGGGCCTCTTTGCCATTTCTGAACTGGGTGGGCAAGAAAATAAATAAAAATAAAATAGTGCCTTGAGGCTGGAAAACATTTTTAAGATTTTTTTTTAAACTTTTAAATAAATGTATCTCCAGAGTAAACAGACTGTTATGGAGTCTATTATTTAGAGGCAATTTCACTTTAATATATGTTTTAACCTTGCCTTTGCCAGTCCTGAACCTTTGGTATATAATGAAAATGTCTACCATGAGTATAAATATGTTTTATATAGTAGCTGCCATACCAACAATGTGGAAAGTGCTGTATTAAATGAAATGGTAAGATTTGTAAGGATATTAGAATGAAGTGGTATAGAATAGGCAAGTTGTTTACAGTAGATGAGAAGAAATTATCTATTGCCTAAAGAAAAACCTGCTGTTTTTAAAGAACACTTGAAGCACTTGCGTGTAGTTGAGCTGTCTTTGAATTTACTCAGCAGCATCTTCCTGAGATGGTTACTTGTCACCCTCACTGTGCAAGCAATCATCCTTTTATATATTAGAAGCTCTTAAACGCCAAAAACCGTATTTGTATCTGACCCTTCATCTTCATTCGGCTCATTATCTATTCAGTACTCATCATTAGGAATAAAGTAAATAGTAATAGCTCCTACTTTGACTTCTCTCAAATCTCCAAGCTCCAAATACAATTTTCCATGGTTATTGCCATTCATTGCAACAGGGGTGCAAGGAGTTGCTCTGACATGGGCAGCTCGCTCCCAGAACAGCGGGTATGTGCAGAGACACTTGGCTTCATGGGGTCAGCTTGAGTCCAGCTGGGCTGAGCTGTCGCTGCAGTCATGGCAGGCAGTGTCAGTGGCAGCGCTGTAGCTGGAAAGAGTCGAGGAAAAAGCAGCAACAGCAGCAACCCGAACAGGGGGATGAAGAGGAGGCTGAGACAGCTGCAGCAGCAGCTGCTGCCTGGCAGGAGTACAAGGAGAGGGGAAACAGCAGGAACTACAGTAGGTGCAGGATGGGATGAAGGGGAGAAAAAGGCCTAAGTTAAAGCCCCAGACTAGAGACATTGAGAAGTTATGGCGGCAGCACCCTTCCTGGGTTTTGATGGGTGTCCTTGGCTGGTCTCCATCCCAGGGCTGTCTTCTGCTATGACAAAGTCTTGCATGGCCCATGAATGTACCATCGCTAGGGAAGCCCTGGTCTAGTTGCCTGTAAGAGGGAAAGAGATGAGTGGTATTGCCTTGCCAAAATGGAGGGGGGATCTTCACTAACTCAGAAGCACAGCCCCTGGGGAACATCATAATTGGAAACTCAGGTAGTTGTGAGGTGTGTCTGTGCTTCCAGAGATAGGGGACAGGTGATTAGGACACTTTCAGATTTGCAGTTCCAGACCTGGGTTCCCAGAGCATGTTTTGTCTCATTTAATTGTGCCACCTTACAGATAAACATGTGACAAGGAATCTCACACCTTATTTCTGCCTGAAACACTGGATGCATTTCTGCAGGATTTTAGATACTACTGTGAAAGCCAAACATTGCAGCGTCGGGTATGAACACAAGACTGCTGCATGCTAAAGCATTATTGAAACAGACCTTTAAAAACTTGTCTGTGGTAGCACAAGTCTTTTGTAACAGAATCAGAAATTTAATTAAAAAAAAAAAGAAGATTGTTGGGGTTTTTTTCTAAGCTGCACTAATTCTCAGTACATTGATTTGTCCAGGACTCATGAAAACTTAAGGAATCTTTTTCTTTCTAAAGTAGTCGAACACTGCTTTTGAAAGTTCATCTGCTGTCCTTTTCACTGTGGGACAATAGACAAAAGAAGTATTGTCTTCCATGGACACAACTAGGTGGGGTAGCACAGGGTTACTGATTGAGGAGGACTGCAGGTGGGGTAGTGTCCTGTCTCTTTCTGGGCTAAAGGGTTTTACTGTGTCTGTTCATTACCAATAATCTGCCATAAAGTTCTAATTAATAGTTGCCTTAATGTCACTTGAAGGAGTCACTTTAGACATTAGAGATAACAATGAAAAATATTAACGACTGTCCTGGATAAATCAGTGACTCAGTAGAAAACATTTTGTTGATTTTTCTATTTGGTAGGTAGTCAGGGGATACTGTGGTCACCCTGCAGCCAGCCTCCTTGCCAGCTGGCATTATAAATGGATCAGCATAATTAATTTCAAAATCAGTCGGCAGATTATACTGGGTAACACTTTCTCCAGAGAGAAACATGAAATAATAGAAAGCTTTGGACTGCCTCAAGTCTCTCCATTCCATTATCTCAGCAGCTTTACAGTTTTCTTTGTTTTGCATCTCACATCCCCTGGCAGTGACAGTGTTTTGCCTGATACATTAACAGATGCTCATGAGTGTAATAGTTTGCTGAAAGCTGAACAGAAAATCTCATGCTGAGCTGGTGGGAGAGCCCTGATCTTGCAGCTGTAGAAGAAGATGCATGATTTACTAATGAATAAGGCACTGGCACATTTCAGACACCAGCAACAGCAGTACAATTCAGCACAGAATTGTGACGGTGACATATTTTTTCAGACTGTCGTCTGGCTTCATGTATTGTTTATTTTCAGTGTGGTTTAGGAGATTCAGGTTTTGTACACTGTTGCATTTTTCAATGAACTATGTACTTCTACATGCCTCAGTAATTGAGCCTGTGGCACCAAAGCCATAAAGGTAAATGGATGTTCACACATGGGTACTCCTTCTGAGATGGGCAGTTCTCCTTGGCCTTCGCAGGTACTCTGAGAATGTGTCCTGAAAATTTGCTTCCATTCCAAAAATGAGGGTTTTTTTTTTATTTTCAGTAATAATTTCTTCCACAATTATGTTCCTTAAAAATGAACTCTATGGTATGGGATCCTTCTAAAATCACTTTCTTTCAGTATGCACTGCGTGATGCACTGTATCTATGGGCATGTTTGTATTGCCGGGTAGTAGTACAACAGGTAAGTACATCATGTACCTAAATAGAGCTCCTTGGTTTTGTAGTAGAGGAAATAACAGGTGTTTTTTATGATTTTGAAAGAATTTATCATCAGTGTGAGCACCAAGTAACTCAGGTGTAATAGCTGGTTAATCCTTTAATTTCTTGGAAAGACACTAAAGACATCATGTCAGTATTAGGTCATATTTATGCAGAGGTCTCCTTTGCATATGAAACAAATGGTAGCTCCAGCATGAAACTGATCAGGAGGCAAATTATGTGAGTAAAAATCTAACAAGAAAAATAATAGTAGAGTTGATAGAATATATCATAGTATTGGTTTTCAGTAATACATATTTACTGTATTTCCTCTTAGGAGAAGCCACTGACCAAATCTCTGCAACGAGGAGAAGACCCCCAGTTTGATCAAGTAAGACACTTGAAATTACATTAGTTCCCTTCCTCAGGCTAGAAGACAAATACTTAGAAGGCAATCTAGTGTCCTTATCATTGCATACTTCAAAAGTAATATCTCTCTAGTCAAGTGATGAGTGCTTTGCCTAACCATTCTTGGGTTTAAATTAGGAGGATTTTTGCAGTGTTTTCAAGCTCAGTATTTTTTTGCCATAGAATTTCTTGCTTTTTATAGTGTATTAGGCAAATGCATATTATTTCCTGGCTGTTTTCCCTGACGGAGATTTAGAACCAAACTTTGTATCTTTTCAGAATATCTGGTTTTGAAACAGGTGCACAGCCCCCAATCTTTCTGTTATGGGGTTTCTCATATGGTTATCAGGGCCTTTAGGATCATTGTCATTGCTGTTAGTCCCATCAGTCTGCTTTGTCTCTGTAGCTGTGACCGAGCATGATTTACATGCGCTTTACACTTCACATAGGCTAAGCCAACCTGTTGTATTTAAAATTAAGCATAAATTCAGTTTAGAGTCAATGCCTATATATGACAAGGTAAATAATAATTAGAGAAAAATGATTGGCAGGAAAAAAGAATCAAAAACTGAAATAGAATTTATGTAATTAATTAGATTTCATTTAATAAAACAACAAAAATGTAATTAATAAAATGGAATTTATATCTGGCATTAAATTAATAAATCTATTATGTGAGGGAAATGGAACAAGTACAAAAATAAAACCAACAGCAATATACACACTTTTTAATGATATAAGAGAATGAGTTTTTGTCAACAGTCTTCCTTTAAAAAAAGAATCTACAAAAAATTCCTACTTAAGTAACCTATTTTGAAATAGAGAAGGATAGGTGCTAAAGCGTTTAACTTGCATTAAGGATGCCAGAACTCACAAAACTCACTCCCAGCAGAGGAAGGATAAACTGAAGGTGTATCATAAGCAACAAGGTTTGCTGCTGCTCCACTATTCCTGCCTCAGCTGCCATTGTTGTCACCATTGCTTCTATCTCCATGGCTGCCCACACCAGCGTGCGGCCAACCATGCCAGAAATACAGGACAGAGAGGCAGAAGCAGCAGCCACAGCAACAACACTGAAAACAACTGAGGCTAATGCCATAAGCTGCAAGTACCATAATGATTAACTTAACTTTGAGAGAGGAGGTAGGTATAGTAGGACTTTAGAACCTCACACGAATTTAACGCATTTATCGTGCTTTCTAGGGCATTGCACCAGAAGCAAGGATGCCTTGTGAGACCCCACTGGCATTCACAAAGGCTCACTTCATAATTTTAGCTTGGCAAAGTTACGCTCTCTAGGCGGTTCTGTAGCTGCTTTTTGGGAAGGACTAGC
Organism: Falco cherrug; assembly: GCF_023634085.1. NCBI lineage: Eukaryota > Metazoa > Chordata > Aves > Falconiformes > Falconidae > Falco > Falco cherrug. The sequence goes on from NC_073698.1 coordinate 24,833,370, forward strand.
CTGCATGGAGGGCTGTTCAGAGCAGGAGATGAACGGTAGGACTTGTGCATCCCTGTCCGCCTTGCTGACCGCAGAGAGACCCCACAGGGGAGCCAGCCACTGTAGGCTAAAGGAGACTGCTTTATGAGTACTCCCTACCTGCCTAATGAAACTTTTTGTGGTATTCTGACTTAAATTTTATATATATTTTTTTTTTCCTTCCTGTGGGAAGGGTGTCAAACACAAATGGGAAAGAAAAACAAAATAAGCCACCCATATGCAAACCTTGTGATACAGTTCCTGCAGTGTATTAAACAAACACATAACGGGTGGCCATGATTTGATAAATATTCATGGTTAAGCAAATTGTGGCCCTTTACAAGGAAGAATTAGAAGACTTAACGCTTCTCCTAGTTATTGGTAAATAGACAGAAAATCGAACAATTAAGTCAAGATAAATTAATGAGAACAGCCAATGCTTCCTGGAGTAAAGCAACTGCGTATTTACAACTGTAGCAATTTACTCTGAATGCTGGCAGGAAAAAAACAGATGCAAACAAAAAACAAAGGCAAATTTTGCTATACACAACATTTGCATGTATTTCTAACTGGACTAAAGTCCTACCTTTGTGTCGAGTTGACAGACGAATAAAGCTGAGTGTGCCTTAGATGTCTTGTCAGAAAACCTTGTTTTCAGTGCCTTGAAATTTTCTGAACTATTCAGATTGAAATGTTCAGACTATCAGTCTGCCTCAGCCTTAGTTGTTGGGAATGTTTCCCTTTCCAGGTTTCACATTGTTATCTGCTTGAACAGCATGATGATTTTGAGAGTTTAATTCTCCTGGCATTGTGGTATGCCTTTGTTTGGGACATGGGACCTGAAACTGGCTAATGAGCCTGTTTTCAAGAACATAGTTCATACTTACCAAAATAATTCTAGTTTGGCTAAATTGTAGTTAGATTTTCATTTAAAATTTTGTGATACACTGTAGAGATTTGATAGAACTCAGCTACAGTAGAGGCAGGAAGATAGAGCAAAAAGTGTTTCTTGGCACGTTTGACTCGGTAGATTAGGTCAGTACATCTACAGTATTACAAAGCTGCTTTGCAAATGATAACATGTCAGTATTATAAAGTTGTCATGAAAGTATGAATAATTTTGCTGACATTAAAGATGAAGGTGTGGTCTACCTGGAAAATTCTGAAGATCATGATTCCACATGATACTAAAATCCAAGTAAGAGGACATGTGCTTTTAAATCAAACCATTTAAGTTTTCTTCTTTAAGTTAACTCAAATATTTAAAGAGTCTGTGGGTTAATGTAAGTCCAGGTTGATAATCCCTTGCTTCTCCCTTTCAGGTATGGTGGAAAAGTTTGGTGTTTATTCCTGAAACACATAAAGTCATCTAGCAAAAACAGGAAAGGGCACACACATGACATTCCTAACATTTTTACTACACAAACCAAGGAAGAAAACAGGGAGAACCCCCATGAACAAACGTTTTCAAGGGGTGTCTAACAATTTTGACTTTCAATTTTAAGGCATCAGAAGTGACACGCTGCCAAAGGAACCTTATTTTCTTTTTTTTACTTTATCAAAATTATCTCTGTTCAATTTGAATGAAATTGATAGGTGATGCTGAAGTGACCAGGTCACTAGTCACTTTAAAAGATCTGAGCTACATCTTCTAACCGTAAATTAAAAAGCACCAAAACTAAGGCATGACCTGATTTAAAATTTGTCTTTTGCAATTCAACTTCAGAGGTGGGAAAAAACATCCAAAAAATGCCCCTTTACAGTAACTTAACGATGAGCAGAATGGAACTTTAGCTACCCAGAATAATCAGCATCAAGTTTAGCATTGACACCCCTGAACCATTTAAAACAGGTATGAAAGCACTGCTTACTTCCCCTAAATAGCTTTACCTTTGGCTCTCTGAGAACCTGCATTTTTCCCTGCCCATTCTCAAATACATTTTAGGAATGCTGGTTGTTATGGCAGTGATGGATCCAGCGTCTAGGGACCTAGCTATACGCAGGCAGAGCAGTTTCTTTCCATGTGGATGTAGTGTCAGTGCCTCCTGTTAGGCAGACAGTATTGTCCTGTGGGCTCTGTCTGGCTGCCAATTGCATCACCCTCCTGAAAATCATAACAGTGGCTTGAGCAATGTATGAAGTAATCTTACTTATCCTGACTTGCAGAATGTCTCACCATGAGCCTTACAAACTGGGTTCCTTAAACTGACTGTATTTTCCTTTGTAGGTGTGCATGTATATAAAGAAAATATATACAGAAAATTATGTAGTTTTTTCATATGGTTTTGTATATCTTTATAGTATGTTTAAAATTATGTTTAAAAGTTTTTGATTAGACAACTCTAGTTATCTGTTGGCAAAGAGCAATACTGCTCCAGCATTAGGATGCTCTGTGTCCCAGATTACAGAGATGTTATTAAACATTGGACTACTGAACTATGACTTAACTTTCTATTACAGGAAACCATAAAGTTGCAGTACATGGAAAGATCAAAAGCTAGGGTGAAAAAAACCCATAATTATCCAAGAGGCTTATCCTCACCCAAAGACACATTTTTATTAGTCTTTCTCAGCCCCTACTGAAGTATCTGCTGTTCTTAACAAGGTATATAAATGTTCTATGAACTGACAACACTGGAGGCAGAAGGGAACTGTGTAATCTTGGATGAACCTGCAAACATTTTTGCATATGAGAATACAAAATGATTGAAAAGTTTTAGCTATGGAAGTGAAAACTTAACAGCATGGCTTAGTTTTCATATGAAACTGTCAGTATGAGGTGCCTGTTGCAGAGTTTCAGCATATTTGTGCTCATTTTAATTTTATTTTAATTATTAATATATTATATTATATTATATTATATTATATTATATATATTATATATATATTATATTATAATAATAATTAATTTTAATTATACTACTCTCTTCTTAGAAGTGCACTAAATTGAAGAATACAGATTGGAAAGCTAAAACATTTAATGTTTTATATACTTTTAGGAGATGGAAACCAAAAATGGGTCAAGGTAAAAAAAGGAAAATAAAAATAATAAAAAATGTGGAAAATACAATTATACATAAAGAAGACACTAAGCAAAATACTAATGATGAAGTGTCCCTTTTTCATAACAACCTAGATGTGGTAAATGACATACTGATAATTATTCCCATCCAATATTACATTTGTTAGATGTAGTAAGTAAATAACAGTGTCATAATCATTGCAGTAGCACTGGAGTTAGACCCTTTTATGTTTTCCCTTTCCCTGCTTTTTGCGCATTGTCCTTCACCAGCAGAAGGGCACATCATACAGGAAGTATAAGAAATGGTGGTGATGAGGTCATAGAACAACCTTGGCTCCTGATCAGAAGTTCACGTTCAAGCAGTGTGTAAAGAAGTAAAACTGAAGGCAAAATTAAAGATAACACATTCAGAACTGAACTTGCTGCACACTAGAAATAAATGGGTTTTCATGTAAACTGTTATCCTGGTAGTAAAATAGCTATAAACAGTGCTAATTTGTAAGCAAGCTAGGTGAAATTACCCATTTATAAAACTAGGGTATTAAAAACTCCAGTTTTTTTCCTTACAAAACCCAAGGTCATAAATGAAAACTAGTGAGTCCAGCTTAAGAGTTACCAGTTTTAACCATTGCCAGGGAGATTTAACTTCATAGCACTGTCCAAAAAAATGCTTAGAACAAAGATGTGGATGAAAGGAGATCTACACAAATGCAACTGCAAAACTTGCTCCTAATGTTTCATTTTACAGATTTTTCAATTAGAGTTGACTTGTCTGGAAATCGGTCATTAGCAGAAAAGAAATGCTTTGTCTCAAAGGGTCCAACAGAATTAGAGCATGTAGCTTCTTTGATTAGAGCTTGGGGCAGTTCAGCTCTCCACCTTCCCCCTGCCCCAGTCTAGAGTATTAGGAACAGAAACTGTTAACCTTATCTCCTTAATTTCATATATTGCTTATGAAATCCTGGTCTTATTGAGGTCCATGACAGTTTTGCTGTTGATTTCATGGACCAAGGATTTCATTGCAGCTGTTACTTTCCTTGAATCTGTATTGTTTGTAATTATGGGGCTTTGTTATAGACATGCGTTAAGTGGAAAAAGCATTGAATAAAGGGAGGACATTATTGCATGGCTACAGATAGACAACATTTATCAAATTCTGCTTTCAGTAGCGTTGATAGAAAGTATAAAATCTCACTCCTAATGTCCATTATTTGGAGTCTACACAAGAAAAATTTGAATACGGAATATGCAGACACTGTGCAAATAATAGATTAAAAAAAAATAAACCAACCCTATGCAAAAATGAATACTGCAATTCTGCATTATTAAAACAGCAATAAAATGCACATTTAGCATACATATGAAATATATGGTATAGGAAAAAAATGCAGACCCAAGAAATTAATGATACTGTTGGAAATTGAATGCAGTTTTGAATATATTTGCTGTTAAAGCACATAGAAATTCGTATGTGAAATACAAAAAGTAATCAGCATCTATCTGCTGTCAGTAAAAACATTTCTTATATTTGCATTTTGACAATATAGCAAGACTTTACGAAAGTGTATAACTGTAGCAAACTATCTGAGCAGAATTTCATTAAATTTACTCTTATATATTAGTCCAAAATAAATATTAAGCCTTTACATAAAGTATATTTAATGCTCTGTGAACACAAGTTTTAAACAGCTCCATACTTGTGCAGTTTTCTTACCCTTAAGCTATACAGTAGGTAGTTCATTTATGATAGGAGAACATGATCGTTTGTCCAACAAGGACATATTTGTACATCTGTGCACTCCCTTTCAGGAGCAGCACAGAGCTAGAATTCATCTCACTCCTGGACTTACTTCCAGTAAATGAAAGGGTTGAGTAACCAACACACTGGCTAGACTTCCCTCCCTTCCTGTTCCCTGGGAGCCAGGTCTTTGCCCAGTCCACCCTTCCTTCCTGTCTTAAAAGTGCAATGACAGAAAGATTTTTAAAAAAGCTATACTGACCTTTTATCACCACTAAAGACATACACTGTAAATTCAGCAGAGAAAGTATGGCTTGAGGACATTTAACAGGAATCACTTCGACTTTTTGTGGTGAGTGAAATTGAGTAGCTGGGATTTAGTGAAGAACATTGATGACTATGTTAGTAAATGTGCAGGCAGACCTGATTGAAACAACTTTTGACTTGCAGTTAAATATTGTGATCTCTTAAAAGATAATTAGATCTATTTTAGTAGGGCCTGTAGTGTCAGGACAAGGGTAATGGTTTTAAACTAAAAAAGGTAGGTTCAGACTGGATAGAAGGAAGAAAATTTTTTTTACATTGAGGCCGGTGAAACACTGGAACAGGTTGCCCAGAGAAGTGGTAGGTGCCCCATCCCTGGAAACGTTCAAGGTCAGGTTGGACAGGGCTCTGAGCAACCTGACCTAGTTGAAGATGTCCCTGCTCACTGCAGGGGGGTTGGACTGGGTGACCCTTAAAGGTCCCTTCCATCTCAAACTATTCTATGATTCTGTGATTCTATTCTAGCCTTGCCCAGCAAACCCTTTCTCACTGCTTCTCATAATTAACAACCATTGTTGCACCAGCTTCAGAAAAACTGTAGGAAAACAATAGAGAAGTCATTGAAATGTCTAAGCATTCCGACTTGGTAGTGGTTAGTTTGCACTGACACTAGGTATTCGTGTCTTCTAAGTATTTATCTGAAGTCTTACGCTTGAAGGCTTTCGTATAATTGAGCCTGGGTTGCTGAAGTAATTCTTCATGAAAGGCCTCCTGTCACTTCTGCAAGCAGTGCCTTAATGCCATACTCCACAGCAACTTGTTTCGTATTTCAGGTAATAAAATACATGGGAAACACTGGATTGAAAGCTTTCCTAAAATACTACTTTTATGGAAATTTATTTTTACAGGGGCAGTTGTTATAGCTTTGTAATGCTTCATGTTTTATTTTAGGCCATAATACCTGAACAATAATAATACTTTATCCCCAAATTGTCTCATTAACTTTAGAGTCACAACATCACTGTGACTTAATTAAATTCTGAGGCTGGAAAATGAAAAGAGATCAGAGTTATTGGTGTAACTGTCATCCACAAAAGTTCTCATTTAAGGTTTTAGTAACATTTGGGAATTGCATGTATGGTGCTCAGTCTTGCAGTTTTGCTCTTAGTCACAGAGTTCACACAAGCTTGGTCTTATATGAGACATTAAAATCAGCTGTTGTTCCACAAGCACTGAAATGTGCTGGTTTAAATTTAAGCAGGTGGATAATCCTGACAGAGTTAATCACATAATCAGTGTACTTGACATGAACTACATACTTCAGCACTTCGCTCCTGCTACTCAGCATTTCACAGGATCAAGCCCTGCATGATCTTGAGGTGGTGACAAATCTTCAGATCAGTAGTTTATTCCTACTTTAAATAGTCATTTTCTGTTTTCTTAGAATGTACACAAATGCTGTAGCTGTGAACATTCAGTTGCAATACATATATAATCCTTTTGTAAGATAATGGAAGTTTTTTTCACCGCAGCTTTTATCTTCTCATGTTTTGCAGGTTTATGATTTCCTGTAATAGGAAGTTTAAGTCACAGTTAATTAGTTACATGTTCAGTAACATTTCTGTAATTGGTGACACAGTTTATACTGAGCAGTAGTCTTCCTTTCCAGTATGCCACTAGAGCTGCTAAATCAGTAACATTTAAAGAATAAAGACCCAGAAAACTGCAAATATTTTCCTATACATAAAAGAGAAATCTAAGTTACCATGTTTGTTAGCCTAATAGTAAGATAGATGCATCTGCACATTCAGTTGATTAAGATTATTGCAGAGCTCGTAGGGTTTCTCAGTGTATTCTGAGAATGGGTGGATGGGCATCCAGCAGTCGGATGCAACCCATGAAGACAGTACCTCTGATTCATCCCTTTTTCTTTCCTTATAATGTGCTCAAACTCAGATCAAAATTGTGGTAACAAATTAAAATAAACCCCTTGAAAAACTAGATAGTTTTCTGGCATGTTGTGAGATGCGATACACAATTTTAGTGCACTTTTAGTATCATCAATGGAAAGACGCTGTCAGCATACAACCCATTGTATTTCTACTTATGTTGCAATAGGAAGTGCAGAATATTAAGTTACTGCTTGTACCATGGGTCTCAAACATGAGATCAAAACAATAAAGAACATGTGTAACCATTGAATTAGTACTTTTTTTTTTTTTTTTTTTAAAGAGGAGGGGAAACTTGAATACCAGTTGAGTTGTTGACTTGTATTTTCCCCATAGGTAATAAGCTCAATGAGCTCACTTTCAGAATATTGTCTGCCCTCTATCCTGCGCACTTTGTTTGATTGGTATAAAAGACAGAATGGCATAGAAGATGAATCTCATGAGTACAGACCAAGGACAAGCACTAAATCAAAAAGGTATGATTTTGAACATGCATACATACATTATTGACAGATTCTAAGGTAGAATGTATTAAGATTTCACCAGTCAGCTTTTGTGAGGTTACAGTTGCTTGAAAGTTGTTGTAATATTTTTCTGCTTGTTCCTGGAACTCTTATCTCAGCTTCTAGATGGATGGAGTAATTGTGTCTTTAGAATTATGGTCCTGATAGTTCAGACAGTTCCTTACTGCTGTTTTGAATGCTATAATGTCATTTAAATAGTGGTTTGTATAAGCTATGTTTGTTGTCTTTACCCATGTGAGGAGGCAATAGTTCTGTGACACTTTGAATTTTCTATATAGCTTTCTGCTTAGTCATACAAATTTCACATACACCTATCCTCAATCCAATAATTTGTGAATCAAAGAGCTTTAGCAACATTGACTTAGATCTTGAAACAAACAAGCATACAAAAATAAAGTCCCCCAAACAAATTTATTTGTCTCTTATGATATCAGTAGTTCCTTAGTAATAAGGCAACGGATTGGTCTTGTTTTATATTGAGATCTGACAGTAAGGTACAATTATTTTCTTCAAGCTTACATTTTTTTCTGAATACTTTGGTACTACCTTTACACTTCAGTGAAGCAGCAGGAGAATCAGCACAGGCAGAGCTGGTGTTTGGAAATGCATAGGCAATTTTTCATATTAGTATTACATTATAATCCAGTAACTACTGAAGGCAACAGTTGCTGAAATGAAGGGTAGGAGCTAGTTTAAATATCAAGGTAGGCATGAACCTGAATAAGAATCTTCCAAACTCTTTATATCAGTAGAATTAGGCAATATGAAGGCCTGATTCATCAGTTAGATGTCTGCTTTTGGATGAGATTAATCCTTGCCTTGAAGTGCCTTTTTCTCTTGACTTGTTGCAGGACCACCTGCTCATAAATAGATGTCTTCAGGAGCTCCACCCAAAATCTAGTTGAAAGTCAGCTTAGCAGTGAATGAAGGCCATTCTGTCAATTGACAAAGTTACAGAAAGGACGTAGAACCAGTCCTTTCTCCAGTTAATGTGAAACCAAGATAAACAAAATGTGTGTCATTTATTTCATTGCTGATCAAGCAGAACTCTTAAATGCATGTTTTATTACAAGCACATAAGTACAATTGAAATCACTAAAGTTCTTAAAGTTGGTAAGAATTGTGTTGAATTTATGCAAACAAAAATCTCACTGAAATCAGTGGTAACTTCTTCAAATGGACAGCAGAGTTGTCTCTAACGTTTAATTTTACAAAAAAGTAATATGTATTTCATGTTATCTTTTCAGTACAGTTTGAAACTGTAATCAGGTGATCCAAATGGATATTTTTTGTATGTTTTTTGCAGGCTATGCACCTCAGAGATTTATTCCTCTCGGTTGTTCTGCACAAGGTTTCAAACCTGGAGTTTGAAAAACTTTGATATTTAGTGCTATCCCACTCCTTGTTTCTCCCTCAAAAGACGGAATGTTTGAGAGAGAAGCTGATGATCCCACATCACTGCACCTTTCCCTACATCTTGATTAAAGAGTAGTGAGTCCAGTGTTCTGTGGGTTCAGCTTCAGCAACCTGCACATTTGAATGTTTGACATCTGATGCTAAAGTTAAAAAAATAACAGTGAAACAGTTTTAAAAAGAGAATGTAGTTTAGTTATGATTTCTCCATCAGTACTTTTAAGTCATTTTTCAAAATCTGTCAGAAGTCTAAATATGAATGTGATAGCACAAAATAGTTAATTACGTTCACCTCCAAAGTGTGAGAACTGTCTAAATGGTGCTGTCAGCAAGGAAATTGAAATGAAATCCATTTGTTAGAATATAGAATCCAAAAGCTTCCTTGTTTTTGTTTTGGGTTTTTTTCTTGAAAAAGTTTTGTGTTGATCTTAAACTGGAAAAAAGAAGGAGGCAACGGAGCATGACATATAAACATTTGAGAGAAATTGAAAGTAACAAGTTAGATTAGGTCTATTTATCTCAGATTTTAAGAGCATATTAGTGCATTACTTTCTGAAGTGCTGGACTGCTGTTTAAAAAGTAGAACACAATCCCCTGTTAAATGTATTTGTGTAACTGAAGAAGGCATATAATAGAAATTATGATATATCTCCTAAATACTGTGTTTCTTGGTTTGATTTTGCAGTGATGAACAGCAGAGGGACTATTTAATGGAGAGAAGAGATCTGGCTATTGATTTTATTTTTTCTTTAGTATTAATAGAAGTTTTGAAACAGGTATGGAGTTCTTAAATTATCCATTAACTAATAAATGATGGAAATTACCAATACAACTGAATTTTAGGATTCTTCTTTCTTATTTCCATCTTTAAGAATCTCATAAAAACAAGAGATACATCCTACACGTGTTCATTGCTGTCTTTCTTGCACCTCTACTATACATAATATTCTGTGCTCATACGGACTTGACTTTGCCAAGTCTTTGGAGCTCGAGTGTTTCTCTTCAATACTAAGCAAAATTTAAATGGCTGGCTCATTTCAGCCGTTTTGTTAGCTAGATGCTGTTTCAGCTGTTACCGTATTTCTGTATGGGAGATACCGATGAGTAATACTAGTACTAAGGTATACAGCATGAAATGTAATATGTGTGTGCTTGTTATGTTTTATTTTGTGTTTCCAGATTCCACTTCATCCTGTAATAGACAGTTTGGTAAATGATGTTATTAACTTGGCTTTCAAGCACTTTAAGTACAAAGAAGGGTAAGGCTCTTTTTCATACAAAAATTCTATGAAAATATTTACTTTCTTAATTTTTTAATAGCAGTGGTTTAAGCAGGATGCTTTCTCAGCCAAAAATTCTTTCTTGTCTCTTGCTAGGTACCTTGGTCCTAACACTGGAAATATGCACATTGTTGCGGATTTGTATGCAGAAGTAATAGGTGTTCTAGCTCAAGCAAAGTAAGCAAAACTGAATATCATATTTCCCACATAATCTAAGAAGTTCTACTTACTTAGCATGTGAATTTTCTGATTTTCTCACTTTCTTAAAAGGCAGTGTAGGAATAAATAGCTTTAGCTTACTGGCCTCTATTCATCCAGGTGTTCTAGAGCATAGAACTCTAGGGAGTCACAGGCTTTCTGCATCTAGTCTAGTGATACTGAGTAAATTCAACTTGACTACAGCAGCATTGTTTTACTTATCTCAGCAGTGACATCTGTGGAAAGCTCAAAGGGCTGAAGATAGGTATTTTAATTAATGTTTTTCTGTATGGTATTTTTTCTCTAGCTAGACAAACCAAAAAATGCCTATCCTCCAACACAGGAACATTTTTAAGTTTCTCTGCAATTATTTCAGTTCAGAACTTAATGCAAATGCTTCCAAGTCCTTCGTGCTGCACTTCCTAGAGCAGATGACATAAACCACTTTGTGGACCAGGTCTGAAATTTTGAATCTGGAAGCAGACAGATTCAGAAACTCACGTACCCAATACAACATCCTACCATACGCTTACACCACAAACTAAGCAGAGAGTGAAATTTACTGCCCCAACACAGTGATCTCTGTCTCCTGACTTCTTGGTGTTGCTGAGGGTGAGTCTGGCTTTACAAAACCAGTCAATTTAGGTTGATGTAGCTGAAACATTTGAGTTCCTGAAAATCACACAACTTACACAGACTTCAGCTAAGGTCTTACCTGGGCTTCTAAATTGGCTGGGTCAAAGGCAAAAGTGGAAGTGACATCTGGATCCAAAGCTTCATGTTGACTGTCAAAGATATACCTGTTCTCCATATTTTTTCTTATCTCCATACCTCCTTTTCTTCTTCAATTCTGAAGGGCCTTGCTGAGATGTTACTACTGCTAATGGGCTTCTTCCTGCCAACCTGTTTCTTTCCACTCTCCTGTGTTCTCTGTCAGAGGCGATAAAAAAAGGTTGTTACATGCTGCACTTGCCCATGAAAATGACATTCTTTTCCTTTTGTCTCAAAAAGGATAGGAGGTCCTGTTGGATGATCTTCCTATATGTTATTGTTATGGACAGTGTGTCTCAAAAGACAACTGCAATACATTTGTGGGGGAGATCAAAAATTGTCACAGGCTTTTGCATCCCAGGTTCTTGTAGTTAATGCTTAAGTGTTACTGTGATGGCTGTGAGAAAAAAAAAAAATCTGAAGGGAGGAACAGCCTATCTGAATATTTTCGTGGTTATCATTTAAGCATTTTCTTTTGAAAACATTGCATGTACTTGCAAGAAAACTATCTTTCACCTTGTTTTTTTAAAAACATGTAAGGGGGTTACTCTAATGATATTGTTACTTCTTATGTAAAAGAGAGGCATGGTAAGAAAATAATTTGAAAGATGTGATTATCTAAAGGAACTAAGATCAGGCTGTATGCTTTGCTTTCTTTTCTGAATTTATCAGAAGTGGGAAAAAAACTAAACAAAAAGAAATCCATTCATTTACTCACTGAAACAGTATATTATAACCAAAGTTGAGTCATCTTTACATTTTTCCGCATTTATATACCTTACAATACCTTTCAAAAATTAATGTGTAGTATTTTGTACTAACTGATGTGAATTCACAGATTTCCTGCTGTAAAGAAGAAGTTTATGGCAGAGTTAAAAGAGTTACGGCATAAAGAACAAAGCCCGTATGTCATTCAAAGCATTATCAGTCTTATAATGGGAATGAAATTCTTTCGAATTAAGATGTATCCTGTGGAGGACTTTGAAGCTTCTCTTCAGTTTATGCAGGTAAAATTCTTAAGTATGTAACTGTGATTCCCAGACCTTTTAGAATGGGCTTTCCTCTATATTTCCTGTAATACTCCAGGAGATTTTCCATGTGTCTTTCCCACATAAATGTATGTACTACTTTCTGCTTGTTCTGAACCTCAGCACTCTGGAGTGTATCATTCCATACAAACTTTTCACCAGCTGTATACCCTAGTCCCTGCATCTCATCCTCCAACAGAAAGAGATTTTGTTCTGTTAGACCCCTGGACCTTCCACACTGCTGTCCTGCAGCTGTTCCTTGCCCTGTGTCCCTGCCTAGCTATGTTTCCCTGGCTGCTTACTGCGTCCAAAGTGAATCTTCCACCATTGACATAGTTGCCAGAGCGGAGACAAAATTCTGATGGTGAAAAACACAAAGAATTGAGACAAAAGCTGGATGTGTTGCCTCCTTCCACCACACCTTCACACCCCTGCCTGTAGGACACATTCTGTACCCATCTGGTTTGAAAGCCACTAGTACAGAGCATAGTTTAGCTACATGAACGCTTTAAAATAATAGATGACATAATTTTATAAAAGCAAAGAAAATATTTTATGTTTAAATATTTTAAAAGTCCACATTCTTGCTGGTACTGTACAATGGCTTCTGTTCCCATCAGCAAGCTTATTTAGCTTAACCTTTTTATTCCTCTCTTTTTTCTTGGGATCACCCTCATGGCTACATGGTTTGTAGCCACTCATCCAGTAAAACACATGTTTTATATAAACCTCCATATAAAGAACAACTTGTCAATGGAGTGAAAAATCAATGTCACATGCCTACAAGTAAGGATTTGACGTTGGAATACAAATACACAGGTGTACATATTTTATTTCAGTTTTGCAATGTGTTTTAAATCGTATTTAAAAAATATTTTAACTACACAGAAACAGCTCATTTTGCTTCTTACCTTACACTTCATTATACAAACACAAGTGTCGACTTAATGTAAGTTATCCAGAGCTGGCAAGATACAAAGTAGTGTGTGTTCAGGGCACATGATTAGTAAGAGTGAATGACTTTATGGCACAGCATGTATCCCATGATGGGATCCAGTGTTCACTGCTTTTGAAATTGGTGGTAAAGCACCTGTAAAGTAGAACTGAAAATTTGGATGCAAATGATCTCTACCTTCCTTGACTACAGTATCTCAGCTCAAAACTAATTCTTATAAATATTACAGTGCATTATAAGATGCACTGTGTATGCAGGAAAACTAATTTTGCTCACTTTGGTGAAATACAGTTCAATTCCTAGGGTCGTTTGCCTGTTAATATAAGTATCTACATGCAGTGCTTCAGCTACAAGCTGTGTCACACCATCTCCGCTTTAGTAGAGAGAGACACTTTCAAAGGGTGACCTAATCTCAGGAGCGAGCTCCAGCACAGAGTGCACAAGCAGCTCAGGAAGGCTACTGCCTTTGCATAGGAGCCTCAGCTGTGTAGCAGAAACAGCTGGAGTGACTGAAGCCATGTGCTGTAGCATCCCGACTGAGCCAGGAAAAATTATATATGGTCTAAAGTGTAAACTGCCATACATGTATTTGCAGTAAAAAAGGTCAATGTGGTCCTTCCTTGTAAAGCCAGTGCCTGTTTTGGCCTTGGACCCAGAGAGGAAGAAATAACTGGAGCAGCATGATTTGTCATCCTCAGAGAGGTTGTACGGAAACACACAAGTGGCTGACTGCTTATCTCCCCTACATCACCTCCTGAGCAGCACAGCTGTGTGGATAGTAGTTCCCTGCATGTTTAGGACAAAAGTACATTTTTATTTTCTCTCTCAGTCCCCATTTGCAGGCTGGAAATTGTGGTGGCTTGCAGTACAGGTCTCTTCCTTCACATAGGACAGTCCTGTTTTGACCCTTAATCTGCAATGGATCCTAGCAGTGAAATTTATCCCAAAATATTTAGTAGCATTGTTTCTTCTCTTAAGTATCTTAGCAGAGAGGTACGCTCCTTTTATGGCTTCTCAGGGCACTGTGTAAAACAGTCCGTGATGGGTATTACTTCTGCTTCTGAAGGTATACACAGGGAAGGCATGAGGTCAGCCCCTGAGTCCAACTCCATTTCCATCCCCAAAGCACCACTGAAGACAGCTGGAATCAGTGGAGAGTTTGTGGATTATCATGGCTAAAGTAACAGATCCTTGATCTTGACTTGTGTCCTGCATTGTGCTTGCTGCAAAATGCAGATTTAGAAGTTAATGGACAAATGTCTTCTGTGGAATTTGCAAGATAAAAATAGTCACTGACACTTGATGTGCATTCAGCAAACATTTAGAGGGCTTTTTTCCAGCTGACATGTAATTTATGTTTCTTGTTTTGTTTTGTTTTAGGAATGTGCACATTATTTCCTTGAAGTTAAAGACAAAGATATCAAGCATGCACTGGCAGGACTGTTTGTTGAAATTCTTGTCCCCGTAGCTGCTGTGAGTTTATTTTTCAGGTTGTTCACATAATTGCTTTAAACTAGATAAAACAGCTTGTGAAATAGTGTTTCATTAACATGAAAATTTCTTTCAGGCTGTTAAAAATGAAGTGAATGTCCCTTGTCTGAGGAACTTTGTTGAAAGCCTGTATGATACAACACTTGAACTTTCCTCACGAAAGAAGCACTCATTGGTGAGTAACCCTAAGAAGCAAAGGCTAAAATTCTTGGTCAGAAATATCTCTGAGCAAGACTCTTGGGAAATTGCAAAACTCTTTCCTATGTCGGCTTTATAACCAATACATTTCTATTTGCAGGGAAGGTTACTGTGATTGCAGAAAATAATTGTATTTATTTTATTGAGATTATGATATAAATCAGTCTGAATCAAACATGTTTTCAGCATCTGGTTCTGTGATTATCAAATGGTGAGGTTTTCTCATACTTGATATGTGTAAACATTAGGAGGAGAGGGGAAAGAATAGAGTTCACTTCTTGTCAAGCAAGAACAAATGAGGCATGTGTGAACAGTGCTGTCACGGAGCTTAAATAATACATTGTAGGAACAAAAAAATGTATAACACATGCCCTTTTAAATCTGTAACTTGGCTACTGTGCAGCTCCCTATTCATTTTTTTTCTTGTGAGATGAACAGTGGCACTGCAGTGTATTTTTAGAAACATGAGTTGATCTGAATTAAATGAGGATCTGAGTCAGTTTGATGCTGGCCGCCTTAAGCAGTCTGTCTCTCCAAATGGGTCAGCGCACGTCAGCAATGCAGCATTAGCTAATCCGTTTTGAAGTCTTGGACCTTTTAAGTAAAGAAAGTTGTCATTTGTCCTCCTTCATTCTATGGGAAAGTCAAAAAGACTTCCCTGTTCCCAGTGCTCTTAGCAAATGCTGGTCACTAGCGCTAGTGAATCTGCTGGGAGGACTGCAGGACTGTGCTTGAGCGCTCTGCTGTAGTTACACCAGTCCCAGGGGGAGTCAGAGCATGCCCTGGGGTGCAGTCCTGATCCGGTTTGAATTAGGGGGAGTCTTGGGATGGATTTCTGATTTTGCTCTGCTTGTGTTTGTGTGGCTCCGTTCCACTCTACTGAGTTAATGAAACATTGTTGAAAGTGCAGCAGAGTAAGAGCTTTGCTGTACAGTTTTTACACTAAATAGAACTTCCTCAAACTGGTGGCCGTACTTGCCAAAGTCAATAACTATGTGCTTGGGGAGGGATTGCACAGCTGAGGCTTTGCATTTGATTGCTTGTCTACACATACCACACCGGAGGCTACATAGTTAAAAGTGACAAAATAGAATAAATTCTTGTGAGGGTGTGATTAGAAATGCAAACATTGCGAGAAGGAGGAGGAGGGGAAAGGCAAACAGCTGGCAGAAATAGCTGCAGTGCATATTTCCAGGCTTCCAGGAAGAAAGCACACTCTTTATGGTCTGAAGAGGACCTTCCTTACCAAAATCAGCATTTTGTGAATTGGTGCACTCACTGTACAGCAGAATCGGGGCATTCATCTTGCCTCATTTTCTATCTAAAAGTATCTCGCTTGAGCTAGTTGTAGAGATTCTCTTGGTAGTGAACAGAGAGAATGAGGAAATTTGGGAGATGATTTGTATCTCCCCTCCTAGGGTTCTTCCTTAGGGATGGGTTGTAACTCATGGGATGTTACCAAACTCCGTCATCCTGTCAAGTACTCAACTATTGTAGTCATAATGTTAATATGGCAAGAAAGTCTTCCATGAGAAGACTTCAGTTATCCTCCCCCATAACTATTTTGTGTATGAAGATTATAAAAATAAAAATTAATATACATTTGACATTTGATCAAGTAACTAGGTCTAACCTAGGTATAGACAATTTATGTTATAAATTACAGGAACAGAAATTGGGGTTCACAGTGTATTCATACTTTGAGCTGCGACTGAAGTTAGAATTTTAGGGTTAATTTTGAGAACAACCGGTCTTTTAGATGAAGTTACCTTATTTTTGACTAATAACTTTTAAATTCCTGATTGGGTATATTAACATGATGACTGAAACAGAGGAGTCTTGCTGAAATAGCAAAGTTAGTTTCAAAATTAATAGGTGATTTTTAGCTTCCTTTTTTTAGTGTTACATTTACAAGGTGCATGTCAAAGTAAGTGCTGACGAAGAGACCAGGTTTCTGTATCTGAACTTCTATGTTCTGCCTTGCTTCTTTTTATTTTTCACTTTGCAAAATGTAACTACCAGCAGATCCAGGCATTGCCTGTGTTTTAAGACAATTCTTTAGCATGCTTGATATGTCTCTCAGTAAATATTGTGCCTGAAGGTTTTGAGTAGTAGACATCTAAGCTTTCACAAGTTCCAGCAATCTCTGTGGGTCTTATTGTTGTTATAATAAGGTGTAGTTGTTTCCATGCTATCATTTCTCAGTTAACTGACAGAACTTAACCCTGTGAGCCTGTAAAATTGTGTCCCATCTTTGGATTCATTATACTGCTATAAGTAGACCATTTGGTTGGTTTTAGTTCATCCATAAAACATATCTGTAACAGCTTTAGAGAAAGGTTCCTTTTAGATGGTACTATTTAACAATGTGTTTATGTTAGCTAACATGTATTGCGCAAAGCAGAGGAGTTAAAGCGTTAAGTTTACAGTAGCTCTGTTAAGTTTTGAGTTGTGTAGACATGTAATTAATATGGTATCAACATCCATTTCCTATTTAGGCTTTGTACCCTTTGGTGACCTGCCTGCTTTGTGTCAGTCAGAAGCAGTTCTTTTTGAACAGATGGCATATTTTCCTCAACAACTGCCTATCCAATCTCAAGGTTAGTATCTTCTGGTTTTAATGTTGTATTAAAACTTCAGTATGCACTATTGATCTATTGCAAATTCATATCCAGTCTCAAGGTTAGTATACTCTGGGTTTAATATTGTATCAAAACATTAGTATACACTGTTGATCTGTTGCAAATCCATTTTAGGTAAATGTGCTGGATTATTGCTGTTATCTGATTCCATACATAATTTTATTCCCGACAGTACTAATTCTTTAGCTGTGCAGATTTTTTTGAATAACAAAAAAGTATTTGTGTGGCCTGTTTGAATTTCTACTGTTTCTCAAATTCAAACCAAGCCTGAGTCAAACAGCTGTGAAACAGGCAAGATTATTGATGAAAGTTACTAGCTTGAGTAACATGCCAAAACTGACCCAATATTAACTTGCTTTTTTTTCACAATGGCATTCTCAAACAATGCACTTGTTATTACTTTATCAGAATGGAACTAGTTGCAGGACACTGATTCCATTGCCTGTTTCACTCTGTTAAGTTTAATTTTAAAAGCCCTAAGTATTTTGCTTCCTCCACGTATCTATTTTTATTCTTTTACCATTTGTTAGATCTTTGAAATTTAATACTAACAGTCCACTGCAATCTGCTGTGGTTCCTGACCAGAACATACTGTTCAATAGACATATGCTAGTTATCATTACCACTCCTCCATGTTTCTTTTTCTTGTGCAATAACTCATATCCCATTCTGCACTTAAACCAGTTCCATATGAAAGGATGGTCCTGTGCCTACCAGAAAAGGCCAGTGTAAGAAGCACAGTAAAGTGGTTACCTCGAATGAAGGGCCTCTGAACTGCTGCTTGATGATCCAGTGGTTAGGAGGCTTCTGCGGACAGCACAGATAGGACATGCAACCTCTTTCTCAGCTCAGAGGCAAACTGTGGAGGGGATCTCTGTTCTCCAAAAGCTGAATTCCCAAGCTTGTCAAAAAAGTATACATTGCATTCTTTATTGCTATTGCTCTCTTGCTCTCCTTTTCCTCTGACTTAATGAAACAATTTATATTGATTCTCTTTATATGAATCCTGCTGTTAGAATACCTTTTCAAAATGTTCACAGTCTGTCTGAAGATTTGTTTCCACCTGTACCTGAATTAATTACTTTTGCTGAAAATGTATTAGGACCTTATTTACAAAGAGATTCAGAAAATAAACATGTTATGGCAACTAATTTTATGAGGTTTTCTGAGGTTATACAAGTGTTAGAAAAGGCAGCTACAGCTGTAAGATCACTAAGGAGCCAGCTGGGAATGTAAACTATTCCGAAAATTAGGGAGATCCTGACAAATTATTTGAAACCATTAGAGAAAATATAATGAAAGTTGCTTCTCCCTTAGCAATTGAATATCAAATTTGAATTCACCTTGACACCTGTAATTCATTGGTGTATACTTCCATTCATAGGGCTCATAGATTAATGTGGTGGCACTTCAGTCTTTAGTTTGGGGAGAAGGTAAGGTAGCTGAATACATGGCTAAATTAAGAATGTGGTTGGCCACTCCCTCTCAGTACAGAGGAAGAGATGCCCTAACCACTGAAGCAATCATTTCACCAATCAGAGTGCCACCCCAAAGCCCAAACCAAACTCACACAGCTGGAAGAAGAGCTAGATCAACAAGAGGGAGAAATCATTCTGTTAGAAAGAGTTGTGCACAACAGGACAGTGTATGGAACTCCATGATGTTGCGGGGGCTCCCATGAACCATGTAACGGATCAGATTTTTCAAGAGCCTCCACATTCCACAAAGCACAATGTCCTTCCCAAAACCATTTGGATCAGGTTTCTCAAGAGCCTCCACATTCCATAAAGCAGTCTCCTTCCCAAAACCATTAAAGTCAAGCATACACTAGGAAAGCTAGAAGTCTTCTATTCTGATTTCTAATTTAGTATAAACTGGCAAATCTCTGATCTTACAGAAGCAAACTTTTCTCTTGAATTAATAAATGAGACTCCTGCCAGGATATGGAAATACTTGACCCCAGTCAAATTCTGGCCAAAGGGCATTTCATACTATCCTGTTGAAAGTGGTGTAAAAGATAAAAAGTATCCTGGTTTTGAAATGCAACATTTATTGTTAACTAAACTTTATTTGCAAGAAACTGTTCAAGGCAGGAATTCTATATAGGAGAGAGTCAAAGCACTGTGTTTCATTTAGAGGCAAAATTTTCCAGTGAGAGCAACAGTTCCTTGTCTCCAAACCACATGGGACAAGAAGAAAGCTCCAGTACAATTTGAGCCAAGGGTGCAGAACTTAGTTTACAAAGAATGGGTCAAAAAATGTCTGTCTCAGGAATTAACTCATGGATACCAACGTAATACCCTATTGACCTAAATGGGCTAGACCTAACGCCATATTATTGGAAAACAGAAATGGAGGAATTAAAGACTCTTGGCAGTCTGGTTGCTCCTCCACCAATTAGAGAATAAGAGATGGAGGCTTGAAAAAGAAAATTCTAGAAGATCAACAACAACAGATAAAAGCCAGCAGCACTTATCAATCAAGAAGCAGAGCAGATCCTGGCAGAGCTCTGTTGCCACCTGCTCCCATGTTCAAAAGGTCCACGTCAATTTTGACAAATTATTCAGCACCAAAAGTGATTAGGCCACTGCCAGCAGTAGGAAAGGAACCACACTGAGCACCAATACCTCCTGTTGGGAAGGTGAAGATGATGTCAGGTATATTAGGCTAAGTGTTCCTTGTCCTAATGGGATTACTGGCTGGGTTTTTCTTGACCAAAATCCTCAAAATAGTAGAGTCTCAGCTGGTGGTGGGCTTCCTTCAGCTTTCCAAAGGGAGACATGCTGTGTGCTTTCCAAAGTACTGGCACCCAGCCACCATGCACTTGCACAGATCTTGCCTGTGGACATGCCCATGATTTTCCTGGATGTTTCTCAGGCGTTTTATCATCTTCCTCTTAATCCTGCTTCTGCTACGAAGCTTGCTGTTTCTGATAGAAAACTGGTCTGCTGTTTACATAAAGCTCCAATGATACCGGTCTCAGCCTTTTTCTCCTCCATCTCTTCTCAACTGCCCTCACAGCTGAACTACCTCATCGCTGGAATATTTGAACTTTTGCTTATAGGAATGACTTCTTCCTCTGCCACACAAGCTCTCGTTACCTTAACTCAGTTAGCCACAATGTCTGCTGTTTTCTTGAAAGCTTTGGGGTAGGAATAAACTTTGATAAACGTTCTCTGTCACCTGTTGAAGAAATCAGACTCTTAGGACTGAAATTTGCAAGGACTGACATGATGATACCTCATGAAAAATGGATTGAAAGTTAACACGTTATTAAACAAATTGATTGTAACAAACGTTACAATTTTTAAATCCTGGAAAGATTAATAGGCCACATAAACTTTGGCATTCCTTTTATTACTTATTCTAATCTTGCTACAATCGTTGTATGCTGCTATAATAAAAAAAAAGGAATTTCAATTTTCTGTTCCATATAGAGCTTTATTGTATAAAATATGTTGCCAAAGAGTTAAATGGAAATTGCAACCTGGGGACAGTATTCCTATTCCTAAGCTTGTGACAGAGGTCACATTGGAAGTTGGAGCCATATCCCATATTATCAGGAGATCGTCTTACTTCCATTTTATAGGACCTAGACCAATGCACACTGAAGAATTATTGATGGCATTGTTTGCAGTTTCTTTGATCAATGAGTCCACATTTGTCTGCAGACAAAAAATCAGCTCTTTGCCATGAAGATTTGCAAGGCCAGGCAAGTCTTACCTCAGGTCAAAGTGTACTGGACTCCGTCAGAGTTTAACCCAGCAGGTGGCCCAACACACAGGAGACCATCTGATGGGACTGCATACACTTGCACCTACTCGGAAGGCTCTTAAAACTGCCACAGAAACAGAACACTGCAGATGACCAGAGACCCAAAGACAATCTTGTACTAGTTCAAAAGTTTCCAAAAATAAACAACAATCCAGACAAATAATCTCATTCCGTCCAGTTGATCCCAGATGCCATGTTAATTAGGCCAGCCTAAGCATCCACAGATTTTTGTCATTTTCACTTTTGAATATGTGCGGTACATTTATTTATCTGCTGTGTTTTTCATACCAGCTCTCCACCATAGGGTGACAGCTTTTGAATTGACAAACTCACCTGAAGATGAGGTTTTCTTTTCAGAGTCAAATTGAGGTGGCTTTCAAATAGAGATTTTAGATTGTAACATGTATCTAATTTAACTAACTTGATACTTGGGGTTTTCAACAATTTAAGTAATACCAGGAGAGGTAGGTCAGAGGCATCACCAGCATTCTGCAACTACAGGAATGGGATACCGGGCAGATGTGAGGCTGTATCTTTTTGTAGTGTCGTTATGAAAACTCTGAATCTTGACATCCATTAAGTGCAGAACTTCCTTTTCAATTTGTGCCTGAAGTTTATTCTTATATATTCTTATATATTGTTGTATATTTCTCTAGAATAAGGACCCAAAAATGGCTCGAGTTGCACTGGAATCTCTGTACAGACTACTGTGGGTTTACATGATCAGAATTAAATGTGAAAGCAACACAGCTACCCAGAGGTAATACTTGTATTTGTAACAATAAGCCTTGTAGAGTGGATGTTGCCAGTAAAGAAGTTTTATAGTTCTCCTGAATTCCTATGAATTGAACCTATTCCTGTTGTGAAATAAAAAACTCAACTGTACACAACAGAATATTCCCTTTGTGGCACTGCTAGTTATTCTCCCACCTGTTAAAGTTACTGTATAAAGTGTTACTGCTTTTGGAAGAACTAAAAATCACTCCTTGCCTGGTTGAAGTTCGAAGTATTTTTGAAGTGACACGTCGTTGACTGGTTTATTGTTACTTCTAATGTAGCAGTGAAATAAGATAATTACATGGTAGCAAAGGATCAGAGCAAGATATCTCATTACATTTTCATTTCAAAGGAAATGCATTCTAGCCTTTCTAAATGGAGTAGGATTTCCAACTTAGGTTTCATGGTAAGTGAAGGTCTGCAAGGTTCGGAAATGTCTAATGCATTTTTTCTTTCATTTACAGTCGACTTATTACTATTGTCACAACACTTTTCCCAAAAGGGTCCCGTGGTGTTGTGCCAAGAGATATGCCTCTAAACATCTTTGTGAAGATAATACAGTTTATTGCACAGGTATGGGAGAACCATGCATATATCTTTCCAGTTAATGTATAACTTGTTTTCCCAATAACAAATTAACAAATAAGTAAACTTCTATTGTTTGAATTTTTTTGCAACCCCACTGTCAGTATCTTTCATCTAGACAATGACAGAATTATAGATTGAGCTGGGGCAGGCTTCTTTCGAACAATAGGTTTTGATTAACTTCATTCCACTGAAAATGCATAAAAATGTTTTCACTTCAGCTCAAAGGTATTTTTTGACAGTTTTTGGAGTTGCTAGCAAGTCAGAAAATGCATTTGTTGGCAGGCTCTGACTGTCAGTAAAGTTCAAAATAGTAAGCCGTATTTTTTCCTGATACTGAATCATTCCTGCTATAATACAAGGAGTTGCACTGCTTTTAAAGCAGTAAGTCAGAGGAAAACCAAGTTCAGCATGTAGTGGACACATTTTGTTCTCATCAGTTCAAATGAGAATTGCTATAATAAACTAACCTTCAGTGCTGGAAGTTTCATCTCTTTTATTACTTAAACTCAGAAAACATTCCCACTGAGCAAAGCACTGAAGCACATACTTAAAGTCTCTGAATAGGAATGAATTAAACAGATGCTGAAAATCTTCCCTGAGCTGTGCCATCTGTGGACAAGTTTCTTTTATGTAAAATACTATGTTAGTACCATAATTACCAGAGTTTAAATGAAATAATTGAAAGCTTTATTTCCAAAATGGATCATTTTCTATTTAAATGCTATAAATCTTATAAATCTTTGAATTTGTCAACATACAGCAGTGTTGAACGCTTACATCTGATAATATGTTCTGCATACTTCTGAAGATCTGTTTTTCCATCCTTTTAAATAAAACCTGATTAAACTGGTTTTCAACATTCTGTTGCCTTAAAGAAAATAAGTAGCAGAGAGCAGCTTAATAATTTTAATATTTTTACTATTTCAGGAACGTTTGGATTTTGCAATGAAAGAAATTATCTTTGATTTCCTTTGCGTTGGAAAACCAGCAAAGGCTTTCAGTCTCAACCCTGAGGTATGATGTGCATCTCCATTTTTTTGAGTTAATATATGTGGTATTGTGCTACATTCTAAGCATGCTTTCACCTTTGTCCAGTTCTCAGGCCAAACCTTGAACTTGATTTATTGGTAAAATACATCTGTGGACTTTGATCTGTGAAACATCACATTGTTTATGCATAGCTCATGTTTCCTGACTGAAGATTATCAAACGTGAAGTTGTGCAGATGTATAAACAAAAACAAAAAGATAAATAATACTATTGGTCACAGTATTTCCTTATCCCTCTGCTGTTGTTATATGGAATGCTTTAAACTATTTTAATGTAAAATTAAATTTTCTGTAACAGTTTCAGTGTTTTTCAAAACAATTTTACTGAAAAAGAGTACATGATGCAAGAAGAATTGAAGATAACAAAGAAGAAAAAACTCTAATAGAAGTTTTACCACTCTGACTGGTAAATCTTCACTAGCATTAATGTTGTGAGTCAGCTTCCTAGTACTTTCCCTAAAGAAAAACATAGGAATCAGAAAAAAAAAATAAAAACAAGTAGTAAAATAATGAAAAATTATCTTGGAAATATTTGCTTATAATTTTGAAAACATTTTCATTTGAAAATAAGAATAAACATATTAAAAATAAACATTTGTAATCATCTTATAAAATATGTCCATATTAATCTTGCAGTATTAAACAGTCATATCTATTCACTAAGTTGTTTAAAATAGAATTATTTACCTT
This sequence comes from Falco cherrug, assembly GCF_023634085.1. Classification (NCBI taxonomy): domain Eukaryota; kingdom Metazoa; phylum Chordata; class Aves; order Falconiformes; family Falconidae; genus Falco; species Falco cherrug. The sequence continues at coordinate 24,857,739 of NC_073698.1, forward strand.
ACAAAAATTATGTTTGATACAAAAAAAAATTTGGAAAAGTAGATTAAACTTCTTGCTGTCAAAAGCAGCAGAAGTGAAAGGCAAGCTTTACTTTGAGCACAGCTTTCATCTTTCTTCAGCAAAGAAAAACAAAACAGCGTTCATGAGCAGGCAGTCCCCACCACGCTCTGGGTCAGTCACCTGCAGGATTTACAGAGGAGGGTTCTGCTAAGGACATTTGTGTATTAGCATTGCATGAAGCTGAGCTCATAGGGAATAAACATAGTCCTTGGCTTCTTGATGAATCAACATCTGAATTATTACTGGGTCTCAACAGCAATGGAAGTCTGAAAACAATGAAATAGGGCTACTTTTTGATGTACATAGACTTTAGCATTCTAAAGAAAATACCCATAATCTATGTATATGTATAACGCAGCTGTGGGAAACTGTCAGTGGGACAGCCTCTGACGTTTTGGAATACATTCCTTGGAAGTAGAAAACATTCTGGTCTTCTAATTGTTACATTGCAAAGCCTGCAAGTTTTCCTCTGGTGAATTCCCAGAAGGCATTCAGGTCACTTAGCCTCATCTTCCTGATATTTTCACATTGCAGTTTCAGTGCTGAGCACCATTCCAGACTTTCACTCAGTATGGTAACCCTGGGGCCTTTTGAGACAGTTACTGAACTTTTTTCATAATGGACAATGTAGGACAATGGTGGTTAACTGAAGGTCCGGTTAAGAGGCATTACTAAACTCCAGGTCATATCCATGTTTTATCCTGAAGATAAAAAGATAATGTATAAATGGAAATACTTAGAAATAAAGTTTTGGGAGGGGAGAGCACTATTTATTTCATAGGCATTTTTTGTAAAATGTGTCAGACTAGTCAGTTAATGTAGCGAAGATACAGAAAAAAACGCTGGCAAGTACATACTTAAAATTTCAGAGTGATTAAAGAATATTAGTAGAACATGATTATATGACTATGATACTCATTCATCTTCTGAACTTTACAGAGAATGAATATTGGTCTGAGAGCTTTCTTGGTAATTGCTGATAGCTTGCAGCAGAAAGATGGTGAACCTCCAATGCCAGTGACTGGAGCTGTCCTTCCCTCTGGAAACACTCTCAGAGTGAAGAAGACATATTTGAGCAAAACTCTTACAGAGGAGGAAGCTAAAATGATAGGTCAGTAAGAGAATGGACAATATAGAAACTTGGATGAGAATGAATGTGAAAAAGTCTTCAGCACCTGAGCAGAATAATTTACTATTATTAAGTATTCAATTGATTTCTTTAAACATTTGTTTTATTGTGCATTCTAATGGAATGTATGGTTTAGTTTGACAAATGCAGCTTTTTTAAATTATTTCAGGAAGAGTCCTCAGTCATGCTCTACAAGTGGTAGCAACCCTATGTTCTGGGGTGGGGGTTAATTACAGTTAGTTAAGAATTAGCTTCTTTCAGTGCTGAGTAGCTGTGTTTATTCATGGCTAGTCATCTTATTAAAAACAGTGCTTGTGCAAAGATTCCTTTGATATCCTCATTTTAATTGCAGTATCTCACACTAAGTGAAACTTTCAAAATGGCAGGCACTTTTAAATATACAATAAAGCTGAAGTCCCTGACTTAAAAGCACCATTACCTTGGGCTTCAGATCAATGACTACACTGATCTTTGTAGTCAGTGTAGAGGAGAATCCTGTGGGGTAGAAGAGCTTCTGTGTCAGGCCCTGAAGTTCTTGCTGGCAAAACAGAAAGGCTGGGTACTCATCTTAGCATTTCTTTAAGTCCCCAAAGTTACATCAATTAAACAAAGTCTACCTGTTTCTACACCAGTATCAGACCTGTGTTGTACTGTTGCTAGATCATAGCAGTAATATCAAGAAAACAAGCAGTGTAAGACCCACTGCTGTTGAAATATACAACATAGTATTTAGAGTACTATCACTAATTCAGTTCATTTTGGTTACTTCTCATGCATTTGATAATAAATGTTTGCACTATTGAATTCTTGTAATCTATTAGCAATTTCTTCACTATTTTATGATACAATATTCTGGTTTCTATGTATAACATGTACGATTAAGCTAGGTAATTCCTATATTTTCTTTTGCCTTCTACTCTGCCATTGAAATGTTGATCATAGCATATATGAAAACTGATGTCATTTTGAAATTCTAAGTTTACATTCTCTTTGTCAAATAGGAAAAGAAATGAATAGATAATAGGTGATTAAAAATACATTGTTCAATGTTAATATATAAAACTTCATTAAGAAAATTAAATTTTTAGCCTTCGATGAATATAGAGAAAAGTTAATTCAAGTTGTATTTTTAAAGTATTCCGTGTTCATCAGCTGCTGTAAAGCTGCATGTCTAATATTGTTTTTCACTGAAAGTGTCATGCCATTAATTTCCATACCAACTTAAGTTTTAGGACAGCTCATTCATATTCCTTTTTTCTCTTTGCCTGTAGTTTTTACTTGCTGCTGGTTCAGAGCTTTTACTTCTGTCATGAAAAGTCACAAAATACGTTGTATAACTTGACAAACTGTGTGACTTCATTTGACTATGTAGGGACATAGTTTGACTAGGTATCTTACATTTTTTTCTCCAGGAAAAATACATATCTATCACTTGGGCTGTTTTTACATACAATAGCATTCTTTTTGGAGAGGGCAGCATATTTTGTCTCTGAATCAGGATATCATTACTAGTGGAATATGCTATCTCATGAGGGAAACATTTTTTTTAATTCATGCAACACAGCATGATTGAACAGCTTTCTTTTTCATAATACATATATCTATATATGTCCCAAATTATACAAAAGTGCATATTATTGCAGGTATGTCATTATACTATTCTCAAGTAAGAAAAGCCGTCGACAACATCCTCAGACACCTTGACAAGGAAGTGGGTCGCTGCATGATGCTAACCAACATACAGATGCTTAACAAAGAACCAGAAGACATGATAACGTAAGTGCTAAAGACCGGTAATTCCCATAAAATATTGAGATATCATTTCAGAACTTTTCCTCTATTTCTGTCTGTCATGAGTCATCAGAGAAACAGCAAGAAACAGGAACACTTAGCTTAGTATATACTTTGAAAAACTGTTTATGACAAGTTGATTGAACTTCTTTGTATATTGCAGTGTTTGGAATTAAACTGATGCTCTTGATGTGTCCAAAATCACATGTGAATCCTATGAATGTTTCGATGGTAGAAGTTGAAAGCCCAAAGTAGGAAATCTGTCAGGTTATGCTCAGAACATGTTTCAGGGTATATTTGCATCACTGAACTTCAAAATTAATGCAAAAAAATCTGTAAATCCCTAATAATAATAATCTTTCAAAATTCCCATTATTATTCATGCCTGTAATCAAGATCAAATCTTAAGTGAAAACCTAAGTCATTTTGTGATAAGAGTCTTGGATTTAAGCAGTGCCCCACTGGAACAGAATCAAACCAATGTGTCTCAAGCAGTGTCGAACAGCAGCATTTTACACTCTCACCCAAAATTATTAATGAGGGAAGTTTCCTGAAGAGAGTCCTAGTGAGGTGGACATGTAGTAGAGACATCATTTGACACATGCAAAGCACGGAGTGTGGAGATCCCAACTGTAAAGAGACCTTGCATGTCTTTCCTGTTAGAGAGGTAGACATGGTACTTATGCTAGAAAATAAACAACCCTTGGAAAAAAGTTCAAGTTGTAATGAAAAGGATGTTGGTCTCTCCAAGATTGTTTTTCATATACTGTCAAAAAAAAAAAAAAAAAAAAGACAACTTGCTAAAAATACCATGAGTGGTAGATAGACTGCAATGACTGGCCAAATTGAACTACCTTTTGAACTACCTTATACAGCTGATACAGTCTTTATGTTTTAATGTCATTCCTCTGCCCTTCTTTGTTGCTGTGGATGTGTAGATGAGTTTGTAAGCTCTTTGAGTCTTTAGCATTCTCTTATTTTATTTATATTAAATGCTAACATTACTATCTGATAATATTTGATATTTTTTTACAGTACTACCCAGTACGCTGCTCAGTACTCCCAGCCAGTTTTCGTAACTATTTTGGCTATCCAGGCTTTTGTGAGAGGGAAAGTGAGCTTTGGAACTCACATCTTATTCCCAAAAGATAATTGCATAGTAAAACCTTGAGTGCTTAGATAAGTAGTGTACTCAACCTTGGCAATAAATGTCCTTTCTATGGTTTCTCAGCATCACCAAAGTGTTGTTTATTTTTAGAGTCAGTGAACAAATAGATTTAAAAGAATTTTTAATTTCAGGAAGTCTTATGGTTTGGTAAAAAAATTGTCAGAGACATAAAGATTTTAAGGTGGAAGATCTAGACATGTAAGTTACTGTATTTTTGTGTTGCACTTTGTCTCCAGACAAGCTGTAAGTTGATATATACACTTGAAAGGAAAAGCACATTAGAACACATTTTTACTTCTTCCAAGGAATAAAATTATCTGGGGTGCTTAATTATCAGTTGATCTTTTAAAATCATGTGAACTCATGAAAAACATCATTAGCTGTTACTATCAGCATTTTAAATGGTCCTATTAAAAGCTGCATTGTGCATGATAACTGGAAAAGCCATCATATTATTTTTATGTAATTGCTTACCATTTTATTCACAGAACTTCATGCATCACTGGACTTACGTATTTGTTTTGAGTTTTTGTGGACTTTAATACATAGATACCACACTACATTTATCTGTATGTTAAAGTTATGGCTTTTTCATATTTACATATAGATAATGTTATTGTATAAACTGAATATCATAATGATATTTTTAATAACAAAATAAGAATCAGAGGGAAGTAGCTAGTTAATGAGCAGTTACAACATTTTAAAGTGTACAGATTCTGGAATTTGCTTTGGTAGTGTTAGACATGCTTCTATATTCAATGACTGATCCTTTAAGCATTTATTGTTGAAGTAATAAATGTCACTCTGGAGAGTCTTACTAAAATCCCGGCTAAGGAGCATCCTTTGCATCCTCCACTGAGATATGAATTTCAGTACTGCTTATAATTACTTTCCAGCATCTAATCAGAATAGGGCATCCATTCTTCAAGCATACAAACGTGCTCTTGCAAGCACTTCAAAAATTTTTCCTGACAATACCTAGCTAAAATCTGATAGTGCTGGTATGGAAACATAAGCTTCCAGGTGAGGACAGCTGTCAGTGTGTTCATCCAGAGCTCATCCTGTTGGATACGGAATCAGCCAGAGATGACTGCAAATTCTGCAAGGCCCCCTTTGCCAGACACTTTGCATGCTGTGTCTGGTATCTCAGATAAGTTGGGAACTTGAACCTCAGATTTGAATCTTGTCCTGCAAGTCTTCTGAGCAGCTGATAAGCCACAGAACACCCACAGATTTTATATTTATAAATAATTACTTATTTGACTTCAGAAGAGTTTCCTCTCGGACTATTATTTTACATGCATCCATTTTAAATGCACAAACTTCACCCTCACTGGGGAAACTGCAAAGTTCACTTTCTATTTCAAGTCAGCAAGGAATATTCATTGGCTTGCCTGCAGATAAAGTTACCAATGGCATTTTACTGTTTACAACTACAAAAATATAGTATTTTGCACTGGTTATTAAGCCAACTAGTGTTTGCATTAGCAATAATAGTTCAAAGGGATTTGTTTATAATCAAATTATCAGATGAGATGTTGTATTTTACTCTTTTTCAAGTCAGCTACTGACACCTTTTTTCAAGTTCTGTTAGAATAGAGATACACTAAGAGAGATAATTCATTATGGAAATACTTCCCCCTCATTGTACAAATTAAAGTCAGCAGATTAAAATCAAATCATCTTCTTATTAATGTAATATATATCCAAGCTGGTAAGTATATAAGATGTTAAGAGAAGGAATGGTATTCACTACAAAACTGTCTTTAATCTTTGAATTAAATAAGCCTGATGTCAGTTTATGCCTTTCTGTACCCATTATTTCAGTGAATGCTCAGTGTTACTCTATAGATCTTATTTTAGACTCGTGAGACGGTATTGCATTCAGACTTTCTCTGTGACTGAACACCAAAGTAAGGTATCCAAACGCAATGTCCTCCGTTGGGTGGAGAGGCAGAGTAGTGCAGTAAGCAGGGCGCTGGACTGGGGTTCAGGAAAACTACGTTCATTTTCTGTTTTGTCACTGAATTTCACTGTGGCGTTAAGTAGCTTACAATGCTTCTCGGTGTGTCTCTTCCCCATCCCCTTCTTTTCTAGTTCAATCAGAAGCATATTAAAGCAGGAACAGTCTTTTTCTGCATGTTTATAGTAGGGTCCCTAAAATAGGACCATGCTCTTTTGGTCCCTCCAAAGCATTTTACAGGCTAATAATTAATAATACTGTGGGAAAGAGTATACAGTTTGGAATGCTGTTATGCTTTGGTTATTTCCTCTATACTCAATCATCAAATAATAGATCATTTAGTTAAAAATGAGCAAATAAACCCCCCCACATTGTGAGGTCTGTCTGAAGGACTTCTTTAATCTGCATTTGTACAAAAGGTACTGAAAAAAAATCAGAAAACAATTGAAACTGTTGTGAAAATAATCAGCAGCTGAAACTTGGGCTACTTTTAGAAGATTTAAGGACTCGCAACCTAGTTTTTGGTTCATGCTGAACATTAGACTCAACTATGTTCTCAGGCTGTTAGGAAGCACCTGAGCCATTCCACAGATTAGAGCAGCCTTGGGGCTACTAAAACATGTTCTAGCTGAACATGGTTGCTAAAGTGCTGCTATCTCAGGCAGATCAACAGAAGCTTTTTGGCCATAACTACCTCTAAATTATTCTTTTGGAGTGTAAGAATGTGTGGTGTGTGATTTCCACACATCTGTGCCCTATTGAGGGCAACTGTCTGGATTTTCAGTCTTGTTATTTGGGCTTCTTATATATCCACTATTTGCTTTATACAACTGATGAAATATAGCTGCACTGTGATAGGGAATACCCCAACTTTTTCCTCATTGCTTCATTCGAAGCTTGCATCACATTAATGCTGATCTTGATGGAAGAATCCTCCTACATTTTAACTCCATCTTGATGTATCTGAAGCTCCTCTCAGAAAGAGACAAATGAATCAGTAATAATTGATTTTTCAGTACCGTATAGATACAATGCATGAAAAATGTCAAAATCAAAACGATTTATTCAATGGAAACTTTTATTCATGCTTTCTTTTTATTTCATTTATAGTGTCTAGCTTTCTGTCCTGATGTTCTCAGTAGACCTCTGGTACTCCGTTACATCCAGCCCTTCTCTGAAGAACTGTAGGTGGATCATTTAACAGTTACTTGTTAAGCTTAGTCAAAATTCTATTTTTAATTTTTCAGTGGTGAAAGAAAACCAAAAATTGATCTGTTCAGAACATGCGTTGCTGCTATTCCTCGATTGCTTCCTGATGGAATGTCAAAACTTGAGTTGATCGACTTGCTGGCCAGGTAAGCTGTTCAAGAACAGAACAGAAAACTGAGTCACAGAATGTGTAACTGTTTCTTGGACAAAACCGTGTGCTTATAAAAAGCTATCTGCTATTAATGGAGAAGACCTAGAAGTCCTAGCATCCAAAAAAATACAGCTTCAGAGAAGAAAGTAATAAACGGCTTAAGGAATTAATACCTGGCCTAATCTTAATGTAAGTCTCCAGGCTACCCCAGTACCAGAGCTGCTTCTACATTCTTGATACTATCCCATATTTATTTGGGTTCAGATTGACTATTCCCAGTTATGAAGAAGTAGTCCCAGGAGGTGTGTCTTTGCTGTTGTAGAGAACACTACTGTGTCTTTTCTGGGTCAAAGACTAAAACCAATACAAGGATAAAAAATGTTGAAGAGTTGAGGTTTCTGTTCCTCCCTGTTCTTTAAAAAAAAAAGTGATAAACTGTTCTGCCAGGGATTTGTGTGGGGCTGTGTTTTTGGGATGGAAAGCTGTTAAATATTTTCTTCTCACTAAAGATAAAATAATGTCTTTGGGTTAATGGGTTCTTTTATTCACGGTTTGGTTTGAATTTTTCATCCTCACAACAGATGTGTCTTTTGGCAGTTTCCAGAAGGAGTCTAACTCAGCAGCTAGACTTTCTTCCAGGACAGCTGTACTCAAATTATAAGCCATAAAGCAGATGTCAAGTATATACTGTACCTTTTGCCCTTTCACTGCCCGGTGAAACCATTCATTACAAATTCCCAAGTAGGTCTTAAATTTAATTGACTCAAGTGCAAACAAGCAAACTAACACTGACTTAATGTTACTCCTCAAGCTACCTGTCATATAGTGGTAATACATAGATGCATTCCTATGCTCAGTTTTAATTTCATCTCATTTAATAATGCCTTATGCAGTAACTTGGACTTAGAGATGTATGTCTTTTGTATCCTTTTTTCCATTATTACTTTTTTGTCATTGTGGAAGTCATTTCATGGATGACTTAATCATAGTCTCAGGGGTTTTGCTTGTTTTTCTGGTTTTGGGATTCCAAAGAGGAGACAGAAATAGTCCTTTCTTAGCACAACAAAACTGTGTTTCTAAATTTATATATAAAGTCACGTGGTTATTGAAGTGTAACAATTATTTTTGGGATCATATTCACCGGGGTGAAGTTTCATGGCAGTTGCTTTCCTTTGACTTAAATTAAATGTTCCCTGCCTCACAGTTAGGCAGCTATAATGAACTGAATGTGTTACGAACCACATCTCATCATACACTTCCAACTGAATGGAATTTGCTTCCACTCCATTTGGCTGTTTTGGTTTTTTTTCTCCTTGCTTCCCGTCCATTTCTTTATAGTGCATCCTGTTTTCAACTGTGTAGATTAAATGTAGATAAAATACTTTGAAAATGAGTTCTAACACACTACAGAAAATTACAGTCTCATGGGTAATTAAAATAAAATACATCATAAAGGCAATAAACCAGAAATTGCAGAACACACTGATCTGAGTATTCTGCCAAGCTACCAACAGAGGTTTGATGCTTTTTGTTTAAAAAAAATGTATAAAGGATTTCTATGTTGGAAAGAGCTTCAACATGATGCAAATACAGAAGAAATAAAATTTGAACATGGGATCTAAAATTGCACCATCATTCAGAAGGACTTTGGGGATGTCCGATGTGTTTTAAAAGTATAGAAATCCTGAGGTTGTTTTTCCCATTTCCCTATCCTAAGTTGTTTAAAACGTAAAGCAGTTTTTTTTAAATCAAGTGCATCTTTTTATTTCTTTTGAAGATTTGCTTTCAATAATTATAATTAGCTTCTTGGCTAAAGATCCATTTTAACTGTTAGGCAGCTGAGGTGTTGTGATACTTTTAGCTTTCTATTGAAAGTAAACAAATAAATATATAAATTATGAAATTATGTCTTAACTTGTAAGCCTTTTTTATCATAACTAAATAGAAGTTGTTTTATAAGTGAATAAATCAAAAGTATACTTGGTTCAGGGAGAGGGCAAAGTTGCCAAATTACGTGCTTTAAGATACTACTTTTTAGGAGTGCAACAAAGACTTCTTCTGGATCCAGGAATATGTTCTGGCACTATTGTAGCAATTACAGTGTAAAACCAGGTTAAGGATGTTAACAGTGGTCAGTAACAATGAAATCATGGTAGTACCATTGAAATTTATGTTGTCATTGGGAGTTTTCTGTCAGTGTTAAGTTCCCAACAAACATATGCTCCTTACCCCAATAAACATTCCTTAGATTTGTATTACCTGACATTTACTTTTACTTACAGGCTGTCTATCCATATGGATGATGAACTTCGACACATTGCACAGAATTCTCTTCAGGGTCTACTTGTTGACTTTGTTGACTGGCGGGAGGATGTACTCTTTGGTTTTACTAATTTTCTGCTACGTGAAGTGAATGATATGCATCATACCCTTCTTGATACTTCACTGAAGTTGCTGCTGCAGTTGCTTACACAGTGGAAGCTTGTAATACACACTCCAGGAAAAGCTTCTGAACAGGCAAAAACCAGATCTGCAGAGGTATGAAATCAAGAGATCTGTGTTCTAACATTTATAGCAATAGAAGGCAGAAATTAAATTCCTTGGTATTGCTGTGGTTTATGTGTTTTGTGCTTACTCACCTGAGAAGAATTCACTATGTAAGATTTTTTAAGGTAATTAGTTCAGGTGTCTTTTGAGGACAGCTATGTCCTTGTGTAATACAGCAGATGTTATTGTTGAGCAACATAGGAGAATGCATGTCAAACTGAAATACGCACATCAACAAAAGCACATAAAGTGAAATATGTGTATGTAGATGTGGCAGCAGGACATTTTCCCAGGACTGAAACTGCTCAGTAATGCTAGTAGGAATGCTGAGAAGGGTGAAGTGAGTCTTCCCTTCCCATAGCGATTTCATTTGGTTGATTCAAAAACATCAAAGAACGCAACTGTTTCTACAGCCTGCAGTCTCCATGTGTTACAAACGTTCCTGGGAACTGAACAGCTTTGCTCCTGCTTGTCCCGTCTGCACTGCCCCACAGATATTTTCATTATGAGAGATGATTTTCAGGCTTCTTATCTCCTAACCCAGCCATAACAGAAATTTTTTCCTTTGGGCAATCACAATGTCTGCTTTGTATCACCTTTTATATAGGTAATAATAGTATTACAAAAAATGTAGAAAAGAGAAATCCTCACATACTTTTCAGTAAATATTTTTACACATTACTGGTGGGGTCAGGCTCTAGAGGCCACCTACCTAAGGTGTTTCCTGCTATAGGATCAAAGAAAGACCTGAGGACCTGCTATCGGGAGTCAAAAAAAGTGTAGTCTTCACAGTCTGACTTAGCCATTCATCCTTTTAGTGGAGGATGGAACAAAGGTAGTAGTTGAATTGCAGATTAGAGAGAGGGGTTTGGCCAAAAGACTTCGCTCATATATTGGTTTTGTGAAACAAGATAATGTAAAGCAACGAAACTTGGTTGGTTGAGGGAACACTGTCAGTCCTTCCTCAGCATTTACATGGCATTTGCATTTTGTTTCTTTATATGTCCTAGTTAAATAGAATATTTTTTGGAAACCTGGTTTTCAGACACCATGACTCCGTTTTTCCCCCTTTGCACTGTTCTACAGTTGATACCAAATGGATCCAGCCACCGGATACAGTCTGAAAGAAGCCCGTATTCTAATGTACTACATGCAGTTGAAGGATTTGCTCTGGTTCTGCTGTGTAGTTTCCAGGTTGCTACACGTAAACTAGCTGTTTTAATCCTCAGAGAGATCCGTGCTTTATTCCTGGCCCTTGGCCAGGCAGAGGTATGATTTTCCGTTTCTGGAACTTTGAATTAACATTTTCCACAGGTAAAGCTCAAAATTGCTGTTACAGTTGCTTTTAACATAATTGCAACAGTGTAGCAGGTGCGCACTTAAGTTTATAGAAAAACATTTACTCTGAGCTTACCAATTCTATTTGCTTTAACACTGCAAACCTTTCTGTGTACTCAACACTGTAACATTAGTAGTGTGTGCCCTGAATAGAATTTAAAGGGAAACCTGTAAAACGCGTTACTATTTTCTCTTGGCATGGTGTGAATGTAAAAGCCACTGTAAAACCTTTTTTTTACTGCATAAATCATTTCTGTATTGTCAGGATTATAAATTTGTATTGGAAATGAAATTCATTCCTGTAGCATACCATTTTGTAAAAAAACACAGCGCAAGACACATTTAAGATTGTTCACATACATTTTCCTTGTATAGTAAAGACCTCTAAGTCTTTTTATGGATATAGAAATATGGAGAATCATGTTGTGTGTTGGCAGTCACAGCTCAGTGAACCATCTGAATGCCCAAGAACACAAATATGTGTGTTCATGGCAAAGGAATGCTTCAATAAACAGCTAATTTTTCAGTCTCTTGATACCAGCTATCTAAAGTCATTTGGGATTTTCTGGTATATGCTTTTGTTTGGTAAGCAGTAAGCTGTAGCCACAAATTAACTTCACTTCAAACCACAGCCTGAGCTTGGTTCTGAGATTAATATAAAAAAGATAAAATGCACCCATTGTCACCAATAAATTTTTTTAGCCATTTTAGATTCCTGTCATAATTTTGAGTGGTTCTGTTTCATGTGCCAGAAAAATAAGAAGAGAAGTAATTTTCTCAGGAGAGCAGTTAACCTGTGTTCTCTGTGTTATGCAGGATGATGACAGGCCTATGATTGATGTCATGGATCAGTTGAGTTCTTCTATTCTTGAAAGTTTTATTCATGTGGCTGTTTCAGATTCAGTAAGTATTACTTTACTGTTACTGCTAGCACATGGACATAACAAATATCAGACATGCAATACTAAACATAAAGCTGCTAGAAATCAAAGAAATCATACAGCTTTAAGGCTCTAGCCATCTACCCAAGAGCTCCAAGGCTATACAATGTCCCAGACAATCTGTTCCATTAGAATAATCATACTATGAATATAGAAAATAGTACATCCAGCAAAAAAAAAAAACAAAACGAAATTTATAATCCAAACTACATAGATTCTTGACCTGTGACCTGCATCTGAAACAACTGTTGAGGAAGTCAGCACCGCCTAATGCTTGGGTGCTAGGAAGTCACTCACTGCTATCACCTGTTCCAAAAGGGAATAAGATTTAGCTACCTTGTGTGCCCAGAATTGGCTCTGTCTGCAAACCTAAGCCTAAGCTTTCAAGAAATTCACAGCTGGGATGAATCTTTGCTTTCACTCTCTTATGTGTCTGATGTGTCAAACTGCCATCAGAGGAAGCAGAGGTGTAGTAAGCATTTTGAACTAAAAGGTATCAGCAGACGAACTGATACATAGGGCAACTTGTTTTGCACACTCTCTTGGAGATTAGTGCCCTTGTCCAGAGAGCAGAAACTGTCAGTTTGGGGCACTTTTCAGCCTGGTTAAGTTTAAAGCAGCTGTTGGTCCTTGCCACATGTGTGCCATAGGAAGGGGACATCAAACTGATGATGAAGTTGGGCCACTGTGCAGGTGCAAACAGGAACATTGAGGGATCAGAAACTGAACAAGAAAGAAACATTCTGACTCTGTAACCCAGGAATTGGGAAATTCAGCTGAGGTAACAGCACCGAGGTTTGGGTGTTGCAGTTTCTATAGGCAAAGGTTTGGTTTTTGTGCTTTAATTCTATGCATTTATAATAGAGCAAAGCAGATGTGTTGCCTATGTACCTCGTTTCTGACAAGTGCAGTAAGGAGTGTTAATATAGTAATTACTTTTGCAACGGTGGATGCAGGATGCAGATAACTGTTACATCACATTTGAGGTCTGATAAGTGAACAAGGGTGCCAAAATAGATGTCTTAGAAGTTTTCATTTCACAAAAATGCTTTCTTAAGGCAAAATGCAGTAGAGAAATTGTTTGTTGATAGGAGAACCCTACTTGCCACTGAAAGTAGTAGGATTTAAAGTGGATTAAAACTGCTTAAGTGCTTGCTTCAAGCTTTTAATTCCCTACACCCATATTCAAATGCCCTGTTGAATTCTGAAGAATATTTAGTAAAGCATTGGTGTTTATCATAATGTCATAGCATATAGAAGTCTTAATCACATGCTAAGGCTCTGTCCGGCTGTTCAGACAATGAACATAAGGGCAGCTTATACCTATTACTGACTGCAGTGTCATACAAGGGACAGTGAATGGGTGCAGGCAGCAAGGAGAAAAGAAATTAACAATGAGACTGTATTGGTCAGCATGATCATTAGTTATCATAGAGTTTAAGGGCAATTTATTTTGCCTGTCACAGCAAATATGAGCTTTAAGGAAGAACCAGAGGGGAAATAATGAGGTAGCTCTTATGAGTATTTGTAAAAAGCTCCTCCTGATTGAAAAGGCAATGCAATGGGAAGCATAAAAGCGTTGGTCTAAAAAATCCAACAAAAGTTGGCCGTTGAGCTTGAAAATAAAGACAAGTACTGAGGGGGAACACAGCAGGGAATAAATGATAGTCACTCTGATTTTTTGTCTTTTCTCTCTGTAGACAACAATCCCATTAACACACAGCGTGGATTTACAGTGGCTGGTGGAGTGGAATGCTGTGCTAGTAAATAGCCATTATGATGTGAAAAGTCCTTCCCATGTCTGGATATTTGCACAGTCTGTTAAAGATCCGTGGGTTCTCTGCCTCTTCAGTTTTCTTAGGCAGGAGAATTTACCAAAACATTGTCCTACAGCTCTCAGCTATGCTTGGCCGTATGCTTTCACAAGGCTACAGCTGATAATGCCTCTTGTGGATCCAAAGTAAGTGGCGGTCTACATTTAACTTTCATTTCTAGGGGTTATGTGATTTTAATACAAGCTTTTTTTAGTCTCATGTTTCATTATCAGTCTGTAAGTCCTGCAGGGTGCTACCCAGACATTCAGTTTTGAGTTTCATAATTGCAGCTTGTAAGGTGGAAAACTCTAGTTTTCTACCTTTTATTTTTCCCATGTATCGTGTCATGTCGAATTGCAGCTGGTGGATACATAGCATGTTTTATTCCCTTCTACAATATTGTAAAATAGTGGGTAATTAAGACTGGGAAATAATTTTAATAATTTTAATTTAATTTTGAATTCTAGTATTCCTGTTAATGCAAAGAAAACAAGTACAGCAAGCAGTGGAGACAACTATGTTACTTTGTGGAGAAACTATCTTATTCTCTGTTTTGGAGTAGCAAAGCCCAGTATTATGAGCCCAGGACACTTGCGTGCTTCAACACCAGAGATCATGGCAACCACTCCTGATGGAACAGTGAACTATGATAATAAGGTGATGCATCCTGATTCAAACAAATTATTAATTTAGGAGAGTTTTAAACTGCATTGGCATGCAAAATCACATCCTGATGAAAGTTAGAGGAATGTTTTGATATACACAAACTGCTTAAGGCACATGATTAACAATTAAAACATCTGTATAATCTTTATTTACATGATTTCTCAATAAATATTTGGCAAAAGCCATGGCATTTTCAAATATTACTTTTTTTTCGCATTCTGGGTGATGTATATTCAAAATATAGAAGTTCTGGACATATGTGTTGAATTTAAATATAGTTATCATCCCCTTCCTTGCCTTGTAGAGCACTCCACTTTGTAAATTTATGACATTATTAAGCAGTAAGGCAGATTTCTGAATAAACGTTGTATATCTGTCAGACATGAAGGAATATTACATGAAGTACAGTTTCAAGTAGTAGCAACTTGAGAGGAGCAGAAGTTCCATTAATGGAACATCAGACTAAGTAGATTATAATAATCTGAATGGAAGCAAAGAGATTTCTCAGATACATTGATTTGTTAGGCCTTATTGAGACGATTTTGATATAGCAGACATCCAGTTGTACTGGGGTATTGATATCCATAATTGATATCCAAAATCATTTCAGCACATTTTGAAAATACAGATTGATTCTTGGACAATGTTTTTTGTAAAAAGAAAAGTATTTACTTAATGTTGATATTTCTGACAATTAAATGTCAATAATTTCATCATATATTTTAGGCTATTGGAACTCCATCTGTGGGAGTCTTACTGAAGCAGCTAGTGCCTTTGATGAGACTTGAAAGTATAGAAATAACAGAATCACTTGTATTAGGATTTGGAAGAACAAATTCCCTTGTTTTCAGGTATTTTCAATCACTTACCTGTAATACAAATGCATTATTTCTGTTGTAATTTAAATATGATCACATTTTCATTTGCAATTTAGACATTTGGGGGTTAGGTATTGAATAAAATATTTATGCTTTTTGGAGAAGACTAGATTTTGTTTACAAAGTTTATTTTTTTTTTAATTTAGGGAATTAGTAGAAGAACTTCACCCACTAATGAAAGAAGCCCTAGAAAGAAGACCAGAGGTTAGTTGCAGAAATTAAATGTACTAGTTTGTTTAAATTGGAAATTTTATTTATAAGTAGTAATTCTGTCTCTTTGAAATACAAAGGCATTCTTTTATACTAGGTAAGGAGTTAAGGTCTGTGTGCAACAAGAATTTTAGTAATTGTGTATAACACAAAATAATTCTATTAAAACCATGTTTAATTTAAATTCTATCAGTGATACAAAATGTGCAATATAGAAATCCATTCTGAGAAAAATTTGCAGTCAAATATGGAACTCAGATATATTGGAAATCCACTTTCAATATCTGAAGAACTTAACTTGTAACACAGCTGGACTATAAGCACATTTTGCGGCAGTGTTCAGATGTGCTTTTTATTTGCAGCATAGTCAGGGTCATCTATTTCAGCTTCACCTGACTACATTTTTCCTTTCTCAATACAACAGGTTAACTGACAAATTCGTCAGTGGTTTTTTTTCACCTTCCTTATAGTACTCTCTTTTGTTGTAATAGAAAGTATCCCAACAAAGGATTCTTCCCATCTTCTAAGGGAGGATGAACTTAGTTATGTGTCATTCTTGACAGATACTGTCTAAACTGTTCTTAAAAATCCCTGGTGATAGACTCTGTAGCCTCAGTAAGCAGTCTAGTCACAGGATGTGTCTATGCAGCTTAATAGGAAAGCCGTGGGGAGAGCTTCAGTATCGGATGAGATTTGCCATTCTGCTCAGTTTTCCCTCCCTGGCTCATTTTTGACTGTTCCAGCTGGCTCCAAGACAGAAATCTGAGATGGCTCTGGAGGTAGCTTACTCCCAGGAGCAAGCCCCAGAAGGCACCAAGCCACCAGACGCAGTCCTCCAAATACACCAGCTGCTTTTGCTCCTATACCTTCCCCTCATCCCCTACCTCCCTGTGTGCCACAGCCTACAGGCGAAGTTGCAAAATCCCTGCTGTGGCTGCAGCACAGCCCTCAGGTTAGAGCATGCACTTTGTGATAAGGAAACACATGGTGATTATGCCTTGGGCCAGAGAAGCATTGCAGGAGTCCCATTAGGCAACACAGACATAGCCAGCCTTCTTGAGGTCTTCTGGAGCAGTGTGAATACGAGGCAGGCTGTGCTACTTGACCACAAGCAGTCCCTGTCTCTGTTTACCAGTGTAGACTTGGCCATTGTGTCCGTGCATCTCTGCTGAGAAATCTGCGCGGCTGTGTATAGAAAGCAATGTTGTTGCGTTAATACTGTCCTCTTCCCAGGCCTGGTTCTCAAGCAATTTCAACTTGTGTGTTCACTACTCTGTCTTCCACAGCAATTTCAATAAAGTATAATCACGGTGACCTGGCATGCTGTCCTCATCTGCCAAGTCATGTAGTCTTTGGCGCAGAAGACACACCAAGAGTGGTGGTCAGGAGGAAGTAAATCATTAATAAGCAGACAGAGCTTATTAATCAGCTATGCCCGATATATAGAAATAAACAAAAAATAATTCACTTGGCGGGTGCTTCGTTCATGTTAGGTTTTATGTGGACAATTCTTAATAATTCTGTGTCTGACAATCGTTCTCTGCCATTTCCACTCTGTATGGCTTCACACCTCAATTCACTTGTGTGCATTCCATCCCTATGAAGTCAGTGATTTGAAGGTCACTTGTTTTGATACTGGACAGAAGTGGATTAATACTCATTAGTGCAGCCACTTGCCTCTGCATTTCTGCCTGTGCACCACTGAAGACAACTTAGACTTGAAAGGCCTTTTCTGGAGACATACATATCCAGTCTACCCCCAGGAAAGGAATCATGAGAATGCCGGGGTTTACAGTGTGCTGTAAGAGCAAATTCAGCACGTGGAAATGTCAGTAGAGCAATATGAGAACAAGAGTCTGCAATGTTAATTCCTGCATTGCTCCTGATGTGAAGAGCTGGGCCACCTTCCTGCAATCAGTGCCACCAGTAAGCCCGGGAGTGACTGTACGCGTCATGTAGCTGTAGGAAACGTGGCAGACCTCCATGACAGCAGGCAGGTATCCAACACGTCAGGAATAACATACTTGAACTGACATATGCTATGACTAGAAAGAATTACCAGCACGGCCAAGAACTGCAAGGATAAACCAAAATGGACATTACACAAGATCTGCCATGTGGGCACTGGCACCGAGCTTGCCAGATCGCCTCTGACTCTGTTCCAGGAGGCAGCTGTGCCTGTTAAATACTGTGTTACAATAAAACTGCTTTTTTCTCTGTGTGTGCTTCCTGGAACCTTTAAGGTGTAAAGGGAGAAAAACAGGGCTCTGAGTAGGACAAGTGAAATGCCATAATGATTTTAATAAAACCTTTGCTAGGATGCTGCCCACTGCCAGTTCTGGGTCAGAATACCAGGGAAAGTATCATTTTCTTCTCCCACACATCTGCTGCTGGCCATTGGCAGAGCCATTGTACTGGAAGAGATAGGCCTTTGATCTGACGCAGTATTGCCATTCTTACATTCTAAAGAGGAAAATCTGAGCTTTCTCTGAGCTTTTCTTGTTCTGGCAGCAAATTTCTTTGAGTGCAATAGCAGCTTTTTGTCCTTCTCACATTTTTTTTCTTAGTGGAGATGCAGGATACAAACAAGTCAGTTTAGCCCTTCCCTTCAGCAAAGAGCAGGCCTTGTTGCATTCACATCTTTCAAGGCAAGATAGAAGACAGAAAGGACAGCTTTCTGGAAGACAATGAGATACGATGAACCAGCTAACAACAATGCAGTCTCCTGTTCTATGGGAAGAGTTTGTTGACTGTGTGTACAACACATCTAAGAGTGTATTAGAGAGGTGTCTGCAAGGAGCTTACTTCAATATGGGTGATCATGTAGCTGCATCATTACCAAGTTCAGGAGTGGCTGATCACTAAAATATTTTCCTGGGTTCTGGATATCTCTTCTATGTTTACAGTTCTTCCAGCGTACAAGCTAGATGGTGTTAAGCTAACGTGAATGTCCCTGCTACCTGAAGATAGCAGGTTTTTGGTACAGGAACCTTGAGTATTAATTAACTTTTATCCAGTATTTCATTATTTCATTTCCATACTTTCAGTGAGGACCTAGGTAGTTGCTAACAGTTTGTTTGCAATAGTTACAAAGACAAAAGTTTGATCATATTTAGTTCTGTGTTGATATATAAACGAAATAGCCAAAAGCAGTTAAGTTCCTTCATGAAGAAAATGCTTGAACTGGAATTCTTAAATCTCAGTTACTGTACTGACATTTCTGCAGTTACTAGTTTTTAATGTATGTGCCTCTGCATATTAAAAAATGTGTTTTTTTAAATTCCAAGAACAAAAAACGTCGAGAACGCCGAGATCTACTGAGACTGCAGTTACTGCGAATTTTTGAACTACTTGCCGATGCTGGTGTTATAAGTGACAGGTAGGACTATCACTCATCATAAATACTGATCTTCAAATGAAATAATTTTCAGTGTTTACAACACTTGAGTTTATGTGTTCTTTGAAGAAGTTATGTTCTTTGAGGAATTGCGTAATCTATCAGATATGGATTTCTTTATTTATGCAGATTTATGCATTTCTTTAGAAAGCTGCAGTATAACTACACTGGTACTCTACATTAATGTACAACTTTCCTTTATGCTAGTACAAATGGAGCCTTAGAAAGAGATACGTTAGCCCTCGGAGCCTTGTTCTTAGAGTACGTTGATCTGACTCGCATGCTTCTGGAGGCTGAAAATGATAAAGAAGTTGAAATCCTTAAGGACATGAGAGCACATTTCAGTGCAATGATTGCCAATTTGATTCAGTGTGTTCCAGGTATGGTGCTAAATTATCTCAACATACTGTGAATTTTCCTTTAATATATGTACTGGAAAAGTAATTCTTTCTTTTTTTCTGTGTTTTTTCTTCACTACTTGTGAATTATCGTATTACAAATATAGAGGGGAGTATGGATAAAAATATTTTCAAAACTCTATTAAGAATCAAATAAAAAAAAAGTAAAGCTTGATGAAGCTTGTGATATTCATATATAATAATCACCTCTTTAAAAGCCCAGCAAGGAAGTTGTTTGTGACTTCTAGGGGCTCCAGATTTCTTTCACATAAGGCCTCATTTTCTTCCCTTTGACTTCATTGCTAGACTTTTCATAAACTCAGACAGGCCTTGAAGAATATAGGCGGGTGCAGAAAAATGTACAATTTTAAATGTAGTTGAAAACCTGCCCAAGATACTGAGACAGTATCCTATGTTACCAGACTCCAGTTGCATAGCAAAGATTTCTTCAACTGATTTCATGCTTTTTATGTATTGCAAGATCATTTCATAAATGTAAAGTAATTCCGTTAGCAAAAAATTATATAAAAGTCTGCTTTAATGGCTTCAATGTAATTACTGGAAGATAAGGTCTGGAGCTTACTCAGTCTGTGTAAATCTGCTATCTCCAGATAATTTATGATAGGACACAGCAGCAGTCATAGCAACAAAGGAACTCAAATGGGTAAAATAAGGGAATAAAATGTGCAAATGCTTTCGTGTAAGTTTCCAGTGTGCAAGTTTTGTCAAAGTTGTATAGTTGCTTTCAGCTATAACGTACTTGAGAATTATATAATAGTTGAACAAAACAAGGAAAAAATGGCATCCCTGCTATTCTCATTTTAGACAGTAAAAAAATCCCTTTGAAATGAGTGTTGTCAAGTTGTTAGCTGCTGTTAACAAAATACTGAAATTCTTTCCTTTATTCCTCTTCTAAATAATGCTTATTAACAACACAGAATTTTCTTTGCCATGCATATTTACAAAGGCCTTCCTCTGCATTCATTCTCCTGTTCTACAAGGCACATGACCAATGACTGCGTGTTGTATTAATTTTCTGCAATGAAACAGCCCTGTCATGTGTTTTGAGAGAATACAAATAATAACCGATGCATTTCAGTTATTCATAGATGTATTTTCTGCTATCAGCTTTAAAATATATCAATGACTAACAAAGTCGTAACATTTAAAACCTAGCAAACAAATGTTTATCATGTCAGCATCTATCATCTTTAGCCACTGTTCATATTGATTTGTGTTAGTATTGTCTAGTTAGACTTTGTTGTCTTCCAGCACAGTTTCTAGATGAAAAATAATTGGCCAGTAGCAGTTTCTCGGTCTCTTTAGTAAATGTAGTACCACTTCTGCCATCATATTTTGCTTAGGGGAAGTAAAACTATTGTTTAAAAGATTTCTCTTTTTATCTCCACGTGGTTAAGTATTCAAAGATATTTTCATGTGCTTGGGTGATTTATCTGTTCAGAAAACACACCACATCTTGTCATAAATAAACAGACACCAAGTTTCTTTCATTTCTTGTCCCTACCTATTACTGTATTAGAATAAGACATATGTATTGTTTAAACTTGCATTTAAAGGACTGGAAAATACAATTAAATATTTGCCACTAAAGGAGTGCAAGAAGCATTGAAAAGCCTGATTCTATAATTAGTTTCTTGCATGCTGTTTCTAAAGTCAGATGTACATGTTTGTATAACTACACATTAATTCAGAACTGGAAGTTCTTAGGAATAGGAGGCATCTTACTCACTTCGTTAGATTTTTAAAAGGAGCTGAGATACTTTAGAGTAAGTGTATATTGAACATTTAAGAAAACCTCACTTTTTGTAGAAATTTGAAATTTGTGTCATCATCTCTGCTACATGAACGTATGTTTAACTTAACATATCACAATTATTTCTATTTCTGTTCACTTAGTTCACCACAGGAGATTTCTCTTCCCTCAGCAGAGTTTGAGGCATCACCTGTTCATCTTATTCAGCCAGTGGGCAGGACCTTTCAGTATTATGTTCACACCCCTCGACCGTTACAGTGATAGAAATCATCAAATTACAAGATACCAGTATTGTGCATTAAAGGTATTAAAGTTCCACTGCCAAAATCAGTAATAGCAATTGTCTAGTCAAAATACAAGTAATTGTGGGGTTTCTTTCCTTTTATTTCACCCAAGTTTGAATTGGCATACTTGATGCAAACTTGTATGCTCATATGTATATGTACAGTGGTATCATAGAATATAACAGTATGAGCCACTGAAAATAGCAGATTTCACTTAGCAGACACTTCCCAAGGCTAATTACTTTCAAAACCAGAATGCATCTTAAAATTTTACTTTTCTTTGTTAACATTTCTTCATTAACAGGTTGTTGAACTCAGTGAGAGGATCTTGGGCTTTAAAATTAAGCACAGTACCAATTCAGTATCACATGCATATCTCAGGACTCTCTCCCACACTTGCCTGGAGACATGCTCAATAATAATAACATACTTTTGCAACAAAATCAGTTGCAACTCCCCCAGATAAGTAAGCTGGGAAAATAATAGCTTATGGATGTGTGCGCGTGTGTGTATATATATGTGTGCGTATGTATATATATAAAAAATACATTTATAAAAAAGCTGCTTTACTTAATGTGAAGTTTTAATCTTTGCAGAAAGATACTGTTGAAACATCTGTGTATTTTAATTGTTCTTGTAGCTTGATTTGTGAAGACTGGGTAAAATAAAATGTAACTTGAAGAGTGGGGAAGCTGGGCCAGAGTATCCTTCCAGAATGCTTAAACTGGGCATTATCTTGCATCCAGTAACATCTATAGCAACATAATTACTGAATTCTAGCAAAAAATGCTGTTAACTTTTTTCACCATAGTTCCCTCAAAAAGAAAAACCAAAGTGGCAGTCCTGTTAGCCTGGATCTGGGATCAAATCATTCTGAAAGGTGAATTCATGCTACTTTTTTGTGTAACTGAAGTTGTTTGTGTTTTTAGGCCATGTCAGCTGTGCTCTGCTGTGGACCTGTATTTGATAATGTTGGTCTTTCCCCTGATGGATATCTTTACAAATGGCTTGATAACATTCTGGCTTGTCAAGATTTACGTGTAAGTACTCACCAAAAATATGAATATTATGAATATATGAATGTATGAATAAATATGAATAATCTTAATCTCTGTACCGGATGAGTAAAGAGTATGTGACTGTAAGAACTCGGACTGAATACGTTCTATTTTGAGCAGGAAACAATAGCTTTATGCAAGGTTCTAATACAAAAGTGTAATTAATTTTAAAGAATTTAAACAGTAAAAGAATTATTATTCCTGAAAATATGTTGTAGGTAAATAATAAGATAAAAGAATTGCCTTATGGCTCCATGTTGCTTGCAACAGAAGTTTAGGCTTTTCATCTGCTGATAAAGGTTAAAAATGGCACGATCTCAAAATTATTTTTATTTCTATTTGGTGTACTTCCATCCACCTGCTTCAAATTTCTGTGGAATAAAAATGTGTAATCCCTTCCTGCATGGTAACATAGATGCTTGTGAAACAAATCTGAGTGAAAGTGAGTGGGTAGACCTTCTAAAGTCAAGAGGATAGGATAAATGATTCAGGAGAGGAAAGAGAATTTCTTTTCTTTTTAAAAAATATATAATAGATCATTCTTGCAACTTTCTCTTCTGTTTCTGTGAAGATGGGTTTGGACTTTGTAACTACCCAGTCATAAATACATTTCTGTATTTATAGCTGATTGGACTATCTCTTTGATTAAGAGTAGATTGGTGGGTTACACAAAGAGATGTAGAGAGAGAGATGGAGAGAGCAAGCAGTGATCTTTCCCTATATGGTGTCTTGCATATTGACCTGCTGTTCTCCTGGGGGAAAAAAAAAAACCCAAAAACAAAAACAAAAGACTCATACCAGCACAGGTGACTGTGATTGCTGAAAAAATGCAGACAGCAAATCCTACAGACTTGTAGAACAGCTAGAGTATACGTGCTGTAGAAATGATAATTGATTACAAAAGGAAAGGTTTGACAAAGTAGAAGAAAAGGGATAGCAACAGAGAACATCTTTTGGAAATTACGTAAGATCTTGGAATGCTGGTAGGGATGGAGCTATAAAGATAGCTGTAAGTGATATGTATAATTGAAATTCTTATGGATGTGGGAAGGAAACAGACAGAACAAGAGAAATGAAAAGATAATACATCTCGTCCTGATATGTTTTCATTATCAACAAATACTATATCACCATGCCTAATTGATCATTAGGTATATACCACTCATAAAGTAAGTGGGCACAAAAATTACCTTTTTTAATTTTTCCCCTTGAAATGCAAAATTTGGATATGATAGGTGAAATTTGTTTCCCCTAAGCTAATCACTATAATTCATGATTAATCATTGTAACGAAGGACTGGAACTAAATTTCAGTGCCTATATAACTAGTTCAGATTTAGGTGAGGTGGATTCTACCTGGTCCTTTGACATTAAGTATCATTTACAGTCTTTACAAGTAGTTACCTACACTCAGTGACGGAATATTAATAGGCATTAGTGCTTGGTGTTCCAGTACTATCCTTTGCTGAAGGAACAGTAAGGCACAGTCCAAGCCTTAGCTATAATGTATTTGTAGCAGTGGTGGTACCAGGATTAGAGTGATACAAGGTCTGTAGGGAGAGTTGTTAGATTGCTTGATGTAGGTGGATTAAATATACAAGTTTTCATGGCCCCAGGCTTGCAGAAGTTCTGTTTCTTTGTCTGCCATCTTTCTGTGTTAGTCAAAAGAAGGATACATGAAAGTGTGTCACTTTATGAAACTTACATGAAGTAGGGAATAAGCATTTAACAAATAAGTTAATCATTGCCAGTGGAAGTTGCCTAAGAACACCTATCAAGTGTCCTAGATTTTCCAAATATTCTGCTTTTTTCTGTGCTTAATTTTGGAAACCTCCTTTGAAAATTTATTTCATTTATGTAATCTTTTTACATACACAATTTTCTTTCAAGTGTGAAGTATTGAAATTTGAGTCACATTTCAACTCTGCTATCCTTGAAGTAGATTTATGATACATTTTCTGATTTCTTTTTACTTATTTTGAATACTCCATTCTCCCCTTGTTTTGCCTATGTCACTCTAAGAATTGCAGAGAATGAACATATCTGATCTCACCAATCATGTTTTGACTTGTATTTATTTGCTCAGGTTCACCAGCTTGGCTGTGAAGTTGTAGTCCTGTTGCTAGAACTGAATCCTGATCAAATCAATCTCTTCAACTGGGCTATAGATCGATGTTATACTGGATCATACCAGCTTGCCTCTGGATGTTTCAAAGCCATTGCAACTGTGTGTGGAAGCAGGTATTAATTAACCTATTAATCAACACTTTCAAATGTAAAGGAAACTGGGGGGTTCAGCTTGTGCTGTAAAGGATTGTTAGTCACACTTCTATGTTATATCCTCTCAAACCTTTCCTGGGGACTGTATCACTTTATTTCCAAAATAATAAAAAAAAAGCGAATCTGAAAATGAAGTGATGTGCTTGGTAGAAGATGCTCTTACTCTGAGTTTGAAATCTGTGGCATTTTAATACTGTTTTACTCAGGAAAATATAAAACAACCACAACACTAATTTGAACATAGGTCATAAGTCTAGTTTCAAAAGATTTGGCATGGTTTTTCATTTACTTTATAAAAGCAAAAATGTTTTAAATGTTATTGGCTTGAGAGTCATTATTTTGTTGTTTTTCTGAGTGGATTTCATTTGATTTGGTTACCAGTTGCTTTCCTGTAGACTGGTAACATCGTTGCTGCTAGTGCTAAGTAAGCACAAGCTACATGAAGACACAAATACAAATACTGCTATTGTGTCAGGCCTTCATGAAAACTTATCCTTTTTTTTTTTGTGGTATTTTTTCAAGACAAAATTTATAGAGAATTTCAGTGGTAGTTTAAAATAAGAAGATAATTTGCATCTAATTATAATAAAGTGAAAATTTCACTCTTGACAAAAAATGATTTGGCAAGACGTCTGATCAGCATAGTTCAACAGAAACACTTGGGATATAGCAAATCAAAACAGGTCAAGTATTTTAGAATTTATCTGTAAAAACATTTTGTTCTTACAGCAACAACTAGACTATACACTGCATTATACTGAGATTTTTTAAATATGAATGGAATTTTGTGTTTGCAAACTCAGTTATTTTAAGGGATTTTTTTAATGCACACAGAAACATATCAGGCTTTCAGCCAGTCTTTTTTCTGCTGATTGTGTTACCTGTGCCACTGTGTCCTAAAAATTAATCTTTCCCATACCTACAGTAAAAAGTGAGAGTATGATCTGCATGATTTACTTTGGAGTGAAAGTCCACTTTCTATCAAGTTTGGGGGTTTTATTCATATTTGAAAGCTGTTAACAGTTTTTCCTCTACCATCTACCAACATGTATAGAGAGGCCACTACTTAAACTGCTTGTAAAATGAGGAGTAATGTATGTCATTGCTGATGTCCGTCTTTCTACAAAGAAGCTACTTCCCTTACTTTTTTTGTTACTATTATTTTCTAAATTTAGTGGAAGGACAAAGAGACAGGTGTAGAGGAAGGACTGCAGCTAGTATTTGGAATTACCAAGAACGTCCCATGCTGTGCTTGTGTTTGCTCTGTTTTTTAACACTAAGATGTCCAAATAGGTATTCTGCACCTATCCAGGAACACAGTAGCTCACATCTATAACAAGAAATAGATGGTTCACAATTGAATCAGGTGCATTTACAAATCATCAAGGAAAGTGGAAACTCATTTAGTGAAAATCCAAATATTGTGACATGAGAATTGCTTTTCTGGCAATATTTTCTTTAAGTTAACACTTAAATATGTTTACCCTTACAGTTAATATTGACTTTATAGATAGTGGACTTTTTGAAGTAGTTCTTCATGTTTACTCCTCAAAAACTGTTTTGATAGAACTGTCTAACATCTGGGAATGTTCGTGTCAGAGATAGTGTCTTTTCTCCAACGGGACTGTTTTAATTGTAGCTTGGCTTAAGAACTATTTTGTCCCTGGAAATTTTCGTGCTACCCATCTTCTCTTATGGGTGTTGGCCTGTTCTATAACAGTTTATGTTACAAATGAAAATGAATTGACAGTTACAGAGACAGGTATTGCGTTTCTCACTGTGGGTAACTCAGAGCATTCCTAAGCATTAGCCTAAGGTAATCAGAAATAATCCTTTCTTTCTTCCCATTCACCAGACTGCCCTTTGATCAAGCAGCATGTATTTGTAAGGGCTCCCTTTCATATTCTGGTGGTAGAACAGAGAAAAGAAAGATGGCATTCTCTTTAGACCGTATTACAGAGTAAACCAGAGTGAATATAATCTGCATTCCTCACCAACATTCACAAAAATGTACTGTTTATTCTTCTAGGAACTATCCTTTTGATATAGTGACGCTTTTAAACTTGGTGCTGTTCAAGGCATCTGACACCAACAGAGAGATTTATGAAATTTCCATGCAACTTATGCAGGCATGTATCAGCTATGTTTTTTGTCCTCCTATCTTTGGGGGTTTTATGTGAACTTCTTATAAAGTACTGTTTATTTGCTTTCTAGTTTTGTTTTGAAAACAAACAACTAGTTTTATCTTGGCTATAAATTCTTACAGGAATATTTATAGAAAAATTAATGGAAAAATATTAGCTATGGTGTCTTTCAAGTTTGGAGAGTGTACTCTGAAGCATATAGATCATTTTCTGGTATCTAAACTTGAAACACTGACATTTCCTGAATTAATGCATTTTTATTGTCTCATTACTTTTGGCTTTTTTTTGTCTTTTATAGATCCTTGAATCAAAGCTTTTTGTTTATTCAAAAAAGGTAGCTGAGCAAAGACCAGGCAGTATCTTGTATGGTACACATGGTCCATTGCCACCTCTTTACAGTGTCTCACTTGCCCTGCTTTCATATGAACTAGCAAGGATGTATCCTGAACTTACGCTTCCACTTTTTTCAGGTACCTGTATCTGTTTGACTTATCAGCTTTACATTTTTATACAAATGGTAGACTGCTAAGACATTTCCACCTGTGAATAGCAATTCTGTTTATAAATTTAGCTTGACCCGGTTTCATTCTGGTTCAGGTCAAATCAGATTTAGAAATGCAATATATATTTCCTAGAGGTACTTACACAATGTACAGAATAGCTATTTAAAAACCCTGTTTGGGGAGACTGTGCCATTTGTGTCATCTTAGGGTAACTTTGAAATTACAAAGGCCCTGAATTAGTTAAAGTGACATTGGCAAACTCTACTGTAATAGATGATACTTGTGAGGATAAAATTCTTCATTTTATATAAACATGACTTTAACTTTGGGAAGATAGATTGCATCTGTCCGGTTTTACCAATGATTCAAAAGACTCTGAATGAGTGGTCTCTACCTTCTGTTATTTGCCCCATATGCAAGCCTTACTATCGATTTTATCAGAAGTACATTTTGTCAGGGTTACTGAAAAAAATACTGAAGAATCAGACCTGTAGGAGCACCATTCAGAATATGCCCACTCTGAGACTGTTCCTGGGAACAATGAAGTTTTGAGGTGTATCTCTCTTTTAATCTATCTAATGCATTGCTCTAGTTTTTATACAACAGAATGTAATGTCTGTAATCGTGGGAATTCTTACTGGCTCTTAAAATCCCTTTCTGTTGTTTTTATTCCATCTGTAGGGGCTAGAAGAAGGGTCAAGGAACAATACATCATCCGTTTCTCAGTGCCCAAGATACCATAAATAACTGTTGTAGAAAAAATTCTGATGGCTCATTTATCTTAAAAAACCCAAATGTTGTTCATTATTACTGTTACCATCTATTCATGTTGCTGTAGTGGCTCTGTCATTTAAAAGAACTCAGATACAGAGTCCCAATCAAAGTCCCTTTTTATACATCTGGAATCATAAGGAGGGAGAACAGTGTAGGTCTTGAAGATTTTTAAATACCAGGCAGCAAGGAAAGAGAGGAAATGTTAACTGTATTGATTTTACAGAATAGTTCTGGTAAAGAGAGCTAATGTGGTTCACCTTGGCAGGAAGCCTGTCACTGTATTTCTTAACCCAGATTTTCCAAATCCCTTTCCCTTACTTTGCAATTCTTCTTTTATAAACTATATAAAGTGCTGTATACAAGCACTCCTGGACTGACAGCTGACTATTAATTTTACAGGCCTCCCCACAGGAAGTAAGACTCCTAATACATGCAAGATGTTTTTGTAAACTTGGTATAATAAGTGCCTTAAGATTTAAACTATACCTTAGAAATGTGGAGGTTGATGGGGTGCTTGTAGTTCTGCAGAACACTCTTCAGTGTTCATTGTAATTCTCCAAAAGCTCTGGAAATTCCAGAATAACCACCAGTAACTGAATTATCCTTTTCCCTCTTTATGGACATCCATTTCACTTAATACATAATATGTCACAGTAACAAGGGATGACTTTCTGTTTCTAAGCCCAAACTATGTTAGTTGTTTTAGACAGAAGACCTGACCAGTTGCTTGCTGTTATTGAGCTTTAAATTAACATTTCTGTTCAGGAAGCTCAACTACATGTTTTTGTATGCTTGTGGTTTGCAAGATAAAAACCATCAAGTGGTCTAACACATGGCAGAAATCTGATTTAAACCATGTATTTAAGGTTTCTTTCATAAACTGATATGTTGTCCTTTTCAACTTTTACTATTTTAGAGGTAAGCCAGAGATTTCCAACAACACATCCAAATGGAAGACAGATCATGCTTACCTATCTGTTACCATGGCTTCATAACATTGAACTTGTAGACAACAGACTGCTGCTCCCTGGTTCAAGCCCTACCACTCCAGAAGATGAACTGAAGGACAAGGATGGGGAAATAGCGGTCACAAGTGGACTAAAAGGCAATGGCTGGGGCTCTCCTGAGGCCACATCACTGGTTCTTAATAATCTCATGTACATGACAGCTAAGGTAAAAAAAGCAAAACAGACAAAACAATCTGTAAAACAATTCCTGAAATACTCAAACTTAGGTTTCTTAAGCAAAAGGTACTTGGGTTTTTTCTCTCTGATCCCAGAAATTTTGCATCTGGAACAGTCTGTTCTAGTCAGACACAACCTTGTTTTTGGAAGGAATTCCTTCAGTTTTTCTTTTAAGGACAATGCTAAAACTGTTATCTCTCAAAACATGGACAAAGAAAAATGTTTTACCCTTTTAAAAAAAAACAACTTAATACTTACAGCATTAAAAATTACTTACAGAGGAACTAAATTCAGTTCCCTCCTGTATCACCTCCTGGGTTAATGTCTAAGGTTTATTTGAGGGTGAGAATGAGCACCTGGAATTTGTCCTACTGAAGCTCTTGTACTTTCTAGGAAACACTTCAATATTCTTTAAGATAGAGAAAAGGAAAACACTATAAATTTCTAAGGTGCTAGTTAAAGCATTCTTTTGTAAAAAGAAAGCTATTTTACATCTCAGGTCCTAAAAAAGGACATGGGATTCCTTTTTTCCAGTTACTGTTTCATGTAAAATGCCTGAAACAGCTGGTGAAGAAGGTACTGGGAATCCATCTTTTCCTTCTCTTTGCTGAGTTGCAGGCTGCTATACCAGTGTGCTGTGCCTGCTCTGGCACTGCTTTTGCCAGATTCAGTACATACCTCTCAACTGCTAAATACATAAACCCCAGGAAGTAATGCATGGGGCCTATGTCATACAAGACAGGGTGCCTCACGTATTCTAACCTGCTCAGGGTTAATCCTCTCTCGAGCAGAATGTGTGTATCCATGCTATATAGCAGTTGATTCTGGATCTTGCCTCATGCTGAGGTCCTGTAACTAAAACAATTATTATTTTGGTCGCATTTTGTCATATGAGCATGTCTGACATAATGCGGGGGCTGTGGTTCAGCCCACCAGGAAGTTTTTTTGATACTTGTTAGTATATCCAGGGGATGATACTGACTCATGAATTGTCTGATGGTACAGTCTCTAGGATATTGTTAGAGGAATTTTATGGGTTGAAAACAGATGTGATGCAGACTCACCTTTACTGCCTATCAGCAGCAATCCTTGGAGTAAGTTGCATCCAAAACCACACAAAGTGTTTGTTCCAGAGTGAACAAGTATGCTTTCTTCAAACCATATTGATTGAAGAACTACCTTTGAGGCTGTACGAGTGATACTGAGACTGGCATCAGGCACCTAGAAGTGCCAAAGTAGAAGACAGTAGATGTAGATGCCAGTGACAGTGTAGATGTAGCTAATATGTATTAAATCATTTTCAGAAGAGCATGACCTGCAGATTGCCACTCCTCTCCTAGCAGAATGTCAGTCTGTGCAGTGCTTAAAACACTCTTCTCAAAGTGGGAGCCAGTAGCATTACATAGGGAACGGAACAGCTTCAGTTCGGCACTCCCACATCCTGGATGCATGCACTAACCACTTAACTGACTGGACAAAAGGAAGTCATTCCTATAACCATGTCTTGCAAAAGGGAGCAAAAGCTGCTCATTTTCATTGCGAAATGCTTAATTCTGCTAGGATTTACTCAGGAAAGAGTTGCCAAATTGTTCACTACTGTGAAGGCTGAAGCACTTAGGTACAGACATGCAGAGCCAGAACTGCAGTCGCTTGAACAATGGTAAAGATGAAACCAAATAAGCTGCTTGAATTTAGGATCAACTTTTGAATTTACATTCCTGGAAGCTTTCTTTTTATTTTTTTTAAAGCCCTTCTGTGAATCTGAACCTAAATACGTTTAAATAGAATTTATGCTTTGGAGGCTATGAGGTAGCTTTTGAAAATACTGTTTTGTCACTTTTTACAGCATTTTACTGTTGATTTTGCATAAGAAAATGCTTTAAAAGAGCATGCCTTAGTTTGGAGATCTGCATATTTCAAGAAATGTATGCCTATGATCCTTTGCAGTACGGAGATGAAATTCCTGGACCAGAGATGGAGAATGTCTGGAATGCTTTGGCCAACAATGAAAAATGGAGTAACAACCTTAGGATAACACTGCAGTTTCTCATTAGTTTGTGTGGTGTTAGCAGTGATACCATCCTTTTACCTTATGTAAGTGTTTCCACTTTATTTTATTTACTATTAGCTGCACAGGTTTAAATGAAGGTAACAGCTGTCACCTGCAGAAAAGTAATTTCTGTTTCAAAAATAAGAAGTACCAAAGTATTCCCTAGCACACTGTACAGCACTAAAATAGTGAGAATTAGCCAAGAAACTGAAATTCAAGAAAAGAATTGAGTAGTGGGAATCTCAGTCTCCACCAGCAGAGCACACCTCATTTCAATCAAGAGGTGGGCATCTCTCAAGCAAAGAGGAGCTTTGCATGTTGCATGTCTGTGTAAGAGGCCAGTAACAGGGCCTGGCCATAAATTGCATGAGAATGGATGAGAAAAAAAATTAGAAATATTTTTTCGTGTCAGAATTACATAAAAATATGCAATTTATATATGTATTTAACATTAAAAAGGCAGAATGGATGTTCAGAGGTTAAATAACTTGCATGAAGAATGAAGACAAGTAAAAATATTAAATGCTTATGATTTTTCTCAGTAATCAATAGTTTACAAAGCTAGTAGTTAAATTTGGAAAGTCCTTTAAATAATGGATGTTATATCATGAATGGAACATAACATGCTATAATCTTACTAGGTTTTTTTGTTGTAAAGATTTAGGCATTACTTCAGAAAAGTGTGTAATTTTAAGAAAGTGCTACATTCTCTTCTCCTTTAGCAGACTAAGACTTTCTGTGGGACACCTCAAGAGACACAAGATAGCTAACATTTATAAGCTTCTTACCATATCAACTTTTGTCATTGCATGGCTGTCAAGAATTATATAACTGTTCCTGCAATGTGCAAGTCAAACTGTGCAGGATATTGTTATTATTCAAGTTAAAATAAAATCAGGGCTGTCTGAGAAAAGCATGATAGTCCCATTCCCATGTTCCTTATTGCTCAGTTGCTGGGTGAAACAGAATCTAAATTTAGCAGATTTTCCAGCACAATTATAATAGGCTGGTTTATTAGTTACCCTCTTCCTATTGATTTCTGAAATAAATTTGAAATTACTATTAATTGATTAAACTTACTTAAAAAGCCTCATAAACATACTTCATTTACAGCTGCTGAAATAATACTTCACTTAAAGTGTTTATGATAACTGCTATGCATAATAAAATAAAGGAAATATAGAAGCCTGTAAAGATTTTCAAGATGTTGTTACTGTACCATAGACATCCTGTTGGTTTCCTTTTATTTGTATGGTTTCTTGTTCTGTGTTCTCAAATCAGTGCATATATATGCAAAGTCATCATGGCCTAGCTAATCCAAAGAGGAGAGATTTGAAAGTGGAGTTGGTGTAAGAACAAGCTCAAGGTTTATATGAGAAGAAGGCAAAGGGGTTGATCCCAAGAATGTTGAGGATAATAAAGATGTTTCCATCAATTGTGACACAGTGGCAGAGGCTCTCCGTTCAGTGTTCACCGTGCTTTGAGCAGGAGGTTAGATGAGAGACCTCCCAGGTTCTTTCCAACCTGACTATGACAGACTTGGGATTGAGCCCAAAGGTGGCCTCCATCAGGAGGAGCTTTCTTGACAGAGAACAAGTGGAAATCACAGAGATAAAAGATGATGTGAGGGCTGTTGTTGTATTTTTGACAGCTTACATAAAGGGTTAGGGGCAGTTTCCTAAGAGGAAGGAGTAGTCCTACGCTGAGTGTGTGTCTCACTCCTGAATATGTATAACCTGATTGGAAATGCCTGATAACCCTGTTGCCTCTTGCTCAGGAGCCCCTCATGTACCTCATCCCCCCATACAGATACTTGCCAACCCAGAGATCTCAACACATCTTTTTTCCAAAACTGTTGCCATCCCACAGCTCTAAGCAGCCTACATCAAACCCCCTTAGCACTTCTTTCTTCAAATCCTTTCCAAACCCCCTTGCCTTGAAGCGTTGGCTCTCATAGTCCTGTCCTCCTCCAGGACAAGACAGTCCTCT
The DNA here is from genome assembly GCF_023634085.1 of Falco cherrug. NCBI lineage: Eukaryota > Metazoa > Chordata > Aves > Falconiformes > Falconidae > Falco > Falco cherrug. The sequence continues at coordinate 24,891,441 of NC_073698.1, forward strand.
TACCCCACAAAGAGAGAAGTAGAAGTCTGTTTTGGCATCACCAGCTTTCTCTGCTCAGCAGCTCTTATTTTGCATGTGAGACTTTTCTGCTCTCCCTCCCAGGCTTCCAGTGGCTGTTCACAAGACAATCAGGTCTTCACTGGTGGCAGCAGCTGACAAGGTTCCTATGTTTTGTGCCACCCTGTTAGTCTGTGATTTGTAATGCTAAGTTAAACGTCTGATTCTCAGATTTTGCAAAATCTGAAAACATTTTCAATTTCTGTAGAAAGCCTGACTGTGTTTATGAGTCACCCCTTAGCTGATAGCTTTCTCTGGAGCAGGAAAATACTCGGGCTTATCACACACATCTGCTCAGTGTTCTGATAATGCCCTGGAGTCTACAGAAATCATACCTCACTCTGCTAACTACACAAGACTGCTCATACCATAAACATGTATCTTCCATTATCATGTAAATAACAAACACACATTACCAAATAAAGATAAGTCGAACAGTTTATCAGCACTGTTCCAGCTCACCTGGGCTCTAAAGACCATGCAGTTGCAAGATCGCCAGTTTACCCATCTCCTTTTGGAACCCTCTGTGCCCGAAGGCAGTCACCAGCTGCTTCATGCCTTCAGCCATCTGTTCTGCCTGTGCAGGTCCAAGCCAAAAGCATGTCTGACTTACATTTTTTTATTTTTTTTTAATCAGCTAAATTCATTGCTTTGTCTCTTATATTTCCTTTAAGCATTTTTTCCCAGTGTCCCAGTGCGAATTGCTGAGCTGTCCTTTCTTTCACATATGTACTGAAAGACTTCTCAGAATATCTACAGTTCAGAAACCTCTTCAGCAAAGACACAGTGTAGGGAACATGACTCCTGGGGTGAAAGAAGCTGAAGTGGCACTGTCAGCCCAACTAGAAATGATCCTTGGAAAGGAGGTGGATTTATATCTGGAAAGCCCCTGGGAAATTCTTACCACAGTAAAAGAGACTTTGAATATGTGCATTTTCTCTAAGCCAAAGAAAAGGAGAGAGAAAAGGAGAAAAGAAGCGGTCAGGAAGTTATTTTAGTGGAGGTATTTAAGAGTGTAAGCACAACAGTACTTGGTGAGGCCAACAGGCAGTTCAGTCCAGTGTATTAGCTCCATTCTAAGCATCTATTTTGGGACATCTTTATAAACAAGAAGGCAAGCACACAGGGATGCTTCCCCATATGGTCTCCTAGCTCCAGCAGTTTATGAATCAAATGTTTTTGAGCCAGAGTCTCTGCTTTTAATAGCTATCGCATTATTTTTTCCTCAAGAATTCAGTTGCATTTGATCTGTGTCTCAGCAGTCCTCGTTGCTGTGGTGCATACAGTGAGATTTGAGGTCTTATTAAAAGATTTATAGAAATTCACAGAATTTCTATAAACAATACTCTCAAATTTTTCAAATCAGGATGCATGAATTCTATATACACATTTGCTCTGCCTTTCTTCCATGTGCTATTACTTTGATTACAGACATAAGTAGCTACTCAGAGCCTGGCTTATTCTTTATGGCTGCAGCTACCTCTTTCACATCAACTGTATCTGTAAATACAAGCATGAAGATTTGAGTGGATCTAGCTTTCTAGATGAGAAGATTGTTCCATTCAAGAGTGTGAGGTTCATCTTCAGTGGAAGTCACATACTCAAACTATAAATCCCTGAATGTGATTGAGAGTTAATACCGATATCCTTAAAAGATAGGTACCAAATTGGGGGCGGTGAGGGGTGGGGGTGGGGGTGTTGTATATGTACCTAAACAGCTCATTTCTGGCTGGTAAACAAAAACAGACTCACTCTGCTGGGGAAGTTACCTTGATTTCAAAGTGAGCTGGTTTATTTCTGTACGAACAAGATGGATGCAGTTGTGTGGTTGTGGTGTCTGTCCAGGAGTAACATTTGCATTCTGAGCCTTTTCAGTACTGCAGTGTAACATGTATTGATCTCTTTGGAAATTCACATTGGACAGAGTTTAATAACTTGCTATTTTCTTCTTTAGATAAAAAAGGTTGCAATATATCTGTGTCGTAATAACACTATTCAGACAATGGAAGAGCTTCTTTTTGAGCTTCAGCAAACCGACCCAGTGAACCCAATAGTCCAGCATTGTGATAATCCTCCATTTTACCGTTTTGCTGCCAGTAACAAAGCCTCAGCTGCAGCTTCTGGTATGACCTAAATATACTTTTCAGTTATGCTCTCCTGCTCTTTTGGGTCATTGAAAAAAACATCTCTTACTTTTTTACCCGTTCAGACCTGTGTGTATATGAAGTGCAAGTTTCAGGGCCTTGTTGTGTATGTAAAATTACAGGGTTTTTTAGTTCCTAATGTTGTATATGCTTCGTAAACATATGCTTAATTCTCTCAACTATTCTAACAGGATGTTAACAATGTTTAGTGCTGTTCAGAACTCATATGAGATGGTTCTTCTACCACTAGTTTCTCAGAAAAAGAAGTAATCATCAAAGCTGTGATCACAAATACAGTGGAGCAGAGTTTCCTGAAAACTGAGAGCCTCAACTCTGGCAATTCTGTTTTCGAAGGCCTAATGCTATTTTCAAGCTGCAGTAGTCAAAGATATTTAAGAGACACCAACTCCAAATTTAACCTTGTCAGTGTTTTGCCAAAATCTTGGAAAACAGTAGGCTGTGTCACCTTAGAGTGAGCTTAGTTTAAGAAGTGGAAGAGCATAATTATGTTCATCTGTCCCTCAGAGCATGTAAACTTTACACCATTCAGCCCTGCAAGCAGGTTCTGGTTTGTAGAGTTAAGTGTTCATTCATATGCACAAGTGTTTCCAAGATGATCACTTTGACTGTGGCTGCTATAAAAAATTTAAGTCATAGGCTTTTATTGCTTTGCAAATACTGTCTGGTGCATGTAACAGGTGTTCTTATTGACATCTCATATACAGGAACCACCTCCAGCAGCAACACTGTTGTGGCTGGCCAAGACAGTTTTCCTGATGTAGAGGAGAACAGAATGGTGAAAGAGACTGATGAAAGGTTTGTGGTTTGCTGGGTTTTTTTCTCCAACATGTATGTGTTTTCCTAGGCTAAGGGTGAGATGCTGGACAAAGTTCTGCATTGTTTTGTGAGGAGCTCTGATGTTCAGGCTGATCCTAAGTGGCGTTATCCCAGTAAGACCATTTTAAAATGAGTGTATGTAAAAGTTTTTTTAGAAAAAGCTGTTCACATGATTCTAGTTCCTGCCTGTTGTTTAATAATACATCACAAAGAAACATCTGTTAAACCTACATTAAATTAATAGTGCCAAGTAGATTGCCGTTTTGTAGGCATTATCCACAAAGGAGAAAGAAAATCAAGAGTGTGTACCACATAATGACTACTAAAATCTTTGTGAAAAATCAGGTTTGACCAGACCTTTTGATTTCATAGACAGTGAGTAAAATGTAGTATGCAGATTTGTATCCATGATTGCAAGGACACCTCCTTTGTCTGGATAAAGTATCTTACAGAGGAAAACTGTAAAATATTTTGCTTAGAAATCATATATTCAGTTTAGTCCTTTGCTACTTATGGTACATACTGAAAAATGATGAATGAATTAATAAATGCAAAGCTTAAGGGCCATCAGATCCTCTAGCACAGACAGATATATATTTCTTCTCTCGCTGAAACCCTCTTATTTTTGTAAGAGAAATTTGAATGACTTCTAATAGCATTAATCAGTAAGTGTAATACTATTATATTAGTCTGTTGTTACTGATCGTTGGTAGTATCACTTCAGTAGTCCAACCCACCTTCCATATGTTCAGGGCTTAGAGGTCCAAAGAATTACGTGAGCAAACTTTTCTGTACTTCAGAACCTTTTGAAATGCTTGCCCTCTACCTGTTACAAACATGAGTAGCATTTTGTCAAGTGAGTTATGTCTATCTGCTAATTTCAATGTAAGGAAAAAATGGCACTTATCTTAGTACTAAGATTTCAAACTGAAAGTAAAGATGACTCAAAGTGATGGTTTTCAGCATATGCACTAGAAACATACTTAAAAGAAAGATAAAACTGTTTCTGCTCTGGATTACTTGTTATTATTCTTTAGTTAAATGTTTATGGCCATATAGTTTTAAGTTAGATTTTTGTTTAAGTTAGTTAGTTAAGCAGGTAAGTTAGGCAAACTTAATCTCCTCCTATACTTCAACTGTGTTTTCAGGGTTTCTTGTCTTATGTGAATTTTAAATGTGACTCCAAAAAGGTTTTTGGCATTCAAATCTGCCAGAGACTGTATGATAAAAATGAAAGGAAGATTACAATGTTCTGATACTGGTATTCTGATTCCTGCTGAAAGACTCGTCAGAAAAAAAAAAAAAATTTGCCTGAATTCATTGCTGGCATTTACATTATCAAAGACACTAGAAGCTGTAAGTGCATCTGCACTTCAAAACCAATGTGTCAGTCTTAGAAGGTCTGTTAATATTGGCTTCATGAACAGTTTATATCTCAGTTCAGCCTTAGCACAGTTTCTTGCTTCGAGAAAATCACACATTTGCCAGCATGAGAATTTCTCCTCTGCTAAATTTTAAGAGTTTGTGACACAGGAGCACACTGTTAGAACTTCTCAGAAACTGGCTGTAAAAATCTTCTTTTGTGGAAAGAAACAGCATTACATTCACATTGCCGTCTGCTCGCACATAAAAGTGCATGCTTAAGGAAATGCTTGTTTTTGTAGAGTAAACACGTAGTCCAGATGTTTAATGTCAGTCTGTGTTTTTAATGAAGATTTTTCTTGTATTTGAAGGTTCAGTAATGTAATCAGAGCACATACCCGACTAGAATCAAGATACAGTAATAGCTCCGGAGGATCTTATGATGATGATAAAAGTAAGTTCTGTTACTCAATTTGATGAAAATTTGGTGGTTTGGTGGGAGGGGAAAACATTCTTATGACTGATGGAGGCTCTCTGTATAAACAGTAATGTAGCATCACCATACAGGGAGTATCTTTATTTTGCCTTCATAACTTGTTTAATTAATTTCCTTTGTTTAACCTGGGCTCAGTCAAACCTATTTAAAGGCCAGAGAACTTCACAGAAGGCAGCAGCGGAGAATCCTCCAGAGTATCATCTTGAACCTTTTGTACATGGCAAGGCAAAAGACTTCCAAGAGCATTACAGCAAGTACTTGGAATTGTGCCCTTCACCAGTATTTCCCTCCAAATCAAGTGCTGTTATATGAGCATGAAGAGGAGATTCAGGAGTTTCCAAAATGAGGTCTTATCCTCTTTAGGTTTTCTCTGCTGTCTGAAACCAGTTTCTGGCTGCACTGTGCAAACCTGTGCTAGACGGGAGAGTGAGATAGGGCTTCAGAACACGCTTGTTCTTTATGTATTTCTGCTAAACGGACTATAAATGGACACTTGATCCTCAGCAGAGGTTCCAAAGAGAACCAAGATATTTCTGTCAACTGTTGAATGACACTGTAAATTTTAGGAGTTGGATGGTTTGACTTCATTTCTGGAGTGAATTGTAAGGAAGCCAATTTACAGATTTCTATTAGGCCCTAACCAAATGTAAAAAAGGCAAGACCTTTTTTACTTTCATCTCTCACTTAATAAAGCCAGGTCAAATAATATAGAGGCCATAATGTCTTCTCTTGGTGCTATGGACACTATTTTGGAGCAGTATTTTGACTTAAAAAGTAAAGATTTTATATGTTCTTTATCCAAGTATTTTTTTGGCAGTACTTCCCTGCAAAAAATGGAAACACTGTCAAATACAATACGATAAGATAATTTGATGTATGTCAACAACTATTTTTCACAATTGTGAAGCACAGTATTTACAAAATATTGTGTATGTGCATACTGCAGTATTTAAATACACAAAAAATGTGCCACATATTAAACTCAGTGGTTTTTAGTGCACTTGTTTTTCTTATGGCTTTCCAGTGCTGCAGCTACTAAAAATTCTTCAGCAGATGTTAATTGGAGCACCAGTGCTAATCTGATCTTCATGAGCAATCTTTTCAAAACAGAACAATGTTTATATTATCAGAACATTCTTCATAAGTAGCTGGTTTTGACAAGAGCTTAGAGCAATAAAAGGTTAAAAAATACTGAAATTTTATTTGCTCTTTTGGAATGTCTCCTCAAGCCAGTGCCCAGATGTTTTTTCCTGCCTGTACCTGCAAGGCTTATAGTACTGTGAATATTTATGCAAGGTTTCCTTCTCACAGGGGTTCTTTCCACAAATATATGAATACCTAGATGTGAAGTGAAATACACTTAGCTACTGACATTTATAGAGAACTCTAAAAAGAAAGAGGAGTTCTTACACCATTTGTCATTCTACAAGATAATTAATGCAACTTCCATTAAGAAAGTGCAACTTACTCCCTCTGGCAGGCAGCCCAGGCTGCAAAGGAGTTGGTGGTATGGCTTCTTTCTTCTGTCCAGTCTACTTGAGTGGACATGTACTGCTGAGGATATAAATAGAGAACACAAATCCACAGCACAGAAACTCAGTTGTTCAGGCAAAGATTGTATGTTAAGGTGCAAAGTGCTTCTTTTTTTTTTCTCAGTCTGCACATAAACCTGTGAAAACAAAAGCAGTTTTATGTGAAACACTTAAATTGATAGTAATAAATAGTGACTGTGCAGTGCTTTTTATGTGGAAAGCATCTGGCAGACATCTGGTTAATCCTTAGAAGATGAATATGTGAAAATAATATACTTCGCTACATTATTATGTTGATTTATTCTTCTTTATCAGTAATGAATAAATCATCCTCCAGAGGATGAGAGAAATAAGTAGAGGTCTAAATCATAAAAATCTAAAGTGCTTCTTGGAAGACTAATGCTGAAGAATGGGAATGTTAAAATTATTTTAGTAGTAATTGGAGGAGCAGCTACTCCATTGAAGGGCTCCTGAAGGTCTGGAAACCTGAAGTCCTTTTGTCAGAACTGAGGACTGATGTGCATCAGGGAGAGCTAACTCTGCTGCTTTTGTAGGTGTCAGAACAGTTTTGTTTCCTGTGGCAAACCTGACAAGCACCAGATACATGCTCTTAAAAAACGGAAAGTGCTGAGAGTTTCAAACCTACCTAAAATACAAAAGTATAACAAAAAAAACACAGAGCAAATAATTATGCTCTCATTAAAAATCCACAAAGGACAGTGTTTGGGCATATGTCAAGAACAGGCCTGCAAAGGACATTTTCCATGGCAGTGCATCACAGACTGCCAGCCCTGGAAAGTAAGAACTGACCAATGGGAAAATGGTGAAGAATGAGAGGGACCAGAATACAGGAGAGATGAACAAAGCTGTGCAGCTGAGAGGAGACAGAAAGTGGTGGAAATACCTTACATGACCCACATCATTGCAGATGAACAGGTGAAAGAAAAAAGTTATTGCTCATTAATATACAGCAGCTGTCATACTGAAGCAAAGTTAAATACATCTTTGAGAAATTCAAGAGATAATTCATCCCTGTTGAAAGAAAATTACCCTGAAGATGTTTTTTGCATTCCTTATGCCTCCTTCTTAATTCAGGACATTAGACTTCTGTCTTTGTAGCATTGCTCTGTAGGGCACTGGTGAGGAGTTGCAAGAATGTGTCGCTGGTATGCGGCTCCTTGCAACAGATGGCTTCTGACAGCAGCTTTGTTGGCTGAACTTCTCTCTCATTTTTGAAGAGAAAGTCTGTTGCTTGTTGCTTTGTGATCTGAATCCAAAGCTACTAAGTGACAGCAGGGATTCAGCTGCAGCTCCTACCACTTAGTGCTGTCTGCCTGGAATCTGTTTAATTTCCAGCAGCGTGAAAGCAGGATTAAAAATGCATCACTTGTTATTGAACACAGGAATTTGCAGACCTCATGTCATCTTACCACATTATTCCAAGCAGCTGAGCTGATATGTTAGTATAAACTCTCTTTTTATTATTTCTCAAAAATGAGTAACCAGACTTGTTTTTTATGCACTCTTATAATGCTTTTCCACGCAGATGATCCTGTTTCTCCATATACAAGCTGGTTATTGAACATTGTTGAAACCAAACAACCACATCCCCTGCCCATGCCTTACAATGGAGGGTGCTGGGCACCACTTGTGGACTACCTCCCAGAAACCATCACACCACGGGGACCTCTTCACAGGTGAGCAGTTTCTCGTTCTGACATTTCAAACAGTAAGATGCTTCCTCGTACTGGTTAACCAACACCAGTCCCAACTGTCCCACCACTCAGAACATCTGAAAGTCATAGCTTCAATTTCTGCTAATTTCCAGTGCTAAAATTACCATGCAATGAAGGCATGTAGTTCTACCAGAAAGCCTATTTACAGTGTAGAACATCACTTTCTGATAAGAATCTAAAACTGAAAAGGAAAATTTATCTTTCCCAAGTCTATGTGGCTGTTATTCATAGCACTTTTCCCCCTCTTGATCTTTTATTTTAACTAGGCTGTGCATGTTCTGGAATTCTTCTTTTACATGATTTGTATTGACAGTAATAGTTTTCTTTTCAGAATGAGTACTTACCTGCTTAATACTGTAGCCAAGATGCTCCAGCATCAATCATACTGAGAAGAAATGCTACAAGTCCGGAAATGTAGAGATTGTTTATTTCGTCAGAAATAGCCATCATGTTACTGTTTTCCTACCTCCAAGAGGTTTCAAACTGATACTGTGATTTAATTTCCAGGTGTAATATTGCTGTCATCTTCATGACTGAGATGGTAGCGGATCACAGTGTGAGAGAAGATTGGGCTCTTCATCTCCCTTTATTGCTTCATGCTCTCTTTTTAGGTAAGACCAACAGAACAAGAAATATAGTATGAACGTACTCCTGTCCTTTTAGTTCAGTTTTGCTGAAGCTGTAGAGGTGTGTTTCTTACATGTTCTTAATTATGATTTCCAAAAAAAAAAAAAAAAGAAAAAAAAAAGCCTTAGGCAATTACAGTCTGTGAATTAGTCTCAAAATTTTGAAGCTTTTGAATATTTAGGCCAATTTCACCCAAAATTGAGATCTGGGTAGAAATTTGAAGATGATTGACTTCCTAAAATATCTCTAAAAAAACCATAGGCCCTGCTGTGAGAAAGGCAGAAGAAACCCAGCCTTTGTACAGCCTGGTTTGTGATGGGCAGCTGGGCAGTCAGCACATGCCTTAGACCTGGACTACACACACCAGTGCTGTCTCTTGCCTTTGCAGAAAGTATTGTGTAAGAGGTGAGATTGCTGTACTGCAGAGATAGTGAAGGTAGGACACAAACCACTGGAAAGCAAGCTTCATTAATTTCACTGCTAATGGAATACTTTATCATCGGTGTCTTCCTTTATATATCTGAGCATAGACGCACTGCTTTTTCCCCACTGCTGTGTCTGTTCTTGACTGTAACACAGTTCAGCTGGAAGGTGATACCTTCCTTACCCTGGCACTTAACATTATGAAAAGTGAGTGGCCTGATTTTTTAGCACACAAGCATATTTAGCATTATAAAGCTATTCCCTAACTTTCATGGTTGATAAATAATGGTTTTCACAAACAAATACAGCCACACACTTGTGAAATAAATTTATTATGACTGGAGATCGAAGTCCACTTCTCATTCAGCCACCATAGTTACCACTAAGTCTATTCACTGGTAATTTTGGAAGAGTCTGTTGTTCAGTGGGCAAAAAAGATTAAATTGGGAGGTTATAGCACACCGGTAGAATATATGTGATATATTTCAGTATATAGTTGAAGAAGATACCTCATTCTCCTTTTCAGCTATGCTGTTACCAACTGTTCTGTTTGAAATATTTTTATGAAATAGGAGTTTTTGAAAAATGCACACTCATCAAAAACTGAAGTTTTGTATATTAGTATATTGATTTCCACAGACTTCTAATGAAACACAAGAATAACAGCCAGGACCATGTCAGATGGGACTTCCAGGGTCAGTTTCAATACGACATTTTACATATACCCTCCACTTAAAAGTTAAATCTATTTTGTGGCTGCCCATAACAAATTTTACTTCTTTTTTATATTGCTGGAACTTTCTAAGTATAAGAGGAAACTGAAAGAAAACTGGATAAGTGTGTGAATCAAATCAATAACCATCAATTGATCAAGCAGCGTCTCTAGTATGATTTGTAACAAGCGTAAGAAAACTGGTGCTTACAGTTAGAAATTCTTACAGGAATAAATGAATAAATTAACACAGGAGTAGTATGCGGCAGCGTGGCCACTGCAGTTAAGACGGCTGTAAGGAGCCATTAGGGAGCCATGCAAATATTCATATGCAGAAACAGAGTTATGATATTAATCCATTATAAAAATACCTACTGATTTGTTCACACAATAATGTTTCAACATTACAGTTTTTCATAAGAAATAAATAGAAATTTATAAATACCATTTGAAGTAATCCCTTGGTTAAGAAATCTCAATTCTCAAATGTGAAATTAAAGTTAAATGTAACTGGTCACTAAATGTAATTGGTTTAGTGGTAACTAAAATGAGATCACAGCTTCCAGGCTTCAAGTTCAGTTTCTCTAGAGCTGTTGTAGCTCCTGTAGAAAATGTTTCTATGTTTTATAGTAGAGCTCTGTTGTGATGGTGTAAGGAAGTTATGCTACACGTGTTAGCCAAAGGTATGAATGTGATTAAAAATTAAGTATTTCTGTCCTGTTGGAATGTGCACAGGCAGATGCATCTGGCCGAAAAGGAAACTGGAAACTGGTATGGTGACTAGCTGAAGAGCCTGTATTCTTCCATTTACTGGAAGGAAGTGAGAAAATACTAAAATGAAAGAATTTTGCAATGTATGTGTGTTTAATAGGCTGTTGGATGGTTTGTAGTACTGATTGTGAAGTAGAGAGGCAGACTGCTGGTGTGAGCCTGCCTGTCTCAGCAGTGCATGAAAATCACTGCTGTTTTAAAACTGTTTTGCAACCCGTGTGAAATGAGTTGAGCAGCTAGACTTCTTTCCCATGGAAATGTGTCCACATCACAGAAGTTTACCCTCTCAGGAACTCTTCCAAGTTAAAGAAGGGCCCAGCACTGGAAAAGCACAAAAGCTGAACTGTCCTTCTCACTTCATAGTCTATGTCAGTACTTTAATACAGCACTGGGGTTTAACAGGATTTCAGTGCTGCCAATCTAGAATTTGCTTTCAACTAAAAGAACTTTTCGTATCCTTTTCAGTGTATGTTAGAACAGGGTAGGATGGGTTCATTATCTCCTGGCAGGTGGAAGGAAATGAAGAAAGGAGAATAGGAGCAGAAACCCGAAGAAGCTGAAAAAGAGGTGGGCACGTTGGCTGTGGTTCTTTTGGAGGAGGTTATGGGCAGATGAGCAAGAGCAAGGATCACAGGACATCCATAAACCTGCCCATAGGAGCCAAAGACACATTGTTCAGACTGTGGCAGTATGAGCAGTTTCATTTTTGCAGGCCAGACAATAACCAGCATGACTGGAGTATATTAGAAAATACCTGACTTGAAAGACCTGTTGGCTGCTGCCACTTAGAGTAACAAAGTAGTTGCTTTTCAAAGAGGAGTATGTCCTGAGAAGAGAGGAGCTGAAGAAGAAAACAATTCCATTTTTCAGTACTGAAATTGCCTCTAAATGGGAGAAAGTATTTTTAAATATCTTGAAAGATACTGAAAGAGAATTGAGATTACTACCACACAGTGCAGTTTATTTTACAAACATGTTTCCTTTATATTTGTAATTTATGAACTGTTCAGGCTGTGTTAAAATCTTGTAAGAGCAGGAGTGCTAATGGGATTGGAGTCTTTCAGTGCTAGACCTTCGGTTTCAGTTCTGTACCCTGAGCTGGTGGCTAATTTCTCATGCTAGTCACTGGTATCTGAAGTTCTTTTTCAAGGGGTTTTGTCTCAGTTCCTTTCTTAATAAATCGGCATTGACCTCTTACAGTTTGCACTTGTAAAACTGATGTCTGTGCAAGAAAGCCAGATACTGAGGTAATCAATGTAATTATAACTACCATCAAGAGTTTCTCATCTTTTAGGGGTTTTCCAGCCCTGTCAAATTAACACTGCAGTGAGACAGAATGCATAAAGTTGTATTGCCACACATTCTTTTGTACCTCCGGTATGGGACCTCAGTCTGTAAACTGAATATACACCTACTTTCAAGTAAAAACACTAGTAACTGTTATCTAGATATACTGCATATTTTGTTTGTTTGCACTGTTGCCATGAACTGCCTTGGAATTTTTGGTATTTCTGGAATGTGTACTTGTTTATTATTACTTCATATTCAGTGATTGCTGTAACCTTTTCTTTTAGGTCTTGACCATTACCGCCCTGAGGTCTTTGAACACAGTAAAAAGTTACTGCTTCATCTTTTGATTGCATTGTCTTGCAATAGCAACTATCAAGGCATTGCATCAGTGCTTCTTCAGACCAGAGAGATGAATGAAATCAAGACTCTGACAGTACAACCAGCATACTTACCTGAATATCTTTATACAGGTAATAAAGCAGCAGAAAAAAGAACATAGCATTATACTGTGCAGTTTTTGAAAGTAGGATGTCAAGGTTACTTTCCTAAAATATAACAGTTTTGATAAAGTAGTAAAGTCGCAAATATGAATAGTTCCCATTAATATTAATTCCATGTGAACTACCCTAGAGATGCACCCAAATTATTATTAGATAACTTTTCATGATAGTGAGAAAGCTATCTGATGTAAGACAAAATATATAATGTAGAATTTTAAACATTAACATGGCTAATAACTTCCTAACTTCCCCCTCAGGGAGCTGGGACTACTTTAAATGAGGGCAATCACTCTTCAGCCTTCAAAAGAAATGAATAAATAATTCCAACACAGGAAGAGCAGCAAGAATGTGCAGTTCAGATTTTCCATTATTAAATTAAATTTCACATGATATACACCCTCCTTTATATCACAGATAAACTTCATTTCTGTCCTGAAATCTGTTTCTGCAGTAGGAGGCTTACTTCAGGCGTCTGCTGAGATGGGTGTTCTATTAACTTTGTGCAGTTTACCTGCTTTTAAGGGGTTGGTTGGGAACATTTTGTAGAAAGCTGCTAGCTAGCTTTACTATTGTCATGTAATATTACGAAAAGCAAGCATACTGTTGCGATTTGAAGGATTCACAGAACCAATGTAGAGTTATGGAGATAGGACTTGTTGTCTGGGAGAGAGTGAGGAACTTCACCATACAGTGAGAAATTAAAAGGAAAGATTCTCAGATTGGTGCATTTCCACGGTTCTTTAGGAATATAACCAAAAATAATACATATTTTGGCTTTATAAACAATATTATTTGATAACTGATTTTTTTTTTATGAGATGCAAAACATTTTTTTAAAGTAATGAGAAGGCAGCATAGGTATTTCAGTTTAATGAGTTAGTTTGGTCATTGAGGTTTCATTCTGAATAACATCTGTGCAAAATTACCTCTTGTGAATTTCTCTTGATTTGTGCGGATCTCTTTTCCAATGCATGCCCATGAATTATTAAATGCAGAATAAAATTCTTACATTAAAGTTGTATTACAGCTTTTCTGCCAAAATGAAAAACTGTTTTCATTCCTGTCTGAAAAACATAATTGCCACCCAGTGCCTGGGCTTCTCAAGTCCAGGAAGTTATCACAGCTTTGTATTTGGGCTCTTTTTTGTGCAGCTAATATAAAGAGTGACCGTGTGGGTGAGTAGCTATAGCAGAGAATCATAACTGAAAATACTTCAGCTCAGGTTCATTCCACATAATGTCAGGCAACTAAATTAACGAGTCTCCTGACCTGCAATGGATTTGTCAGTAGAGAGGCCCCTCCTGCTCCCAGCCTTCTTGCAAGGCCAGTTTTTCTGTTGTAGATACAGGCTAAGATGACTAGCAGTCTAACCTTAAGAAAACAGTTCTTAGTTTCTAATTTCAGCTTGGAAGTTGTGTGGCTTTTTTGGTCTAGCAGAACTCGTACTCAGAGGTTTTATCTTAATGCTGAAAATATTTAGTAGCAGCAGTCCAGTGTTACTGAAGGTGTTGAACAGAAGACTTGAACATTTGTGTCTTGGTTTCCATTACATTCGTAAAATTGGGACAGCATCATTGTCCTAAAAATTCCACCCCACAGATGTCTTTCTCCTCATCAGACTAGCCCAGAGAAGTGAGATGAACTTTGCATGGACTTGGCCAACTTCAAAATTCACTTCACAAATAGTCATGCTTCTGAATGTAAAATGCCCTGAAACATTTGTTTGTCAAGTACTGTAGCCCTCATGCAGTAATAATAAAAAAAAAAAAAAAGACTGTTTTTTTTCATTTTATGTTGGATTCCACACTTTTAGAAACACAGTACCATTTTCTCTCCCATTGGCATTTGAGGGTTGTTGTGTTCTGCAGGTTTCCCCCGTATTTCCTAGTAGAAGGTTTCTGCTTCTGACTCTGAAAAGAGCTGCTTGGCAGACACTTTCATCTGTAAAGGTGGCCCACCAGTGCATTCCATCTTTATCTCCTCTCCTTCATCTGGCAGGTGGCTTTGACTTTCTGCGAGAATACCAGTCGTCTCCGGTGCCAGACTCCGGCTTGAGCTCCAGCTCCACCTCTTCCAGTATCAGTCTGGGAGGCAGCAGTGGAAATCTCCCACAGATTACACAAGAGGTTGAGGACATGGACACTGCTGCTGAAACAGATGAGAAAGCAAACAAATTAATCGAGTTTCTGACAACCAGGTAATGGAGATAAGCAGGGGATATGTTTGTACTCGACATGCATACCTTCATGTCTTCTCTGCAATTATCTGTAGCAACTTAAAAGACTTGAAGGAAAATGACCAAGCTTTTATGGTAATTACAGACTCCCATTCCTATTTTGTTGATAATTACAGAAGTAGGTAGGTACATAAAGCACTACGGTGTTAGGAACAGAAGAAATCTTACCATACGGGAGTAAAATGTTTAATTGACTGATAGTATTATGTTCAACAATGAACTAATGGAAGATGATGGTTTTATTATTGTAAAATTACATAGCAAGTGGCAGAGTGAAGGCCATGGTGAAACTAATATTAACTACTGACTACAGCCAGCAGATCCTAGGTGCGATGTTAAATTAAAAACCAGGGATTTGTCTATCTGCTCTCTAAATGGTGTAACTCATATTTTAAAAGAGACATTTTGTACAATACAGCATAGGAATATTTATTTACCTGTATTTTGCTCATAAAATTCTGTTCAGTTGCATGTTTTCCAGGCTATGGCCCTGGAAATATCTGATTGCCTTTACAGTTCATATATTTTAGCTGATTATATTGATTTCAGATAACTCAAAGAAATTTTGTGCTTTATTGTGTATTTCTCTAAGGGCATTTGGTCCACTTTGGTGCCATGAAGATATCACACCCAAAAATCAGAACACCAAGAGTGCTGAACAGCTTACTAATTTTCTGCGTCATGTTGTATCTGTATTTAAAGATTCCAAGTCAGGTAGTAATTTTTTTCTCCTTTCATAACTAAAAGAGTATTCCCTCAAGGTCACACTGAATGTTTATCCTGTGACTTGGTAGATCTGCTTATGCAGAAGCATGACATACTGTATGTCTTAACAAGGATGTATGACGTATGAAAGAATTGCTTTAAAAAATCATGTTAGGTTAGACTGCGGCTGAATGTTAAATCAAATTATTTCTTCAAAGCTGTTGGTTTTAAGCCTTTTGATTGATTCTACCAGATGAAAGTCCCTCTATGTCCTGTTGGTAAAATACATCACAGATACTGAGTAAATGTACCTTGTTAAATTTCTTCTGGCAATAGAAGTTTGGTTTTAATTTATGAAGTTTTTAGAGCTTAGGAAATGTACTGATGGTATTTTGAAAACCAACACAGTCACTAATTAAATATCTTGCAAGATCAAAGCAGAATGCAGTATCGGTATTTATATTTAAGATCTTATCCAAAGCCTTCTGAGGCTAATAGAAAGACTCCTAATTCAGCTTGGCGTTAGGTTTGGGAGGTTCACAAGTTTCTGTGTTGCTGCCAGCAAGAATAGTGGGTGGCTTGAAAGTTGGTCCAAGAATTGTAAAAAAATTGAAATATGATGAATAATTTCAGGTTTTAGCTGACTAACATTTGCAGACTCAGAATTTTGGTTTTGCGGTTTAATTTCTTACATTCTGTGTGAAATGAATGTAAACAGTGGGAAATTCTCCCAAACACAGACATTTCTGCATATCTATTTCTCACAGGGTTTGCAGGATACACTACAGTGCATATCCTCCCCACAGAGTTGGTTCAGCCTGTTTATGACCCACAGTAAAGTCTGTCATTACAAAAAAAACCCAAATTGACATGCTGTTCTTTTGCTTAGGTTTTCATCTGGAGCAACATCTGAGTGAAGTTGCTTTACAAACAGCTCTTTCAAGCTCTTCAAGACATTATGCTGGTCGATCTTTCCAGATATTCAGGGCCCTAAAGCAGCCCCTTTCTGCCCATGCGTTGTCTGACCTCCTGTCAAGATTGGTGGAAGTTATTGGAGAGCATGGAGATGAGATTCAGGTATGCATTTGTATAGAATGCTTCTTAGTACTGTTGATTAAATGTGTACTTAATTTAAAATTACCATTATAACAAGGTGTTCTGGACTCAAGTGAGGCAAAGTAGAATGTGGCCTTAGAAAAGATTATCTCCGAGTTTACTGAATCCATATGCACCTTATCAAAGCCTTTGTCAGGTTTTCACAGTCGTATAGCTCTAATTAGAAAACATCTAGTAAATGTCACTCAAAATGAAATATTTGCGATTACCATTTTTTCCCTTTTCACACCATTAATTTGTGCTTAAGGAACCCATCATCCTATCTGCTGATGTAATATGACAACATGAAGTAGACAACACCTAATTTCTCAAATGTTCACAACTTTTGGAATAAAGAAATCTACACCATCCATAGCAATACAAAATTTACACTGACCTTATTTGATCCAGTTCACTCTTAGTGAACTGTAATATCCACTCAGTTTAGCTAAACAGACTGCAGTTTTTACCACCAAAGACTATTTATTGCAAGAGTCAAGACTCGGTAAAGAGAACTACTACCTTTTAGTAAGGAATAGAGTGACATCACCTCCATATTTTACTTAGGTAATGAAACTGCCACAAGATGACAGTAATATTCTGTCACAACTGCTTGTGCAAGAATTCAAATCAGTGATCTTCAAGTCAGAGGTTCTGTATGCCATTACCAATCCCCTGATATGTGCCCTTCTTGCATGCCTTCATAGATCATTCAGAGACAGAAAATAAAACACAGTTGTAGTGCCATTTTAATGTTAGGGCAGTGGCATTGATGTGGATGTTGTTGTTTTTTCAGGAGAAATTACAGGTTTTCAGTAGGTGCCTATTCCTTGTATGAACTGAAGATTTTTAAATGTTCTCTATATTGAATGTCTTTGTTGAAATGGTTAACCTTGTGCATTGATAGGGGTATGTAATGGAGGCACTACTTACTTTGGAAGCAGCTGTGGATAATCTGTCCGACTGTTTGAAGAACAGTGATCTCTTGACGGTGTTATCACGGTAAGGGCCTGTTCTCCTAACTATATTTTTTCTTCAATGTCTCATGATATTAAGTGTGTGGTTCTGCAGTCTGACAACATACAATAATTTTGATAAGACTGAACTAATTTGTAACCTTCAGAGAACTAGACCAAGAGCACATCTCAGCCAAATTTTGCAATAGTTGAAATAATGTTCATATAACTAATGGAGCTTTACAATGAATTATAAATTCTGCCTTGCTGCCACTTGGCTATAACTTACTTCAATATCCTTTAAAAGTACTGCATTTTTTGCACCTTTGTATCATATACTTGAAAACATACCTGGGAAGAAACATGGCTTTTGTAATACTGGTTTCATACAACCTGTCATTCTTGGATGAAGTATTCCCTAAGTAAATTATTATGGTTTGTTCTCCTCAATAAAACTATGGAGAATTTTGTCCCATGTGTACATAACCCATGGATGTTGCTAGGCACATAGACTATCTTTGTGAAACCCTTGGCCTTAAAGTAGGCCTTTGTAAATGGAGGAAATTGCAGGCTCATTCTTTAACATTCTTTAGCTGTTGACAGTACTGAGGGAGATTAATGTCTGACTCCTAATAGCAAGGGAACATTTTGAAAAATGTCCATAAGTTACTACGCTTTGCATGCAAAACAAAAATACAAGGGCTATCATTTCTAAAGTTAGTAGGCAGAGTTCTGTGTATTATACTGCAATGGGAGAAAACAGGTATTGCCTTGTGACAGAGCAGAGATGGGGAAATACTTCTACTTTCTAAACTTAAGAGCTGTTTATCTTTCTTTAGTGCACATTTCAGGGAAGAGCAAGATGGAGCAAGAAATAAGAAACACTCCAGAAAGCAGTAGGATGCAATATTCTTTGCCCTGACACTATTGATTCCATAGGATCCTCTCCAAATTATTATAGAGAGTAGGGACTTATAGTATATGAGGTAGGAATGGGACCAAAGAGTCAGGAATTAGCTGTTCTCCAGAACAAACTTCCCTTGCATATATCCACACAGCATGTTCATCTGTACAGATAACTGATAGGGATTGTCTGGATCATCCCATGATAGTCCATGAGGAGGCATCAGTCACTGAAACTGAAATGCCTCTGCTTTCTGTTAACCATCTTGAGGGGATCTTAGGATACAGGCAGGGGAGGGTGCAGTCACAACAAGGTTTCTGAAGGACCTGTACTAGCAAGAATCTAGGCAGTCACATGACAGGTTTCTTGAGGACAATGTGGTATATTTCTGGTTCTGCTTAAGATACGCTGTTTTTTCTGCCCACAGTTCTCACATGAGCTAGTAAGCCATCGTGCATTTTGCCTGCCAGCTATGCCAAGTTCAGGGTATGCTCCACTGATGAGGGCATTTTAAAGACCAAAATTGTTTTCAGTTCTACCCCTGCCCCATTATATAGGCATTTCCACAAGTCACTTCACAGCTCTGTATCTCGTATCCCCATGTTGTTCTTACCTATCTAGGCCATAGGCTATCCTGTCCTGGTTTGATGCAGTGCCACGTGAACCTCACTTCAGTCGTGTCTGTGGGCAGTTTTGGAAAAAAAAAGGCTGCAATGGACAGTGTGTGGTTTACTCTTCCTATTTAAATATTTATTTACAGTTTGATGTATACTTAACTTGCATCCAGTATATGTACAAGTTTCAAGCTGTGCACTAACACGTTGCAATGTGTGTTATATATTTTGGTTTCAGTTCATCTTCGCCAGATTTAACATCAAGCACCAAACTGACTGCAAACCGGAAGAGCACAGGGCAGCTCAATGTGAATCCTGCAAGCAGTAACACAGCCACGGCTGAACGAAGCAGGCACCAGAGGAGCTTCTCTGTACCCAAAAAGTTTGGAGATGTGGACAAGTCCTCAGACCCACCACGCAGTGCCACGCTAGACAGAATTCAGGCGTGCACCCAGCAAGGCCTCTCCTCTAAAACAAGAAGTTCATCTTCTCTAAAGGACAGTCTCACTGACCCATCCCATATTAACAATCCAACCAACCTACTGGCCACCATCTTCTGGGTTGCTGTGGCTCTGATGGAATCAGATTTTGAGTTTGAGTATCTAATGGCATTGCGGTTACTGAGTAAACTTCTGGCTCATTTGCCACTAGATAAAGCTGAAAACCGGGAGAAGTTAGAGAAGTTGCAAGGGCAGCTGAAGTGGGCAGACTTCTCAGGGCTTCAGCAGCTACTCCTGAAAGGATTCACCTCCCTTACTACCACTGATCTCACGCTACAGCTCTTCAGTTTGCTGACACCAGTGTCTCGAATATCCATGGTGGATTCCTCTCAAGCTATAGGTAAAACCAGTGTACTTTCTTCTTTTTCCATTTCCATTGCTCTGACATCGATACAGCCTCATTAAGCTATTTGAACAAAACAGAAAATGGCACTTTATCTTCTAATATAGCATAATATGCTTTTGCTTTGAGCGGGTTGAGCTTTTTGGAACTTTCATAGCAACGTAACATGTTTCTGAAAAGTGCATCTATTGTTCAGTAAGGTTTTGGAGGTGAGCAGTTATGTATTATTTAACAGTTCATGTCTAGGGCTTAACAATATATAAGGTTTCGGAGTGCTGACAAAGTAAACATATTTAAGGAGATACTGTCAAATTTTCTAGAACCTCTTTTGGCCAGTTTTTCCATTGAATTATTTTCAGAATATTTCAGATTACTTGATTTACAATTAGTGCTCTATGGGATTTTCCCTAGAAATGTAAATATCAAAAACTCTGGTACACTTTTTAGATAAACTATAACAGCACATAAGTGAATGAGGAGAGAGGCCTGGGTTATAAGGAAATAAAGTAACATTTTGAAATTCTCAATTATTTAGCTGAGATTGTGACCACTTCTTAATTAAGCAGTCAGAAACACAGATATTAAGACAACTGTGCAGGCTTCCCGACTAAGTCATAACAAGCTTAGGCACAGAGTAAGGGGATGAACACCATGAACAGCCTGCCCATCTCTAAGCACCTGTGTGGTGCCTGCGTTCCAGACTTTAGTTGGGCAATTCACACATGGGCTGTGACAATACCATCTGGAGGTATCTTTTTGTTTCCCTCAGTATAGAGGAAGGCTAGGGAATTACACTCCTAATTTAGGCAACTTCTTTAATTGTGTAGAATGAGAGGGGGTGAATGGTTAGAAAGTTACTTTCCTCGATCAGATTCTTTCTTTTCACAAAACAGATTGTGCCCAGATACAATTTCTTGATTTCTGTGCTCCCACCTGAACTAGAGCAGCTTTTGTTACAGCTGCCTGTTACAGTCACTGCCTGTAGTTCATCAACAACCTTGAGCTATGGATTGGTAGCCCTTAACGCTAATGGCAGTGGCTGGCACTTGGTGTAGGAGTCATCTCCTAGCTTCAAAAGCACACGTATGAGTAGTCTCATCTGACCAGTTATATCTGAATTTTGATTTGTTGTTATTATTATTAACCTGAACAGGATAAAAAAATGGAAGCTGCGCTTGGCAGCCTGACCAAAACAATTGTTCATTTATCAATACTCACTGATTTTCTTTTCATGTTTTAGCAGCAGTAATGAAAATGCCACCAGTTAAGACTGTCAATAAGCCAGTTAAGTGGAAAAGATACGCATACTAACAGGAATAAAGTATATACTTTTGAGAGATATTTTATCCTGTAAATGCCTGTTTGTGCAGTAGTGTTTGCAGAAATAGGTTCATGTTTATAACAGTACTTTTGCCTAAATGATATACTGGATTTTCAAATTAAGGCACCTTTAAGACAAATGTGGCATGGCCAGTGGTGTGGCCAACCTGACAGACGCTGTGTGAGTTTACGGCTAATACAGTATTGAAACCATGACATCCCATGAAACACCAACTTAAAGATCATTGTAGCTCTTGCTCTCCAAAATATACCTTTTGTTCTGTATTTTCCCATTCTAGGATTTCCACTGAATGTGTTGTGTCTCCTGCCCCATTTAATTCAGCATTTTGACAGCCCAAACCAGTTTTGTAAAGATATAGCTGAAAGGATTGCTCAGGTATCAAAGTTATTTCCCTGTTTTGTACATCCTCAGACCCTCTAAATGCAGTTGCTTTGTTCTTAATGTGTTTTGACATTTATATTTAATTAGGTTTGTTTGGAGGAGAAGAACCCCAAGCTATCAAATCTTGCACATGTCATGACCCTTTATAAAACACACAGCTATACAAGGGACTGTGCTACCTGGGTAAATGTGGTTTGCCGTTACCTGCATGAAGCATTTGCTGATATTACTTTGAGTATGGTTACATACTTGGCTGAGGTAAGTTTTCAAAAACTTTTTACTCTTTTATATCTTCTGTTGCCTAACAACCCAAAGAACTGAAGTCTGCCTGCAGACTACTGGGGGCTTTCTGTAGCTGTTATTTATAAGCATTAAGGAATAAAAAGCAGAAACTAGCAGAAAGGAAGGGAACTACTATAAGAAATCGATATTGAACACTAAAACAAAAGCCAGCAAAGGTCTGCAGAGTGGATACATCTTAAAGCAGCTTCACTCGTCAACCAGTTAGATTTTCCACTGTGAAACAGAAACTAGACAGCATTTATTTAGAACCCACTCAGGAAAATAAGAGGATTAATTCCAGGATGGGTTTTGCAGCATAAATAAGATATTGTCATATATATATTTATATATATATAAGGATCTGGTTCTTGATACGAATTTGTATGCATTCCTCTAACACTGAATGGGGTCATCTTGCTGCCCAGGTTTTCCCCTGTGCCCATGGCTTACTCCTAACATTTCTCACACATGGAGTATAGAGCTGATGCAGTGTTGTTACTGGGGATCCAAGACTCAGTTCTGCTCTTTAGCTTAAGGTCACCTATCTTCTGCCTCTTGTGCCAGATCAGTATCAGATCACCATTTTCTTGCAGAGTTGTCAGATTTATCCCTCCGTTTCCCTGCTGTAGTGAGATGCGGTCAGTCTCCCCTCTCATCCAGGGAGATGACAGGTCTGTGCTCATGGAATCATTTAGGTTGGAAAGGACTTTCAAGATCATTGAGTAAACCTAACACTGCCAAGTCCACCACTAAACCATGTCCCTAAGTACTGCACCTACACATCTTTTAAATAACTTCAGGGACAGTGACTTAACGATTTCCCTGGGCAGTCTGTTCCAGTGCTTGACCACCCTTTCAGCAAAGACATTTTTCCTAATATCCAATCTAAACCTCCCCTGGTGCAACTTGAGGCCATTTAGTCTCATCCTATCACTCACTGCTTCAGAAGAGAGACCAACACCCACCTCACTGCATAAATTCACCAGCTTCTTTAAAGCAGCTTTGTTTTTTGGAGCAAATTCATTCTCCCCTCTGCCAAAAGATCTACAAAAACTCAGTAGGCATCTCCAGTACTGGCTATCCACAGATTTGCAAAAGCCTGAGAAGCCAGACTGCTCTCACACTTGCTCAGGCTCCCACATTTGCTTTGTCTTGGCCCTGCTACCTCAACCTGCAATTCATCACCTTGTTTGCACATGTAGGCTCTAAGTAAACAATCATATCAGATCTTAAATGATGGTGAAAGCCATGACTCTCCTATAGGAAATTAAAACAGGACCTTGAGGTTTTTCAGTCTGTTTTCAATCTCAAAGACTCTGAAGAACTATTAACTCCTCTCTGAAGAACTCTAAATCCTCCAGAGCCCTCTCCTGATAACCAAATACTGTAGAAATTGAGGTTTAACTCTTTCTGCTTTGCTTTCCCAGCCTTTGGAAAGTATTTGCCCCTCCCTCTGTTTTCCCTTTGGTGCTCTGTGTAGTTACTAGTGCTGCAGCACCTCCATGAAGGCTATTGCACGTGAATGGGTTTAGATGTGCATCTGGACACTCTTTCTTTGCACTTCCCCCTGTGCTGTAGATTGGCACAATGCTACTATATTAACGGCAAGTCAAGCAGGTTTTTGATCATAGTTAAGGCATGTTCCTCACATAGCACCATCATCACAGGATGACAGAGTAGTAAACGCAGCTTCCTTTCTCTGAATTTACATTGACTGTAGCTCTGTTGAGTCATGCCTGGGGAATATTTGTATGGGCATAGGGTAGCTGCCAGTCTGGAGGAGGAGCAAGAGACAAGAAACCATGTTCTTCAGCCTGCTGAGGCCATGGAAGAGATTTTTCCAGCATTCAGAATGTTTCCCCCTTTCTTCTTAGTTAATCCCCGGACCAAGATAAGCACTGTGCTCCTGTCTTCTATAAACCAGCTGTGGGAGATACTGTCAATAGGTAAAGCCAAACGGGTTAAACAAACAGCACCACTGGGCAATCTGCAGTTGAATGCTGCAGCCATTGGTTACAGAACCTCAGGTTTTAATAATCCTAGCTCAGTCCCCAGTGCTTGGGCCTGAGGGTAATTGTGAGACATGCAGTGTTTAAGAATAACAAAGGAAATCTGTGTTGCAACAGTGACCCCTCCGAACACACAGGCATACCTTTGGAAGGGGACTTTCTACCACAAATTAAGACTAGGAGAACAAATGCTCTCAGCAGAAGGTAAAAGCTTCAGTTATTGCCATTCACACAAAAAATTGCATTTAACCTATTTGATGACAGGTAATTGCTTGTCAGCTAGGGGTGTTGGAAGAAGGGTTCGCCGGAGTCAAGGAGACGCTCAATATGAGTTATGCATCTTGCTCAACTTTGTTAGTTTCTAACACTACTTATATAGAGCTGATACACATGCATATTCGTAAAGCAGAAATATAATTGGCTAGTAGTCTCTAAACACGCGCGGTTCTCACACCCCTAATTATCATGACTAAAATAAGCATTCTATCCATGTAGCTAATTGTGTTGCTGTGCTTCAGCCTTGTAGTTTGTTACTCCCTATATTCCCATACTGGTCCCTATCTTTCTTGGCCCTGCACCTGCTTTCCCAGCAGCTGTAGCTTGTTACAGCCACGGCCTGTTGGCACAACATAATTACTTGGTCTCAGGATTCAAGAATAGCTCAAGGCTACCTTTCTTGTTAACTTCAGCACAGCAACCTCAGTACAGTTCTGATTACAGGCCTATTCTAATACCAGGCCTGGATTGTGCAGATCTTCAGCGATTCTAAGGCCATGCTTCTGCAGCCATTCTTCTACATAGGGGTATGATTCTGGCACAAGATAAGATGTTACAACTAGGTTCTTATCCAAACCGTATAGTGACAAGCAGTCCTCCTTACTCAGTTTTACATATTACAGCTTCATCCATGAAAAATGATCATTTCTTCTAGAAAAATACTTGGGGAACTCAGTCTCCAGATGAGAAAAAATCATTATTTAATAGTGCAGTAGAACTTTGAACTGCACTACCAAACCCAGCATACAAACACATTACTGAAAAACTTACTTTGATTTTATGTTACATTTTCACATATTAATTTTTAAAAATCAACCTTGTACCATGAGAGCACAGTCATTCTAGGAGTATATCTGAACTGACGTGGGTCACATGTTATTCATGTGATTCATTAAGTGATTTTAATTCATTAAGTGATATCAGTGATTCATTAAGTCTAGGGTGATGCTTGGACTTAAATAGCTAATGCTATTAGGACAGAAGGGACAAGAAACCACATAGTGCATAGTAATATGCTCATGGCAGATGTTTCCTCCTCCTCCCTGTTAGATAGAGGATTGCTTGTGATAAAAGGATGAGCATTCATAACTTGTTCAAAACCAAGGAATCGCTAGAGATTAAAGCATCTGTATTGCAAGAGGAAGCATGTCTTAGATCATGCATTATCCCACTAATGGCTTGTGAAATGCTGTATTTCTTTCCCTAGTGGACACAGAAAGCCTTTGTTTGACTGACCAACATAGTCTAAGAGCTATCTCTTCTCACCTGCTGCCAGATTTGGAGGGGCAAAGGGAACTGTCTCCTACAGTAGCACCCCAGCAGCTGCACCAACCAGCAGCAGCCAGCCCCAGGCAGCGCTTGAAGAAGCAGGCTCTGCTCTCCACCTAGTTAGGTGCTGCTTCAGGAAGGGACAGATGTTGCTAACAGAGTGTGGATCCCTAAACCCAGATAAGACCCAGATAGTTACCACATGCTAACAAGAGAGGAAACCACAATTCTTCAAAATGGCTTGTATGGACCAGAGTAAAAAAAAAAAAAGAGACAATGGAGAACAGTAATGATTTCTTCTTATAAATATAGTGGAAACTCTTTGTGCTGAAACTCTGATCCAAATGATATGTTACCCCAACTCCATCCAACATGAAACACTCTTTCTTGTTACAAGTTCATAATGTATTTAAGAACATGCTTGGACAATCAACCACCACATACACTCATCTAAGCAAGTGAGAACTGGCACAGTCCACAAATGTTTTAGAGTTCAATGGCCAAGAGCTGTTTAAATCAAAGGATTCTGTTGACAACATATTTATACAAACTAGAATGGAAACTAGAAGCATTCAGAGATAAAGTTCCTAGAACAGCTTTCTAATCGGCAATAGAGACAAAATTCCCATTATTTCCCAGGAATTCCTTTTCCTGTCGCAAAAGTGGTTATCTGATGCATAGCCTCTGTCAGAGAACAAAAATACTTCTTTCATCCAGATAGTTTCTTCTAATCCTTTATTCCTACACTGAAATGGTATGCCAGCTGATGTGCTGATCATATGAACTATTTACAAGGAGGGAATCAAACCTTCTATTGCAAAGTCCTAATGGAAGACAAGAAAAAGTCTATAACGCTGTTTCTAAGAATTGCTAAGCGCATTTTATCTGTCAGTAAAGGTACACATGGGCTGAAGCGGGTTACCAAGTAGTACCTTTAATTTAAAATTCTTGCTGTCTTTTTGTAGAGGAATAGATAAAGCACAGTGAGTTCCATCTGTTTGCTGTTAATGGAATTTGCCTTTGTTTTATGAATCACTAATTACTACTCTTTTTTAATGATGAAAGAAATCAGAAGATACTTAGCAGGGTGAGATAGGTGTGTGTCCTGCCTGATCATTCTGGTTTGGCTGGTGTGAAGTGTTCTTATTCAATAACAAGAGGAGCCTTGTCATTCAGGCCAGTGAGGACATCTAAGAAATTACAAGACTCCACTTGGATAACAGCTGAAATTTTCTTCTGATGGAAGACATGAAGCAGGCTAGAGTTTTTACAAGTCATTGTTTTCTGTATCCTAGTATCTCTAGTAACCAACATTAGAAGAACTTTTTTGTTGGCCTGAATAGAAGGACAGAGCGTAGTCTTGAGCCTCTGGTGACTTCCAGCAGTAACATTTGATTGCCTCTGAAATTTGTGGGGTGGGACAGTACCTGTCACCAATGAAAAAAGTGCTACCTTTCAGGAAATTTTCAGCTGAGATATTTCACACATGTGCAAACATAGCATGGCTGTCTGTATGCCTCCTGAGTAATTCTCATGTATATATATTTGCACAGTTGCATTTCCAAGGTTCATTGTGGCATTCTGGGATCTATACTCAGGTGTTCTGAAAATCTGGGATTTAGATCAAGCCCTTCTTTGTATTGCCCTCTACAGTAAGTGAGCCCAGGGACTCCATCTCCTCCTTAATAGAAAATGTTTCCTCGGCAGTTACAACCTGTGAGCACTGGCAGTCAAGTATACTTGTATAAATATATATTGATGTCTGAATAGTAGTAATTTTGTCTCTTCAGTAATTCTGTTTTCTTTTTTCTCACTGACTTTCCGCAAAGGTAGACATAAAAGGTACTCCCCTGTTTTGATTGGATGTGTTTCCCCAGTTACAGTATAAATTTAACCTACCAGTTGACTCAACTGCTGAATGTGTTTTCTGGATAAGTTAGGGCAGGCATATATAAAATGTATGTTTCATTATCAAAACAGGCTAGCATTTGGCTCTCAACTTAAAGCTCTTTTTTATTTCACACTTGTATCATCATCACTTGTAAAATTATTGTAAATGGCATTGCAAAATCAGTAAGTGAAGAGAGATTGACAGTGCAAATGGTATTCATGAAACTAGTAGCTTTTTCCATAAGAAGAAATGTCTTGAAATTTATTTTCTTTTTTTTTTTTTTTACAGCTACTAGAAAAGGGCCTTCCTAGTATGCAACAGTCCCTCTTACAGATGATCTACAGCCTTCTTAGTTACATGGATCTGTCAGCTATTCCTGTGAAACAGTTCAACATGGAAGTGCTAAAAACCATTGAAAAATATGTACAGGTAAATACCATATCTTCTTTATATTAATATAGGAACTTCTCAGTATTTACTATCGTAAGTTGATTTTCTTTGTAAGAGTTTAAGATCAGATTAGCAGGGGGGACTGCAGCTGTCCAGTGTGCTATCTAGTTTATGAACATCTTGGTGCCTGATAGACCGCATGGCCCCAGGTGAGACGGCTAGTTGTGCACTCACTGTGTGGGAAGGGTTAGGCTGCAGCTACACTACATCAGGAGCAAGCTTAATACCAGCAGAGCCTGACTGTCCACTCTTTTTAATTATTAGTGTGAGGGAGATGTGGCACAAGCACTTCCCATCAGAGACTTCTGGGCCTAATTCTTGGCAAGTGGAAAATACTTATTTCTATGAAAAGTTCACAGCTGTAAAGAGCCTGTGTCAAGTCAGCTTTGCTGCTAAATGGGGTTTCTGCAATGGCCTGTATACTTGCTCATACTGATTGAGGCATTCGCCTAGGAGATTTTAAATCGTTTGCCAAGCTGGCCTTGCACTCAGGTCTCCCAGGTTGTAGGCCAGTTTCCTGACAATGGCATCTTAGGCAAGTCTTGGTCTCTGCTGTTGAAATTATTCTGCAAGTATGCACATTGTCACTGGCCAAGAGAGAGAAAGATAATAATACTCCAATTACACATTTTTATTATGTGGCAAGAAAATAGGACTGTAAATAATCTTGAATGTGTGTGAATCTCTTTGTTTGTTGATTAAATGTACCTATTTCTAGAGCATTCACTGGAGAGAAGCCTTGAATATCCTGAAGTTGGTAGTTTCTCGTTCTGCCAGTTTGGTTTTACCATCCTATCAACACAGCGATCTTTCAAAAATGGAAATACATCGAGTGTGGAACAGTGCCTCCAAGGAGCTACCAGGGAAGACTTTAGAGTTTCATTTTGATATTTCAGAGGTACTATTTGTAATTCTGCTAATTAACACCTTAATTCTGTTATTTGATAATCCTAAAACATGTGTTGCAGCTACTTATGAAAGCTGAAAAATTAGGAAAGAAGGGAAAATTACCAAATTGAAAGTCTCTTAAATTTTTTTCAGTTCACAGTGGCATATTTTATGACCCATGCTGGAGGGCTCTTTCTGGATTTTTACTAGTTTTGGTTTTTTGGTTTTTGGGGGTTTTTTGTGAAGGAATTACTAGTTGTATTTAAAATTATCTGGTGGGAAAGCTGTGCTGCAGTTATGCCAACTGTAATGTCTAAGTATACTGTATGTATAGAATGCCCCTCCAAGCATTTTATACTTGGTTGCCAATGTTCTCTATAACTGTTCAACACGGAAGTGTGTCCTTTAAGGGAGTACTGCCTGACTTCTGACTGAACTCTTTTACAGCAGTCTTTGTCCTGCAAACCCTGTATACCCTTTGCCTTTACAGAACTGAATGGTCCTCTTGACTTTAATGGGCAACCCTATTTATAGTTACAAACCTGCAGGACTATTTGCAGCATTGTAGACTATTTGATATAGATAATAGTGAGACTTTGAGGTTAGAAGGAAATATGAGCGTAAAAAAGCTGTCTTGTACTATTTGTATAAAGGGTTTCTTCTTGCTGTTTCATGTAGGTATAGTTCTAGAAAATGCTGAGCATGCTACCATCAATCCAAGAAAGCATTTTAATGTTTGTTGGAAGAGGGCCAGAGTGTTCAGCACTTTTAGGAAGAACCCATTAAAAAACATTTGCAAGAAATGTGGATTTGAAATAAATTTCATAAGCTTTCTGGGGGTTATGCTGATTCTTATGTTAGAAACTAGTTTGACAGTTGCTTTGAGTATTAGCTATTCATGAACATAAGCACCAGCTACTAAGTGTGACAGTTGTTACTCAGACGTTCACAGTGGAAAATAAACATACATACAAAGTGACGTGGAATTCCATGCACTCTTTGTTTTACCCCTGTATATGTTCTTCCTGAGTAATCTTTTCTTGCAACGGAAGCAATATGGCCCAGTATAAGTTCATCCTAGAGCATAATACTAGTGAATTTCTCTGTCTTTAAGACTCCAATCATTGGGAGACGGTATGATGAGCTGCAGAGTTCTTCTGCGCGAGATGGTAAACCCAGAGCAATGGCTGTCACCCGAAGCACTTCTTCAACCTCATCAGGATCTAACTCCAATGTCCTTGTTCCTGTGAGCTGGAAGAGACCCCAGTACTCTCAGGTAAACTTTTAATTAGCCCACTACTCACTAAGAAGTTGCACACAGAGCAGCTGAATTAATGCACACAGGTTCTTAAATGCTTGTGCCCTATGTACCCTATGCAGTGCTCCTGGCTGGCTGGGGTGGTGGCAGCACAGCATCTGACTGTGTGTGCTGAATGTATTTCTTGGACTTGGAAATGGACTGAGTTATGTCTGTCTTCTGTCCTGCCAGTGTTTTTCTTTCAACCTGCAGGAAATGCTTCTCTTTAAGACCTCTAAGGCTAGGTCAGATTTAGCTGAGAATGACAGGTGAGTTCAGATACTAGCAAGGAGAGCAGACAGCATTTGCATCTTTTAAGTGCTGATTTCATGGGAAATCAGGTAAAAGGAATTCCTTGGAACAATTTTCCTAAAAGTGATGTTTAATCAAAGTAATCCTTTATTGATTTTGATCATCTGCCAGTTAAAATAAAATCTGCAAAATAGATGTATTTATTGCTTTTTTTTTTTAAATATAGCAGATTTTATAGCAGTGCCTCAGGCACAATTCTGCAAAAAATAATTAGGCATGTGCTTAATTTTAAGTTTCTGCATAGTCCTTTTGAAGTGATGCACAAACACAATGTTTCCTTATTATGCTTAATAGAATTAATAGGCTAATTTAAAAATAATAAGCACCAAAATCACTAACAACATTTTTATGTTTCCTTGTACATGTAGTTGCTCTGAAAGCAACCCTTTGGGCACTTAATGACTAATTCTTTGGTTGGTTCCTCCTGATTAAAAATTATTAATGTATATTTCCAGCCACTGGGAGAATGGGTGGTTAGAAAAATGTTCACTTGAGAAACATCTTGTCTTCTAGAAAAGAACAAAGGAAAAGCTGGTGCATGTCCTTTCTTTATGTGGTCAGGAAGTTGGGCTGAGTAAAAACCCTTCAGTAAGTAGCCTTGTATTGACCATTTCTTTGTTTCATTGTGTCCTAAACTTTAAAAGTGAAGAACTTTTGTTTCCCAGAGTTGCTGACCTGATTTGCATAGTTTCATGTCACATTACTATCACTGTCATTTGTACTGGCCCACGCTGCATTTCTCAGCGTATAGACCAGTGAGTGAATGGCCCTCTCAAAGACAATTTACTTACAGAGCTACGTATGGTTTTGCTGTGAGAGATCTGTGAAGCTACTGTAAGTTTTACTTATGCCATCTCAGTGGG
Organism: Falco cherrug; assembly: GCF_023634085.1. NCBI lineage: Eukaryota > Metazoa > Chordata > Aves > Falconiformes > Falconidae > Falco > Falco cherrug. The sequence goes on from NC_073698.1 coordinate 24,922,541, forward strand.
TAGAGAGTAATGACCTCTGGCATTACCAATCTAGAGCCTTTATAAAGTAAAAACTTAAATTACAGAAATAAAACTGAGGGTGTCTGATTTTTTCTATTAGATAATAGTCCTAATGTTACTTTTTAAAAATTAATACTATCTGGTTCCAGGAAATGGGCAATAGATTATCCAGGGTAGGAAGCTCTTAAAATAGTTATTAAATACTGTCTATAGAGAAAGGAGAATCTCTGAATGTTTTTGAATATGTTGTATGTCACTTGTGTTATGGTGGACAGGTCCTTTTTTTTTCTGCAAGACAGGGACCATTTAATTTTTGCAACTAAATTGCAGATACAATTATTTTTTATAGGAAAGGAAAAAGTATAGCTTGTTGTAATTTCTAATCTTGACATATTTTTTAACATTTTTAACTAGAGAATTTTTTTATTAATTTACTATCTCATCCCCTGACAGCATTTTCTCTGCTAAATTCCCTGAATTTTGTTCCTATAAATGTATACAAACAATCCAGGAAACTTCAATCTGTAGCCATTAGGAGGTAGCTGTAATATTCTTGGACGTGTTCCTGCAATATGAAGTTGTTTCTTTGTATGAGTTTAATCTGAAGGCACCTGTCCAACATAAATAATAAAGTGTTCTAAAAATACTCAGTGAAGGAATTAGGTGTGTACTGGAAATACAGTCTTCTGAATAACCAATTACAGCTTTTAGGAAGAAACAACCAGAGGGAACAGTTTGTTACAAGAGGAATCCTTTGAATTGTAGGTAATTTTTTCTTCCTGTGGTGATTTGGATCTGATTGAGCATCAGACGAGCTTGGTGTCTTCAGAAGACGGAACAAGGGAGCAGGAGAACATGGATGATTCAAACAGTGAACAACAATTCAGAGTCTTTAGGGACTTTGATTTCCTAGATGTTGAGCTGGAAGATGGGGAGGTACAGTATATTTTCTCTGAAACAGCTTTTTTATTAAAACCACTTTGATATTCTTTCTACTAAACACCATACTCTTCTTGTAACTTAAAACTTTAACTGTATAACTATAAGCTTAGCTCTGAGTTCAGATTATTTATTATGTTCACTTAGTGTTTATTTCAGTAGCATAACAGTAAGAGGCTACCACACCCTTCCTTTCTGGATCTGCTTTAGGAAATTCTGCAAAACTGTTACTGGAAGATAAAGCCTCTGTTCTAGTACCTTTTCAGTGAATTATTTTAAATACATTTTTTAAAGTTCTAAATTGTTAACAAATATATATTTGCTGATTGAAAACCGATAAAATGAAATCATTGCAAGTCTGTTAGTTCATGAGTAACCCTCCAAAACATGAATTCAGGCCTTCATGCTGTTGTTACTCCTGCGACTGCTGATGAAATCACTAACGCTCAGAGAGATGTACCTTCCATTCTGCTTAGGTGTCTGTGATTTCATAATTTCATGCAGGAGCTAAACAGAACCCTGAGGGCCCAGATCAGGTCTTGGCAGGTGAAGCCTGTCAGCTCACCTTGAGCTGAAACTCCCGAACTGCTGAATTTGTGGTGGCTACACCCTTTAACCTTGCTTATATCAAGTGTTTCTTTCTATTTGAGTGGGAAAGGCCAAAAATGAATATCCATTGCCAAACAAGTCTAACAATTCTGTTGCTATTTAAAAGTTCAGAAACTGTTAGCTCTTTTGAAGTACTGAAGGTTCAGATGTTCAGCAAACTTAACAGTTTAATAAATTGTCTTGTCATAATCTGAACTAGACTTTAACATGAATTCTCTCAGGCATTACTCTTAGCCCTGAGAACACGTGTACAAAGAGAAATAATCAGTTTTCTCCCTGGTTGAATTACAGCAATAAAATAATTTAAGGTAAACAGACCCCTCAGGTGTGAACTCACACACATCTGAATTTTATTTTTTTTTTCCAATGAAGAGAAAGGAAGGAGTGGAAAGAGATGTTGCAGAGTCCTTATTTTCCACATCAGGAATCTCTGTGTCAAAATACAGTAATTTTGGCTCACAGCTGCTCATGACTTTGCTAAAAAAAAAAAAAAAAAACCAACAAAAAATCAGTTTGCATCAATGGTTGAAAATACATTAGCCAGATACTATAAAGGAGCTTTAATTTTGCAAACTGATAAATGATTAAACAGCAATGCCAGGTTGTTTGTCAAAAAGTATACCAGCTGCAATAATTTTTGTGTCTTCAGTGTTTTCAAGATATTACAAGGACTTAGGACTGCAGTTTTGACTAAATATCACATGACATTTTTCTGTCCAGTGAAACTCAAGAGTTTCGTCTTTCTCTTCACCAGTTAAAACCATATACAGATTACATATAAATGTGCAGAACAATTCCTATCAACATGAGTTTACCTTCATGTACTGTGACCCTGTAAAGATATGTTTTATATATGTGGCTAATGCCAAGACTGAGGCCCAAATTAATTGATATACTAATTGTCATAAGTTGGTTGTGGAACAGATGCTAAGTTTGTCTAGTTTTATGTGAAGCACAATGAAAAATGTAGTCTTTTACTTAATACAGTTTTTACATTGCTGTGGATCTGAGACATTGCATTCCAAGGTTTAGTCCAGACTGACTTACTACTGTTACAAATAGATACTTTAGCCAAATTCAAACCTAGTACACCAGACTAGGTATACTCTATATTCTCTAACAAGTGAGTTTTAACTGTATCATTTACATCAGGTCTGAATTTGATATATTCATAAATATTAATAAAACAATGTTAGAAAATTTAAGCCCGCAAGGGCACAGTCTTTCAAAAACAACCTTATGGTTTAAACAGGCCAGCAATGCTTGTATCATCCCCAGACCACAAGATGTACTTGTTTGAAATTTCATGAAGATGTGAAAGCAAGTAATGGTTATTTTTAGACTTAAAAGATAGGCTGAAGAGTTGAAGTTTCTGTGATAATTTTAGTTACAATTGTAGGCAAATGTTTGTCTGTGATGTCATTATTTATTAATGCAGTAATTTTACATAGATTCTTTCTATTTGTTTTTCTGTCTGTTATATCTGCTACCCAGGAACTTCAGGTAAGAATGCTACTTGAACTCAGATGTGCCAGCATTTATGTCTTCTTGCAAATTTGTATTCTAGAATAACATTGTAGTTTCTTTGTTGCCCTCCCCCTCTTCAGTGTGTGCATAGGTGGGTGGGTATGTGTGTGCTTGCACTTCTGACAGGTGCTTCATTTTTTGTCTTGTATTAGAAATATTTTTAAGGTCTTTTTCAAAAATTCTGCTTCATTTTAAGTTTGTCTCTGACATGTGCAACAGTCTTCACAAATTGTAAAATATCTTAATTCTAGCATCAACTTTTTTCAGATTGAGCCATTTCTGCTTTTAGTATCTTTGTGCATGAATAATACATAGAAACGAAAGAAAACTTTATTATTTATAATATGGTAAATTTGGTCCATTTGTTTCCATGGGAAAATTATATATAATTTCCAGCTTTCAGATGTGGTATATTGGCTTCTGTTAGCACCTTGCTAAAGCTGATACCTGACACCTCTTCAGAAAGTTTAGATCATTGCCTACCAGCCTGAATTAAATGGAATAAATTAATTAATTCACACAGCTTAATGTAATTCAGCTGTAAACTCCTAAATTTGCTGTACTCATTTACTATGTAAAGAAACTGAAAAGGTGCATCAGTCATTGCCAGTTTGGGACCTAAACTTGCAGATAATTGATGGATAGAGAGAACTGAAATGATAGAGAGTCATAGTGAGTTGTACAAGTGATACAAAAATCAGCAACAACAGTATTTTGCATATTTGTTTCTGACAGTTTGTACATCAGTTATTATGCAAACACAGCCTCAAAAAAATCTTTGTCTCAAAATGTGTGTGGTCTAAAAGATACAACCACATGGAAACAGTGCCTTACTATGCAGTTCAACAGTACCTTTGCCTATACCTACCATACCTGTGCGACTCCATTAACTTGGCATACCTTGTCAATACAGTCAGGATAAAAACTTGTGTGAAAGAAGCTTTGCATGATTCTTACCACTTCTGTGGAGGAGCTACACTGCTCTCCCACACACAAGGTTACTTCCCTTTTTACTGCCCTTTCTGTGTCTCTCCTTCCTCTGGGTTGTCCTAATGTTTAAAGTGGCTGCAAGCACACGTTGGCTCCTTTGCCAGAGGGTGGGGATTGTGGGAAGCCATACCTGCTCACTGCTGGCCAGACACATTTGTAATATGTGACTGTTTTCTTTTGAATTGATGTTTGTTACTGGTGGCTTTTCAGATAGGAGATAGCTTTGCTCCCACTGTAGATAAAAATGAACAAGTTCTTGAATACACCTTCCCTCCTTGTTAACTGTGAAAGAAAGATTGCTTAAGAGACTATAGAAACAACCCCATCCTCATAGACATGTGTTGACCTCTTGTTTAAATTCAGTATGATTCTGGGTGCCCCTGTAGCAAGCTTAAGTTAACCCAAACGCTATGGGTATTTGGGTTATACAGTATTTCATATCTCTTACCCCCTCACTTTTAATTCACTCCCACTTTTACCTGCATGCCCTGGAAGTGTCCCTTTTTCCTTCTTCTTGCTGGCTTCTTTCTTTAAGACATCCCAGAATGAAACTGCAACAAGAAATATTCCCATAGACACTGGCTGCAAAGTTTGCTGGTGGCTGTACTAGGCATCATGAGGATCAGGGTGTGATGACAGTCATCTTTGCTTGCTTGCTTATTTATGTCATTTTGTTATTTGTTACTTCAGTAACTGATGTGTTTGTGGAGGATGTCTCATTGCTGCATGTGTCCTCCAGCCTTTGTGGGGGAAGATGGACAGCCAAAGGATTTGTTAAAATAAATAGCTGGGAACTGAACAGTCATTGTTATGATTTAGAGAGACCTGGTTTTTTAAATCTTAAATGTGTTCTGTTCTCTTCCTGCACAAAACTACCATATGATCCCAGTCCCAGAATGAAAACTCAGGGTTCTTCCAATAATGTCTCAACCTTCATAGCAATGTCATGTTCATTTGCTGTTGAATATAGTGCATTGCTTAGTTCTAAATGTTCTTGTGGATTACAATTCTTGCCTTGTCTTTTTCCTAAAAAAATATTTTTTTTCTTTTTTCCTCATATTTGTTCATGAACGTTGAGCTTAGTGTCATAAAACTGAACTTTTCCTCTTTCTAATCATATTCCACAGTCCATTGCATTAAAGGGCAATAATGCAAAATAAGATCTATTTGTGCAATTCTTTTTTATTGTTAAGGAGGTAAGATTGCCATTGAATTAATTGCACTTTATGCAGTTTGGTCCCTGTTCAGTAAATGACTGAGTAATCTTGAATGGAGAGTACTCAAGTGTTTAAAATTACAAATCTGCTTAAGGGACCTTACTGAATTCTTTCTCTATGATTGCACATAATTTTAATCTGCATAAGCCCAGGAGATACAGTCACTGATTTGATAATAATAATAATTCTGATTTTTTTAGGCAGAACTATATTTTTGTCAAATTTGTATTTAAAGGATTACTGTTAACTTGCATTTTCAGCAGTTGGTTTGCTTGTTTAAGTGTGCCATCTTGTAGAATCTTGTTTTAAACAGTCAGCCCTGAGCCTTAAAAAGAAACATTTTCTTTATAAACCTCCTTCCCCTGTTGATGTAAGGTTGAGGGCTTTCACCTAGATAAAGTACCCAAAACTGCAACTGGATGCTTCTGGGTAGACCCTTGATGCTGTGTAAGGCCCCTTTGGCCTCTGTGGTTCCATTACAGGAGCAGCTGTGGACACACTCCTGCATTTGCAGGAGAGGAACCTGACTAGACTTGAAGAAGGGAGCAAGAGAATTAATGCAATTAGAGAAAACAGTCCACTGGAAAATACGTAAAGTAAACAAATGGAAAAACAGTGGAAAACTAATTGTCATTTTTATACATGGAGGAAATCAAATGCTCTTTGTATCGGTTCACAAGCCTAACAAATAGTTACACAATTTGCTTAATGCACTTGGCTTTATGAAACTGCATGTGGGATCAGAACTGAAAGTCAATATAAAATGTTTGGTCCATTTGACTTTGTTCTGTTTTAAATGTGAAATCTCAGGCAATGCTAATCGGGTTATTCTCAAAGTATAGTTTAAAATAAATCAAATAAATTCAAGTAACAAAAATAAGCAATATGGGCCTAGAATAAAAGTTTAAAGAAGTGTGCTTCTTTGGCTATTACATTTTGTGTGTAATGAAGGGTTCATTCAAATCTACTCATCATTATGGTTATGTACATAATGCGAAGATCCTAAAATCCTTAACATATGTTTTGCAATTGAACCATTGTTATGAACTGTGCTCCTAATACTTCTAAACATCATGGAAGAATCCCTTAAAATTGCTTCCAAACTTTTTTTTTGCCTGTCATTGCTCTACCAGTATTTAGGTGTGTGTCTGTATGGACTTACAAAAACAAATTCTTAAATCAGCAAATGCATGAAAAACACCTAATACTGAAAAGACTGAATCTTCATTTAACTGTCATTTCCATGCTTCTGCTCTTTTCTCCAGGTGAACAAACAAAATAATGCTTATATGAAGTTTGTATTATATTTTTACATCAAAACATTTTTTGAGCTAACTTTGATCTAATTATTTGTATATGATGAGTTTCAAATCAAGGAAGCTGACCCTGTATCTGATTTCAGGGTGAGAGCATGGACAACTTCAACTGGGGAGTACGCAGACGGTCCCTGGATAGCCTGGACAAGTGTGACATGCAGCTGCTGGAAGAGAGCCAGCTCTCAGGAAGCACACCCAGCCTGAACAAAATGAACCACGAGGACTCCGATGAGTCATCAGAGGAGGAGGACCTGACCACCAGCCAAATCTTGGAGAACTCAGACCTAGTAAGTTGCAAACTTGCTATTTAAGAAAAGATAGGATTGTGTTTTTAAATAACCTGGGCTTTAAGTTTCTTCTCATCCAGGTGCAATCTAACCAGCTGAAATTGGGGGGTGGCACACAAAAACTAGGTGACAGTTTTGCACAATTGGCCAGTAGTAAATCTTTCTGATGTATCTAATACTTAAGGGCAAGACTCCAGTTCAGTTTGGTAAACTGAGTCAGGTTTTCATTGTTCTCTTCTGGGATGCTTGCATGCAATTTTTATGATAGAAAAATCAATTATGATTGAAAAAATGTTCATGTGCAAACTAAGAAAGCCACCATCACTACCCTTTAGGAAAATGTCTGCTTTGCATGTTCATAAAATGTGTGTGGTAGGGTAGCTATATACTCAGTTCTATGCTTTTGTTGTCTTTTAAACAGATTATAAATCTTTCCCCATCTGAGGATACAAATCATATTGACTCGCTTTCTACATCATGTGATGCAACCTCAGCAGACCCTCATCATTTTAATATAGGAACGTCCAGCTTTGATGTGTCTTTGCCTGATGTGAATAATCTCCAAGTGTCTGAAGGATCCAAGGTGAATACATTTTTACTTTCTGTTCCAACTGGACTGTATTTTACATAACACTTTTACAACAAGTTTAGTTTACTTACATTTTCACTAAGCATTTGGTCTGTGAAAGTACATTCTGATTTCCTGTATGTAGTGGCATAGTACAATATATTCATATGTTCCTGCACGTTCATACCCTTTCCTTTCTACTTACACTTCCTCCATTGAAAGATTTTATTTATCGTTTCTGAAGTATATTGCACTACATATACACCAAGATACTACAAGCTGATTGGAAGACAAATTCATGAACTGGTTACAAGTTACAACCCTACGGGAATATTCTTTTGCTCTTCATGCTGATTTAAAAGAATGATATGCCAGCTCATGTGGTGGGTGTACGCATGTATTCTCTGAGATATTTTGTATGTGGGAACCTATTGTGCAGTTGTGTGCACTGGATTCAGTTCTTGCATTTTGGCAGACACTCAGAAATTTTAAATTCATTACCACAATACTAAGCCATCTTGGGGTGGCGGAGGGGGCAGGATTTGCAAGGCTACAACAACCATGTTCAGCACAGTTGATTTCACACAGTTGTATCAGAAGATGCACATAGAGTAAGGTTGGTAAATTATTATCAACTTTGGGATGGCTTCTTTATTTTCTCTTTGATAATACTTTTTCGTGGGAGATCAGATGAACCTACTTTTCTCAATGTCTCTCCAGAAATATAAACTGGGCTGGGGTGTGGGAGAGAGGTTAGTGGTTTTATGACCCTGTTGCCTTACCAGTAAAGCTTTCTCTGTCATGTCTAGATCGGGTAGCTTCTGCAGAAAAGGCAGTGTAAGAGAATGGAGTAGGGGAAGAGCATGTCTTGTGTAATCATTGGCCAGTTCTTACCCTTGGTCCCCTCTGAATGCAGTCATACAAAAAATTGATACAGTACTGCTAGCACTGCATATAACAGAAGTAATGGAAACTTCTAGTGAAGAGGACATAGAAAAGGAGGTTGGAATTGTCCTGAATATTGAACAGCTTTTTTGTGTCAGAAACTTCCCCAGGAGGAATACGGGACCAGAGGACAGAAACGTTGGTAAGGATAGGAAAGGAGGGGAACCTCTCAAAATAATGGCTGTGGAAAAGGTAAACTCATGATGTTTTGTCAAAACAACTGTCGGTAGACAGGTTACCACGTAACAAGCATAAGCAGCAGAAGTTGGCTGAATTTCAGTTCAGGAAGCTGCAGTCAGAACAGATGTGTTTGCAGGTGGTGGCTAGTTTCATGCATCAAGCTGCAGCAGCTGTTGGTCTGTATGTATATGAAGACTTGCAAATGATAGTACATAAGTTTCATATTTGCCTGGGGTCTTAGAATCTTTAGTGTGAAAATTCCTTTCATGTCACAATACCCATGTGCCAGTGTTCATCAAAAAATAAAAGCTTTGGAAAAAATAAATAAGTAAAAAATGTAAAATCACAGCAGTCTCTTTTGGGACTGACAGGCAAATTCAGCTAGTCCTGGTACAGGATTGATATTGGTGAAATACATAACCCAAGTTGACAGGGATTTACAAGTGTTACAGACATGTTTGAATTTATAAGCTTTATACAGAATGCCTTCTTAGTGTTCTTTGCATCAAAGATATTTTCTTCTGGTATTTATGCTTCTGTATTTTTACTGAAAACAAATTTGAGTCAGTAGAAACAAAGTTAAAATGCCTGGGTTTATATTTACTTAAAGGAAGAAGTAATCAAATTTTTAGACAGAAAACTTGAAACTTATACCTAAATGGTTTTTACTTAATTTATAATAGAAAAACTGAACTCTTTCCTGTTTCTCTTTTCCTCTGAGTTCTTATTTTCAGACAGCTGATGATATGTCAGCAATGCAGAGGAAAATTCTTGTTACTACTTCAGGGCTGTTCAAAAATGTTCAGTTGTCACATTATAAGCAAACTAAACACCACTTCAACTTTTAAGTAGATGCAGTGAATGAGAGCAACAGACTGATTAAGCCTCTTCTCAAATGTTTCAGTGCCAAAATCCAGGTATTATTGTTAATGGCTGGTAAAGATAGTCATCACAATAATTAAGGTAGTATTTATAAGGGATTCGAAGGCAGTGATGGATAATGCTATGAGGGATACTAAGATTCAGGTGATGCTATTTTATATATTTTTCAAGTTATCTAAAATGAACAGTTTCTGGAAGTGTACTCCAATCCTGCATGAATATTTGGAGGTAACTTTTTTTTTTTTCTTTTTGGGCATCATATTGTAGTCCAGTGACTGGGAGGTGTTTGCTTCCTCCTTTTTCCTCGCTTACCCTATCACATCAAAATGTGTTTTATTTATACAAATACCATCATTGCAGTGAACAAACCGATGGTTCTTTCAAGATAATGGTTCATATTTGAAAGTAGTTGATACTAACTACTTCTTGAAGAAGCATGAAACATTTATGCTTCTTGTCAGCTGCTCTGATTCCTATTCTGGTGATTTAACCATATAGCTTTCTCTTTTCAACATAGTTTCTACCCTGATTCATTTCATCCACCCTGAACTCAGGAATATTCCTGTCCCTTTCACCTAGGAAACAACAAATAAAAAAACCTTTCTCCTACTTAATTTCTGATGCTGTCCTTTGTGATATGAGTCTTGTTTAAGTTTTAGAAGTACAAATCGACAGAATTTATCGGTAGGATCCAAGCAGGTCTGTGAGCTGCAGAGGGACACTTTTCTCTTTTAATTCCACTTGCCACAGATTTCCCTCCCTAGCAGCTCCCAACACATGTACATGCACATGTACCTGTGTGCATAAACTCACACCTTACAAGATACGCCCCCCCCAAAAAGATAGAGTTTGAGCTACCCACTGCAGTCATCCCTACAAGAACTGCTTTGCAGGATGCTGTGGATCATACAGACAAAAGCTAAAAGATTAAAACTGAAACAAAATTTGTTCAGACTAAAAATGCAAGAGAAACTGGAAAGTTTCAAAAAGAAATCAAAACCTTTAGGTGCTAGTGGATGAAAAAGGAAGGAAATAATTGAAACATAATCCTTTTAATGGCCTGTAGAATCCTTTGGATTCCTCTTGAATGGAAGTTATTATGTAAATTACATGCTAAAAATAATTATCAATTCAAAACATGTACAGAGTCTTTCAGACAGTGATAGTTTTCAATTTTAAGAGGCTTTAATACACTCTTGGACACTACAAAGTGATAAGTGACAAGGACAGCCTGACAGTAACAAGAATGCTATTGTTTTTCCTGAAAAAATACTCCTTGCTATGTTGCCAAATGCATTGAAATCTGAAATTCTTCTCTAGACAAATCAAGTTGAAAAAATGCCTTAAAAATAATACTGATCCAAGAAAATAAGTTAAGCAAATACAGTATTTTTGAAGAAGTATAACTTGATGCATGTAATTTATGATCTGTGGCTTTTTATCTGTGCAATTTAACATTGTCAGGTGGATTTTTTCATTAAATGCTTTCTATTTATTAGTGGAATTAACTTACTAATTTGCTGTTTTTCTAAGACATCATCATTCACTCCCCTAGGTTGAAACTGTACATGAAGAACAAGATCCAGCAGTCCATGAGGATGATCTTTCGGGGTCTACAAATGAACTCCCTGGAGTGTTCGAATGCAGTGATAGCCTTAGTCTGGATATGACAGAGACTGAAGAGAAAGTTGACAGGCTGGAACAATTTGCTCTTGCTAGGTACTTGCTATTATTCATGCAAGTTCTTTTATTGTTTTACACTGTACGGCAAAGTGGTAACAAGTTAATGGAATGGCTGTTTTGCCCACAGGAGTTACAAAATTTTTCTAAGTTTAGAGCAGTGAGAAGACAATTACCTAATTACCTGCATATTTATCATACAACTCAAAAAAAAACCCAAGATCTTCTAGGAAGAACAAGATATGTTTTTTTATATACATCTGTGCAGTTAGTCATTATAGATGTAATATATCTAATCAAAAAGAAAAAAAAGGATTTTTAAAGATTCACAGTATTGGAAATACTCCTTAGTTAGCTGTTCAGCAGATCAGCCATGCATTAATCTTTCTGATTTCTTACGGGTCATAAGGAAGTCACAATATTGTCAAAAATCCCATCTGTATACTCTTGAGGCTGCTGGCGAGTGTGGCTGGACCCCAGTATATGTTGCAACAAGGCATCAAGATTTTTCCATGCCTTATGGAGCTCTTGCAGATTTTGGATGCTGAGTAGACTACAATTAGCCCATATTTATGGAAAGAATTAGGATATATAAAGACGCTCGCTCCCTGTCTGTGTGCCACATGTTTCAGAACCACAGTTCCTGTTCTTGGGAGCCATAGAAAGTTATTTCTCCATCCCAAAGGATAACACACAAGATCAAGTAGCTTAGCGCCCTTTAAAAATGGTAGTCAGCCTGTTTCACTGACTGTGGAGTGCCAGAATAATGCTCTGTCCTAAGAACAGTGTGGAGAAGGGATGGGTCTTCTCCAATCCATTCCCTTGGGGGGAAACCAAACAGGTCAGTATATATAATGTCGGTACTCGGTGAGATTGTTCTCAGTATTTCTGCTCTACATTACTAAAACCAAGTTTTGCTAAAAGAGGTTTTCTTCATGGCCTTCATCCTCCTGTGAAGTTTCAGCCTTCTTCCTCTGAACAATCGTAGGATAAAACGATTCAAGTATTCTGAGATGCTAATGGCCTGAAGATAAGGATTCTGATTTGGAGGGGGTTTGCATTGTAGCCAACATTTTGCCATCCTTCAAAAGTAATCTGAAAGTCCATTAATATTTTTAGAAAGGTGCTGTAATTTGTCCTGTGATTATATCTCTGTTACAGAGTAATTTATCCGCCACTTTCTTGGTATTCTTCTGTCATCACAGGCTTGTTATATTTTTTTCTCTCCTTTAGTTTTGGAGATGTTGATCGAAATGCTTCCCCTCCTCCCTCACCGTTTTTTTCTGCCATCCTTGCTGCATTTCAGCCAGCAGCATGTGATGATGCAGAAGAAGCCTGGCGTAGTCATATCAACCAGCTCATGTGCGACTCCGATGGTTCCTGTGCAGTTTATACATTTCATGTGTTCTCTTCCCTGTTTAAGGTGAGGAAATAAGTTTAAGATGCAAAATCAAAATGTTTAGATTGCGGCTGTTAGGATGGTTCTTTATGGTAGTACCAGTAATGAACTGCTAGGTATATAACTATTGTAATTTTGCATGCTGCAGAATTACTGTACTAGGTTTTCCTGCAGAACTGTCTTCTAGGACCAGTTTTGTCATAAAACCAGTATGTATCTCATACTTGAAGGTTTGGGGATAATGTTATAAAATATGGATCCACTTTAAAGAGTATTTTCTTCAGTACTTTACAAACAGCCTGAAAAAATAACGGCAAGAGACAGGAAAGAGCCATTTCATCTCAAACCATTGTTAATCTGTTCTTTCATCTCAAACTGTTGAAATCTGACCATGCCCATGTAAATGTCAACTGTATTAAATATTGTGTACCTAATCATCTGAACAGAAATATCCAGCTGCCATCATGTAATATAAATTCCACAGCCTGAGTCTGAAGACTAGAAATACTTTTCCCATTTCTAACACTGTATGCTCACAAAGATAAGACTCTTGCAAAAAGATAGGGAAAAAAAAAAGGAGTCAAATGTAAAAGCTGCTCTAAGGAATGACTGTTTCTACCTGTAATTAGTTTTAAAGCCTTTTTTAATTGTTTCTCTTGCTTTATATGAGGCAGCTGCAGGATGTTTAGCATGCTGCAGCGATGTACACAGCAGCCAGGCAACTTCATGTAGAATTTAAGTACCCATGATCTCAGGGTATACAATTTTTTATTAGCAATGGGCACCCCACTAATAAATATAAAATCCTAAGATCTTTTCATATCTTTAAGATTATCCTTATAAGAAAGAAGCATCACTCAATAAGATTCTCTTCTCCATCCTGTTTGCCCCACTGGAGTTAATTGCACATCTTCTCTAGCTACAGAGTTTCTTGCTTTAAACCTTACACCACTGTAAAGGTGGGTGCCTTACTTTCTTTTAAACACTGATAAAGAACTGTTTGGAAGGAAAAAAACGGTACTGACTTGAGTGCATGACAGTTCAGTTTTGAAAATTAGTCCTGTTTTTCTTCATGATGTGTATTTCAGCTTTTGTTATGTCCTAGAGGTTAATAGCCCTGTTTAAGTGTTCTGAGAGCTATTTGTTCTATTTGTTCTCTTTGAAGAGGTGAAAAGGAACTGGTGTCACACTTCTGAAAACTAAATCAATGATGCTGTGTAACGCAATACCTAAACATTACCTGTAAAGTACCTTTTTAACTCTAAAACATGGCATGCAGACACTACCTCTGCTGATGTTCTTGCCCTATATTCAGAAGATAGCCTACTCATTTTCTTCAGTTGATACTGAAGGAGAAAGATACGATACTGGTCTCAAAAAAAATGTTAGTAACAGCAAAACTTGAATAACAGTGGTGAAAAAAAAAAATAAATCAAAGATGGTAATAGTATCAACAAACCAGAATTTTCTAGCTGGAGTCACAGCCATATTTTTAGTTAATAAAAATAGCTTTGTTCTCTTCAGGGTTGAAACATAGTAGTATTATTTTCCCAGATTTTTTTTGTAAGATCCCAGCTTGTCTGGAATTGTGTTTTGGTTGCACCATCAAACTTTGCTATTCATCCGCTAGCTTAAAAGACATTTGACCCTCACCAACAGGAAGTTTCAGAAACAAGCCCAATGTGTGCTAGGTTTGCAATGCAAAGTGCTGCCAAAATATTTAACTGTGAAACAAAATCCTTGTTTGGAGGAGCTTGTCAACTAAATACTTGGTGAAGTGAAAGAAGTGCAGTTTCCAGGGCACCTACATTTCAGCCTGCATCATGTTAATGGTATCTTCTTGGCTGTTTGCCCACAACACACTAAACTTGTTTAAAATTCCTGAAATTATTTAAGTGCTTTTGATATAAACAAGTCATAGCTCAGAGGTCTCTGAATTATATTTACGGCTTCCTCTTTGTATTCCATGGAATCAAATGTCTTCCAGCAGGCCAGCAAGTTCCAAAAGAAGTAGATTTGAGAGCTAGCAAGTAGTTTCCACAATTGCGCCCTTTTGTTATGAAAAGTCCTCTTACCAGTACAGGAAATGTGAGGTTAAGAAGAAAATATTCTGAGACTATTTTGTTGTTATTTACAGTGACATAAAGCACAGCAACTATATACAGGCATATATGTATTTCTAATATGCTGGCAGTTGGCATTATTTACAGTAGTCCCATGTCATAAAGTAGATACTGCATTCAGATCTTGCTTGAAAGATTTCAGACACTGTAGTCTGCACCCAGAATGACATAGCTGAGATAGTAACTTATTATAGAAATGCTAGTCCATATAATTGCAAAATAAATATATGCAATTAAGTACTATACATAGATACCAAAGTACAGTCTCTCATTCTTTCACATTTTAATATTTTAAAACACTCTTCAAGACTGTTATCTTCTTAGTTGTAGATTGATGCTTTTATGAATATCTGAAAATGAAAGCAGTAAAGGAAGAAAATGTTTTCTTGAATCTAGACAGTACACTGGTCAGCTTTTGATGAAGCCGTGACTGAAATGCTTTGAGAAAGTTATTTTCATAAAATAAACCAGAACTGTTAAAATACATGAGTAGACGTGTGCTGGAAGGGACCTGAAGAGTTCATGTTCCTTGTCTTGCCCAGGACAGGATCAACTATAACTTCCATTCTGGTCAAATGTTTCTTAACCATTTCCTCTAGACTGTGCTTAACCTTTAGGTGCAGATGGAACTCCGCAGCATTCCCAGGCAAGGTAGTTGGATGCTTGAAATGGACTACCCCTTATCACTTGAAAACTTCTCTTTCTGTGTTTTATGTCCATGGCTTCTTGCTCTATACGCAGTGGTACTTCTCTTCTTTGCAGTTGCTGCTTATATTTGAAGACCACTACCACGATTTCACCTACCCCAAATTTTTCTTAACTTCAGTTCTTTCAGCCTTCCTCATAAGTCGTGTTTTCTCAACTTCTCACTAGTTGGTATGGGCTGTCTTCGGTTAGTCTGTGTATTACTTGAGAAGCAAGAGCAGGTTCTGTGTTTCAGCCTAAATAAGTTCTTACTAGCAATGACTATAAGATGATGCCTATTTTGCAGAAGGTATTCCTGTTTAAAAACTTCCGTCTGCTATCTGCTGTACGGTAGAATACAGTTAATTATTTCCCACTTGTAACCTGGTCTAGTATGCAGATCTTGTTTTAAAAAATTCTGCCTTCCTGGTTATTCTCCATCCTGAATGTGCTTTGTGGATTGTTTCGTCCTAGGTGTACAACTTTGTCCTTCTTTCTTTTCCCTTCACTGCTTTTCCAGTGTATCAAGATCAGTCTGAATTCTAATTCTGGCTTCCAAGGAGTTGCCAGACCCTGCAGCTCAACTGTCCATGCATTTAATAAGCATGTTGCATATTCCATTACTCAGTATTTTCATAATGACTTTGTTAGTGCCTCAGATAGTCTCCAGTGGAATCCTACTCAATTTATCTTTCCAATTGGAGTGTGAGCTGCTGATAATTAACTCCAGAATATGGTTTTGCACACCTAGTTACCTCTAGACTGGGTTTTTTCTGCCTTGTTTCTAAGGTAGTAAATGAATTAACATTTAATATACCAACTGCTTCTCCTCCTAACAGAAAATTTTAGCCTTTCATGAAAATTAATTAGTTTGATATGATTCATTCTGACCAAATCTGTATTGCCTATTATTCATCTCTTGCATGTTCCCCCACTTCCTGAACTTTGTGTTTAACTCTTTTGCTCTTGGTTTTTTGAGATAATTACTTTCCTCAAGTTTTTTGCAGTACCCTGTGTACTTTGAGTTCTCAAAGATATTTGTTATGGCTTTTAGAACTCTTTACCCAGTATTATAACTATCATAGCATGAATTTCTCTTACCTGCAAAGATGTAGAAATATCCAAGCCATTACTAGAAAAATCTGTTCTCACCTGTCTCATTGTTACCTGTACACAGATGCCTTTTCTGGGAGCAATAATGCAAAAGAAGGCATTAAACACATCAGTCTTTTCAACAGCATCTGTTAGCAGCTGTTTCTCTCCATTATGATTCCTTGGCCTTTCTCTTAATTATTTCTAGTTTACTTGCTGACATTCTCTCTTTCTCTTACTAGTTTATTTGGCATCTCCCTCTCTGATTTTTGTGCTTACATTGCCATGCTATTTTTTGTACCCAAGTTAGTAATTTAACACGGTTTCACTTTCTGTTCTTTTTTGCATGAGTATTTGCCTGAGTTAATATTTGTGATTATAGACAGATGTATGTCTTGATATATTTTCTATCTTTGGTGCAGCATGTGCTTCTGCCCTCTTTTTAATTTTTTTTCCTAAAGGAATGGCTACCTCTCATTATCTCCTTTCCCTGTGAAGTTATTTAATGGCTCCTTCCTGCAAATTCTGAATGCACTGAAGTTGGTTGTATTATTTCTGTAATCTGTCTCTCCACTGCCTTGGTTTCATAAACTCAATTACTTTTCCCTGGGAGGGCACTGCAGCACCTAAACAGGTTGCCCACAGAGCCTGAGGAAGCTCTGACCTTGGAGCTTTCAAGACTCAGGTAGACAAAGCCATGGCTGGCCTGATCTAGTGTTGGCAATAGTCCCATTTCAAGTTGAAGGCTGGATCAGATGTTCTCCAGAGGTCCCTTTCAACCAGCATCTCTTGGATTCTCTTCCATAATCTGTCTTTCTAAATGTCCTTCCACTTTTACAGTCTCAGCTAGCTCTTTTCTGTTGGTTAGGGTCAAATCTAGATCTCTTTCTAGAGATCTATAGCAACAATTTCACTAAGACTTAGACTGTATCTTTCTTTTCAGAAGACATCGTAGCAGTAAATCTCCCAACTGTCGCCAAGGCCTATGAGTCAGATGATTCTGCTAGTTACTCATAAAAATAATCATTTTGGTGGTAGTTAGTAAGAAGAGCCTCTTGCCTCTGCTACAGACTCGGTGCAGCAGAGAATCTAAACCATGTGCTGAGTGACATGCATAGTGCTTTGTGTCTGTGTTGAAGTAAGATGGTAGAAACGTATGGTAAGACAAGTATGAATCTATCCAATCTTAACTGTGCTCAGATGTTTTAGAGAGAGATTCACTAATAAGCAGTTATGAGATTAGTCTGTAAAGGCAGTTTCTCTTTAACCAGTTTATCAATTATTGGTAGTGTATACCCTACCTACAACATGAGGGCTTATGTAGCTTTTAAATAAAAAAATCATTCAATCCAGCAGATTCCATTGTCAATAAAGTCTGAATTCAGCATACCTGATTTTAGGTACTTAACTTCAGTGCTCTGGTGTAGGAGTGGTAACAGGCTATTTATATGTCTGTCATCCAGATTGGTATTTAGGAAGCACTTCTCTCCAGTGAGGCATGCTTACGGTGATACACACCCTAACTTATGTTTCTCAGAGAAATGCCTATTACAATCATGTAAAAATGTTGCATACTTTTATTTTTAAAAATATTTTCATGTTACTCCCACCTGCTGAGCAGTTGGCCTTAGTGAGGTATATTTTGGCAGTGAAACCTGCTGTGTATTTATCGATATCATTATTTCAGTTCCTGAAAGACTAATATATTATTTTTATTTATTATTCACTTTACGTATTAGCCACTGAAAAGAAAGTTTCAACACTAGAATGTTTCTGGAAGACTAGGCTGGTTTAGGACTCAAAACATCAAAAAAGTCTTCTGAGAATAATAATTCCCGGATGCAATGCAGTATTTCTGGAGTCCTACCAAGCAGCAGAAAAGTTTTAGTAAGAAGTTTTTTCCCACAGAGGAAAACAAAAGGTTTTTTCTGATTTTTCCATGCTGCTGTTTGGCATTAGCATGTCCATTATATTATCTGATTAGCCACTTGACATGGAATACTAACAAAACAATGCCCGGAATGGGCAGAAAAAGTAATGTGCTGATCAACTCTGTTAACTCTGTACAGCCAAGAATAAAAGCTACCTGTGGGTAAAAGGCTTTATAAAGACTGAATCATCTTTACAAGAAAGAATGTATTTCAGCAGTAGATTCTTATGAATTCTATAATTAGTTTCACAGCTGCCCAGCTGTACACTGTCTCCAGCATAGTAACTATTACTCAGTATCCTTGTCATTCAGTTCTCCACAGGGAGATGTTCTCTTTTGCACGTTATTATCTGAAGGAAAAAAAGCATGCCATTTGTTTACAGAGGAAAGAAGCTTGTAATTGAGTAAAGAAGGTAATAAACTGTATTTTGTGTTGCAGAATATTCAGAAAAGATTCTGCTTCCTAACCTGTGATGCAGCTAGTTACTTGGGAGACAACCTACGAGGAATAGGCTCCAAGTTTGTGAGGTCTTCTCAGATGTTAACATCATGTTCAGAATGCCCCACCCTTTTTGTAGATGCAGAAACAGTGAGTATATTCCTTTCAAAAGGCATGTGCTGCATTGCAGTGTGTTATTTTACTGGCAGTTTCACTTTTGAGCAGGTCCTGAACAGATATGTCAAAAAGGTACTCACCTCCTACCTCTAGTTTTTATCTCTTGTTGTTAACCATATTTCCACTAATTTTCTGAATTATATTATTAGATAAGTACTGGCAGATGGGTGATACAGAATCATAGGTTCTGATGTTTTCAGCCTGTGCACCAAAGCCCAATATAAAACAGGTGCCTACCAGACGCAGTTGGCTCCACAAACGGAAAAGCTTTTTTTTACATAGTTCAGCATGAAAGATAATAATAGATTTAATGGTTTCATTTGAGTCAACTGTGATATGAGCTGGATGATAAAAATATATATTAGGGAATGAATGAGATGGCCCTTCCCATTGCTTTCATTCTGCCCCATGTTCATCCAACAGCATCAGGACGGTGTGGCCTCACACAAAACTGTAGAGGTAGCAACTTGCAAAGTGTGATCTTGGGCCCACTGCTGTGACTGTGGGAGAGCTGTGCCTTACATCATCAGAGAGCTGTGGAGATCAACTAGTTAAACTTTGTGCAGTATTTTATTTAAGGGAAGTCCTCTGCAAACCTGTTAAACACAAACACTGTTTCAATTCCACATTACTGTAGGTGCAACTTTTGCTCGACTTTTCAGTATAGTATTCTATTTATGTGTATTTTTGCATAAATAGAAATATTTTTCAGTATTAGTGTCTGTAAAGCTAAGTATTCTTTTGCAAGATCTTTACTATACTTTCTACTCTGTGAATATTTTTATTCTTTTGTAGTGACATTTACTAGACCTTTTGATTTCATTTCTCCAGCTGCTCTCTTGTGGCCTTCTTGAAAAGCTGAAGTTCAGTGTTTTAGAACTGCAGGAGTACCTGGACACATACAACAACAGGAAAGAAGCAACGCTCTCGGTATGCTGGATTATGTTATGTTCTTGGTTTTGTATATGTGTACACTTATGCTGTGTCAAGGGACTGCAGATACACTCAGATCTGTTTAAACTAATACTCAGTAGAAAAACATGTTTCAGATACTAGATTCATTAAATGTTACTTCCTGAACATATGAACCAGAACTAAAAAGTAGGTGTTTTATCCCTTAATTTTAAAAACATTGGCATCTTGAATATTTCTGGTCTTCTCTTTTCTAACTTTCAGTAGTCAATTAATTTTCTTGGTTTATGCATTTCAAATACTTGATCTTGTTTACAAAGGAAGGAAGTTTGTACTTGAGTAAAGAATGTAATAAACTGTATTTTGCCTTGATTCAAATCAGGAATACACTTTTTAAATTACAGTCAAAGCAATTTGTCACAGTCTGTGTGAACAAAAAGTGCAATTGCAAATTTTTATTTGTTTACGTGCTATGAAACTAAAATACTGCTTACCTTTCTTCAAATCAAACTATAGGTCTTATTCATATCTTCTTTTAATTTCTCTCTGAAAACAGTGGCTTGCAAACTGCAAAGCAACGTTTGCTGGGGGCTCACGAGATGGAGTTATCACCTGCCAGCCAGGGGACTCAGAAGAGAAGGTAATGAATGAGCAGTATTACTTCTTTCCTGTGAAGTGACATGCGTGATATATCTTGTTCTTGGACCCACAAGAGCCTGCTGTACTTCCTTCTTGTCTCTCTGCTAGACTTGGGCATAACCCAGTTTTCACTCTTAAGACTTGAAGGTATTGTTGTTGCCTCAGTCCTGTCCACAGGAAATGGGAAGTATTCAGAGGAAATACTTCTGCCTTCCTAGTCTAGACGAGGAAGCACAGCTAACCCTGCCTGGGTTGTGTATAGTCTTCCTCTTGCAAAGATGTTGCAGCAGCAGTTTCCCACAGCACAGTGTCTCTGAAAATCATTCCTGGTGTACTGTGTTTCCACATTACACCCATTTTATCTACAGCTGTTACAGACTGGGTCTGTCCAACAGCCAGACTTGCCTGGTTGAAATACACTTACATGTGCATATATACACACACACATACACATAAATATATATATTTTCAGTGTGTTGATTCCAGTTAAGAAACAATCTTATCAGAAATCAGCACCATCAGCAGGCATTCCTGTTACTTGATATACTAAATATAGGAAAAAGCTGGTATCTGAGTTGTATAGAATGAACTGAGAGATGTTATTTTGTGGATTTTTTCCTCTTGGAGGAAAAAGAATGGAGGGAAGGAAAAAAGAGGATAGTGGAAAGAATTAGCCAAAATTGGGAAGCAGCATGTAGAAAAAAGTGGCATCTCCTCTTTCCATGTACTTTTAACCTATAAAAGATAATGACGATCTTTTCAGAACACACAGTTGCCTGTTGTAACATTTTTTTTCAAATACCTTGTTTTATTCTTATGTTGGTTTCAGTTTGTCTGTCTTCTGCCCCAATTCACTTTATTTTCTTCTATCTTAACCTCTTTCCCAACCTCTATGTATTTGTCTTCCTGTCTTTGAACTCCCTTGATTTTTATTTTTTAATGCCATTTCCCAAGAAATGCAAGTCCTTTGCCATTCCTGCATTTTTGGCTTCCTTGACCTTATTAGCAAATCTAATTTGCTAGTAAGTCCTCTGGCTGCAATCAAAAGCAGTGTGAAACCTGTTACATCTTCCCCCATCTGGCACTGGCACCAACAAAAGCTACAGATACCTTCCAATGCTTTTAAATAAGATGCTGTCTCCTTTGTAATTGTAAAGGTGTACAGGGAAGTTACAAGTGACTGATTCTCAAATCTAAAAAAGAGAGACCTAGAATACATGCTACTACCTCTTGTGAAGGGAGATAAAGTATACGTAGGGAGGTGCAGCTATTGGAACGTGCATGGGCTTTCTCTTCACACTGATGGACAACACAGTGGCTTGTGGCTGCAGTGTTACATATTTTGCTGTATACAGCTTAACTTAATGCTCTTCATCCTTCTTTTGGAAACCTGTAGAATGGGATGGAGGATCATACATCTTCCAGGTCATCTACATTGTTTCTTTTTTGAAAAAGTAGAGAAAGAATGCTGAGAAGGAATGAACTGTGAACTGAGCTCATATAGCTGGCCTTAAATGCATCTAATAGTTAGAAAATGTCATGTTCCACTTGTGTCGTTTTTTTAACTAGGTGTTCTCTCTTTCAGAATTAAATGTGTGTTTTGTGAAGCCAGGATTAGTATTTTTAACTGCCAGTCAAACAGACTGAAAAGAAGGGTTTCTCACTCCTTCAAAAATCCCTGGTTTCTCCCCAGCATTGTTCCTTCAGCCTGAAATGCATTATTCCTTGGAAGTTGACAGGATGCTGGGTCTTTGATCAACAGGCATATTTCTTTTCTTCCCCTTCTCATTTACCTGTCAATTGAAGCAGCTCTTCCCAAAGGAACAATCTGTTTATTCAACAGAAGTGTAATGGGAGGAAGAGTCCAGGGAAACTAAGGAAATGTATTAGGAAGGGACAAGAAAAAATTACTCCTAGACTGGCAAGTATTTGTTTTCTTATCTTTCCTCTCCTCTTCTCTCTCAACCTGAAAGGCTAAAGAATCTAATAATTGTAGGTAAAAAGATCTGTCTTACAGTGGTAGTCACAAGGGAGCCAGCCTAAAATACTAAACTCATTGAGGTCTAGACTAGGGCCTGAAATTCTGCTGAAAACTTCTGACCTAAAAAAAAATGCTTAGCTAAGCACAAACCCAGGCTACTTCTGGAAAACTTTCCGAAATAATTGTAAGGAATTAAAAACAAGACCTTGCTCTACAGAAGGCAGAAATCATAGATTCTCAGGGCTCCTCACCTGGTAAAAAGCTGTTATAGTCCCCTCTACAGATGAGACAGACCAAATTCAACATTAGCACAAGCAGTTGCATCACAAATGCCTGCTGATGCTGGTAACTAACTTGGCACTGGTTTCTTTAATCAGATCTTATTTCAAAATAATTGCACATAATTTGTTGACCATTGTTACAGTTACTGAAAATGGGCAAAAGCAAAAATTGCTTATTCTGACATTAAAGAAGCTTGAAATAAAAGTTGTCTAGGTCAGCTGCTAGTGCTAGCAACTTTTCTGAAATCGGGTAAAAGCTTAATGTCCCAGAATGTCTTCTCCCACCCCTCTGTTATTCTTGCAACAGATTACATGGTTTGGATGTGTCTGTGGTTTGTAAGCTTTGATGCTACATTGAGCAAGAGAGTCTCAAGCACATAGGAGTCAATTTATAGACAAAAGATAACTGCACCTACTACTATATTGTCTGTCCAGGTGTAACAGTCTTAGATAAGTACAGCTATCGGTACTATCTTCAACCTTACTACACAGGGATTTTTTCAGTCCAGTCAAAGACTGGTTTTGTTTGAATTTTTTTTCTGGAAAAGTGATAAGTGGAAGATCCTATTTTCCTTGTCAATTAGCACTGCTGATTCAAATAAGTTTTTATAGCCTAATGAGACATTCAGTTTACTCTCTAAGTCTGAAGTCACTATACACCTTTCTTAAAACTTGCTCATCCCAAAGCTCACCACAAGCTAATGGATGTGGGCTTTGCAAACTCAGACTGTTAATGGATGTTTAAAACATGCTGCACCCCATAAAAATTTGCCCCCAAAATCCAGAATGTACTTGTTGCTATGACCTTCCCGGTGGCTAAAGGTTCAATTACTCTAGGCCACCAACAAGGCTGGAGGTGCGCACCTCCTGGGACCATAGTCATCTGGAGTTGAGTTACAGTAAAGCTCAAGGCACAGTGAGTCTCATTGTTAAAACAGAAATTCTTAATAATCAGTAATCAGTTATCTGACTGCTGTTTGACAAATCCATCCATGGATTGACAATGAGGTAAAATTAGCCTGGGTAGGCAGCTTTTCTAAAGGAGGAACACAGCTGTGTTTTAGCTCTCTCCAGACAGAACAGTTTCTACTATCCTTCAAGTCCAGTGGGTATTTAAGAATGCACAGGATATGCTGTATCTCTTTTTTTTCCCACTCTGATATACAAATTTTTATATGTATACACACTTTCTTAGATTGTGGGAAAAGCTTTTGTCTGCTGGCATGTCAAGTCAAATAGAATACCTGAAAAAATGCACTTAGAATTAAAACCCCTTACATGCAGCAGTTACTTGCTTACAGTGGGACTCTCCTGTGCCAATAAATGACTGAAGACTGTGTTGCCAGTGAAGTGTTAATGTCTTGAGAAATAATTGTGTAACTCTCATCTCTTTTCAGTATGTAAAAATGATTCCTTGAAAGAAGTAAGAAGGCCCATGATCTAAAGATCAGTGCTTTGCTGTCTTCCTCGTCTGCTGATAGTACAGAACAGTAATTCTCTGTCTCAATAAAAAACTAAATCAGAGTGTTGCTTGCTGCTAGGGTGAGTGTCCTTCTTACGTGCAGCATTTACTAGCTGCATAAAGGACTGTGCAAGTGATCCAAATACTCTAAACTTCTGGTATTTTCAGCTGCCGAAACCACTAACTGCGTAGCGTCTATCGACTAACCTAAAACAACACTTCCCTTACTATAGGAATTAAACTAGAAATTGAGAAGAGTGAAGGCTAGGATCATTCCACCTGAGCCCTTGCTGCTGGGGACTAAAAGAAATGTCACCTAGTCCCATAATTAGTGTCTTTTCAACTTCCAAGGAATATTTAATTTTATGCTGAAAAAGAGGAAGGTAAGTTACAGTCATGAAATTGTAGAGCAATATGGAGTTGAGCATCAGTAGTTTAGGAAGATTTTATATCCAGTGTATTTTATGTCCATGAAGAAGGTTTTTTCATGTAATGTGAAACCTCTGCCCCACCCCATTTTTTTGGAAGCAGTACAAAGACAGTTTTCTGGAAAAAAAAAAAAACCATGGAATTCACTTATTTGCTGCTCCCCACCCACCCACCCCCACCACTTCTTTAAAGTAAATTCCATGGCAAATTAGAAATTATGTGTGGATTCCAATATTTTTGAAAGTCACAATGAGACTCAGTGGCACACTAAACTTCAGAGGTGCTTGAGACGGCAGCAAACAAGATTTAAAAAACACAAGTCAGCACACCTGTGAGTTTACTAGAGCACAGTGATCTGTCTGCTCTTGTCCTCTTCTTAGTTTGAATTTAGCTTTACAAAGCTTAATTTATATGAACTGTGTGGAAGCTAAGATACAAAGGTTTTTTTTCAAGGTACTAAATAAAAGAAAAAAACTATTCAAGCAATAGTAAAGGCATAAAGTTAATCATCACAAGAGCTTAAAGCTTAGATTGTCATGGTTTTATAGAAGAGTAGTTCAGGATTTGGGACAATACTTTTCATATATTTTTTAATAGTAAGGCCCATGGAAAGAAGACAGATGGAAATATTTCATTAGGCTATACAAAGTTAGCATTATTTCACATATCTGTGTTTGCTGCTTTTGTATTGATGGTAAGGTAAATAACTTTAACAAAAATTCAAAATGTTTATTAACACCATGTGCATATATGCACAGACATCAGGCTGTAACTGGGCAGATGTCATTGTGTTTGTTAGTTATGGCATTTACATGATGACTCTGTTCATCTAAAATACCATGAGAATGTAATATATATAAAATAAGGAAAGCTGCATTAGACGTACACAGCGTGAAAATGTCAGTCCTCAGCAAAGAACAGAGGTAAATTTTTTTTGAGAAGTTAGTCACCTAAACTTTGAAATGCTAATGTAGATCAATTAGAACTTTTATTACTGTTGCAACAGGACTTAACGCTGACATTGTAATAACTCCAGAATTATGAATCAGTGAATTATTACTGGTGAGAGGAAGGAATACAAAGCTGTCTCAGCTTGTGGCACTGCCATGTAGTGAAACCGAACTAGTATTTTCCATGGATTTATTTTTTTTATGATAGTAATAACTTAGAAGTTACATGCAAAATGTTTCCATCGTAATGTGCCAAGTGATAAACCCAGCAGTCAAAAAGCTTACCCAGAAATTTCATTACATCTATTACATCTAAAAATAGAAGTATTCATAAATAACAGAGTTCAGTTCTGTTCCTCATTTGAACACTGTGCCTAATTTTTTTGAGTACTTTGCAATATGAGCTCTTTTTAATAACAAAGAAAGCAAATTTACATAAAAGTATTATTTCAAGAGTTTTCTAACATAATTTCACTGTAAGTTCCTGAGCTACTGAGTGGGATAAATCAAAACTAATAAATCTGAAAATCTAACTGAGGATATCTAGATTGGAATTTACCATTAGAATTAAAGCTTGATTTTAATAAGAATGCTGTGCATGTTGTATGTGGTATTTCCAACCAGTTATCAGGTTGAGGCAAGCATTGCTAATACTGCTGACAAGTTATGCTGTTAAAGATGGGCTGTGCTTCCTATTGCATGCATTACACTGACACTATACTTTCTTTCCTTTCCTTTTCTCCTGTGCCATGCTTGCTGTGTAGCAAATGGAATCTCTTGCAGTAAGTTGAAGTTCTTTCATATTCTTTGTCCATCTGTAGATGGACTAATACACCCCAATTTTACTGTTTTACTTCTAAGCATGTTTTCCTTTTTCGTTATAATTTTCCTGTAGAATACATGCAGTGATTAAAATAATTTACTAAGCTGTGTTTTGTGAAATCTAAAAATACTGTCCAAAAATTTTGACACCTTCATATGCTGTTTTAAATGGTCTTCTACATATTTTTTTAAGAAGTCAAGCCTTTGAATGTATATGATATGCTGAAGTGGAAGATAAAAGGTTTTGTTATTTTAAAACTCAGAATTTTTGAATTGTCCTAATGAAAAACTACAATATATAGTTGACAGTTTTGTTTCAAATAGATTTTGTTTATATCGTGATGAATAGCTTCACCACTATTGGTTTCTAACACTTACTCAGGAAGAATAAAAATTGCGTTACTTGATGTGGTAGCTAAATACTGAGTGAGGCAAACTTGAGTCTTCGATTTGACCTTAGTTTGTCTTCATTCAGGTTAGCAGCCAGAAGAATTAAACTGAGTTACTATTCCCCAAAGACTAAAAAAAATAATCATGTGTTATGTGCCAAGCTATCGTGAGATTTTCATTTTTTTTAACTGTTATGCCCTGCCCTTGTTTTCAATTAATTTTTAACTCCCTGAACTTCAAGTATACATGTATGTAACTGCTCTGTAGTGCTGCCAGTTCTCCAAAATGTGAATAGAGTGAACTTGATCCCAACTGGAGAGCCTCAAGCTGTGTCCCTACCAGTGACCCAAACTGGACCAGGAGCAAGCGTGTGCCCCCTGGCTGGTGCTGCGGCTGGTGGGTTAGCACCTCCGCTGGCTGGGGGGCCAGCCAGCCCGTGACATGCCTGACCACAGAAGACAGAGCTATTTCCAAGAGGTTGTATCTAAACAGCCACCCTTTATTCTGGGAGAAGAGGGGTTAGCCACACAGATGCAAGCCTGGCAGTGCTGCATGACCTCAGTTACAGAGAGTGGCCTCTGGGCAGGTTTATTGGACAGGCAGTGTCCCTCATGCCCTGCCTTTTCATTCTCTTGGCCACAAGTCAGTTCTGGCCTAGCAGGTCGTACACCTGTTCCCTCCGTTTTTTCCCCACCACGGATCTGCTGGGCCTTCCTTCAGCTCCTCTGGGTCTTCACTGCGGCATAGGTCTGGTGGGATTCCTCCCTTCCGTTTGGGGCAGGAACACTCTGACCCTGCTCACCAGTAACAAACATTGAGCAGCCCGCCTCAGATACTAGAAGCAGAGAGCTCAGACCGGGCAGATTTACAGTGCTGAACTCTGCTGCCGCGGCGGAACAAGCAGCCCTGTCTGCGTGGCCTTCAGCAGGGTGAGCCTGGCCAGGCTGGCACCCGCTGCCTTGGCAAGCTCCTCCTGCTCCCGCTCTCCGCCAGAAACCTCCTCCAGGAGGAGAGGCTGGCTCTGCCTGATTTTGGCAGTGCCCTTGGCTGGCTGTTGGTGGATGGGTAGTTGGTGTCCACCCTTCCCTGACGAACAAAGATGAAATTTGCCAACGAACATCTCTTTTGACCTTGGCCCCTCAGCCTTGTCCCGTTGGTACAGAAATCTGGGGAACTGGAGCACTAAGAATATGGTTCTCATTTTGGCTTATTAATAAAAACCCTGGTGCTTAAATATTGAACCATATGTAAATAAACACTTCAGTCAAGTTAACATTTACAATATTTTTAAAGTACTTTTTATTAGTATTTGTGCTGGCATTTGCAGAGCCCTGTTCAGCAAACAGCTGAAGTACGTGCTGGTAGCTAAGCGTGTATGAAGTGCTGTAAGGAAGCAAAGACATTAATAGCTGCTGCTTCTTTTCTGCCATGTTTGGCATGGAACTCTGCTCTGGTTCCTTCAAGCAAATGGAAAGATCATGGAGCCCAGCCTTGGTCACTGTATCTGTAAGAGAAAACAAATCAAATATGGTTTGAAGTCTGTAAGGCTTTCCTGCCAAAGGTTCAGGAGGCCTCCTGACTTCTACTTGCAGAATTTTCATTTCTTCTGTAATTTGCCAAAGATTAAATATTCCTCCCTTCCCCACTGTGATCCAGCTGTGGAACCAGGAGATTCCCCTTCCTGATAAGAACTATCTGATAAGAACCAGAACTATAAGCATATTAACTTGACTTCTCTGGCAGATGTGCCCATTGCATGTTATTTCAGTGTGTCTGACACCTTTTGCGTGGTGCTGCACGTTATGCTGGAGGAAACCAGTTAATATTCATAGAACAGTATCTGCTTAATCTGGGAGAATAAATTGTAGAAGCCAGATGCCCTCTTACACATTGAACTCCATCCATCTGTTGTATGGTTTCTTTAAGGTGGTGGAAAATCCATGAGCTGAGGTTTAAGTTGCAGAGCTGGCATTTCCCCCTTCCCACTCCTGGCTGGATTTATTGCCTCTCTTCCTCAGAGAAGCAGGCCGGAGCTTTGACCCTCTTGGACAACTACTTCATTGCTTCTATCTTGGATTTTCACCCTCTCAGAAGAGGTCTTTGACCATTTCTGAAGTTTTAAAGAGTTTTATGTTCTGTGCAGCAATTCCCCCCATATTCTGCCTCTGCTTTCCAGCTGCAAACTGCAGACAGTGAAGCTAACCTGTATAAACTGCTTTGAGATTGATGCTGACGTGTGCTATGTGAGAGCTAGCCATTATAATTTTGATTTTCAATGTTTTGTGTGACTTACCTGTAGAAAAAAGAACATTACTTGTTTTCTGAAATAGCACATGATCGTACTTCAGTAAAATAATGGTTTTCGAGAACTGAACTATCTCAATGTATTTTATTAGTTATTGAAAATTATCCCAACTCGCTGATCTGTATTAATTGTTTTTCTGCTGGAAATCTTCCCTTAGCAATTGGAACTGTGTCAGAGATTATATAAACTGCACTTCCAGCTGCTGTTGCTTTTTCAGTCCTACTGTAAACTCATCGGACAAGTGCATGAAGTCAGTTCCATGCCAGAGGTACGTAACAAACCAGTATGATATATGAAATCTTAACTTCACTCATACACTGTACACGTAGGGAAGGCTCACACTGTATGAACAATCTGCAAGTGATTTAATTTTATTTTATTTGAGGCTTTAATTTTAGGGACAATGAGCCTTCTTCACACATGCAGAAAATAGCCTTTTCCTAGATCATGACTGATTTTATCTGAACTTTATGGAGATGCTTAGACCACGAGCACTTGTTAGCATGGCAATAACCACATAATTTGGTAAATTAATCTTAATATGGATGCAAAATTAAGGGTTTTGCTGGACTAATGTATTGTAATTTCCAGCCATATAAACTGTCTCCATTGTGTGTGCATTATACTAGAAACATCAGCAGCAGTTTTTGACAAACAGCTATTAAATGGTTTTGTGTCCTGTCTTACCTGAGCAAGTAAAGATGTGTAAAGTAGAACTACTTTGTATTTTGACTGCAAGTGTACTGCCTGATCTTGTTCGCTGGATAAACAAATTAAACTCAGTTTAATGTTTCCAAACAGTATTAAATCTATTTCAAAAATATAATTAACAAAATACCTTAATGTCATAAGCCTCTTTAATTCTGTGATTTTTACAAACTTTAAATATTTTTGACACAGCACACTATCACTTTTGACCCAGATAGCTTTTTGGGGTTAGATAAATCTATGTATCTTACTTTAAAGAACTCAAGAACAATACTGTTAGTGTAATTTATTTTCAGCAATTGCATTAAATACGTAATACCTTGAAAGATCTTTGAGGTGATCACTGTAAGTTGGATGATCGTCATTTAAGGAAAGATTTAACTTGCCATTCCATATTTATTTTTCTCCTCATAAGGTGTACATATTTTAAACTATTGAGGGGCAGAAATTATTGTACTTTGCTTGTAGCTATAAAACAAAATTGGAAGCTATAAAATGTAATTTATGACAGATTCTAGTAGTTTAAAGATTCTCTGTAAATGGAAAGGCTTTATTTATCAGATGTGCTGTAGTAGTACAAAGAATTTGAATACTTAGGAACTGTTCTGAAGGCTGGCTTGTAGTGTGATTGGGCTGTTCACTTTCAGGAGAAGACAGGACAGTAGGCATCTAGTCTTACAGTAATCTAAATTTTAGAAATATTTTTTGTTCCTTATAAGATAATTGATCTCTGAACTGTATTTTACAGTTACACTGTTATACATGATGCAGCCTATGAAACTGGGGAACAGTAATACGAGGAATAGCTGTTTCACCATGAAATTTGCATGTTTTGCTGGAGCCATAATTATTCAAAGGGATTTCCATTGTTAGTTCATGTGAAAATGGTTATTTTTCGCATGTATGGGCATGAAAAGGTAGATCTTTAGAAATGAACTGTTCACTTATGAGCGATTTATGAGTCTTGTGCCCTATTAACTTTTCAGCCTGGCAAAGGGTTATACAATTCCTGTCCATCTGTTAATCATATCAGATCCTGCATGTGTTTTGTAAATGAGTAACATCATCATTGCTAGAAGTATATGCTTTCTTAAACTTTTCAACTAAGATATATGAAAAGTAGCAGGGATGAAAAATAAGAGATTGTTGTGCTCTTGCATAGGGTTAAAGGAAGCACAGAGCTTAAAAATCTGTAGTTTGTGTTTTCCCTATATTGTACAGAGCACTGAGATCAAGAAATGTCCTTGTGTAAAACTAGAGTCTTTTCCATAATGTGTACATCCAACGTAGTATGAACAGACCTGAAATACCTATTCCCTTTGGTGCCTATGGAGAATGAAAATACCCATCTCTCATCTTTCTCCTTGGAACAGCTGTTAAATATGTCAAGAGAGCTGAGTGAGTTGAAGAAAAATCTTAAGGATGCTACTGCTGCAATCGCAGCTGAACCTCTGGCGACAGAATCTGAGCCCACATTCAATTCTACAGAAGCAGCTATTCAGTCCATGCTGGAGTGTCTGAAAAACAATGAACTTGTTAAAGCTGTCCGACAAATAAGAGAATGCAGGCAAGTTTTGCTACATGGCTCATATTAGACTTTGATGTTATTAGAAAAATACGCATTTATTATCTTCCTGACTTTATACTAAATGTAATGTGCCAAGTCAGTATAATTAAGTTAGTATGTTTCAACAAGGTACATGGGGGCATTGATATTCTTAACGTTTTTGGGGGTGTACCACAAATAACGATATCAAATCAGTAATACAAACATGTACGCTTGCAACAATTAAGATAATTACATTGCATAGATTGAAAGTACTTCTGTGAGGCTCTTGAGAATCTTCTTATAGAGCAAATTCCTTAAGGTATATGTCACTGGCATCAGCTAACATTCAGCCCAGTTTCACTGATTTGAATGAGTTTTCTTAGCCTTTTTTTCCCAGTAACAGGAGTTGCGCTTTTATGTGATTTCAGTGCCTGATAGCAGAGTCTGAGTAACAAATGAGTAGCATAAGAGAGCGAGTTGCTTTTGGCTTATAAGCGTGTGTGAGTCAGTTCTCCTTTTAGAGATCTCTAACACCTAGTTTCCATCTGTGCTAATAAACCCATAATGATACACACATTCTTTTCCTGTTTGATTGCAGGATTTTGTGGCCCAATGATATCTTTGGAAGTAGCTCTGATGATGAAGTCCAGACACTACTGAACATTTACTTTCGGCACCAAACCTTGGGTCAGACGGGCACCTATGCACTGGTGGGCTCCAACCAGAGCCTGACTGAAATCTGTACCAAATTAATGGAACTGAATATAGAGATCCGCGACATGATTCGCAGAGCTCAGAGTTACCGGGTCATCAATACTTTTCTTCCAGACTCCAGCATTTCCGGCACAAGTCTCTGACAGGACTCTTGTGTCCTCTTTCAAGCTGGGAGTGCTGCCCTGCTGGAGTGAGGTGGCTCAATGTCTTCTCAGCCTTGCAAAGGTTTGGTCAAACTGTGCTCACTCTTGCTACATTTAGGATCTCTTCTAAAAAGATATGGGCTGAACTTCAAATGTGTAGCAATACTGTAAGGACAAAGGTAGCATAGAGCATCTGGGACAACATCCTTTGTTCTGTGTTGCACAAAAATCAGTTAGCATTTCACTGAGCAACTGCAACTCACTACTGAAGAAGTGACTTCCATTGCATACCAAAGCCTACTACAGTGAACAATACTTCCTTTATAGCAAATTAATTTTAGGTTGGCAAAAGTGCAATGTTTCCTTCACAAAATAATATTTTTTGTTAAAAAAAAAACACCTTGTACATTTTTCTTTTTTTGGTTGAGTGAAAGATGGGCAGAATGAAGCTGGCCACAGAATCTCGCAAACTTGTTGGTCAAAAGCTGAGCGCCTGTGTATATGAAACAAGTTGTAAATGGACTACAGTTTAATGTACACTGTAATTTGAATATGATTACTGTATCTTAAAACAACGAGCTGCTATGAAGTACATTTCCTAATGTTACTAGGCTACTGTCTCTGAAGGTACTGGATCATATTGCAGAGGTCTGTTCTTAGGCCCCCCCCAAGCATCATGAATGGTCTTGGCAGATTTTCTTCCTTTTTTTTTTTTTAAAAAAAAAAGGACTTTGGCTGCTTTCTACTAGAGGGTTGCTTTTATGAAGATATTTATACTATTAAAGGATGGTTGATCTAATTTAACTTGCCATTTTGTAGGAGAAAGTCCCATCACAGAGTAAAATCCTTTGACCTGGTATGCATGCATATTTTTATTTAATATAAATTTTGAGTATAAAAAGTAAAAATATTAACGTGAAATGCAAGTTCTCATGTTAAGTTTCTTCAAGGAGATGTCTTATTGTATTTGTAATGTATATATTAAAGTCATACCTGTATGGTTTTTTTCTTACATTTAACTGCTGTCCAGTGTTAAATGTATGCATGTAAATCTGTTGCACATCTGAGACTTTTATTCTGGCAAATATGTAACTTATTCACTCTGTAAATACACTTACCATTTTTGTGAAGTAACTTCGGTTGATATTTGGATCAGTACATCCAGTTAACTAAAATATAAAAGTCATATATAATCACAACAGTGTATGTGCTTGCGAAGATTGCATTGTCTGAATCTATACTGTTGCAGATAGTACCTGTGATCAGCAACCCTCAAAAGACATGCTTTTTTTTCCCCCCCATCATTTATGGTGAAACTGTTCATTACATTGAAAAAAAAAACTTTCTCATTAGAGAGCCCGAAACTGGATACAGTAATCTAGATGTGGTCTAGTGAGTGCTGAGTAAAGAGGAATAATTGCTTCCCCTGCTCTGCTGGCTCTCCTTCTGTTTGTAGAGCCAAGGATGTGGTTGCTGCCCTTTGCTGCTGGCTGCACACCAGCTCACTGCCAACCAAACCCCAAGGGCATTTTCCAACGAGCTGCTCCCCAGCCAGGCAGTCCCCCTGTTTGTGTCACTACAAAGGGTACTCCCCATCCAGGGTTGGGATTCCCTCTTGCACCTGCTGAATATCACAGGGCTCTTGTTGGCCCATCCTCCAGTCAGCAGAGATCTCTCCAAACGGCAGCACTGCCCTCACCTGCATTGGCTTGCCCCCCCCCCCCCCCCATTTGCTGTCACCTGCAAACTTCAGAAGTACACTCTGCTACCTCTCTCAGGGTGGTGGTAAAGACATTGAACAGGACAGGCCACCTGCTTGCTATACAGCACTTGTTACTGTCTTGCAGGTAGATTACAATCCATTAACCACTACCCTGAGCAACTTGATTTAATTGGACCTCCACAGAGTATGAGCCTCTAGAGGTTCCTTCCACCCCTAAAGTATTCTACGGTTCTTCACAGATAAAACCCATGATGTAACCATCTAGCTTTCTTAGCATCATTCCAGAACTTCAGGTACAATAGAAAGAAGATGATTTATTCCCAACAAGGCCTCACTGAAGTCTAGGCAACGTGAACTGCAGTAATGCCCCACTGTGCTGCTGCAATAGCAGTACTTTAATTAGGATTACCCTGACTGCATTTTGTCCCTGGGAAAGCACATTCAGTTACATTTAAGCCACCAGCCCTGGAGATGGCTTACATGACTGGAAAGCTTCTGATGCACAAGCCTGTATTCGAATTGGGGGCATAGGAACTTGTTCTACCTCTTTCGGGACACTAAGTCTAGAGAGAGAATTTGTTACATTCCATCACAGATACCCCAGCTCAAGAGGCTTTTTCCCCTCATCAGCTAGAAGACGTGTGAAGCTTATGCTTCTCCCCTCATATCTTATAGACATAGTCTTCTGGCATGTAGTCTTTGATTATCAAACTGCTGTGATTTTTTAATACATTTGACAGAGGCAGTATGAAAAGACACTTGTAGAAGCACTTACCCCAGACTTTATGCTCCAGAGCATTTGCATCATCCACACTAGTTCAGTTTGAGTGACTGCAGGAACAACCTGCTCTCACAGTTTTAATTTTAGCATTCCCTAAAGGCAGCTGAAACCAAAACCTCTTTTTGTTAAGAAATCAAACTGGTTCCATTTCCTTCCAGATGTAATTTTCCCTCTTTCATTCCAGCAAGATGAAACTAAGGGGTAGCAAAGTAGTGCAAATGTTTATTGTACATATGCTGTGAGTAAAGTTCAATTAAGTTATACACTTCATAAATAATACAAAAGTCTTTACCCATTATATATTCTATAAATAATACAAAAGTCTTTATCCATTATCCAATGCCAGGTCAAAAGCCTAAAGTCAAAACATTGCAAGAGATTGACAGAGTGCAACGCACGAACAGAAGAGGGCACAGTGATCAGACAATGTATTTGAAGCTGTAAGTGTTGCCACAGGACAGCCTCTTGCCTTTGCAACGGCCACAGAGCTCTTGGCGATGAGGCTTCTTGATATCAACATGTCTTTTCTTCCAAGGGCAGGAACAACGAGTCTTTGAACAGGTCTTTAGAAAAAAGACATTTTATTAGTAGTCGATCAAAGGTGCTCACACTTCATGTTAAACTGACATTTAGTTTTCCTTAATCACAGCAACACATTTGGGCTGATGCACTTGAAAGAGCTTTTGTGGTAAAAACCCTGTGGAGTTAAGCTGAAAGAGCCTTCTCACCTAGAAGCACAAAACCATACCCTACTACTTGTAGCTAGGCATAACACTGCATGAACAGAGAACCATTCATGTAGAGCCATGAGCAGGAGAATCCTAGCTTGTTGCACCTTTCCCAAATAACACTTCCCAGTACTTTGATGAAAGCAAGTTCTCTTCCACAAAGTCAGTATTGAATTCAGCAACTGTAAACTATTAGAGTATATGACAAACTCCAGCGGTCTTACCAGGATATAGAAAAGCAACTTACCTGGCACTGGATTGCTTCCACTCGATAGGGATTGAAGCCCTTTTGGCATCTGCGACAGAGCTGCTTGAAGTATACCTGAAAAAAGCAAGTTCTCAGTTACTACAGAGACTTACTTGGGGTGTTCAGTACAGGTACCTAAATTTGTGCCAAAACATCTTGATTTGTGGCAGATTTGGTGCCATTCTTAATCTCAGGAGCAATAAATTACTTGCCAACTACCTTGTTGCTTCCAGAAATGCACCACACGTAGGCACTCTCCCATCTGGTCTTGCAGTCTTTACAGTGGAAATAGCCATACTTCTGCTCCAGAAACTGCTGAGAGAAAGTTCACTGAGCAGCCTCCAGCACCACAGGAGCACCTGGCCCAGCTCCCTCCTTACACCAGGAAGGATATTCCCTGGGCTGGCTTTGTGGTTCACCCCCCACCCCTCCTGCCCTGGGTGGGCCCCAGCCCCAGGGTCACGCACCTGGAAGGCAGTCTGTCGTCTGGGGGCCACGGCCTCCTCCCCTGGCACCTCCGCTGCCTTCTCCCTCGGCACAGCAGCCTCTGCTTGGCCCACCTGCTGCTCCCTGCCACCATCCTTCACCTTCTGCTCCTCAGGGGTCTTTTCAGATGACTCTCCCTTCTCCTGGGGCCTGGCAGCCTCAGGCAGTGTGAAGAGGCAGCGGTCCCGCAAGGGTGAGTAGAGGGCAAGGCACCCTGGGGCGCAGAGGGCAGCGGGGCCGTGGGGGCAGCTGACGGGCAGCGTGTGCAGCTCCAGCGAGCACTGCACGGCAGCATCAGCCTGCAGGTTTACCTGCACACCCACCTCCTTGGTGTCGGCCCGGTGCAGCTCGGGGCTCACCTGTGACAGCAGGGCCTGGAGCTGGGCCTGTCGGTAGCTGCCCAGGCAGTCAGAGGGGAGCGGGCTGAGGGGTGCCCCGAGGAAGGGGCTAATGCCACTGCTTTTGGTCTGCTTCCAGTTGGGCTGTTTCCCCATTAGGTCCCTGCTGTGGCTTGGCGTGAGGTTACCCCTGAAGCTCTGGTACATGCCAAAGCGGGGATAGACAAAGCCCTCCATGATCACAGCTACAGAAAAGTCAGCCCCAGTTGCCTCCCCAGGCTGCTTTATTCTTATCTGGAGAGCTGCTGCTAATTGTTGCTAATCGATGAGGAAATTGGCCCCAGCCTAGTGGGGCTAGCTGGGGCAGCTGGAGGGTTGATTGCAAAGGGAGGACTGCAGGCAGGCCTGCCCCCAGCCCTGCTCCCAGAGCTTGTCCTGGGGGCTGAGCTGAGGCGGGGGTTAATGTGTTTCCAAGCAGGAGGTGTAGGAAGCCCTGACACGAAGAGCAAGAAGCCCCTGCTCTGGCCATCACGTACAGGATTTCCCTTCCTTCCCTCATTAAGATCTTTGCAGAAGGTCAGGGCCTGCACCGAGCTGGCCTGCAGCTGTGCAAAGCGCCGACTGTCGCTGCTCATCAAGGCCTTCGCCTGCCATTTCAGGTAGGAAATGCAGCCACAGGGCTACAAGCTCCAATAACAAATCCAGGGATGGATAAAGCCTCAGTTCATGTAGCTGTAAATCAGTGACAGTCTTGATAGAGCTGTGTAAGCCCTGAGAAGTAATTGGTGCTCAAAAAGCAGCACGCCTCTGCAAGACCCTGTAAAGATGAATAGATCTAATTCAGCCATAGCTGGGACAACGGTGGCTTTCAGAGTGAGGAGAGGCCTGCTTGCCCACAACACCTTCTGTTCATGGTCTTAAAAGAAGGAAATGGGGGGTTGGGAAACTAACAAAGCCTAGATAAACTGGATACCCCACAGACAACTGAGCAAAGAACGCAGGCAATTAAGTCTCTGAAAAGAAGTCTTTATTCGTATTAAAATGTCTAAGCATCCCTATTGCTTCTGTTACTTGAGGATTGTCCACATGCAGGTTTTCCTATCAACTGGATTGGTTTAGGAAAAGATGGAATATACTTCAGTTTGTACAACACTCTGGAGGGAAAACAGTTAAACTAGGAAAAGTGGCTTAATACTTGTGTAATAAAATTTTAGCGATTTTACAAGCACTTACATATTAGACTAATAGTTGTTCTTCCATAATTACATCACTTTAGTTCAATTCTAAGGTAATATAGTTAAAAATCATATAATCAAATCATTGAAACTGTATAAAGGGGTCTTCAGAGACTGCAGAATCCCCAAATCCCTAGACCTGCTGTGATGTGAAATAATCTCTTTGCCTGACTCCTCACCACCTTTATAAAAGCACTGCATTATAAAATTCAGTGGGCCAACAAGACAGGGGCTAGAGAAGAGCTGGTAGGGATGATGTCTCTAAAAATCCACAGTGTATTTGAGAAACATCCTTTCAGGTGCCTGAAATAAATCAGTAAGAAAATTTTTATGGAACAGAAGGAGGTTAAGGTTCAGGAAACACACATCCGTCCATCCATCATAGCTAAACGAAAGATGGCTCAAGGCTCCACATTATGTTTGGGTTTTCAAAGCACTGTCAGCATCAGCCCAAAGCAAAACAGGGTATAGAGATGACAGTTAAAATTTAGGACTGCAGTGTGGCAGCAGCAGGAGTAAATTGTTAGGGTGCATTGGGAGGGGAATGGGGATTAAATTGGAAGCTACATGCAATCATTTAAAACAACAGTTTGTTTTCCTCGAAAGTGCTTTGGGAAGGAGCAGTTACTGCAGCTTCCCAGAGCCTGCAGGATTAGAAGTCTGTATGAAGGAGGAGGGACATGTAAAAACTGTTGTATGATTGTTACCGAAATCTCGGAATGAAAAATTTCCCACCACCAATGTGTTGTAGATAAGCAGACACTTCTTTATTGACGGCCGGGTGCATGAGTGAGTCCTCTCACGATCAATGCACACCAGGCTTCAAAATCATACACTTCATATAGAACTTATCCATACATATTCATTAAGTATTCATGCATAAACATAGTATTTCCCAAAAATCACTAACATACTCTCGCTTCGTATGTTAATTAGCTTATCAATCCTTCGCGCTTGTGCAAATTCTTCCAAGAATTGTGGGCAGGGATCTCCGGGACGTGGGCAGTGGTCTTTGGAAGGAAGGCTGTAGGTCTTCCTCATGGGGTACTTTTCACCTTTTGCCTGGTATGCGATGGTCTTGCAAGTTTGCAGTGTTCTTATCGGTCTGAGCTAATTTATGTCCTTGTCGACCATCTGTTTCTTCTGTTTCTTTTAGTCGCTCCCTCTAGATAACTTATAAACAGGCCCCTTGTTAGAGAAAGTTAGAGAAACAGACTCCTCCTTTCATTAGTTATTTCATTAATTATTTCTTTCAAACTATGGTTACATGACCTAATTACTATACCTTCATTCTTTGAGTAATATATTTACACTTAACTTATTGTCCCTATTCCATACAGTTTCTTTATATCAATAATTAAAGTTCACGCTTTCTTGGCAGGTAACTACGAGTTGCTTCATTTGGTTGCTCTCAGTTCTTGGCCTTGGTACAGGGCTGTACAGAGGATTTCATAGCAGCTTTTGTTGTGCAACTACTAGTTTCATTAAAATATATTTCTTATTCCTCTATATTTCTATTAAAGCGATTTTATAAAATCAAATAAAGTTGATGAATTCTAACCATCAGCAAATCTGTAACATGATGAGATGGCGAAGGAGGTGACGGGTGAGTAAGCAGGTGATAGAACCGTGTAAAGTAAGGAGTGGTATGGAATGGTAGGAAGAAACCCCCTTCAAGGGCAGATGAACATCTGGCTAAAATAAATGATGTCTTAACTCAATGGATGATAGGAAGCATTTTCCACCCAAGCTGGAGTTCCTTTGGAGTCATTGCTGAGGCTAAGAATTTCTCAGGAGCCTAAAAGGGAACATACGTGTATGTAGAGGATAATAATAGTCTCTTTGTTATAACGTCAACAACCATAACCGCTTCATGTGGCAGGGCCCACAAAGGCAGGCGGGGGCGCCGCCCGCAGCCCGCGGTGAGGCCCCGGCAGCCTTTGCCCGGCACCTCAGCGCTAATACGAACACGGCGCCCGCCCACCCTGGATGCGACGCCCCATTTCCCACCGACAAATAAAGACCAGCGGCTGCCCCACGCCTCGCGATACTCTCCTTCCCTATCGCGAGAGCCCTGCCCCCTCCGCCCGCTGCTGCCCGCCCCAGCCCCGCCTCCTTCCCGTGACGTCGGAGGCGGAGGAAGGCGGGAACGGCGGGCGCTCCCGGTGCCTTGGCGCCAAACTTTGAACGGGGTGGCGGCGGGAGCGTGCTGTGCGGTGGGGCCGTGCCCCCCCCACACACACCCCTACCGCCTGAGGCGATGCTGCGGCCGCCGCGCCGCCTGAGGGGCCAGCGGGAGGTAAGGGCCCCGCGTGTGGCTCGGCCCTGCCCCGGGAACTGCCCCTTCGCCGTGGTATGTGTGGTGGGGGGTCCCTGCTGCCCTCTGGGGATTTAACCCCGCTGGGGGGGTCCCTCCCACAGCCGCCTGTTCCCTCACAGCCTGGCTGGGGGGCCGCGGCGGACGGGGCCCGGTCTCTGAGGCACCTGCCCGTGACCCGGTGGCGGCTGCACAGGCCCTGCGTGTGCGTGGGTGCCCGGCGGGAGCGTTCTCTAGCGGGAAGCAGCGTGCGTGGGTCGCTTCGCCTTTTAAAATGCAGTTTTGAGGCAATTTTAAATTGCTTGGCTTTCTGGCTTAGGGTAGTCTTTATCTGTTTTTTTTTGTTTGTTTGTTTTTTTTTTCAATGCCTGCCTTTACCATTTTTTTTGGCAAGGCATCGTGTGTAAAACATCCATCTCGTGGGAAACATTTTACTGTGGAAACAAGATATGTACCAAAATAAACAGGGATGTTTCTGTGAAAGTCTCCTTTATGCCTGTTTTTTAATAGAACTGTGAAACTGGCAATGTCAGCTCCACTTGAAAGCAACTTTAAATCAAATTCTTGGCACATAAGTTATAATGGTTGTAGGAGTTTGTATGTAATAGCATACATTCTATTCTAACATATATTAGGGAATGTAGATTTTTTTTTTATTTGTGCTTAAAATACCTCAAAAGTCTTCTGTTGGTTCCATTTTGATTTTCACCTGTATTCACTGAGGTTTTTTATTGTCTCTGATACGACTCCTTATGCTTTTCTTGTCTGTTGTTTTCATACCAAGTTCATCGTTGGCAGTGTTTAAATACATCAGAGTCCTAAACCTGAATAGGTTGGGTTACAACACACCTACCAAGAAATGCAGGAAAGCAGGCTGAAGACTTGCAGCCCTGTGACATTAGAATAGCACTGTATGAAGTAATTCCTTATTTTATCTCAGGTTTTTCAGCAACT
This sequence comes from Falco cherrug, assembly GCF_023634085.1. Classification (NCBI taxonomy): domain Eukaryota; kingdom Metazoa; phylum Chordata; class Aves; order Falconiformes; family Falconidae; genus Falco; species Falco cherrug. The sequence goes on from NC_073698.1 coordinate 24,963,619, forward strand.
GTTCCAGTAATGTTCTGAAAAGAAAATGGCTTGCAAACCTGTGGAAAGACCAACTTTCTTTGAAATATTTAAGGCACGTTGCAGTGAATCAGGTACAGCTTCTCTATAGTAAATAACTCTTATTAAGCTTATTTTCTTGACATTAATACTTTGTACACATCTGCTGTATATTCCATAGAAAAGCATTATGCCGATTAGCATAGCTGGTTAGCTGCTCCTCTTGCCCCAAATCTGTATTTGCTAGTATATGTTTCTTGAAATTTCTATTTGTAGCTTTTTTTCATCATGTGTACTCAGTTACTTTTTTGGTACTTGCTTTTTAGCTGTGGCCTCCTTAATGTACCCACATGCAGCCTGGGTTTGGTCTTTTGCCAGATGCACCTGTAGTAGTATCATTTGTTGATATTAAAAGGAACCTGTTTAACTTGGTAGTCTGAGTAGAACAAGAGATAAACTAAAAGTCGGAAGTATATTTTTCATTGTAAACAAACTGGATATTTATCTGCTCTTTGGTTAGTTTTGTTAATGGTCTGAGAACTTGGGCAGGCATTATTTTATACTCGGGTATCAAGAGTTCAAAGCTGTCTAGAAACAAAATAAACAGAAGTATGACAATGGAATGATCAGTGGGATTTTGCTGCTAGCATTTAAATGCCTAATGTATTTCCACATCCTGCATGGAGGATCCTTTTTTTCTTTTTTCATTTGTTTTTCTTTATGTTTTTCTTCATAGACTTAGGGCCTATCAGTCTCAACTGGTTTGAAGAGCTCAGTGCAGAAGCACCTCCATATGAGCCTAAATTGTTGGGAGAACTTGATGGTCCCTTTGGCTGGCTTGATCCAACATCTTTTAAAACTCCAAGGGCAAAACCTACCTACAGTCAGCTGGCATCAACTCCACTGATTTTTAAAGAACGAAATATAATACTGCCACCTTATTCTTCTCCTGGAAAAGAACTGGATCAGAAAAAAACAGGAGCAAGTAAGTGATTTTTATTTTTTTTTTTAAAGTGTTACTTAAAGGCTGCTTTTGCTTTCCAGAAGCAAGAGACTTTTTTTTAAACCTGTTGTGTTGTACCTGATGATTATTAATGGAATAGATAATGCTACTGCAGAGATTGTATGACTAAAAAGATTATCTTAGTAGGCTTCTGAGGACCACCTATAAAAATGCAGAATGGATCTTAATGATTAATTCAGCCTTGCAGTGAACTGGTAATATTCCTCGCAGAAAAGACATTGTAATGGTCCTTATACTCTAAATACTGTTAATATATGGAGATATGAGCTTATTAGTGTAACCCGTTGACTGAGAATCAGAGTGGATTTTTTTTAGCAGTCTGATTTTTGCTTTATGCAAAATCTGTGAAAACCTTCAAGAGAGAAAAAAGTTCCTTATCATGCTGAAGCATGAAGCTGTCTGTAGGGTACTCCTTAATCTTTGTTAGAAAGATCTAGAAGCACTAAGCTCTTTTGAGTTAGTAAAACTGTAAGTCATGGAAAGAAGTTACGCTTTTCCATTTGGAAACAAGGAATGATTTCCAAGTCTCAAGTACATCATGAAAGTACATGTCACACTGCTCCTTTTTGATGTACCTGCAAGGTAGTATCAGATTTGTACATCTACCATGTCTGTACTCTGCTAACAATACAATAAGCTTTTCTAAACGGGTCACAGACAAACATAGGACTCCCTTTATTACCAGAATTGTTCTTAGATTCTAAAGCAAAGTCTGTAAAGGTGCAGAACTGTGCGACTGTTCAAATACACTTTACAACATTGCTTCCATTGAATAGCGTTACCCGGTTTGTTTTTCTTAAGTTTGCTTAAGAAAGTGAACTTCTGCTCAACTTATTCTCAGCTGAGAGCGTTTTTCTTCTAAATGTAGCTATTTGGCCTTTTACAGTGTTATGTTCCTAGTGAATTATTGGTAGCGTTGCATAAATTGCAAACAGAGGAACCTTATGATTCTTCCGTTTCAAAATGGCTTACTTTTGCTCTGTGTTTGTGCGTGCAGACATTTGTATATGCTCCCTAAGGAAGGGAAGATGGCTATTGCCAAAGTTTACCTGTGGCTGGCCTGAGATCTCCTGGTTTTCTTAGCTAGACCCAACTGGCTCGTGTATCTAGATTTTCTTCTTGTGAAAACAAGAGCGTGGATGGAGGCTGATGGTTTTCACCGGGGTATGGTACTGAGCTGCAGCTGTGCTGTGCATGTGGATTTGGGAACTCGGAAGCAGAGAGAAATGCAGAAACCTAGGTGTAATTTCTGATACAGAAGTTGTTTGGAAATATCTGCATAGGAATTCTTTTGAGTAGTTGCTTGTTCGTGTGAGAGGCTCACTCTTCAGAGCATTCTGCTGCTTTGGTGGGCATGCTCTTTCTCTTTGCTTGGACGTGCATAGTACATAAATAGCTACTGCCACCAGTGGCGGTGCCTTCACTAACGGTTCCATAAATAATTTTTCCTTTATACTGCTTATTCAAATCAAGATGGGTATGTCTCAAGTAAATTTGAGGGAAAGCTGGTACAAGCGCACGTTTGCATGTATTGAGTTTCTCCTAAGAATAGCTTCTGCAATGACAAGAAAGGCACAATATAGTATATTAAAACTGAAATGGAACATTCAATGACTTGAATAATATAAAGGAAATAGACTGCAACACATCTGTATTAAGTGAATGAAGTGACATAATGAGGGTTTTTTTGGCCATGCAATTGAAATGTGTTTAGCATTGTTTGGATATAGAATTGTGTTCAAAACTCTAGAGAAATAAGTAGTGTTGGGTTTTTTTGTAATGAGGGTTTTTTTGGCCATGCAATTGAAATGTGTTTAGCATTGTTTGGATATAGAATTGTGTTCAAAACTCTAGAGAAATAAGTAGTGTTGGGTTTTTTTGTTTTTTGGTTTTTTTTCTAAAAACTAAAGGTCAGACATTGCATAATTTTTTTTAAAGCTTTTCTTTAAACTTCAAAATTGAAACTGTTACCTGTAGTTTTGCAAAGTTGTGTTGATTATTATATTCTGTATTGTAGGCAAAGAGAATTTGTTAAGCCCGGATATCACAAGAAGAAAAATAGATCAAGAAAATGAAATAGATCAAGAAAAATCTCCTGGTACCTGCTGCAACTGCCTTGCTGCTAGGTATGCTAAATATGTCAACACAAACTAAACTGCACCTGAAGAAAAAAGCAACATTAAATCCACCTTATTTGACTGGTAGATTTTTTCAGAGCAGTGACTAATCTTGTATGTCCAGTATGTTTTTATGATACTTGTAGGTAGCTAAGTGAGTTGAAAATAAAATGCTAGCTAGTTTTGAAAACTTCCTTGCTTTCAGGCTTTCTTCCTTTCCATTTTTCTATTCCTTCACAGCTGGCATATAGCATTTGTTGACATTATTTCAGCTTCCCAAATCCCCAACATACTGTGCAATGTGTCCTGTACTTCTGAAGTAGTAATTTGTAAAGTATTTATAATATTTACTGAGGGTTTTTTACTACTAGCCTTGACTTTTACATTTAAATTATATTTCAGATAAATCTGATCAAAGTACTCATGTTGTTTACAAGAACAGTTAAACTAATTAAAATAAATTATGCCAATTTTTGTAGTTTCATATAGCTATTTAAAAATGTATGGTTATGTTGAAATCTGTTATGTGTCAGACAAATCATCACTGAAAACTAATGTATTTAAAAAAAAAAAAAAAAAGTATTTTACAGTTTGTCATAAACTTATGGTAAGGTTTAAAATCCTGACTGATGGTTAGGAGAAATCTATTTTATTTAGTCAGGGAAATAGCCATTGTTGCAAAGAAAGAAAACAATGGAGGTAGTAAGTAAATATTTCAGATATTATGTATATTATTTTAGAAATTGAGAAGTGAAATTAATATTTTTATATTTGATTTCGTTTTGCAGTCCAGCTATTGTAAGGAATACTTATAGAACACCTCAGAGAAATAACATGCCTGGTTTGTATTTTCAATTTTTGCTTTTACAAAATATTTGACATCTGTAGATATAAATCCTTATGTCTTGGGAATTATTTAATTTCCTTATTACATAATGTTTTTTAGGACCATATGGAAGCTTGTTTTGCACACCAAAACTTTTGGAGGTGAGTATTTTATTCTTGTATTTTGTTTCCTTTTTCCCCCCTGAGTAGTACATTTAGAATTCTGCATATAAATAATACTTGTTAAATATATTCCTAGGTCAGAACTCCAAAATGTATTTCTGAAAGCCTGGGAGCAGAAGTGGATCCAGATATGTCCTGGTCAAGTTCTTTAGCTACACCTCCTACACTTGGTGCAACAGTCATAATAGGTATTTCTGAAAATGAACAGTTGCTAACGGTTAAAAACTTCTGGGTTCGACACACTGGAAGTTCACTTGGTGTGAACTGTTGTTTGGTTGGTTGGGGTTTTGTTCATTAAAAAGGGAAAAAACTCTTATAAAGTGAAGCTTTGTGGGTGTCTATATATAATGCAGCCCTGAAAGGAAGAAATTGTGTCATTGCTTTCCAAAGGTTTTCTTCCTTTGTATAATGTATTAGGGAATAAAGATATAGCAACAACATAGCAAAGCATAGAAGGAGGATTAGATAATGATTGCTTTGCAGTATTGCAAAACTAGATACTATTAGGTTATGTCATGTGATTGTTTATGAAGTCTGAGAAGGTAGCCTGTTGAGTAAACTGTCCGGAAGCAGTGCTGGCTTCAGCATTTTCAACCCCTCTCGCTGTGCCTATCATCACACTGATGCAGTGAGAGGGACTGAGATACTGGTCCAGTTGAAGACCACATTTCCAGGACAGGGCAATTCTTGGACCTTATTTACTGTGCAGCTGCACAAACAGCTGTGCCACCATAACTGTAAACAAGAATGAGTGGGTGGTAACTGTGTAATTGGTAACTAACAGCAATGCTAAATATCGAGCCTTGACTGGAGGCATTGCTGTAAAAGGGATTTCATTAGCATATGGTAAGCAAAATGAAATTTGGCTGTATGACTTTATGAAAAACCCTGAGAAAATGGGAAGACCTGGATGTCTGCTTATTTCCTGACACTGCTCTTCCTAATGTTAAACTGTCACTGTCTAAAGCATGCAAGCACATAAAAGATACTAAGAATGAATGCTAGAATACCTCTTGGGAGGGAGGGGTGGCACTATTTACAAGACTATTGAGTTTGTGCCATTTTGGGTGTGTGTTGATTTGGAATGATGTGACCTGAAAAGAAAGGCTGGGGGAAGTACCCATAGCTGATTATTGTTTTGGGAGATGAGCCGTGGTTTGAGCTCTCATTCTTCCACTTCCTAGATGAGCCTGGTATTTCATAGTAGTGATGCCCACTCTCTGCTGTCTGGCACATGTGAAAGGGAAGAGCGAGTCATTTGGTTACTATATGGAATCTAGATGCCATGTCTATGAAATGTTATTTGAATAGACACTTCTTCAGGCATCTTAAAAATAGGGTTCACTTTCTCCTATTGTAATGTAGGTGAAAGGTATTACTGCTCTTGTGGGAGGAAATGAAAAAAACCCCAGAATTTCCTGACAAAGGCTTGAAGATCTCATCCAGGTCCTTTGACAGAAAAATACCAGGGAGTGGTGCCATGAATAACTGCTTGAAAGTGGAATGGCAATGGTGGTGGTCTCAGGGTGGTAACTGGTCTAACTGCGCAGCAGAAACAACTTATGATTTAGGGTGTTTTGTGCTGTTATGAAGCTGCTTTTGTACCCTGTCTTTGTCTCACATGGCAGAACTTTTAGCTAGTTTTCAGTAGCTTTTTGTTTAGGGATTTCAATTGCGTTTAAAATAATCCAACAGAAACCCTCCCAAAACACAACCATATTTGAACACGCTCAGCAAATTCTTTAGGAGCAAATGAATTTACTTGTGTGTCTTTCTTCTAAAGCTAGAGAGAATGATTCTATATCTGGAGCAAAGCAACAGGATGAAAGAGCTGATATAGTAAGTAGCTTTAAGAGCTATGCTGTCCTTTAATTTCACTTAAGCTATTCAGTTACATGTTTACGTTTCTTGAGCCAAGAATTAAAAAATCTGTCATTTTCATTCTAGGCTGTCCTATATAGCTATTTTTGAAACTTACTGCTCATAAAACTAAACTTGCAAAACCTGGCTGTAGACTATTCTCACAAATAACCTCCTTTGAGGAATGTTTTTGCTGTCTTAAAAAAAAAAAAACAACAAAAACCACCAAACACCCTCAAACAACAAAAAAACCCAAACAACCCCACTTGGATTCAGCAGAAGTGAGTAACTCAAAGAGAAATCAAACCTAAGAATTGCAATATGCTACTTACCTGTGGGTTTGTTTGGTTTTCTTCCTCTTATGTCAAAGTTTTGGGAGTTATTTGGCAATAACATCTTGTGTTCAACCCCTACACCAAGAGTTGAAATTGGGTATTACTTTTATAGTACTGGGGAGAGTTCTTGCATAATTGTAATTCTACTCTGCATATATGAAAGCTGAGTGATTAATCAGACTGAAAACCAAGGATAGATGCTAATAGGATTCAATTATAAATTTACATTTGATTCTTAACTACCTGAAACTTCACAGTTAAACCATTACAAGTTAGAATGAGCAAAAAGTCTTTCTGCTTCCTCCTGTCTCTTTTGTTCCTTTTTTTGAGAGGCTCACTTGCAGTTAGCTGCTGAACCTATTTACAGCCCTTAATTTAACTGTAGGATGGAACCTGATTTGCATTGAAAATGGGGTTTATCTGCTTATTTATTTTCAAGCGTACCTGTGAAAATGTTACCTTTCACTTTAAGGCATGCAGCATTATGCAGATACTGCAGTAAATGTTCTGAGTTGCATGTTTTACTATTAAAGTAACACTTACTGGTATGTAATGTAACAGCTTATGTCTTTGGTTTACAGATTTTGCACAACTTTTTTTCCAAATATGACAAATATCCTGGGGTGAGTGATAAAAGTATGCTATCTGTTCCAGAGACAGTTAAGCCGAATGCTGAAGATGATGTCAAAGATTTTGGTATGCATTGATGCTTTACTACTGAGTATGCTTTGAAGCAGGACTGAGGGTAAAGTTACACTGGATGATTTGAGCTAATCTTAACTGCGTATTTCCTCTGCCAACTGTGTACTCCCACTTCCTGAATTGATTCAACTTTGTAAAACTGATCTGGCCTTAAAGGGAATCAGTTTTGACTGAGTCAGTGAATTAAATCAGGTTACCATGCCAGTGGATGACAGCCAGATTAGTACTGGTGTAAGTGAAGGCATGATGCTGTATGGGAGAGCTGAGAGAGAAAATGGTACAGTGTCAACAGGGAGCAAGACTACTACTTCTAGCTATTGAGTAGGTTTGTCATGAAGTTTCACCCAATACTCGTTATTCTGTGGTGAACTTGTTTTTTGTTTTTTAATCCTGCTATATATTTATTATTATATACCTTTAATTCATTTACTTCCTATTAGTAATTCACAGCTACTACCTATCAGTAGTTCAAAACATGACAAATTGGGCCCCTTACGATGAGAAAGACATTGAGGTGCTGGAGCCTGTCCAGAGAAGGGCAGTGAAGCTGGTGAAGGGTCTGGAGCACAAGTCTGATGAGGAGGAGCTGAGGGAACTGGGGCTGTTTAGCCTGGAGAGGAGGAGGCTCAGGGGAGACCTCATTGCTCTTTACAGCTGCTTGAAAGGAGGTTGTAGCAAGGTGAGGGTCAGTTTCTTCTCCCAACTACCAAGCAATAGGACAAGAGGAAACGGCCTCAAGATGTGCCAGGGGAGGTTTTGACTGGATATTAGGAAAACTGTCTTCACCAAAAGAGTTATCAGGCATTGGAACAGGCTGCCCAGGGAAGTGGTTGAATCACCATCCCTGGAGGTATTTAAAAGACTTTAGTTGTGGTGCTTAGGAACATGGTTTAGTGGTGGTCTTGGAAGTGCTGGGTTAATGGTTGGAATTTGATCTTAAAGGTCTTTTCCAACCTAAATGATTCTATGGTTCTATGAAATCATTTAGGAGAAAGAAGTGTTTATTTTTTAAATGAATGCAGAAAATACTCAGCAAGGGAACAAAATGTTTTCATTCTGTGGTCTCGGATATGTTAGTGGACAAGTGAAAATGTACACTTCAGTGTGAGTTTCTTGATTTTTGTTGAGAAATTATAGCAAAAGGGAAGACTATTAAGAGGCATTTGTTCAGCACATGTGAGCGTAATAGGGTGCTGTAGAGGCCGATGCAAGCTAAACAGGGTGGTATATCCTTAGGATTGTATGTCTGCTTACCTGTATCAAATGGGCTGCCCTAAAAATAGTTCAGTGGTACGTGTAAAAATTGTGAAAGAATCAGTTTAGAATTTGATGGGAAGGGCCAGGAATGCTGAGGTCAGGAGGCATTGTTGCTTGGAGTGACATATACTGCAATTTTTATATTGTAGGTTCAAACGTGCAGAGAAAACATAATTGGAAGTAAACATATCCAAGTATCTGTAATCAGTAAAATACTTCTAGAAGTTAAGGACAAATTTATGTCCTGTTCTGTACTCCAGAATAGCTTATTACATCCCATACTGCAATAGAGAAGGCTAGTTAAAACAGTATCTGATTAAAAATAACAGGAAGAAGAAACCACTTCTCTAAAAGTACAAAATACTTTTGCAAATGTTTTTGGGGTTTTTTTTTCCTTGTATCTTCCCTTTTTGATAGTAGTGAACTTTGCATTTGAAGGTGCAATATAAAAAGGATAGCTCAAACCTCCATATGTGTAGTTTTCAAATGTGTGTTTTCTCTGGAATAGTTTTGTATGATCGTGAGATACAGTCAATTTTATTGGATATGTTTTGTTTCAGTAAAAGAAAATGAGAGAAAGAATACTGAATTGAATATCTACATGATTTTAAGGATATGATGAGATTATTTATATTGTACTGGTTGTGTTCTTTATAGCAGTGAGACTGAATACATGCACTCAGTCCAAAGTACAAGAACTACAAAGTATTTAAAATACTAATTTTTTTACTGGATTAATTTGGCTTTCAGTTGTAATAATTTGGGGGAAGAGGAAAGCTTTTAACTTTTAACTGTTTACTTTTAGTATAACCATGGACTGAAAGGAATGTACTCTCATGTAATAACATTCAGCTCCTTTTGTAAAATTCTGAAGTTTGCGTATAGTCATTAAGTATACTCATTCATAAGCCAGTCATTAATTCCTAAGGTTCACGTCCCTAGTTTAAGGAAGTCTAAGACAGGTCTAGCAAGTCTTAAGGAAGTCTTAAGACTAAGCTTTAGGTATTTGGCCCTTGTAGCAGAATTCACAGCTTTGCTGTAGGTATATAACCATGGATTCAGAGTTAAGTTGCTTCAAAAACAGAATAATCAGCATGTTGACTGGGAAGCTATTTAAATTGAAAAACTAACGGGAAACATGAAATTCTGTAACTTACAATTTACTCTGACATGTTGCTCAGAACTTGATATTTTAACTCTTTAATTCAAGAAAGAAAATTGCATCATTCATTCAGTTTTTAACCTTGATCAGAGTAAATGGTCTGTATTTAACCTCAGTGGCTAGAGCTGTTCATGAAGTAGGAGAAAAAGGTTCAATACCCTCTGATAATGACCGCATTCTAAAATGGGGCAGTATGTTCTAACAATCGGTTAGTATGTGACTGCAGAGTGGAAACATCTAACTTTCAGAAATATCTAAAGCCCCTCTTTTCTGAGTATTATCTACCCAGAAGGAGAGGCACTGAGAAAACAAATTAGGTAGCTAACTGCCAAGTTAGGGCACTTACTGAGAAAACAAGAGAATTCTGTTGTGCAGTCCTTTTTTTTTTGGAGTTGTCATTTCACTGACCCTCTAGTGAGATTAGAAGTCAAAATGAACTTCCCTGTCAGTCTACAACCAGTAATTTTACAGTCTCTCAGATGCTCCTGGTTTTCTTTTTCAATTAAAGGTAATGGGTCCTGTTTAAATGAAACAAAATACATCTGTGTCTTTTTAGAAATCTCTGTTGACAAATTATTACAGGATAAAAGGATGTGTACATGGGCGTTACTCCAGAGGAATGTAATAAGGAAAAGGACCTGTACACTCAATCTGTAGTGTTACAGTTTTTTCCTTTCCGTATCTTGGTGATGCCTTCTGCCACTCAGGCAAGAAACAGATGATAAAGAGAATGATTAACTGTTCAAGAGAGGTGATGAGAGAAGTTGTTTTGTGCCTGTAGTGTGGGCATGAGGCCTTAATGGCTGTATTACAAATAGTTGGATATGTGTGAACAAGTATTGGGAAGTCTATGGACTTCCAAATGGCAAACCTTTTGGACAGTAGATTATTTAAAAGTTTTGATAGGGAAAACTATAGAATTCTAAATTATAGAAAAGGCTGATGGAAAAGTTAAGCTGTTGGCTGTGAGCCCAAGGAAAACAGAGGACAGCGATGGTTTCTAGGTGATTCATTATTTTTTTTCTTTGATATGAAAAAGCCTTAAAAAGTACTTTCAAAATAAAACCTAGCTTTCTTTTTGAATGTAAACTATTTTGATAGCTGGGTCTAGTTTCGTACATTTGAGAAGGTAATATTTTATTTGGTATGTGTAAGCTTTTAAGGCTCTCTAAAAAGTAGAGTTTATGTTATTTTTTCCGCCACTGCATATTGTTTCTCTACACAAACAAAAAATTCTCATAATTTTTCTGATATTTGTGCCAATCATGTGGAACTTCTTAAAAGCTTCCCAGTCAATTAAAAAATTGAGGTTATTCTCTAAATCTTTCTAGGTACTATACTATTCTATATCAAATCAAAAGTTTAATAAAATAATCCTTAAAGAAGTTTCCTTAGCTGCCAGTTATAGACAAAATATACAGCTTCTTAAGGTTTTTAGTGCCTATCATCAGGTATAAATTCTGGAAGGAAAACATCTAGACTTTTATCTTGTAAAGTTTACTACTCATTCTTTTGTCTGTAGGGGGGGAAAAAATAATCTTTTGAGACAGCTAGGTTTCATCTTGGAAACCTGCTTAACCCACAGTCCTCAGGAGGCCAGGGCATCTGCATGTATATCCTTTGCCTCCTGTTTCCTCTAACAGCTGCTGTTGGAGGGCAACCTCTACTTTAAAGACATGTAGGTGTGCCTTTCCAAACTCTCTCCTGAGTAAAGGTAATTACCATAAAATTGAAAGCTGTGTTTACCTAAAAAAATGCCAATGCTGTTGCCAAATTATTTCCTAAAACTTGATTTTTTTACTTCTTTTTCTCTCCCCATCTTCTCTAAACTATTTAGAGTCGGAGATGTTAGACGGCTTATTTGGTGAGATGAATAGCTTTGAGGATACATTCAACATGCCTGCTAAGTCCAATGGAACTCTCCTGCTGATGCCACATGGTCTGGATGCAGTTGAGAAATGTGAAATGAATACAGATAAAGCTCAAGGAAAGGGGGATGTTCCTTCTGAGCAGCCTAATAGAAGAAAGACTGGCATTTCACAGGAAATGAAAACAACTAACTGGACTGAAAAAAGCCATTCTATTGAAGTGAAGGATTCTTTACTGAGAAACACAGGTGAAGATCCGTGGGATGGTAAAGCAGCCTGTTTAATAGGACAGGAAAAGGAGTCTGAGTCCCTTATGATCACAGGAGATGTGCATTACAGAACACACAAGTCATCTGAGAATGAGAAGCCTGTGAAAGAAGATGTGCAGTCTTCAAGCCAGTGGTCTCAACTGAACTTATCTGATCTTGATGTAACTCACTTGGAAATGTCTGTTTGTAGCTCTTCACCCTCTGACTTACGTAGAGAGAAAAATTTAGAAGAGAAGTCAGTACTAATAACTGAGGATGATACTCTGGAAACATCTTTACTGAATACTTCAGACTTGATAAAAGCACAAAAGCTGTTGAGTATCAATTTGTCAGAAAAGTGTTATGAAATTAAAAATTCTGAAAACAACCCGAAATTGGAAGTAACTCCAGTAAATTCAGTGTGCCTGAGCGTTCGCGATCCAAAGTTAGCAAAAGGATGTGCAGCTGAGAAGGTTTCCAAAATGAGCTTCTTAAACTGTAATTCTTTTTTAATTGAAAGTACAAATGTCATGGAGTATTCCATAGTCTACAATGGCAGCTTTTCCACACATTTAAAAGCAATTTCTAAATCTGTCATAACAGATGTTGTGTCTCACCCAGTTGTATGTGGTGCTACATCTCCAGATAACTGCAATGACCTGCATTTAATAAATAGAGAAAATACTCCTACAAAGTCTGGCTTTAAAAGCCTGAATATGTTATCCAGCTTGAGAAAGAGATCCAAGAGACTTATTTATACAATAAATAATACTTTACTGTATCAAGAAGAAAAAATACAGAAAGAAGTAACCTCTGAATTGCCTATTCATCCTGTATTAATGCACTCGGAATCTGATTTGTGTGAATTTAAAGGCTGTCGTGTGGCCAGTGTTGATAAGCAAGGTATATTATTGAGCTTTTCATCATTTGAGGAGGATTCTTTACTTATTAAGACTCTCTTTATGTAAATGTTTCAGATAAAATTGTGTAAAATCCTGCGTTAGTGATAAAGTAGCTCTGCAACTGGGAATTAAGGTATGGAATTGGTCTGTTATAATAACAGTGGCAGAACAGCATTATTGTCAAGTAGTTTGATGCCAACTTACTGGTTTAGTCTCAGATTAGTTTTTGGAATAGAAACTTCCACCTTGAACTGTTACTCTAATAAGGAAACTTAGTTATCTTTGTCAATGCTGTTTAGGCACCCATAGTGTTGAGGGCCATCCTGTCCAAGTTGACAACTTCTAAGAAATCATAAAGAATGGCAAAGTTGTATTGTTGTTTTTCTAAAATTAGGGGGTTTGAGACTGTACATCTGTTTCTTACAGAAGTACAAAATACTTTAAAAAACAAAATATATAATGAAAGCAAACACACGCTCCTATTTTTAAAAGCTGTTGTTCTTGCTGGAAAAATAATGTTAGGATTTGAAGTACTTCTCTTTAAAGTTTGAAACCCATTCCTTGTGTCTCAACATGAGGATTTAAGTCCATCTCTTCAAATTTTATTACAATTAAAAATCAGTTGTTTTTCAGCTGATAACATTAACTGCAGCCTACTCGCTTCTGGCTATTAGAACATGATTAGATTAAATAGATCTCCAATCTTGTCAAGGCATTCACATTTGAAAACAAAATTGATATTTATGGTATCACTGTTAAGTGTGTGTGGAAATGATCTTAAAGGGCCAAAATTTTAGGAAAAATTGAATTTGCATTTGTTTGAATAAATGAGAACTACTTTATTAACATGGTTTTCTCTGTAATGTCTTCTCTTGTAGACTGCTTGCTTCTTGCTGAGAGAAAGTGTTTGCAATCGAATATCAAGAAAAATAATTTCAGCACTTGTACTTCAAAAACAGATGTAATGGGTAGCGCATGGGATAATTCCTTCAATGATAGGTTGAAGCAACAAGATCAGAGAGGCTTGGAGGGAAATGCAAGAGAAGATCAACCTGCTACGTCATTAAAATGCGTAGAAGTATCTAATACACAGAAAGAAGACACAACAACTTTAAAAAGTAAAATAATTCCAAATACAAAAAGTAAAGCTCTAACTTCAGCATGTCTAATGGCAAGAAAGTGTTCCAGATTGCTCCCTAAAGGCTGTTGCTTAGAGAAGGGTGAGGAAGATGAGTACGTGAGTGCTAACATGAACAATGGAGATACTGTACTTCAGAGCCCGAAAGAAGAACTTGTGTGGTCTTCTCCTAGGGATAATGAACACTTGATTGACGTGCACCGTGACACTATATCTGTGACAAATAGCAGTTGCAGTAATACTCAGAGTCAGATCAACTTTTGCATAAATGGAGTCAGTAGTGATTGTTGCAGTAAAATACCAACGGGTAGAAGGCATGCTACAGACTGGCGGTCAGTAGTTGATGGCAGAGAAGCATGTGAACCTTTGGGAATAAACTACTCAGAAAATTGTAGTATTGGATTAAGACAAAGTGAGAAAACGGATGCAGCTGCCTGGTCAGAAGTTGTAGCCAACAATGAAGAGCCAAAGTCAGCTGAAAACAAGGAAAGCCCTCAAGCAGCTGCTTTCAATAATGTAGCTGTAGAGTCTGCTAAAGAGTTGTTAGATTGTATAGATAATAATTCTTTAAATGAGGTAATTTCTGAAGAAGATAAACAATTCGTACCTATGTATTCCAGCAAAAACCCAAATGAGAACCTGAAGAATAAAGGGAAGTCACCAGGAAATCTTAATGCTTGCAGTTTGAATCTGGGCTTTGGTGGCTTTCAGACTGCTTCCAATAAGCAGATTAAATTCTCTGAATTCAGTATAGCGAAAGGCAGAATGCTTTTCAAAGATATTGAAAATGAATGCTTTGAAGCCTGTTCAATGCAAAGAGTCGGAAACTTTTCAAATAAGGTTAAAAAGGCGAATATGTTTTTCTCAGATTCAGAAAGCAAGTTGGGTGGTAATTTATCTGATTCTTTAGATTCACAGACAAGTTTTCTTAATCCCAGGCTTACACAGTTTATTCCACATAAAGTTGGCTTGTGTAAAAGCTTTCCTAGAAGTCCACAATCCTTGCAAGAAACAAATCAAACCTTGACAGCAAGCCAAGAAGCTGAAATTGCTGAACTTTCTAGTATTCTGGAAGAAACAGGTAGTCAATTTGAATTTACACAGTTTAGAAAGCAAAGTAACGTACAAAGTCATGCCTTTCAACAATTTGGAACTTTAGAAACATGTGGAACAAAGAATGTGGAAAACATTTTTGAAAAAAGGAAAGATGCTGATTTTTGTAGCACTTTTAAGTCTGAAAATCAAGTGAAAAATGACAAGTATTGTACTAAGCAGGAAGACACAAATGAAGACTTAAAAGTGGTGGAATATGAAAAAGAAAATGCAGTGGTTTTACATAAAAATGACAAACACGTTACATTTACTAAATTAGACAGAAATAAAAGTAGAATATCCAATAAGAGCTTTCCAATAGCTAAACAGGACTGTTTTTCTAATTTTGTAGGCTTTACTTCAGCTGGAGGTAAAAAAATAAATATTTCTAAGGCGGCTTTGAACAGATCTACAGAGCTCTTCAGGGACTTGGAGGATGATGATGACTTGTTTAAATCTTCTGAAACTAGTACTAGATGTCACAATTCAAATGGGCATATGTCTTCTAACTGTAATTCTGTCAGATGCCTGACAAAAGAAAACAAACAAAAAACTGTTTGTGTTTCAGACTTCAAAAGCATAGATGCCATTTCCCACAATACACAGGAAAAAAATGATGAAAATACTACTACGCCATTTAAGGAAAATACGGAAAATCAAACAAAAAGATCAATAAATGATACTGAAAATGTTCATTTCAATAGTACTAATGCTATCATCAACAGTCTATCATCTGTTAAAAAACATAACCAGAATCTTAAAACTTTCAAACAATTTTTGAATCAAGGAGATGGCCAAGTTGAAGGCAGGTTGCAGGAAGACTCATTAGGTGTAGCATGTCTGGGAGATGCTGTTACAACTGCAGAAGAACATAATTTAAGTATATCAGATACAGTGGAGAACCTGTCCCCTAATGAGAAGGGAGAAGACAGAAAGGAAGATGAACGCTTGTCACAAAAATTTCAAACTCCAGCTGGTGGTGATATATCCAGTTCTGATGCAGCATTGGATCATTCTCTACACTTGCTCAATATACAGTATGGAGGAAGGGATGTAAATGTTTTGGACAACTCTGATAAACAAAAGATAAATTGTGAAAGTATGGAAGATGACACCACCCATGATAAGAAGCTGTTACTGAATGAAAGCAGAATAAAAATAGGTTCTTACCATCATCATCATCAAATACCTTTTGAGCAAGAGGTGAATTTTGAAAAAAATCAAGTGAAGGGGAGTTACCTAACTGGTTTTCATACTGCTAGTGGCAAGAAAATAATAATTGCCGATGGATTTTTGGCTAAAGCTGAACAGTTTTTTGCAGAAGATGTTGATGTAGGAAGGGAATATAATGATAATTTTGAGAATCTCATAAAGAAAAGGAAACATGGTAAGAACTGCATAAAAGACTCTGATTTATGTATTGAAGGCATTGCTCGGTGTGATCTAGAAAAACCTGGAGATCAATTTAAGCTGGCAGTAGAGAGCAGTCCTGTTAAACACACTGTGGTTCTTGATCCTGTTGAAGTAGATACATCTGTTAATCTAGGTGAAGGTTGTGAAAGAAGTTTGGTAAGTTCATATGCACATAAAAAAGCTGATGTCAGACCTGGGGAGTCAGAATTTGAATCCCTTACTAGACAGGAGAGTGATACTTTAAGTAGAGCTCATTTGCCTAAAGATGGAAAACTGTTTGCAGAGAGAAAGATGGAATACTCCCCAGAAAAGAGCGATGATTCAGAAAACATACGTGATTTTCCTGTGCACTCTGCTGCATCTCTGCATTTAATGAAGGTATCAGATAACCTTGAAGATAATTCTGTACCTGGAGATAAAAAAAATACTTTTTTTGTTGAGTATAGTAACAATAGATCTAATCGATCCTTCCTCTTAAATTCAAAAAGTAGCTCTGTGAACTGTGACGGTAAGAAATTTGATTTAGAATGTTTAAATGAACCTTGTGCTGATAGAGACTGCTTTGCAGACACCATGGTTAATGCTTGCCAAAACCAGTCACGAGTCAGTCTTCCTGAAGATGAAAATAATTTAGCCAGGTTAAAAGAAACAACAAGTAGTGTTGAAAATCAAGAGGGTAATCTGAAACAAACTGTGTTTAGTACAGCAAAAGGTAAAGCCGTTTCTGTTTCGGAAGGTGCATTAGCAAGAGTCAGACAGATGTTTCAAGATGACTACAGTGAATCTGTAAAATATGAAATTGAGACTAACTCAAGGACTGAACAAACAGAAGTTGCTGGAAATTCATTTGTCATTCATACTGAGTGTCCTAATTCTGCTAAGTTTTTTAATGCTACAAGAAGTGAAGCGAGTAATTCAGCTGCATCCCATTTTATTAAAGTAAATGTAAGTGTTAGTGAAAATGGTCACCAAGATACAAACACATTTGCAGATGCAAAGTCTGTTTCAAATTCTCAGAAGCGATGCTTTGAACAGAATATTGAGACTTCAGGGCACTTGCCTGTTCCAGATAAGCAGATAAAGCTGACAGATTCTTCTGTGAGCAGTCTTGGATTTTTCAGTACAGCGAGTGGTAAGCCTGTACAACTATCAGAAGAGTCACTCCGGAAAGCTAGACAGCTCTTTTCTGAAATGGAAGGTAATCATTCAGCCCATGTACAAGAAGACTTTTTAATTGAGGAAAATATTGAAAAGTCTGAAATGTGCACTGAAGTAGTTCCTAGGAAAATGCAGATAGGGTTACCAAAAGGGGAAGAGAATGCCAGCACTGAATTGATTTCATATCCTGCTTTTGGGTTCAGCACTGCAAGTGGAAAGCAGGTAACTGTCTCTAAAAATGCCTATCAAAAAGCAAAGGCAATTTTAAAAGAATCTGATGACTTTGTAAGCAGTGGGCTTTGCATTAGAGATCAGCTGAGTTCAGTTAAAGAGAGTGGTCAATGTATAAAATCTTTAACTGATAAAGTGAACTTAGAATCCAAAGTTGAGAAAAGCTGCAATGAAGACCTTGAATTAAAAAACTTCCACCCTGAGGAAATGAAGTCTTTTGCAAGCACTCACCATGTCAGAATGCCTGAATATATATCACATAGTAAGAAAACCAAGCAATTATCATCACTTAAAAATAGCTTTCAGCAAGAGGAGACTAGACCTTTTGGAAAAGGGCAGCTGAATCTGGGGATGAAAACAGAGTCCGAAGCAATTTCATGCAGAGCTACTGCTAAAGGAGAAACTAATCTTCTCCAGACTCCAAAAAACTACTTTGTAGTGGAGGCTGAAGAAAGTGCAAGAGCATTTATGGAAGATGATTTTTCTGATTCTGGAGTACAAACTAATGCTGCACGGACCTTCAGTAGCAGGCTGGATAAAAACTTCCAAATGAAGACCCTTGGGAAGAGGCACTATGAAGAAGAAAACTCACTTGGTAGGTCTTTATTTTATAGATATTCAAATCAGTTTTCTGCACAATGGGTTGTTTGAGGTTTTTTTTGCATATCATGTTGCTTTTTAGGTTGTATAGAACTTTAAGTTCTTTCTTTAGGTGTCAATGACAAAAATTTTTGCTGCAGGTGATAGTTTCTCCTCTCTTTCCAGCCTTAAATGCACAGTACAAGCTAAATTTGCAGTTAGTAATTTTGAGAGGTATGCAGGTTTTGTTGTTTTATAAAGTTATGGAAGAAAGCTGCTGCTCCTTTTCTGTCTGAGCAGACTTCCTTCTGGTTTTTTTCTCTGCATGAATCTAGTGTTTTTTCATTGAAAAATGAGTAGCAGCATTTCCCTTTTCACCTTTTTGTGCCTTGTAGGTGAGGACACAGTTTCACTTGTATTGAGATTGCTGGTCTGGTAAGAATAGTTGTTGGTCTAAAAGCATGGTTTCTTGCCATCTAAAACTGATCTGTCTCGGAGCTGAAGTGTTGGTACTTAATGTTTGCAGTCACTCAGACCTGTTCAGGGACCTGGGCTAGATGAGAAGTATTTATGGAAGGGTAGATTGCAAAAGTCGCTGCCTGGCTGCACAAGTTCAGGTACAAAGCGGGCAGGCTACTTTCTGGGAAAGTTTAAGTAGTTGTGAAAAGGCAGATAAGACTCTTACCAGGTCCAGCTTGAAACAGCAGTGCCACATTTGAACCACATCCATAGTTACAGCTTCTGTAAAAGATGCGTTAACCTCCGCTTCTTTAGAATTCTGCAGGGACTCTTTATTTGCAGAAAGTACAGCTGTGCTGCCAGCTGAAGTCCGCTGTGGTGCACTTTCTGAAGCAGACTGTCTTGAGTATGTTTGATAACTTAAGGCTCACAAACTTTGAGTTGGATGGAACAGACCTACTGTCCACAAAAGATTCTGCAGCAGACTTAATTACATCTTGAAATCATTCTTGGTAACGTAATATGCAGTCATTCTGTACAGAAGAAACTTTTGCAAATTGTGAAGTAGCTCTGTGTTCAAAAAGGCTCTTGAATACAGGGGTGTGATCTGAAAACTTGCTACTTGTGCTTGCTCTGACTTCTTGAGTGGGTTTTTTTAGAAATTAAAATTACAGTATACAGCATTGGAAAGAAAATGAGCTTAAAAGGAACATCACTTTTAAAAATCTGTGGTTTTGTCCTAGGAGGACCTCCAATTAAGAGACAGCTACTCCTTGAATTTAACAGAACAAAGAATCCCCCCAGATCCTTGAAGCCTTCAGTAAGCACCCCTGATGGTAATTTTAGTCTTTTTTGTGTTCTAATTAGTAATCTGATGTTGGTTGTTACCTTTAGAATTCTTCAATTTCAAATAAACTAACATAATAAGATTGCTTAACTGCTTCTTTTATCAATATAGTCATGGAAATTCAGGGTAGTTGCTATAGTAATGTTTCCACTGACTTGAAATCACATGATTAATGGTATGCCTTACTGTGTAGAATCTAAACGTATTACAGTGTACTGCTACTGCAACAACGTGGGTTAATTTTCACCTTGGTAGGAATTCAGGTTCTCACAATCCTAAATTTCATAAATTCTAGTCTCAGTAGGAAGAATATGTTTTATTGATCTGTAATTTCTAAGTCAAAAACTGTGTCTGCAGGAAAATGAGAAGATACTGGGAGTTTTATCAGAAAATAACTTGTGAAGACTATAGTTACTGATAAGTGCCTACATTACAGATACTTTTTGTATTTTGAGCCAGTAATATGGAGGCTTATGAAAGTGGAATCAAGGTTTTAAAGTTTGAGTTGATGCTTTCTGTGAAGCTAGTTAGCGATTAGTATATATTAGCGTCGTGATTTTTTGGCTACAGTGTTTGGTTATGGGATAAGCTGTGTTCTTTAAGGAACTTGTTCTAAGCACTGCATGCTTTCATCTAGGATTCAGTAGTAGGATTCTTTAAATATATTGGTGTAACCAGTATATTGGTTCCTGAATGCTGTCCTAAATCTGTTTGAAGCATAAGCCCCGTGATCTGAAGTTTTAAGTGGAATTTGTAAGTTGCTGCCAGAGAATAATTTCATACCCTTCATATGTTAATATTACCCTACTCTGCAGCAGGATTTTAAGTGTTATTTGGTGGAACAACTGAAAACAGTTCTAATCTCCAGTACAGTCTTTGACTTCCAGAACACGTGGCATCTTGTACATATGACTTCTCATCTGAAACTTCCTTCTTTGTAGCCTAAGGACAAATATAGGACAAATTAGTTCCAGTTCTGGGCAGGCAGGATTTAGTTATGTTGGCCAAGATAAGCATGTCCTTCAATGTTGGAAAGAGGAGTTTGTGCAAATGTACCCATTTCTGTTACTACTACAAAATAAAAAAAAAGTTGAGAGTTCTAACTGAATGGTGAGTCTACCTGGCGTTAAATGTATGATAAACATTTCCCTTTGAGAAGCCTAAAACATCTTTCAAGCTCACAAACAGGAACTTTTGAGAGTTCAGCGTTGTTGTCACTTACCCTTTAGATCTGTCTGCAACTAGTGTGAAGATGTCTTATACAAAGATTTTAGCAGGGGGATGGGAGGGGATGAGAACAAAGCTATTTAAATCTACTCTGGAAAATTTTCTATATATTTATACCATTAATATAGAAAAAAAAGTACTGTAAATATCTATCCATGTAATGTTACATTTCAAACTTTATTTTTCTAATTATCTTGCAGGCATTTTCAGAGACAGAAGAAAATTTATGTACCATGTTCCTTTAAAACCCATAACATGTCAACCTTTTGGGTGAGAAACTTATAATACATTTTAGAATTCTTCTAATGCAATTTCATAAAATCTCACAAGCCCTTGTAACTTTTTAAAAATACATGGTAATAATTTGCTGCCCAACTTTATAAAAGTCTTAATAATTTTACTTCAAAATAAACAAATTGCCATATAATAAATATTGCTGCAGTAGACCAGTGAGATGCTAAACAAATTTTACACTTGTATTTTTGTTTTCTCAATAGTGGGAAATTAAGTATTATGTTTTTAAAATGTTAAAGACTGATACTTTGTCTTTGCTTTGAGGTAGTGTTGAAACTTGTGTCACTAAATTAAGAATACAAAAATCCTAACAAAGTTTTCTGCCAGGAAGCTGCAACCGGTATGTTTCAATGTTTTAATCTCTGTAGGGCTACTAAAGAACGACAAGAAGTCAAGAATCCTAACCTTACTCTACCAGATCAAGACTTCAAAGGATTAAAATCTAAACATACCATTTTTCAGCACTGTGCACTAAGGCAATCTTCAAATGCTACTTCTGGGTTTTCTACTCCATGTAAGGCCTCAGCAAAAGAGGGTGAAGAAACAAGAAGTTTGTACAAATCTGGCAAAACTGCTAAAACTTTCATTCCACCCTTCAAAACCAAGCTGACATTTTCTACAGGCGAACAGGGCAGCAGCAAAAGATGTGATTCACTGATCAGCAAAAATCTGACTGAAAAGACAGAATTGGGTCGGATCACAACTGAACAAAATATTGCTGAACCTCAAGATCACCAGTCTTACATCCAGCATATAGCAGACACTGACCTAGAAAATGGCAAATCAGGTATTTTCAGATTTTGATCACTTAACTATTGCGAATACTATCAAAATCAAACCTTTAGGGGTTTTGCATATTATGGCAGACTTTTTTTTTTAAATAAAAAGAAACTTTTTTTTTTGCAAGAAAATTAGGAAATAACTGCTTTCCTACTGTTTCATGTTACACTGCTGATAAAGCATATGCAACTCATCTCTGAAGTTAATTAAGAACATGAAAAAAACTTGGTTTCACACAGTGCTTCACAAACAAGATGGCTTATGTTTCATTTGATATTTAATTTTATATGCCTCTTAAAATATTCTAGGAACCTTAAAAGACTAGCCTTGCTTCATTCAGTTTTACAGAAGCTTGTTTTCATTCTGTTTTCTAATTAAAATGTAGGCTTAACAATATAAATGGCTGTGTCATTTTCAAAGAGGCAGAGTTTAAATGCTCAACTGTTTGACTTTAGCATGTGGGCTTATGCCTTCCGAGCTCTTTTGAATATTTCAATGTGTATAATTTCTGTAACTATTACAATCACATAATCTGGGCTTTTTCAGATGGACTTACTGTTCGTATTTGAACAGGTGCATGAACATTTGCAGAATTAGATCCCATATTTACAGGTGAAAATCTCAGGATTATGACTTTGTAGTCATCAACTAATTTCTGTTCATTTGCGGTTTTCTATGAAGATAGTTCAGTCTGAGAAAAATAAGTGTATTTAAGTTGAGTTCAGGGACTTATTCATTTCATATCAATATTAAAACACCTTCAGTAAAGACTGCTTTTTAAATGCATTAGTTTTGAAGAATTAGACATTGCAGTTTCTAAAAATAGAGTGTGGCTTAGAAAATATGCTTTTCTTAATCTGCTTGTATAGTGTGACTGTATATCTTAAATCAATATATACTGTTAACGGGTTTTGATGTTTTGGAGGTTTTTTTTAATTTGCAGCTACGGTCAAGATGATGACAAATCTCCGCTTTGCCAGAGATCTACAGGATATGAGAATTAAAAAAAAATATAGGCAAAATATTAGCTCCCAGCCAGGCACCCTTTATGTCATGAAAACATCTGCAAGAAATAGAATCTCTCTGAAAACTGCAGTAGAAGAGAAATCTCCTAGGTTTTACTCTATGGAAGAGGTATATTGATCTCTTTTTACTGTGTCTTTCCTGGGATGTGTTCCTGAAGAAAAGCAAACAAAAACTCAGTAGCTTTTGAATAGATAAATTCTTCAGTTTTGAGATAGGTATTTACAGTGGCTGTTATACCAGCTGCTAATTTTTAAGTACCTTTGCATATCCACAGTTTTAAAGATTATTCCAAATAGTAAAGTCATAAATGTCTCTGTAGTGTTATAATCAAACAAGAAAAACATCAAACAAGGAAAAAATCCAACAATGATAGTTGCTATTGGCTTTTAACCCACATGAATAGCTATTTTAAGATAATGGTTAAAATTTAAGCTTAGCGAAGTGTATCAAAGCCCTCTTGCTTTTGGTACAGTGAAGGTACAAAACCTATGGAATTTTTTTAAACACATTTAAAGCACACTGATGCTGTTCTGCTAAAATAATTTCTGGGAATTCCTTCGTTCTCTTCGGTTTACATACAGAATTACAAGGTCAGGCAAAAGCTGTCTCAACCTCAAGCAAATATTTTATCTGAATTTATAACATTAGATATAAAAACTCTCAGCTGAATTCTTACTGTATTATTTCTTTTTCATCAAATTTTTTCAGCTGTACACATACGGTGTTACAAAAAATTGCATACAAGTTAATAGCACAAATGCAGAATCTTTCCAGTTTCTCATCAAAGACTTTTTCAGTAAGGAGTATTTATTAGCTGGAAATGGGATGCAACTTGCTGATGGAGGATGGCTAATACCTACAGATGACGGAAAAGCTGGGAAAAAGGAGTTCTACAGGTACTGTTACTTATGAACTTGAGACAAGTATGGTATTTATTAGTAAGTAATTCTGTTATCCCCTAGAATAAGTCCAACACAGTGGGCTTTTAAAGCCTCTAACTATTTTTTACTGTGCATTTTCAGTACACCTCTGCTAGTGTAAATGAAGATGCGGTAGGGTTGTCAGTTTATGATGTAGACTAATGTTAGTGATCCTCACTGACCATTAAATAAAACAAAGTCAATCTGGAAAATTCTGGGATTTCTTCAACAGTGTAAATAGTCTCCAAAAATTACAATTGTCTGTTAATTCAGCACTTACCACTTTGTTTAATAGGTTTTGACTTTAAGTGGAAAAGGATTTACCTTTGGGCTCTAGAGTTTCGTGATGGGAATGAAGGTTGATTGGGGAAGTGCTTAGGGCTTCTTTGTCAGGACAGGGATGAAAATTTTTTTCAATGTAATTTTTTTTTAAAGCTGACGTATGATTTGAATGAAGCCAAGACTTCAGTAGCAAAACTCACTGATCTGTTCAAGCTTTCCTTTGAGTATATGTAAGAAGCAAAAAAAGAAAAAAATGCACAAACAACGCTTGCTCTTGCACTCTTCCTAGTCCTTTTATCCCTCCTTTTGCAGGTCATTTCAGATGAGCTGGAAAAAAAGTTTGAGTGCATCTCTCCTAAACACTTTTGTAAAAATTGTTTAGTTTTACTGTAAGCAGGTTTGTACCTTTAACTTAATGAAAAGCATGTGCAATAGAACAAGGAACTACCAGTGCACTGTTCTTGCAGCAAAACTTCAGAAAATATTAAGCATTAGTTTCTGACTGACTTGGTATATTTGAGGTGCTCTTTTTTCAAGTCAATGTCGCTGTTGGTATGCATTCATACAAACTCAAGGCAGGGACATGTATTTGAGTAGTATTTGTAGTCAAGCATGCATTGCCAACCTATGTAGTATCAGAATTCAAGAAGTTTGCAACATTTGCTTCGCAGTACCAAAGTGTGACAGAGACAGGTGTGTTCCAAACTCAAGGACTGCTTTTATTTGAAGCTTATCTACTTATCCAGCCTATATCTATCACCAGTTCAACGATAGAGAGACTATTAAGAAATTATCAAAGTCTTGCTAACATACGCAACATCCACTGCCCTCCCCTTGCCCACAGCACCTGTTACTTCATCACACAAATCAGTTGGGTTGGTTAGGCATGATTGACTCTTAGTATATCCATGCTGACCATTTCCAACCACCCTCTTGTCCTTTGCTTGTTTAGAAGTGGCTTTTAAGAATTTTTGCACACTACTCTGAAAGTCCTTGAGTCTCTCTAACAGTAGAGTTTGTCTCCATGGGTTTTTTCTAAATCCTATAAGGCAGAGTTAATCCTCCCACAGTTTCCATTTTGCACCCTGTAGCATCGCATGCCCCAACTGTTTTATGGACAGCTATGGGATGTGTAGGCATATGCTATTGTGTAGTCACTCAGAGGCAGAGTGTGCAGAACTTGACCTAACTTGTTACTTGTCTGTTTCCTCCCCATTTGGCAAGTATTCTGCTAATAGCAATACCGTCCCTGATTCTGCATTTCCTTCTAGTGGTGACATGATTGTTGAGTGTTTTGGGGATCTACCTTGCTTGATGGAATGCTCATAAAAGCATTTATGGTAATAAATAAAACATAAAAGACATGTTCATCCCTGTGCAGTTAACGGTGCAGGACCTCTTGCCTACATGTCAGTCTTCTGGAGTTGCATGCATTTTTAGAAAGCATGCTGCTCATTATTTTTTTTTCTCATGTGAAATTGCTATTTCTAGGCTGACAAGTAACACCGCTACACAAATTAATAGGAAACGTGAGTTTTGAGGTTGTTTCTGTCAAGAAGCAGTAGATCTCTGGGAACAATCTGCTGCTTAAGCATGTTGGACGTAATCTTGATCATTTCCACACAGTTTTCCTGATAATGGGAAAGGCATTAAAATATTTGCACAAAACACCTTATGCCTAATGTGCCAAATATTGGCCTTTTTAGGCCAGTAGGAACTTCTTGTTCCAGAGGCAGCTTGTCTTAATAAATCATTATCAGATGTGCTCCTGATTCTGTGATCCAGGCCATCAGGTATATGGCTTTCCCCACATTCATTTTTCAGAAACAGAAGAGAGAAACCACCAACATACTACTAAATACCCCAGAATAGCCACAGTGGTTTTGGTGTGAGAACCTGCTCTGGGTGGCAGTGTTGTTCTGACCCTGAATCCCAGATAGCCTCTTGAGCAGTTTGTAGAGGTTGTTCCCCAAGAGATTGGCTTCAGTTCCTGTATGTTTTCTGGATTTTGTTAGATGTTAAAGCATATGCTTGAGAATAGATACCTACTGGTTGGTCAGCTGAATCAGCCTTTTTGTCCCTTTAAGTATATTAACTGGATCTCCATCAACTAGAATATATGGGTCTTCATTTAGTTGTCTGTATTTAGAATCTTAATCTTGAACTGAATTCTGTATTCAGCTGAGTTGTATTGTCCTTCACAAAGGATTACAGAGTGTCTCCTAAAGTCTTGAGATTGATTTGCTCTCTTCTAATGTAGTAGTAATTAATTTGATGGTCATGTCTGCTCCATATCTTCCTATATATAACTTTTTGGGGTTTAAATTGTCTCTTTTCCTCAGGCAGCTGCAGTACAGTTCTTAAAATCTTGAGGCTTTATGACAAGTTGGAAATTGACTTTTTGATAGGCCTTAACTTGTGTTCTAATAAGTCTAATGGCTTAGTTCTTTGAATCTCTGGTCTAATTCTCTTCCTCCTTGAATTAAATGGCCTTCCTAGTGACTGAGAGCTGGAAAAAAGTAGATGTTTCCAACCTAACTCATGCAGGTCACGGTGGTACAGCTTGGACTCAACACAGAATGAAAGTCTATTTCAGTGGTCACCCAATGGAGAGAAGAAAGTTCTTCAGTAGCAATTGAAAGCTCTTTAAAATGTGTTGTCCACATGCATGCTTTAAAAAAAATAAACAAAACCAGAATATCCAAACCACAACTCCAGAAACCGTGAAGTTAGAGGGGGATGGATTGTAATGAGCTCATCAAGCAAGCAGGGGAAACTCCAGGGCTGAAGGGGAGCAGAGCACACCTCTGTCCCTCTATGCTATGTGCATAACTGCACGAAGCAGACAGAGCATGCTCCTGGAGCTACTGCTAGAGTCAGAAGTATCCATTTCAAGAATGCGTGCATCTATGTGTGTGCATGCTGCCAAAGCGTATGAGGACAAAACTTCAGTATTCAGAATAACTGGATCAGGTTATGGAGCGTAACCTTCCTGTTTTCACTGTAATAAATATTCCTTTGTTAACATTGCCTATGTACATACACTGAATATAATGCTAGGAAGAAATATGCAAGTAAAAACTTAGAGTGAATTTCAGGTTAATTTATTAACAATTTATCTGCAGAGCCCTCTGTGACACTCCTGGTGTGGATCCCAACCTAATAACAGAGGCCTGGGTTTACAACCACTATAGGTGGATTGTATGGAAATTGGCAGCCATGGAAGTCTCTTTTCCACATGAATTTGCGAACAGATGTTTGACACCAGAAACAGTACTGTTGCAGCTGAAATATAGGTATGTGTATAGCAATGTATTTGGAGTTATAATTTGTGATACTGTGCTTTCTAGTTCATAATAGTACAAAATAAGCACTTCTACCTTGCATTTACTGTATCAGAATGTTTATATTGTTAAACTTATGCATATCAGTATTAAAAATTTACAGGGTCATATTTGCAAAAACTTAGATAATATTTGCTTTGCTACAGTGTAACTTCAGTCACGCAGATGGATTTGCTACAATTGTTTCTAAGGAAAAACAATGATGGATTTTGTTTGCTTTAACAAAGTGTCATTTAATTCTTTTTTGTAGGTATGATTTGGAAGTTGATAAAAGTAAACGATCAGCAATCAAAAAAATAATGGAAAGAGATGATGCGGCAGGTAAAACACTTATACTGTGTATTTCTAAAATCATATCGCTAAACACCGTTGCATGTCCTAGCAGTAGCAATAAGAATGTGGAAAGTAAAAGAGCAGCAGCAATAATTGAAGTTACTGATGGCTGGTATGGGATTAGAGCTCTTCTGGACCCACCTCTCAAAGCTTTCTTGCACAGAAGAAGGCTGACTGTTGGTCAGAAGATCATCGTGCACGGAGCAGAACTCGTTGGCTTTCAGAACGGATGTACGCCACTGGAAGCCCCAGATTCCCTTATGTTAAAGGTAAAACAAAGTATTAGTTCCGCTCGTTTGGATGTGACTGAGAGATGTGATAGGTGCTATTTAGTTGAGCCATGTTTTGGAAACAAACAGTTTTGTCGGGGCTTTATAAGCAAAAAAGTTTTGTCAGAGTTTAATAGCCAGATTTGTAAGACATGACACAAGGTAGCTGGCAGTATTCAATTGGGTTGGGAGACAAGTTTATAGTACAAAATTCTGCCAGGGTTTGCTGCATGTTTTCACGGTTCCAGCTCTTCAGTTTGATTAAGCACCAAGATACAAAAAGTACGTATCCATCACAGACAATATGGAAGTTGGGGGAAGAACAGAGAGGGGTGGAACCAGGTTGTAAGGATGGACTTGTGGAGAGAGAGGGTCTTGACTTATTTGAGAATGATTAAAGTCCTGGGTGAAGTGTCAGCATAAAAATTTTGCTCCTCTGGTATGAGGGAATGGCTTGTTTCATACGTGCTCATTTCCTAGAGAATTTTAACTCGTCAAATTTTCAGTTCCTGTTTAAAAATACATTCTTGGATGTGAAAAGAAACCTTGAAATTAAAATGTAGTATGTTCAGGTGCAAAAATTCTTAGCGAGGTCAGTGTGAAAATAGTCTTTCCTCTAGATATAGTAAGTTGGATATCTTTTTGACCTCCCAATGACAGTTTATCATTTAACATTTAACTTATTCAGATCTCGGCGAACAGCACTCGATGTGCACGATGGCATGCAAAACTAGGATTTCATCGGGATCCCCGACCTTTTCCTTTGCCTTTGTCATCACTTTACAGTGAGGGCGGTGCAGTGGGGTGTATTGATGTAGTTATTCAAAGAACTTACCCTATTCAGGTATGGTATAAATATTCTATGAATCTAACAGGTTGTGTGAGATCTAAGTTATATAAGTTAATAGCTTAATATAGAATAACATAATATAGAAAGCTAAAAGATTTAAGATAAGGTACCATTATATGTAAAATGAACAGGAGTGGTTCTTGCAGTACACATGTATTTAGTATTTCAGGACTGTGGAGTATCCTGCTGTAAGAAGAATTGCATTTGCACTTGGTATCTTCTGGTTGGCTTTGCTTTCAGCTTCAAAAAGCCAGAAATATGTTAATTTTAGTTCTGTAGTCTAAAAAGCATAGCGCTTGTTTTAAAGGAGAAAAAAAAATTGATAGTTGCAACTCCAAGTTGAAGTGAAACACTTCTTTTTTCTAGTATTAGTATTTGTATCCCTTCAAAGAAATTAAATACTTAAAACCATTAGTAAGGTTGCTTTTTTCTTACATGTAGATGGCTATGTTGTGTAAGATCTATTATTTAAAAAATATTACTGAAAATACAGTGTGATTATGGTGTGAAATAAAATGAAGATCTTTTAAATACCACTTGATATCCAGACGTTTTAAATATGGTCAGACTTCACTGTAACTACTTGCTTTTATAACAATACCAACTACAAAAGGAAGCAATATATTTGCTTAGTAATCAGTCCTCTTAATGTTAACAGTTTAACCAGGATACAACTTTCAGGTTTTGTTTTCTCAGAGTATGTTACATTTGGCATGTACATATAGTTGGGGTTTTTTCCCCCAATGCTTTTTTCCCAAAGTGTTGTATAACTTGGTTGATACAGAAAATTCTGCAAAGGTAACACCAATATTTGGTTTGCATCATTACTTTGGTATTTAGATCCTTGCTGTAATGGAGGAAATTGCAGCACTTAATATGTGAACTGCCTGAGAGAACTAGCATTTATTTAGGCCCCAGAAAGGGGGCTGTAATCTGTAATCGCATCACAGTAAATGGCTTCCAGACTGGGGAGGAAAGTAGTGCTTTTTATCTCACTATATTAAGAGATTGTGCTGATGTAGGTTATTGTTGTTTTTTTTTTAAACACTGAGACCGTTGCTCGAACAAATCAAACTGATAGAAAAACTTGGGCTGTCTAGTCTCCTTTTGCCTCAAGAGTCAAGGAGTACAGGAACTACAGTAACCCTAATTAAAGGTGTCCAACTGTGAAGAGTGCAGGAAATACATGAGATGCAGTTAATGAGGCAGGCAGAGCCTAATTCAGCAATTCCCTGCCTCATGAGGATTAGTCCTTCTTATCCTGCTCTCACTATATTCTCTTGCTGCTTCTCTCTGCTAAACCTGGAGCTCATCTGATCCTGTGGCTTAGCTAATGTAGAGTAACTAACTAATAATAATTCAAAAAAACAAAGAAACAAAAAAAAGACAAAACAAAAAACCCCACAAAAAAAACAAAACAAACAAAAAAAAAAACAAAAACAAAAAACACAAAAAAATGCTGTCTATTGCCCTAACAGACTGATGTGGTCTGATGAGCTCAGACATGTTCTAGAGCCAGTGCAAGGGAGAAGATGGGACTGTGCAGCAAAGAGGAAAGGAAAGGGACTGCTTTCAGCAGCAGTGACCTCTTTGTTTGGCTCACCTGTCTCCTTAGATCAGACAAACAGGTTCTGGCAGGGCTGTGAACAAGGCTGTAGACTATGGAACCATTTAAGGCAGAAAAAGTTTAAGAGCATATGCAGGAAAACATCATCGTTCTTTCACATCGTCTAATCCAGTGTCTGAAAGCAGACAGTTGATGTGCAAAGACAAATTGGGTAGAATGCAGTTCTGGTATGTTTTTAAGCATCAAGATTGGTTTGTATCTTAGTAGTGTATCTGCCAGTGGGATCCAGCTGTCTTCTAAATTACATCATTGATACCTACTACTATAAGCTATGGCTTCTTCAGCTGTTAAATCATGCAGTTTTGACCACTGCGCCACTCTGTCTTGTCTTTGAAGCGAATGTTTACCCAGCCAGTGCTGTGGGGTTTTGCCTTTTATCTATTATACTGAAAGAACTTGCACTCTACTGCCTGTTCATTTTTTTAAAAGCAGTTTTGCATAACAGTGAGTATTAGAAGGAAGCTAGATGAGGTTGAGATTTTTTTTTAAAAAGTCTGTTTTTTTGTTTGAATTTTTTCATTTCAGTGGATGGAAAAAACATCAGCTGGTTCATATGTGTTCCGTAACAGCCGAGCTGAAGAAAGGGAAGCTGCCAAGCATGCAGAGGATCAACAAAAGAAACTGGAAGCTCTGTTTGCAAAAATCCAAGCAGAATATGAAAAGCATGAAGGTAAAGCTTTCATTCTTTCAGGACATGTATTAAGAACACACAAATTTTTTGGCATTTACAGAAGAGTTTGAAGAAAAGTGGCAAAAACTTCTCTGGTCACAGAGAAGCAGACAGAGGGTGTGGGTTGTTTTCTTTGTTGCTGTTGGTTTTGTGTTGTATTCTTTTAGGCTTTTTACTTTGCATGTATCAAGGCCGTTCACTACAAAACAGTTACATACTTGCATGTTTGGCTTTACAACTATCCAGGAAACTCTTCCTGAATGTGTTGGTAGTCAAGCTACTAAAAAATTACAGTTGAGATGATGCTGAAGGAAGTGCTGCAGAATTGTAGAATTGTTAATTCCGTTCTCTTCAAAGACCTGACACTAATATTTCACGCAGAGGTGGGCACAGATTAGGATGTGTCTTGGTAGACCTGAACACCAAGACTGAGCATCTTTCCTCACAAGCATTGCGGGACAGTGGAGATACTGATGGCAGTGGAGCTGCTAAATGGGACAGGGACCCTGGTGGCACAGGACATGGAGAGGGCAGAGTTATTACTGTGTGCCTCTTTCACCTCAGCCTTAACTAGCAATACCAACCTTCAGCAATCGCAGGCCCTGGAGATCAGGGAAAAGTCTGGAGCAGGGAAGACATACCCTTGGTGGAAAAGGATCAAGTTAGAGGAAACTTACGCAACCTGGACATACATAAGTCCATGGTCGGTGACAGGATGAACTCACAAGTGCTGAAGGAGCTGGCTAGTGTCTTTGTGAGGTGGTTTTGCATCCTCTTTGAATGATCGTGCTGATTGGTAGAGGTGCCTGAAGACTGGGGGACAGTAAATATGTCTCCTGTTTTCAAAAAGGACAGGAAGGAGGACCCAGAGAGCTAAGGCCAGTCAGCCTTCCCTCGATCACTGAGAAGGTGGTGGAACAACTAACCCTGAAAACCATTTCCAGGCACATGAAGGACAAGAACATCATTGGGAGTAGTCAGCAGGGATTCACCAAAGGGCAGTCATATTTGACCAGTCTGACAACCTTCTGTGATGAAATTACTGGCTTGGGTAGATGAGGCAAGAGCAGTGCGTAATTGTCTGTCTTGGCTTCAGTAAGGCTTTTGACACTGTCTCCCTTAAAGTCCTCATAGAGAAGCTGACGAAGCAGACAGGTGGATTGAAAATTGGCTGAACGGTTGGGCCCAGGGAGTGGTGATCAGTGGCACAAAGTCTATTTGGAGGCTAGTAACTACCAGTGTACTCCAGGGTCCAACACTGGGTCCAGTCCCGTTTTAATGTCATCATCAGTGGTCTGGATGATGGGGCAGAGTGTGCTCTCAGCAAGTTTGCTTGTGATACAAAATTGGGATGAGTGACTGATACACAAGGTGGTGTACCTCCATCCATAGGGACCTCATCAGGCTGGGGAAAAGGGCTGACAAAGAACCTTGCGAAGTTCAATGAAGGGAAGTGCAAATCTTGCACCTGGGGAGGAACAGTCCCACGCACCAGTCTGTGGCTGGGGCTGCCCAGCTGGAAAACAGCTTTGCAGAAAAGGCCCTGGGGTTCCTGATGGGCAGGTTGAGTGTTGCCAGAAGGTCTAAGGAGGTGATGCTTCCCCTCTGTTTAACACTGGTAAGGCCACGTGTGGGGTACTGTGTCCAGTTCTGGGCCCCTTGGGACAAGGGAGACGTGGACATACTGGAGAGTCTAATAAAGGGCCGTGAAGATGTTCAAGGGATTGGAGCATCTGCCATACAAGGACATGCTGATAGTTAGGACTGTTCAGCCTGGAGAAGGGAATGCTCAAGGGGAATCTGATCAACGTACATTAATACGTGAACGGAGGGTGCAAAGAAGACGGAGCCAGGCTTTTCTCAGTGGTGCCCCGTGATGGGACCAGAGGCAGCTGGGTACAAACTGAAACACTGAAGGTTTCCTCTGGGCATCAGGAAACCCTTTTTCACTGTGCAAATGATCAACAGTGTTGCCTAGAAAGGCTGTGAAATCTCCATCCTTGGTGATACTCAAAAGCTCGCTGCACAGTCTCGGGCAGCTGGCTGTAGGTGACCCTGCTTGAGCAGGGGGATTTGCCAAGATGATCTCCAGAGGTCCCCTCCAACTTCAACCACTTTCTTGATTCTGTAATGGGCTGACACTCTACACCTCTGCCAGTGATTTTGAGCAGTAGTTTCTGGTCTGCTGTTGCTGTAAGCGCCACAGCTGACTGCTGTGCTACAGCTTCACGAAGCTCACCGCTGCACCAGTCATGTTTGGTTCCCCTTTGGTTGGATTCAGCTAACTGCAACGAGGAAGGATGTCAGGATTCTTGCCACGCTGATTATGGATTCCTTGATGGCATGCCTTGATATTGTGGTCTGGTTTTTGTGATTAAGTTTTTGTTTGTTTTGGTTGGGTGTTTTGGTTGGATTTTTTTTTTCCCCAGGAACAGGTAGGATTCCACACTAATGGTAGCTTGTGCCGTTCAGATTTCTCAGGGTCATATCTACAACCCAGATAGGTCTCCCTTTCCATAAATGTTTCTCGTGGTGATCTGTAATGCTGGGACGTTCTCTAATTGCTTTCTCAGAATCTGGAGTTGCTCATGAATTGCAAGGAAAAGACAATTAAAGCTATACTCTAAAAAAAAACAAAACAAAACAAAAACAAAAACCCAAACAAAAAAAAACCCCAACAACAAACCCAAACCAAAAAACACACACACAAAAAAACCACACCACCGCTGAATTCTTAGTTGAAATCGGAGATCGCTTTATAATGCTTCATTTCACGGGTAGGAACTTGAACTTCCACATATCAGTCACCTCTTTGAGTTGTTTCATATTTGACTGTAAACTTGTCGATGCTGAAGTCTGTTATGCTGAAGGAATTCATTGGAATGCTAGCAGCAGAATGATTCATGTAAGAAAAGGGTAAAGTTTATGTGACAAAGTTAACTCTGCTTTTAGCTGGTGACTAAGGAGGCTTCATGTGCAGGCCTGTGGTCACCTGTTGTCCCAGGTCTTGGTATCTTTGGGACTTTTCTGCTGTATGAGAGGAAGAGGAAGTGACAGACATGCAGAAAATATGGTCAAGTATTGATGAAGTTTCCTGGCAGCCTGTCAAGTCTCCCACTCTCTCCCAGGTGCAGACACTGATACCGGCTTCCCCCAAGTTTGTATAATACTCTGATCTATGCTGTATTTAAATGAATGAGATTTATTTTTTTTTCCTGCTTGTATTTTTCTAATATATGTACACACATATATCTGTTCCTATACAGAATTGTTTTGTATTTTTATTCCAGCAAAGCTCAAGCACTACCATACCTCTTACATAATTATTTCTTCTTTCACTTTTAAAGTATCAGCTGTACTGAACATAAGGGCTTTTTTTTAACAGAGAGAACTAGCAGGATAACACCAAGATCGCGCATAGTCACAAGACAGCAAATCCGTAATTTGCAAGATGGTGCGGAACTCTTTGAAGCAATTCAGAATGCATCTGATCCTGGTTATATGGAGGTAACTGTAGATCCTACTGGGCTAATTTGGAAAGGCTCGTGGAATAATTTACAATTTAGTGCCTTCTGCTAAAACTGTTAAATTACTATTTTTGCTGCCTTTTCAGGTTTTTACAGCGTGCTTGCTGCTAAATGAATTAAGATGAAAAATTTTTCAAAATATGTTAATGAAGGCTTGTTGAAATAGTTTAATAATAGCTCAGACTGCAAAAGAGAATGCTGTTTTTTATAAAAAAATCCAGAATATAGCACAACTAAAAGTTAACTGTTCCTTGTAATTGTATTACTTTGCTTTGCCTTGCACATATGAAAGCTGAATGCACCTCGTAAGCCTTGTTTCACATACCTGTTCTTGCATGCTGTTGACTGAAGTGTTTGATTATATGGTCATTGTTCTCTGCTTTCCCTGTTCCAGTTCAATGACAACTTTGAAGTATTTATGCCTTTGTTAATAAAGATGCAGGCGATTAGTCCCTGCCACTTGTTAAAAATTAAATACCTGCTTCGCCTTTTGCAAGTCGGGGTCCTTGACTGTCACAAAGCCATACAATCTGTGACTTTATTTGATAAAATGTTATGCATATCTATGTTGCTACATGTAAAGGCATCTGGATCTTGAAGGCTCGGTCAGAAAGGTAACACTCCAGATGCATTTTGATGTAAATGGCTGCGTCAGCTTAGAGGTAGCAGCCTGCTGAGAGGTGCAACCCTTCTCTTACAGATTTTTTTTCCTAATATTTCTTCTTTCTTATGAAACAGGCAAGCATGTCTGTTATATTAAATATTAATATTAGTTTATGCACTCTTAAGCAGGTTTCTCACTAGTTATCACATAAGAACAGTACAACATAATACTTAAACAGTAAAGCACCAGCTGAGTACCAGTCAAGACTGGTGACTCCTGTTGTGTTAACTTGAATTTCAAGTCTTAGTAGTGAATGAGTTGAATTGCTTATAACAGATCAACACTTAAGAAAGAGGTTATCAAAAAATCTTGACAGGATTTTTTTCATTAATAAAAAAGATACTAAATACATTTTCTTTTGGTTACAGGGATATCTCAGTGAAGACCAGTTAAAAACTTTGAATGCTTACAGGCAGTTGATGAATGATAAAAAGCAAACTCAGATACAGGAAGAATTCAAGAAGGCTTTAGAGTCAGCAGAACAGGAAGAAAATGGTGGTTCTAAAAGAGATGTGTCTGCTGTGTGGAAATTATGTGTGGTAGACTACAGAAAACAAGAAAAACATAAAGGTTAGCACTTGGGAAATTATAAATAACTTGTATCTAAACATGGTAACTGGCCAGCACAGCAGGTAGATTTGAAGTTTCCCAGCAGTATTCCAGCTTGCATGTTAATGTTTCCAGTTTCATTTGGGTTTTGGTTTAGCACTTTTGGGTGGGAGGGAGTGCTGTGGGTGGTTGTTCTGTTTTAAACACAGTTTTTATTTTGTTCAAAAGCCTCCAAATTAGTATTGTGTAGCTAATATATCTTAATCTTACATTGTTAGGAGTGATCCTGACTATCTGGCGTCCACTGCTGGATGTCTGTTCCTTGTTAAAGGAAGGCAGTCGGTACAGAATCTACCAGCTGTCAACATCACAGTCCAAAGGAAGATCAGATTCAGCTAACATACAATTATCAGCAACAAAGAAAACTCAGTATCTACAACTACCAGTAAGTGCTTTAAGTGCATAAAGATGTATCATTAGAATGTATCACAGTCACATCTGTAAGTGTGTTATAAATACTTAAAAAATCTTGTGTTTCTTCAGGTATCACAGGAGATGCTGCTACAGGTTTTCTTTCCGAGAAATGCTCTAAAATTCACCAGTTTGTCAGATCCTTCTTTTCAGCCACCATGTGCTGAAGTTGATTTAGTTGGAGTTGTAGTTTCTGTTAGCAGAACAGGTACGTTGTGGACCATGTTCATGTCCTCCCACTGAATAGACAGTAACTTTATTTTAAAAGTCAAAATTATCTTGCTGTTTTACCTGCGTCTCAGGCCTGTGAAAACCTGCTAATTAGCCCATCACCGTGACATGCTGGCAGATAATTCTGTTTTCCTAAAGAAAAATTGTCTGTGCTTATTAGCTCAGGAAGAATTTAGTAAGGGAGAATGGAAGCTCGAGAAGCTTTTCTTTCTCTCCCTGCCCCTGCACCCCCAGGAGTGGTGGATCCAAGTTCTGACATCTGCAGTACTAGCATGCGTGTATGTGAGCTCCCTGTCGTGTGCAGTGTCATGGAATGAGTGGAACGCAGGTACTGGAGCTCAGGGTTAGGAACAGGCGGATAATCTTCTGAATAAAAATGAATAGCACCATAGAAGTATTATTTTTTTAAGCACTGGAATACAGACTTTGAGTTGTTTTCTGTAATCACTAGGGAGATTAGAATATGTATGTAGAGTATGAATGAAGTGTGAGACATCTGTTACTGTGCAGATAGGCTGCCATGTTACATTATCAATTTGCTTCCAAGATGCACGTGACTCTCTTTTTATAGATACAAATTGCAGTATTCAACCTTTACTTAAAAGATTCAAGGGTTTAATTCAGGCTTTTTTTTCTTGCTTTTAGGTTTTACTACTATGGTGTACTTATCTGATGAAAGCTATAATTTAGTGGCAGTAAAGATCCGGACAGATCTCAGACACTTCGCTATTGAAGATCTAGTTGTCCGCTGTTCGTTCCTTTCTGTAAGCAACCTTCAGTGGCAATCTGAATTCAGATCAGAAATCCCTGTGCTGGTGGCTGGAGAGCTTTCTGTATTCTCAGCCAGTCCAAAGGAAAACTACCTTCAAGAGAAGGTTAATGAACTGAGAAGTACAATAGAGGTAAATCTGTAGACTTTTAGTTTAATGATTAATTTTAATTACTGCTGTGTTACATTTTTCACCAAAAAGTCCATTAGTAATAATAAATCTTTAAAACAAGTAACGCACATAATGTTGAATTTGAGGGGGTTTTTTTTCTGGGAGGTATGGAATAAGGTGTTAATGCACTTTTCATGGAGGATTCTACGTATCACCTATTGAACGTCTTTTTTATTTTATTTTTAAATTCAGCTCAGTCAGCACTATCTTTAGGATGTGCCACGGAATACTTTCTGGCTAGCAAAAAAGTATGGTACCTGTCAACGGGGGATCTGTCATGGCCAGTTTGGCTCTAGCCTTCTAAAAGTTCAAATTTATCATCTTGCTCAGTATCGGATTGTTGATTTCATTTATTTATTATTTCAGTTTTCTAACTGTGCTAAATAGCAGGTCCTGGTTATGTATTCCCACTTCTTAGTGATAAATGAGTTTAGATACAAAGGGGATTTTTTTTTTCTTGTTGATAAAAGGAAGGTATGATATTTCCCTCCATGGAAAGTGCAGCATTCTTCTAAGTTGTTGGTTTGATATAAAAGAAACATCTAGTGGGATTATCATGAGAAAACAAAATTCTAAATACTTTTTTGTGAGTATATAGTACATACACAATTTGAAAAACAACTATTCTGCTTTGTGCACCGTCCTCCTTTACAGAACGTGGCCTCCTTTTGCTCTGATGCAGAAAGTAAAATGATGAATTTGCTACAAAGAAATGTCTCGCTTACACAGAGTTTAACTAAAAGATGTGACTTGGAACGCCCCTCTCCTTCCTGCAACTCAGGTCTTTATGCAGAGAATAAAAGTTTGGTAAGTTTCTGTTAATGAATATGGTGTTTATACTGCCAGTACATACGGTAAGGACACAAGCAAGTTTTCCAGTGATAGCTGTGGTGAGTGGTCTCACTTCTCGGTCTACTCCTTTCATTCTCTTCAGGGCAATGCAGGGAAAACCTTGAACCGTAGATTTTTCTTTGACTGCACTCTGCAGTTCCTGCCTTTGGTTACAGAATTTACCTCCTGGTTGTCTTTTCCTAGCTAATGTTTACTATTTCCAGGATTTAAAAGGGAAGAGGTATTGTTTTGTAAATGTAAACATTTTGTAGCAGTCTTGACAAAAGTTCAGTGAAATGGTACTCCAGTTTCCCATGAAGGTTGCTGGCAGCAGGTTGTTGCTGATGTGGAGTACTGAGTGCAGTCAGAACAAATTTTTCTTGCCACTAGCTGTGAGGGAGGTGGAAATACCCTGATGTGACATCAGTGCCTGGGGACTAAATTTAACCTTATAAGGCATCTTTTTCCATGTCAGAGAGGGTGCTAATGTTTAATTCTAAAGGTTTGGTTTATATCTGTTGGTTAAATGTATTAACCAAGATAAATGAGACGTTAAAGGTATTCTCAAGTTAAGTACATTTGAATGATTTGCTGTGCAGCACCCATCTTGTGTGCATTGTTATGTTTTTCAGTCTATACGCTATCCCTTTTCTCTGCATTTTTTTCCCTTGTTTTTCCCTGTTTAACAACCTGTTGGGGACATACCCAATGCAGTAGTAGACTTAACTTGTTTTTATGAATGCTTTGACTACTTACCATCTGGCACAGAAAAATCCCTATACATCTAGCTTGGATCTCAGAAACAGAATGTAAATGTACTGTCTTAATGTACGTGTAAACAGTGGCTTATCAAGCATAATACTAGTCACAGTCAGGAGATAACAAACTAAAGTTGGTCATGAAAGATGACGTAACATTTTTATATCAGTTTCCCCCCCCCCCCCATTTTGTGAAAGTAATTGAAGAAGCTAATGAAATAATCTGGACATTATTCAACATAAAACCTATCTCTTTTTAACTAGATCTCCTCTAAAATTGAAATAAAGCATCAGAGCCCTTTGTCAGCTAGAACATCAAATATGAAACTTGTCACACAAGGGTCAGCAAAAACTCCATCTGTCACAACTAATGAAGACCATCCCAAAACCAGCAAAAAGCGAAAAGCGATGGACTTCCTCAGTTGCATACCTGCGCCTCCACCACTGACACCAATGTGTTCAATAATTTCTCCATCTTTAAAAAAAGCGTTTCAGCCACCCCGAAGTTTGGGTTTACAGCATAGCAAGTCATCAAAAGAAACAAATCAGAATGTTGGTCACGTCACACCCTGTAGAAAATTGAGAGAAACTGTCCATCTTCCTGAGAACGACCTGGTTGCTGATGAAGAACTTGCAATGATTAATACACAAGCACTCATGAATAATTTACCAGAAGAAAAGAAGATTGCTTATGTAAATGAAAACAGCAATACAATAGTTCCTGATTTATCTGATGATCCTTCACCCCACAACAGTTCTACCGGGGAAGCAAATAACTCTGCAATAAGCAGGACTGAAGTAGCTGAGAATCTTCAGAAGAACAAAAAGGAATGTGAGGACTTGTTACCTGCCCACAGAACACTACAAAGACAAAACCTCCGAAAACGCTACTAAATGCGCTTGTACAGTATTGTATATATTTCAAATTATTTTTACACTTTGTACATTAAGTCCTGATTGTATTGAATAATGCTCTATTACAAAACCAAAGACTCATTAAATGACATTTCATCTGCAAAATAATTTGGAGTTGGGTAATTAGACATTTCTCAAAAACATGTATCGTACAATAGCATCAGTCTGGCTGAAGGTTTGATGACGTTTTGTGAGGCATTGCTCTGATTCTGTTGTATTCTTAAATTCCAGCAGGATCTTTGTTTCAGTCTAAAGCAGGGGTCCTCAATCCGACCCCCGGTATTTACAGAACCCCCCTGCTGGGGTTGGGGGGGAAACCAAGCAGCCGCAGATGACTGCCTGCCACTGCATCCGTGCGCCGGCCCCCTGGTTAAAAAGTTTGAGGGCCCCTGGTCTAAAGCAATCTGTTTCGTTACCCTCTGCAGCAGTGTAGGTGTTTGGCTGTCAGAGGTGGCACAAGGCAAAATAAACAATTCTCTACGTTTACTGTTACCAAAAATATCACTTTAGTTCTGAAACATTGTTGGGTAATTGTGGCACAGTTCTTGTACCTTTCCTCTCAAATTCCTCTATAGTGCTAAAAGGTTTAGAGAACAGCCGTGATTATTTGATTCATAGCAAAATGCTATACAAAGGTATTAACGATAGATCCTCGGTCAGTGTTTCTGAGCTACTCCTTCTTAAAGAAGTACATGAGGCCACAGCATCATGCAAGATTATCAGATCTTTCTTTGATTTCATCATGAGATCTTTCTGCTGGGAGTGAGTTAGTTCTTGAATTCATTACTTTGTTCTCATTAATTTCAAGAGGTGAAACTTCTCAGAACTGGAGTTTCTGCATTGGAGAGGGAAACAGTCCTGCTAGCCGGGCTGCCGACTCCATGGTTTAGTTTGTTGTCAGGCTGCCCCTTGCCTTGCTGCTTCCCAGCCCTGAATGGTTCCTACTTGGCAACCTTTGGGGGTCCTGCGCCATTCACTCAGCAAGTGCTGAACTGGGGGTGGCTCCACTAAGTGGTGTCACTAAGCTGGACATGGTATGGGACTGGAGAACTGTAATGGGCTGACACAGGTGTGCTGATGTTTCCGTAAACCTTTGTGCAATGCTTCAGTGCTGGGTCTTTAAACACAGCTCCAGTAGAAAATGCCATTCATGTCATAGGTTTGCTGTGTCCTGAAGACAGCTTGGCTTTTGCCCAGAAACGCTATATTGCTTTATACCTCTTACACTTCTCTGCTGTGCACCTAGCAATTTAGCAGTTACGCCCGTATTTCTTACTATCCAGTGTAGCTGTCTTCATTTCTTACTGCAAAATAACTCACTACTGTCCTGTCATATAAGCACTGCCTAATAATCCAGACTGTTAAAAAAACCACAACTGTCATCACAAATGCTGAGTTTTAAGAATGTTTCATGATGAGGATATAATCAGCAGAATTTAAGAACAGATAAAAACTACTGTAGGATAGTTCCTTTTCTCACTCATCCATCAGTCAGTGGCTTCTTGGCACTTAGTGGTGGAGGAAGTCCATTTCTCCCTGTACAAGAATGTTGTGGTGTTTTGTTTTTTTTTTACTTCCTTTCTTCAGTTGTCATTTGTAGTTCTGCGTTAGTCTGGGTATCTAGTTGCCTTGTGCTTCTGCTATTCAGAGCTGCTCCTGCAGCCTCGTTCCTGCTTAGTGAACAGGCCCTACCTAACACTAATGTTTCCTTTTAGGATCCTCATCTCGAGATCAGTTGAACTCCTATGTCTGGGCAAGATAAAGGGCTCGGTTTGGCGTGTTGAAGCGCTTTGCCTCCAGGCTGGAGAAGCTGTTGGGCTGTGACAGAGCTGAGGTAAGGCCTGCGTGAATGCAGCCAGCAGAGAGGTAGACAGGGCCCAGCATCGAATCTCGCTACAATCTGTTAGTTACCTTCTGTGCCCTTCACTCTGCCTCTCCCAGCACGGCAGAAGCGCTCTAGCCGAGATGGAGTGGGAAGATACGAAAGGTTATACAGCCAGATACAAAGTATTACCACAGCAGTAAAGGACAGCCGCCGGGAGAAGGAATTGGCCCAGTAGCCTGTTAGAAAGAATGAATTTAGGAATATTTATCATTACTTATTAGCGACAAAGTGTGATGCAGGGAAAAAAAAAACCACCAAAAAGCACATGGCACATCCAGTAAGTGCCACTGTAAGCTTGGATAGATTTTCATGGAGGAAGAGGGGTGAGAGCAGGTACAGCTTGTACTGGGGATAGCACTCAGATTGGGTGCGTAGAGCTGTGAGATCATAATCTGGTGACATTTAAAGATTTTTAAGAAAAGTAATTTAGAAATGTAGTAGAAAAATACAAGAATAAAAACAATTTAGAAAAAAGATTGTAAACCTAGAAACTTTTATACCCTGATAATTAAAACACACTGAGGAATCCACATCTTCAGTGAAATGGCGTGGTGTTCG
Organism: Falco cherrug; assembly: GCF_023634085.1. Classification (NCBI taxonomy): domain Eukaryota; kingdom Metazoa; phylum Chordata; class Aves; order Falconiformes; family Falconidae; genus Falco; species Falco cherrug. The sequence continues at coordinate 25,005,968 of NC_073698.1, forward strand.
TATGTGCCGCACGAGGTCTTCTGTTTGAGAAGGCTGCAGGGGCGTTGGAATGGGCACCCGTGCCACAAGCTGCATTTGGTCCGCTGGAGCTTCTCTCATCTCTGCTTGGTTTCTCAGACCACAGAACGCTGTGGAAGGTAACGTTGTGCTCATATTGTTCTTTCATCTGCTGTATCTTTTGTCGAGGGACATGATGAATGTTTCTTCTGTAAAGTCAACATTAACAAGTATTTAGCTGCCCATGTAGTAGAGGTTATCTTAAGCTTGCTAAGGTTCCTGGTATGTTCAGGGCAGTGGTTCATGTCTCTGCTGATCTGTTCCTAGCCCTTTTTGCCAAATTGTTGTTCACTTTCACCTACTTCTTAAAAATATTACTGTGACTGCTGAAGAACATAACGCAAGTAGTTTTATGGGTAGCCAGGACGTAAGTTGTTAGACAGATGCTTTGAAATGTGTTACGTCAAAGACCCATGTATTATTTTACGTGAGTGCTGCTGGGGTTTAGCGCTTACGGCTTGTTGGCCCCAGGGTGAGCTTTTGTGCATCTGGAGAAACGCAGGCATGGGCTGTAGATAGCCCAGATGCTGGCTTGTAATCAACAAGTATTAGAGGTCAGAAAAATTGTTGCTTTGCCTAAGCACAAGTGGGGAAAAAATCATACCTGAGGTGACTCAGGCTGCAGGGCAGACCTGTAAATGACCAGTCTGAGCGGGAGGGAACAGGATGCGCAAACATGCAGCGCTTTCCAGACAGATCAGCAGCAGCCACAGTCTCTCAAGACGTCAGTGGGAACTGTTTTTCCAAAGACCACTAGGAGTTTCTGCCTGTCTGTGAGGTTGCAAACAGTATCTTCGGCTTTGCCATTTAGCTCTGTAAGGCACAATTTGTGATCTAGAACCCACAGGCTTGCACCCCAGCAACCAGCACAAACCGTATGGCTGGGAGAGACACAACGTGGAACAACCAGAGCGGGAGCAACCTTCAGCTGTCCACGAGCTATCTGCCGAAGAGCTGCTCCAAACTGAGCGTATTTGAATTAGTTTGACAGTGCTACTGTAAAAAGCAGTCTTGTTTCAAATGATTAATAAAACAAATTACAAGTTACCGAGCAGCTCAGCCTATAATGAATGATTACCAGTAAAATCTGCCTCTGCAGTGATGCCCCCCCAGTGGCTCCCAGCTGGTACTGGTAAAGCAAGAGCTGACACTTGCAAGTGACTGCTAAGGCTGTTGGTGTCCTCACCTGCCTTCAGCCCCAAGCCACTGGCTGCCATCTGCCAAGTCCTGCCTCCCCCTGGAGCTGCCAGCGCCCTGGGCCACAGATCTCTGCCGTTTGTCTCTGTCACGCACAAACAGGAGCAGCGCTAATTTTGTACTAGAGTTCCCAGCTGACAGAAAACACATAAATGAGAATGAAGCAGCCGTGCCGTTTTCTTGCAATAACAAAGAAGTTAGCACATGTTAGCTTCTGGATTTAGTAGAGCACACTATTCACGGTAGTGAGCTTTGCATCAGGTTGGTTAGCCTGCATTAATTTTTTTTTTTTTTTTAGTGAACTAGCATACATAGAGCCGTATTTGGCTGCCTGTATATCCTACCACATTATGCAGAGTTGAAACATTCACTGTATCCCTTTTGTATACACACGTTAAGATCTTTAGAAAGATCCTCTAGAATCCCATTTCTTGACCACAGTTAAGGTAGCGCCCCACCATGCTACAGCAAGACGCTATTTGTTATGATTAGATCTTCTTACAAATAGGAGCCTGAATATTGTCTGTAGTGCTTGGACACGCTTTTGTGCCTGTGGAGGGTGATGCTGAAAATCCAGAATGAAAATCGGGGTTCCTGCCCCAAGAAGATTGCAGTATAAATACATTGCAAGTATAATATATATATATATATTTATTTATTTATACTGCATTTTGTATATATAAATGCAGGGGTGTTGCTTTTTCTACTGTCTGACTCGCTTGAGCATGGTCAGGCTCTTTCAGGGCTGAATTCACTACAGACCAGGTAACGAGTAATAGAAATTTCCACGACAATCCCCCTGTTGTCATTTACTACGTCGCTTTTTAGGGTATATGAAGAGGAAGAGAGCTGACCTCTCTCAGAGCACATCAATAAATGAGCAGCTGTCTGCAACAGCAAAGAGAAAAAGAGGTACCTTGTCAGTTCTTGAACGTTGAACTTCCAGGGTGTATCTGGTTCTTGGAATATAACCTCATACCGATTTTCACGTGCCTGAAAGGACACAGAAGTTTTAGACATCAGGCTGCTGAGCTCAGGAGTAGCCAATCTTCCAGACCCCCAGAGGTTTTATGTGGCTGAGAGATGTATCATATGTACCAGGGGCCAGAAAGAGGAAGATAACCATGGCACCCATCAAGGTGCTGGGCTGAGTCCTAGATAGTTCATTTCCTTCTGCATCAAAGGATTGGGGTCTCCCAGCAAAACTTGCCTCGGCATTGCCCCCAGTCCCTCATGGCAATGGCACCCTGGCACTGGAACTCTCTGGAAATCACCGATGGTTCAAGAGCCGCAGGTTGGCCATGCCACTTGGGAGCTTCTGGGAGTGTGAAGTCAACATCCATCAGTCATGCTATTTCCAGCCGCTGAGTCTACAGGCCTTGATTTTTTTCAAGGTAAAGCAAGGGTATTTGCATGTGTATGTGTACATACATACACGCACACACACCCCTATATATATACACATACACACACAAATATACATGTATATGTATTCGATACAATGATTGATTGCTTTTGTTTCGATTTAGCAAAAAGGAAGCAGGGAAATCTGTTGACTTTTTTACATCTTGCCCATCTCTGGCTGTGCTCTCTCACTTGCTTCCTGGTCACCCACAAGCATTCACAACGGCTGCTGGAGTGACATGTCCGGGCTTCCCAGAACCACTATTAACTCCTGCCTCTTCTGCGCTCCCCTACAAGTGATACTTAGAAAATATTAATATATCAGTAATACTTGGTATTAAGAAATACCAAATTTCTTAACTGACAGGACCACAACCCAGGAACAGAAGCATGAGTATAATGTTAGCAGCCAGGCCACATTATGCAACTGTACCAAAAATATTGCCATCTCTACCAGAACTCCTGACAAGAGATAGCAATGCATCTTCGAAAATTATTTATGGTATATTTTTCACAAATGGTAAACTAAAATTGTAAGTAGCTTGAGATATTTGTCGTCAAACAGTTTGGGAACTGTTCAGTTCATGTCACTTCTGGGGAAGGGAATGGCATCTTCATGGCCAAGAACTAATAGGGCAAGTCCAAAGACTGCTGGATCTTTCCAAGTAATTTTTCCTTCACTGAGTTACACAGCTGACTAGATAAACAGCCACACTGGTGCGTTTCCCCCCTACTTCATCACAATAACACATCCTTAACTATAATTAGAGAACTAAGGGAAAATTGAATTAATTATTTTTAGCCATGCTAAGTACCATTTCAGTCAGATCACCTTGTAATTGTCATAGCTGAGCATATAAAAGCAATAAATCAGAGCTTTCCCTACCATCATCACATACGGCTTCATTTCCCAAGCATGGATGTTGGTATTATCAACAATAACCGGGCTTTTCCCATTCTTCATTGCTTTGCGTGCTGTAATGTAACACATCGAGTAAAGCTAACGTATTCGGTAAGAGACTGAGCCAGGCCCTAGTAGCCCCAAAGCGTCCTTTCTTTGCCCACTGCTAGCACACTTGGTTCCCCACCAGACTTGCATCTCCCAAGGGGAGCAGAGGTCAGTGCCCAGCTGGTCCTGTCCTAAAGGAAGCGATGCAGCTCCTGGCTGTGCTCAGCAGTAAGACCTGAAGCTCTCACAGAACATACTTAGCGGTACAACAGCTAAAAATGACAGTTATTTGCAAAAGGTGCCTGGTTACACGATCTCAAAGTATGTTCGCCATTGCTAGAAATGAGTTTGGAGCACAGCCGCAAAAGCATGTTACATTTTTCTTTCTGAAATTGAGACCTGGGTTATTTCATCCTCAAACTTATAATTAGGTTTGCAAGTTTTCCTCCTGGCTATCACTAACTTCCCCTGTAACACCCCTTCCAAGTCAGGACAGACACCTCAGAAGTTAGGGTGTGAAGGACTCGGTGCGTACAGCTGTAGCGAGCCGCTGCTGGGCTGGTATTTGCATGCCACCTGCTGTTACCGAGCTTCAGCAGTGCTACCTCATAGTCACTGCTTTACTTTCTACAATAACATCTATCAATCAATCATCAGCATTTTTTCATTTATAACACTCTCTCTTACAAGTCTGAAGAAATAAAATCAGACTTTTTATGTGATAAATGTATTTTTTTAACCAGTAGCCCATGAACTGCGGTGTATGACACCACTTTGAGGTATTTTATTTTGGGGGCTAAGTTTAAAGACAGATTGAAAAGCAAAACTCTTTTGCAAAACCCCTGCACTGAGTTCAGTCACCTCTCTTTTGGTTCCACTTGTGTGCATCCTCGAGGAAGTCAGGCTCAAACACGTATACACCATTTTTGATAAAGAAGTCATCAGTACTAAGAACTACAGCACTGGGATAGTCATGTTTCAGCTGTCTGGGGGGAAAAAAAGATGAAAGAAGGGTTAGTATATGCTGACACATCTTTAACAGAGACCATTAAAACAAGAGTCATAGGAATGCTCTGCAAATACGCACAGTGCTTCATTTCAAGAATCCCAGCTTAAAGGATCTGAAAGCAACGTAATCAGTAGATGGACACACAGGAGGAAAGGAATGGAGCTTAAAGGCATGGCCTGGATTTCTTTAATTGGGTAGAGCAATCTACACTGGACTACCAACATACGAATCTTTAATCATATTGCTATAATTAGTTTCCTTTCTGAGTTATTTAAGAGGGTATGATTTTAAATACAAAACAAAAAAACACCACCAACAAAACCAACACCCAAATCTGCTAATCCCATGAAATTTGTCTTAAAAGACAATTTGACCTTGGGAGTTTTACTACAGAGAGATTTGTGAAAATAACCAGGAGAAGCAATTATGTCATTTTGAAAAGATGGTTTGTATTACCATCAGTTTGCCTTATTCTTTTTTTTTTTTTTTTTTGGCTAGGAAGCCATAGCACTTTTTTTTTAATCATATATGTTTACTCACAAATATCTGAATGATTAGTCAACATTTCTTATTATTTGTAGCAGTTCTACAGTTCTTCCTGCTTTTCACTTGTCCCTGTTTTACTTAATCCTTCTCTTGTAGATTTGAGTAATGATTATTTTCAGCTTCTAACCAAATTTTGTAAGAATTGCCTAGACTGGCAGCCCCAAATGCAACAGATCCATAGAAGCGGTCCCCTGTGGCCAGTGGCCGTGGCCATTTCCCCTTCCCCTCACGCTGATGTGTCCCCCCCAGCGATGCTCCCTCAGGCCCGGGCTGCCCACAGAGGGGGCTGCATGTCCTGCCGCGCTGACCAGCTGCCTGTGGGTGCCAGGAGGTGGAAGTGCTGGCTTATGTGGTGGTTTCAATGTGAAGCATTCCTCTACCAGTACTCGGAGAGCATTAAAAAACCCCTTGTGTTCCCATCTGCATGTAACACATTGACAGAATTGGTTTTTTTTTCAGGCAAGGGAGCGCTGGGGGAGGATGGAGTCTCTGCAAGAAGTCAGGGAGAGCCCACGGCATCATCTCACTGCTCTCTGTCTCCCTAAGGCCCAAAATGTCTCTGGAAAGGAAAGTAAGGCCAATCGAGAAACCCTGCTATCTCACATCACACGGTCTCCAGTCCCTGGAGCTTCCCTGATAAAACACTTCTCTTCCATCCCCATAAGCTGCCAAACAACTATTTCTCAACGTCTTATCTAATTGAGCAACAGCAAGGGAAAAGGTGCCTCTAGGATATCGGCAAAAAAACAGACACACAGGCAGAAAAGGCTTAATTCTGTCATCTCTAGCTAACCATTTACTTACCAGTTTTACCCTAATCTGCCTGCTAGCAGCAATTCTTTGCTAGGATTGCATGTCGCGTTTAGCTGAATAAAGGTCAGCTTCTGACTTCACTCCGCCTCCGCTGTAACTTCTACCATCTGTTGATTAATTAACATTATTTTGTGGTAGCAACCGCCCCTGAGCAGAGACTCACTGCTGACAGACCGGCCGGGACTGGGCTGTACCACTGTTACCTCTCATTAACAACCTATGTGTCATTATCTTCTAGCTCCAAAAGGATGTTTTATGCACATAATTACTGCTGGACAAAAAAATCTAACAAAAGTCATGTCGCAAACTGATAGCAAACAGTCAAATAATTATTTTTGCTTTGATTTTGTTCCCAAGCAAGAATCCTTACCATGAAAAGCATGGGAGTACCTAATGTTACTCCTGATGTTAAAGGAGTACCTGGTTACTCCTGGGCTGAGAAAATGATACATTCGGCGCTCACTGTGATTCAGTGCCTCACCTTTCACACTGCTTTACCCATCTGCATCACCACCTCTTCTCTAAAAAACTGGCTGCACTAAAATACATGTCATCCCTTTAGCTACTGATATGCACATAAAATTGTACAATGTTAACAAAAGATCTCAAGATTCTTTTTTTCCTTGCTCACTGCTTCTTTTAAAAATGTTCTCAACCAGTGCAAATTTTAAAAATTCATTTCTTAGCATATATACCTTACCGAATTTTTAACACAAATATGCACAGTCCCATGACAGCTTTGATGTTAACCCTTAAGCAATCTAAATAGTATGTGATTATCCATAAACTCAGTCTGCTATCGTCCCATCACCAGTAATTAGATAAAACTCATGCTTCCAAGGAGGAAAAACACAGCACAAAACATACTAAGAACTATGAATTACCATCACATTTGCTATGTTCATACCAAACTAACAGTAACGTAAGAAAACATTAAGTGGGAAAAAGATGTTTTACCTTCTTCTTATTTTGCTGGTTTTAACTTCTAGCTTTCTAAAACAACCAAACTGACACAAAAGTTTATGACCATTATGACCCCCATTGCCCATGAAGCTGACAAAAATCCTATTTCCTCTGTCCTGTATTATTTCAAAGGGTGCCCAAACCTCCTTAGTATGTTCCTTGAGAAATCAAGACTTCTACAATCCACATAGGACCACAAGTTGGCTTAGAACAAAGTTTTTACACAATCACATCAGGTTCCTAATCACTACACACAATAAAAATAACTGTATTTTAGCAAAATATACACCAGCTATGCAAAATGGAAGGAGGTGTGACCAGTTTTATTAATTAATAAATTTTGAGCAGCACTGTAAAAAGAAAATTACCCATTGCCACTAGATCAGTAAGTGTAAAGCATACTAAGGAGGAAAAGAAAAATGAAATCTCTTTGCAAGAGCAAAGAGTACATACCAGCAATGTTCGCGTTTTTTAAAAAAAAGCCACTGAACTTGAAGCGCTGCGTTGTGATAAGCAGCATCTGTCAAAGGTTCGGCATTAATTTGCCTGCTTGGGGCATTTAATCGCACAGTATTACAGCACTCTGTCTCCCAGTAGGTAGATACAAAACGCAGTATGCTCTATCTTGCTAAAGAAAAGCTTGCTGATGTTTCAGAAGATACAAAGGGTAAGAAAGTAAGAAGAGAAAGGGGGAGGCTTCCTCTGCCTGCAATAGATCTCCCCAAACCCTATTTCACCCTTCTGCAAGGCGAAGCAGATGTCCACGCCGGGTACCATGTCTCATTAGATTGGCTGATACAGCTGGGGGGAGAATAAACTTGCAGGTGCTTCTGCTCTTCAGCTCTGACCAAACAGCAGCAACCTCCACGTGCCTACCAGCAGGGCCTGGAAACTGATGAAGCCTCTGGAAACTCGAAGGAACACACAGAGGCACAAGCTTCACTCTCTGCCCGCTGGCAGCCCGGGTAGCAAGGGTGCTGCCGGACGATGTGGCAGCTTGGCTAGTGTTGGCGTACAGTCACCTGCCACCTCCCACCCTGGTCAGATGTGTGATGGCTGCTGTGATGAAAAACGAGAGTCTTTCTGTTGAAAACAGAGCTGTGAGTCTGTTTCACCACAGCAGCATCGTAACAACTGCCTTGGTGAACAGACAGGTGATCTTAGAGTCTCCTGTGCTACTCACCTGAAGATATGTTCCCATAATCTATACCATTTTTAAGTAAGGTTGCCTTTTTTCTAAAGAACATCTTTCTTTCAAACAATTATTTCAGATTATAACTGTATATACAGACAAAAAATAATTACTCAGGATTTCAACTTGCTGGATGCATTACAGTGCCTGGGAGAAGTCTCCATGATCACTAGCAATATCATTGGAGAGTAAATAAATAAATAAATATCCATAACTGTGTTCCGTAGCCTGTCATGTTTTTCCATCAGAAAGTCTGAAAATAAATTTATTTCTGATTTGAGCCTGGTAAGCAGATCGGAAGGAACATTTCCAGTTCTCAGAAGGCAATAGAATGGTATATATTGGGCAGATCTCAGAGCCAGTAAATTCTCAGTCCACTCCCAATGTAACAGAGACCAGAACACATAGGTACTGACACCACGTGCAACCACTTGCTCTGGTCACTCTTCCTAACATAAAGCATTCCTGTGGCATTTCAAAGCCTTTAGTTTCAGCAGAAAATCAGAACTATGAGATCTGGAGCACGTGCCGCCCAGCACTATCAGCTGCTTGCTGTGTTTTAACAGCTTCTGGTGCCCTGAGGACTTTGCCCCAGCAGAACCTGCCAGGCAGCCCTGGTGCTGGGTGGCACAGCACAGATGTGCCTTCGCAGCTCACCTGTGGGGACTGGAGCAGCAGCTTTGTGAAGAGAAAAAAAAAAAAAAAAAAAAAGATAAACACATTCAGGAGAATCACCCAAAGCAGTTTTATACAAAGGTAAATGCTTTCGATGCCCTGCTGCCTGGAAGCAGGAGCTGCAGAGCTGAAGTCCATGCACCCTGTCAGAGGGGTGCCGGATGGCCCGGGGCTGGACGTGCTGGAATGAACTGGGCAAAAGCAGCAGAGGGAACTGGAGGAGACCCAGATCACACCAGGCAGTGATGCCCCAGTGCCAATGCATTTTTTCCCTTCTGTTCTGGAAGATTGCTCCCTCTGTGCTTCTTAAGGAAGTACAAGAACGACCTCATTTCAGATGAGAAATCAGCAGTGGCTGAAAAGTTACATGTTTGATCACACCTGGCCTAGTGCTTGAGCAAAACTGCTCAATAAAGGGTTACGTGTTACATGAGCTGTGCATCACAGCAGTATGTTGAAGAAGAGCTGGAAATACAGCTACTGTGCAACAAGGAGTCTGTTGGGGAAGCAGGTATGAGCTCGTATGCGTCTGGTTTGATTTTTGGCGGCGTTTTGGGAAGCTATACCTGTTACTGCACCTCAGAAAACTGTTTTCTTAGTAGTTGCCTCAGTCCGATCACAAAATCTGTACTGTGACGTCGAGGGGAATGCACTCAGGAGAAGCGTGTTCCACGCGCCATGTGGAGGCTATTGGAGATGTAACTCCCAGCTGCCCCTCTCCTGCGTGCTTCTGCTGGTGGTGGCGTATGGTGAACGCTTAGAGGGAAATGGTGAGGGTCACCTAAAATATGCAGTTCAGGGAAGTGTATCCTTAACAGTGAAGCAATTGGAAAGTTTTGGAGCTTGGTGGTGAGCAGACCGACTCCTTGTTGTGCCTTGATTATTCAATGTATCACAGGTGGTTCCTTCGCTGTCTTTACCAGAAACCAAAAACCAGAGCTGAACTGATCCACATACCAACGTTGTGCTGCTCTGAGCTGGGGAGCAACAGGGATGGGGAAAGCACTTTAACAAAGAACTAACTAAATCTTACAAAGCTGTGTCCAAACTGTGCTGGATGACACTGAAAGGTCACGGAAACTAGTCATGGATCCAAAAAGGTTGTTCCTAGGATTGCACAACAAACTGAAAAAGGGGCCTTTCTGCTAGAGCTGTCACCAGGTCACGATGTCACCAGTGATAACTTTCATGGTTCATGACACTTCTGAGAACTGTAAAAATGCACAAGTTGTAACTGAAATACTGGCTGATACAAAGAACAAACGAATGGAGGTGTGTGTGAACACACCAGAAGAAACAACAGAGCAAAAGCTAAAACAACGGCACACACTGACAACCGAGAACATCGTTAACAGCAATAAAACTGGGAAAGGAGCTGTTTACACACCCACAAAGGCCACCAGTCAGCTCAAGCCCAGCAGGGGTGACTTGCTGTTGGAAGACCCATGCACTGAGAGCAGGATAGCCATCAGGTCACACCAGCTCTTCTTCCCCTTGTTCCAAAAGGGGGAGAGGCTGCAGCTGAAGAAACACCCAGAATGGGAAAATTAAAATAACGGCCAAAACCCCTGCCTAAGATACACGGAGCACCAAGTAAGGAAAACTCGAAGGCAAAAAGATGGCAGCATAGAAATTGCTGGCTGCGAGATGGCATAGCAGACCTGACTAAAACCCACCCTGTCACAACCAACCTAGAGGAACCCAGAAGAGACAGTGAGGATGGGACAGCTGAAGGTCCTTGTCCTCTCTGATTTCAGGCAGACCACCTGTGCACATGTATCTTGGTGCTTGCAAGTATTTAGCTGCGATAGTAAGTGAATAAAATCTGAGACAATACATTTGAATAGGTAAAATGAGCTTACTGAGGGCTTTTGCAAATAAATCACCTTCATCCTCTGGTAGGATCTGGCACCAAGCTTCGTTGCAGTAATTTTCTGCAAACATCACTTTGCTTAGCACATTGCATTTACCAACACCAAAAGGTACACAATGCGGGAACAGCAAACCTTAGAATTTTCTTGGCACAGTCCTTTCATAATCTGGACAGAGTTAATGAAGAGGTACTAAATGCTGTTTGTACAGCTGCCCTTTGATCTGTGTACGGCCAAATGGCTAAATGCAACGATAAAACTAACGGCAGCTAGAAACAGAGCAAGCTCCTCAAATGTTCATCTCACAGGGGACTAAAACAACACTTACAACTGATTTTGTAAATCTGTCATTAACTATTAACCTTGTGTTTTGACCTGAAAAAACATATGTGAGTCTGTTAGTTGCACTGCCTAAGAGTATGGCCCCAACTCATTACATTCTTACTGTACTATAAGAACACCCAAAGCCTTCTGAAGGAGAAGGGCCTGCACTTACATGGCCTGTTTAGGGAGAGGCAGGTCATGTAAGTGGCCCCAGGAGACAGGACGATGCTGACAGAGCAAACTGATCTTTGAAAAACAACGTGCATTCCTTCATCAAAATGTCACCCCTGAACTAGGTCCCCAAAGCTTCAGGCTCAGTTTAAAAATCCTGGCCACCTCTCCCTCCAAATTCAGGGACTGCCACAGTGCTTCTCTGTCGGGAAGGTTGATCTCCTATAAAATGCAGCATTGCTTCCCAGCTGAAGATGTTCACCACACCAACAAGTGAGATCAACCCCTAGAAGAGCACGCTGCCGTATGCCCTTTGCAGAGCATCCATTATGTTTCTACTTCATCACCACCTACCCTCATCTCACAGGGAACCAAACAACACTTAGAACTGCTTGTGTAAATCTGTCATTAACAATTAACCTTGTGTTTTGACCTGAAAAAACATAGGTGAGTCTGTTACTTGTACCGCCTGAGAATATGGCCACAACTCATTACATTCTTACCGTACAACGAGAACACCCAAAGCCTTCTGAAGGTGAAGGGCCTGCACTTACATGACCTGTTTAGGGAGAGGCAGGTATTTTGGGTGTCAGTAAATACACAGCATTTGGCCATTCATTAAAGAACTGGTCTTGCAGAAGGCACAGGTGACAGGAAAGGCTGTACTGGGAAGAGGAAATGTACATTCACCTGGTGTGTCACAGGGCTTCACGCTGCCACTTTCCACAGCACAGCCCTCCCCTGGCAGCCTGTAAGGCCAGCACGGGTTCCTCACCCCAGCAGGGCAAGACGACAGCGAATGTTCTGCTTTCGCTGGAGAGCGTGTGCATGGGGAGCCGTGAGACACCAGACCGTGAGATCATCCCATGCCAGGTTACGGCTCCTCTGTACCACGCCGACGGCAGTGCCACCTCCCAGCACGTCCCTCTGGGCTTTTCCCACCTGGTCTTGGAGCTGCCGGAGCGCAGTCCTGTCTCCCCTGCCCCTTCCATGCACCTCTACAGCTCTGCCCAGGAGCACAGGACATCACGAAAACAGGAGTCAGGGCTGCTGCCGGCTGCCCGGCGCGGGGCTCCGGAGCCGGGGCGTCAGCTCCGCCGCGGCCCGCCCGGGGCGGGGGTGGGGGGGGGGGGAAGCGGGGCCCTGCCCCGCTTCCCCCCCCCCACCCCCGCCCCGGGCGGGCCCCACCGTGCCGCCCCCGCCACCCCAGCCCTGCAGCGGGGCTCGGCCCTCGGCCGCGGCCGGAACCAAAGCAGAAGAGAATCCGCCGCCGCCACGAAGCGCTCCGCGCCGCCGCCTTACCTGGCCAAGGTGCTCTTCCCGGCGCCCGGCAGCCCCCGCAGCAGCACTAGCCTCCGGCCGAAGCGGCCCCGCGGGGGCTGCAGGCTGAGCCCCCCCAGGGCGCGGAGCAGCTGCTCGTCCATCCCCGCCGGCCCCGGGAGGGAGCGGGGGCGGGGACGGGAGCAGCCGGCCCCAGGCCCGGCCCCGGAGCGGGGGGGCAGGCCCGGCCCCGGGGAGGCGGCGGCCAGCGGCGCGCAGGGACCGCGCAGCGGGCGGAACGCGCGTCCCTCGGTGGAGGCCGGGCCGCCCGGGACCCTCAGCCCCTCCCGGGACACCCGGGCCCTGCCCCGGGACCCTCAGCACGCCCCCACGGATCCCCCGGCCCCCTCAGCTCGGGACCCTCAGCCCCTCACGGGGACCCCCAGGCCCTGCCCCGGGACCCTCAGCCCCTCCCGGGACACCCGGGCCCTGCCCCGGGACCCTCAGCACCCCGCCCCCGGGACCCCCAGTTCCCCCACGGGTCCCACACCCTCCCCCGGGACCCACAGTCCCCGCCCCGGGACCCTCAGCCCCCTCCCCGGACCCCCAGTTCCCCCCTGGGTCCCCGGCCCCCCCAGCCCCCTCCCCGGCAGGGTGGCAGCGCCCTGAGGAGAGAGGCGCGGGAAGGGCCAGGCGGCGGCGGCGGCCCGCACAGCGACTCCGTTCCAGCCACTTTTTCTACCTGGAACGCGAGCCCGAGGTATCGACTTCAATTATTTAAAACCCAGATTAATGTCCAGATTCTCCAAGATGGGCAGAGAACAGAAGCCAGCGCTGAAAGCGTTCAGTCCCGGGTGCTGCCCGTGTGCCCCATGAGGTGCTGGGCACCCCAGAAGCGAATTACCAGCTCACCTCGGGGAAGCGGGGCTCTCCGCCGGACCGCCGGCTCAGTCCAACCCTTGTTTTCCTCTCCCCCCACCCCCAGCAGTGCTGGAGCCACCGGATCCCACCCTACCACAAAAGCAGACGAGGACTCCAAGCAGATGCTCCTGAACAAGGGCCCTGCGCCGCACAGGTCACTTTCCGTGTCACGCCGGCGGCGTTAGCATCACTTTTCAAACATACCACATGAGAAACTGCAGGAAACGTAACAAAATTTAACCAGGAAACCTGATCTGCTCTAACATGGTCACCACACAAGCCAATACTAAGAGTCTCCAGCAAAGCCAAGAATAGCTGGTGCGGGATCACGCTCTGCCTCTGGGAGCCATGCACAGCACCGACGCCAGCCGGGCGAGAAGCCAGCCTCAGGGACACGCCGCCACCCCGCTACAACGCTGGAGCTTTAGGCTGTAAAGTTTGCAAATAGCGCTAAAGAGAGTGTTCGCGTACAGGGGGAAAGCTTATCCCACCGCGGGATGTGGCACACCCACCCCAGCTGAAGCAAGTGGGGAAAAAAACCAAAAGTGACAGGAAAGAAAATACATAAACTTTGAGATCCCAGAGGGGTTTAAAGTAAACTTAAACCGATACTGTGACATTTTGCAAACCAGTTTTATTTTAAGCATTCTGAAAGGTCAGTACTCAGTAACAGAAAATACAGGCATTCAGATTTCTCCCTCAACAAACAGAAGTAGGAAGAAAATACTGATCCTTGAGTGACATTTTCTTGAAACCACACTAACTTTTCTGCTGCGACTGGTACATCCGGTAAACCCGAAGCTGTGGTTACAGCCAGCAGAATTGCCTTCCTTCTCCCCATGACATTTTGTATAATGTTCTGCTGGTAGAAGAGCAGCACGTTTCTAACCAAGGAAAGGAAAACATCGCATGTGTACAGAGAAATGCATGAAAAGAAGTGCAGCCAGTGAATTTGCCAGTTCAAATACAACATTAGTTTAGAAATACATCCATCTTTAACCGCTTACATGTATACGCAAGTGTTTTTTTAAGTGGAGAGCGGGGACACATTGGGAATTTAGACCATGGTGGGTGGAGCTTCAGCATGACTGCAGTCAGGTACTGGCTGTTCAGCTGATGCACAACGAAAAGAGTGCCGGGAAAGATGAGGAGGAAGAGATGAAAGAATAAATGGATAAATATTCTGGATCTGGAAGCCGCAAAAGAGGGAAATATTTCTGACAAGTACACACAACCTAAGCTTCCTTGTTTCTCCCTTTCTCAATGATCTTTTCTCACCCTGAGGAGATCGTTCTTTTCTGTCACTCCCTCTCACTGCAAAGAAATACCTTGCCTTATGCACGTCTCTTAATTGACAAAGGCTGCTCTTTCTGATTATTTTTCTGATTAATAATTAAGTTAATTAGGTGTAATTTGATGTGTCCTTCCACCTCCCTCCATTCTGTTTTGCCTGTCTCTTCTTCATTATTTGCTATTTCAGCAAGCACTCATGATTTTTTTCATGAGGAGCTATCCTCCTCCTCCCGTTTGTTGTTACACTCACGGCCTTCTGCCAGTGAAGGTGCCATCATGAACTCAGTTGACCCTCAGCACTCCATTCCCAGGCATCACAAGCACCACTTCAAAGACAGATGGCACAGAACGTGTCACACTATTTTACAGACCACAGCAATACATCAGGGCAATTTAGTGCTTTTCCAGAAAAGCAACACCAACAGAGAGCTGGTGGGAAAGCATTGCCCTGTTTACAGCCTACATACACACACACACACACAAAAAAAAAAAAAAATCTAGATTAATCTAACCACACCTCAGAGAAAAACCCAGGAAACTGTGTTTTAAGATCATGGGATGAAATTCATCACCTATGTAATTTAGCTCATTCTACATACGTAACGTATTTCCAACTTTCCTGACACCCGCGTGGGCCTTACATACATATGTATGTAAGCAAAATTTTAGATTTTACTGTCAAGGGTTCATTGATTTCTGCTGCTCATCTGCCCCTGGAAACCAATACTCCACTCATGTTACTGGGACAATTTCCTCAGTAACAGAATTGCTACTGGTAAGGTTACTGTTCTAGCTAAGGAATAACCACCATGCTTAATGTTGAAGGAAAACCACGATACTTAAAAAAAACCAACAAAACTGCACACAAAACCCCCCACTATTTTTAGCTTAATTTTCTCCTCACCTCCTAAGAATTTTAAGTAAAAAATGGCAAAAGGAATACTACTAACAGAAACGTCAAATCACTGATTACCAGTGCTAGTTATAGGTCTTATCAGTCTGCCACAAACCATGCGCATCTTTCCTCCAGTGTGTTTGAATCAGGTCTATACTGAAATTTTCTCCTTATTTCTATAGTGCCAACTGAGTCTAGTTGAAGGGAATCATTAGGCCTGGTTTCAGGAGAAGGCAAGTTGTGTACCCCCGGATGAAAGAAAAGGAGTGACTAATGAAGACTTACGTCACTTGAAGTTGTAAAGAGACTGGGATGTAATTATGCCTGACAGGACAAAAGGCAGAAGTAGGATAAGACACGTAACAGGCACCTTTCCCTGCAGGTAGGCATCCCTAGCAGTTCATGTACCAGTTCTTGGGGCAATATTTTGGATACCAGAGCCTGAAGGTCACAACTCGTGCTGACAAGACAGCTCTTTTCTGCTTACTGGTCTCTGCTCTCAATCTCTTCGTATGACACTCAAGGATATACTGAGAAGGTATAAATCCCAAATGACTTCAGAAAGTGACCTTTTGCCACACAAGACAAAGTTATCTCCATTTTGATTTTTATTCTATGGACAAAGAAGTTGATATCAGGGGGCTGCAGGGGGGTGGGAAGGGAAGATAGCCAAAGATTCACACCAAATCTCTACAGCGGTTACTTTCTTCCAGGTTATTCCTCACATTTTAAATCCTTGGTGGCCAACTGAAGTCCTTCCATGGTGGAATCAAAGTGAGACGTTTCTGAAATAAAACTAAAAAAAAAAAAAAGAGAGAAGATTCTGCTGAAATACCACAACAGCACAGACCGTCGAAAGACTTTAATGGTTGCACAGCCAACCCTCAGACTGAGAAGCGTTCACCTGTCTGATATTTTTAAGTGTCTCTTTCTTTCTCATACTCTGCTGCTGGTTATTTCTTTAAAAAGTTAAGAAGAATGGAGAGGAAGCAGATGATGGAGAGCAAAGGAAAAATAAAAAATGCAAGGAGAATGAAAAATGAAGAGAAGAAAACTTGGGTATCAGAACTAGAGACAGTAAGAACCTAGCAGTCTCAAGGCTGAAAAATAAGGAGAAGAGTAACACAGTGGAACATTTTTTTTCTCTACGTCACAAATAAATAATGAATAGCCAGCCATTCTACCAGTAACTATAGCATAGATACATCTCATAATTGTTGCATTATGTTGCAATTTTTCCCCATTACATTCACTCAGGACCTCACAGGCTTCCAAGTTACCGAGCTTGTGTGAGGCACCAGCACAACCTGACGGTTACCCTTTTCTGAGAGCTCCAGAAACACTGTTCTGGGCAGCTCTTACTCCCCCTGGTAATTATACTCTGCTTAAGTAAATTTTAGGCCAGGTTTTCCTGGTAAGCACTGTAAAAGGCAGGTGAGTGTTTCTGGTCATAATTCTGTGCACTTTTTCACACTTCATTTTGTTTAAAGTTAGTAGTCAAAAGATAGAGAAAACACTTTTTTATTATTGTCATGTCGAAGCAGCAACTGGAGGAGGTTTGGCCATGGGATGATATTTTCTGTGGCAATACTGGAAGATTGCTTTAGTCAGCTTTGTAGCTCTTAGATTATTTTTTTCACGCTAGCCAGAAGGTGGTCCTGCCTGTTCCAGCTGTATGTTCCTGCTCCTTTACCTGCGTCCTGCTGATCACGTGGCTCTAGGCCAATTTGTTTCAGCTCAATGGTCCAGACTGAAAACTTTTTGGATATCTTCACATACTAGACGACAGAGCTGAATTGCCTCACACTCTGGCTGCGGAAGCATTGCGTCCAGCAAAGGGAAGTGACAGGAATAGCGCAGCCAGGGACAGACGGAGTGGTAACACACGTCACCAAGAGATTTGTCTCATCAAAACCATGACCCTACCAGGCTGTCATGGAGGAAGTCTTCCTGCAGGGAGTTACCAACTGCTGTGCTTCACAAAGAAACATGCCAGCTTTTGTTTTGCAGTAGTCCTGCAGATAAATGCTTAAACTGACATCGGGTTTTGTTGTCTTGTTCTGCATTTGTATAGCATCTGGCACTCGGGAGTCCTGGTCTACAAAGAATTTCCAGGCACCAAAATAACGCTCTTTTCACCGATCTCAGCTTTCTTTTTAAACCAGGGTCTCTTGCTTAATCTCCAGAACAAATACTGATGTGCTGCCAAGGCTGCAATAAGGAGCTCTCACAACTTGAGATTAACCGCGTGGTTTCACAGAGGAACACCACTACTGTTCACTCTCCCATTTGAATAAAAACACCCTTACTCAACATGAATACAGAAGCATGATCATCTGGCTAACAGACTGTTGCACTTGGCCAGTAAGGCTTAGTTTACTTTCCAATCTCAAGGGACTGAAATGATCCTATAGCTCTCCATTTATTTTTCTATGATTTTAAAAGCTTGTGGTAGGAATGCCTCTGTTTTCTGACTTTTTTTTTTCCCCTGACATTTGATGAAATCAAATCCATTTCAACATTTATAGTTGTTCTCTTGAGCAGTTTTACAGCCACTCCGGGACATCACTCTTGGCAAGTCTGCTTTAGTCAGCAACCAGGAGAGAATGAGTTTGTGGTGAGGAAAGATAACGTTACCTCTCAAAACCAGGGGCACCATCAACCAGAAAAACTCCCCTGCTTTTTACAGCCCTTACACATGCAGACCTCAGAGAACTGCTGCAATACCCACATGGGTCTGGCCAGGGGTCTGCATCACCCAGTATATCCTGTGCCTGACAGCGAGCACAAATCAATTGAAACCCCTAAGGGATGCTTTTTACTTTTTACATACTTCTTTCTGTATATTTCTTTAACATCCTAACATTTGTATGAGCTTAAGAGCAGCCTTTAGTCTGAAGGTATGGTTGCACAATACATGGTCCCTGGTATCAGAGCTGACTGCCACCCCAGCAGGAAGCTGTGTGCGTCCTCGCCCTCGTGCCTGCAGCAGCCCAGTCCCGTCTGCTCCCTGGACCCAGCTTTGGCACCCACTCGGACCTTACACATGCTTATTTAGATTTGCCAGCCCAGCAGAAAACTATCCTGTTGTTTGCTTCCTGTGGGGTCAGTGAGTTAAATTACAGCCTTAATGTCGCCAGAGCGGGTAACTGGCGCAGGGCTGGGAGGCTGAGCACTTCCCACTTTTGGCAGCCATGAGCTGTCACACCAGCTGCCCGGGGCAGCAGACCACAGCTCCAGAGCAGCCTAAACAGATCCAGCCTCTGATGTCCCACCCTCTTCCTCCAACAGCCAGCAGGACTTTCCCTGACTCGTTTCAGATGATCAACTAAAAAAACCCCAACAAACAAAACACAACCCCAACAAGAACCCCACAAAACCCTGACTAACTTCCCTCTTCCTCCCAATACAAAGCCCCAACCAGCTAAGCCTTGTCAAGTCAAAGGCTTTGCTGAGCACCAAAGCTGCTGCAAGGAGGATGGGACCATGCGGCCTGGACCAGGGCAATCAACCATCACACACGCTTCACCTGCCAGCAGGGACCTTTGACTTAACCACACCACCTCAGCCTAGATGTTCGTGACCAAGTCCTTCTGCACAGAGCACGCACTGCCTTTTTTAATGATTTTTTTTTTTTTTTTTTAACCCACACACTGACTGGGCGTCTTCTTTCACAGCAAAGTACTCATTGCTTTAATTCTGTGTTCTTTAGAGCTAATATAACCCAGCGCAGCAGAACATCAGACTGCAGCATCACACAAACGGGTTTAACAATGTTTGGTTTCAGACCAGCAGTCAGTGGCTGGCTCACAATCGCACAGGGCAGCGGATCACTTCAGCTGTGCTCACAAGCAGGAGAGGAAGATTGAAACAGCTTTGGGAGTAGCATGGCAGACAGAAAAAGGGGCCAAATTAATAGAAAAAAACAGCTTGTTGGATACAGCAACCAAGTAAAGGTATGGACAATAAGGCAGGATACTCTGCCAGCATATGTCTTTCCTTTCTTGAAGCACACACGCAAGTCAATTTCCAGGTTAATTGCAATTTCTTTCAGGGAAGCAATGCAGCTCTCCAACTTTGTTTCTTTAGCATAACAACACTTTCATCAATAAACCTGAACATTTCTGCGTAGTAGATTAGGGTACCAATCCACTCTGAGACAGCTAGTCAGTATCATAAGCAAAACTCTTGCCTGTGGATTGTTCAGATTTACAATACTAAAAATAAATAACTTATAAAAAATTTTGGCCAACATAGGACTAAGTATTTGGTGAATTTTTTTTTTAATTACTTATCAAATATTTTAGTATTTGATTATGTAAAAGGACCGTACTGCTACCAGATCTTCTTGATGTTATTAATAATCTGTGCTGACAGATCTGTGCAAGATCAGTGCTGTCTGTACTACATGGTTCAAAGAGATTCCCTTCATCTTCCTACACGTTAATCAGCAAATGACCTGCAATTCATTTTTGTCATCAATAATATAAAAATGCACATAATCAAATCAACCTCCATTCAAGATGTTTCGATTCCAGCCCAAACGATCCAATTACTTTAGTTCTGTCATGATCTTCCACTGTGAAAATTAAGAAACCTTCTAAAAAGTCATCTATTTTTGTAACTCTCCCAACACAGCACTTGCCCAGCCCTTTGACTCCTCCTCCAGCCATTGACTTACACTCAGGTCAGGCACAGGACACCGGGTGACACAGACCCCACACGGACTATATACCAGTAAACTTGTGCCATCTGGATGGGAATAATTTAAGCCTTAGGATCTGGATATTTTTTTCTAGCTCAATCTGCTCATGGTGCAAATTATTCTTTTTCCATATACCTCAGTTTACTTGTTTTAAAACTACAGATTAATCCATTTTCCACTTTGGAAAGAACAACTAATGGAAAATGATACAGAAGTTAAACTAGCATTTTACAGCTGGATCCAAAATTCTTTCCTTCTTACGACAATCTGCCTAGAATATCTCTCATAAACGAACCATAGAAACTTTGCAAAGTTACCAAAGGGTTTAAAAATTCACTAGACAAGCACGAACACGGTACCATGGTTTCTAATACTCACTAGCACACTTTGTCATACCAAATGAAAGTATTTATGAAAGATTAACACTTCAGTATATGGAGTCCTATTGTAACCTCCTGCTGCTGATTCTCTACTGAAAAGCAGAACTGCCACTTTTTCATAACTTGGTGAAATACTGTATTATTGCTCATACTGTGCTCCTCATAATTAGACCTTTAATGGAGTCAGCATTGCTCTTCATGCTGAAAAGATGAGGAAAATAGTACCAAGATGATATGACTCACAACAGATCGCCACAGTAATCAAACTGGGAACAAAGTCCAACTATGAGGCATTCTAGACCATTGCTTTCACTTTACCAGGCAGGTTTTAGATTTTGAAGAAAAAAATAATATTCATATGTCTTTAATAACAAAATACTGCCTTCTCTTTTCTGCAGTCAGGCTTAAAAAAACCCCAAAACAACCAAAATCAAAACCACCTGCAATCCTAACCTGAAGAAAAAGAACAAATACATTGGGTGATACTAAATGCACCTTAAAAATTATAACAAACAATGTTCTTTAGATGTTTGGTGAAATACAATACCAGAAAAAACCACACAAGCGTGATTGATTACCTTTTCCTTCATGCAGAATTTAAGATGGTCAGTCACAACCGATGAAACACATCATCCAGACTGTCAGTGCTAGCATGGGTCAGGATGTTCTCCTCTGTCACCCCTTGAAACAGCTCCACTTCTGGAAGTGTTTCCGAAGAGTCTTGATTCTCTTGGTGATTTTTATTTAGATCTTCAAGACTAATAATATAATCTAAAACAACAAACAAATTACAAACTGTAGCCAAAGACACCTGCAATTACCTTACGTAGTCTGTCACTTAAAGTACGTGAGGATAGAGTATTTCTAAAGCAAGCTTTCATTTCATCAGAATACTCTTGATTTTGCCTCCTAAATGGCCTCCAAAATAAACTATATCTTTCAGGTTTGTCTCTGACAGGGAGGGGGGGGGGGGGGGGGGGTGGAGAGAGAGAGAGAGAGAGAGAGAGAGCATGCATGCAAGCACATGCACGTGTGTGTAGTCTTGCTCTTGTGCTTCCTCTCAGCTCTCCAAGAGTGTCCTTTTCTGTGTTTTTAAAATAGAGAAACTCCTCTCCTATTTTACAGCAAATTCTATCAGCTTCCAGGGAGCTACTATTGTCCATTTTTAATCTCATCTTATGGAACTTGTGAAATTATACTACACTAACATGGAAATAATGGAAAAAGACAACCAGCAACCTCATCCCATAACCTCCACACTGCAGGAATTAATGCACGCAGAAGTCCAGAGCTTCCCATGGGCCCTGACATCTCTTGCTGCTCAACTGTGTGACCTATTGTTATGCTGGCAATTTTTAGTGATCATTAAGTTTAATTAAGTTGAAGATGCTCAACCTTCCAGAGAAATAAAGTCTAAAGACTTTATGTTAAACAACCTTCTGATCTGGAATGGGTAAACGTCAGCTAAGTATTGGATTAATCTCATATGGGAAACTTTAAAAGGCAAGGAATTTCAGCACTTGCATCAGGAAATGTGAAGTGATGACTCACAGCAACCATAGTTCTGCCACACTATGTACAAAATCAACGGAGGCACAAATTAATTTATCGCATCCTAGTGCTTTTGCACAAAGGAGAGTGTTACCACTCATTTGTGCTGAAAACCTTTGACACACTTCAGCATTAACTATTTTCTCTTCTGAACAAGAAGTATTAGATACAGGTTTTGATTCACAGAACACACCTACCCAAGGCATTTCCATCCTGTGATAGATTTGCTTTCTGTTTTTCCTAAAACAGATAATAATAGTTCAGATAAAAGAACAGGTGAGAAGAGATTTTATTATTTTGGGAAAGAACAAGGTCTATGCTCTATTTTATAATTATTATTTCCTTGTATTTACAGGATTTTCCTCATTTCCACTACCAGACACTACTTGTGTTTATTATTATTAAAGTGCTCCTTAAATAAAAACAAACCTTCACAAAGTAACAGCAACAGTGGGGGGGAAAGTAATTTGTAAGTTAACACTTTCTAACTAGACAAGGAGAATTCATTTGTTGTCAGTCACCTAGAATGACTTCTCTGCTGCAACTCTTTGTAGAAGTAGCTATGAACTATACACTATATATACACTACAGGTATAGTGGAGGATGAGATTCGATGGGAGAAAACTTTAAGGAAAACAACTGGATGACGGTAGGTTGTACTTAATGCACATAGGCCAGGTCAGGACACAAGTATCAAGGAAAGGGTTTGGGTTTTATTCTCCTTCAACTACTTCATACACATTTCTGAAGCTGAACTTTCAAAACCTGAACCCTACCATGGCCTCGAGCCGATTCTGGAAATATTCAGAAGAGTGCATAAAAAATCTGTCTCCTCGTTGTGGGCATGAAAAAACAAAGCAAATTTACTAGCAAAGAACATAATTTTGCTTATGAACTGAAGAATTCCTCTTTATACCTGGAATATTGGAAAGCCTTCCAAAATCCCCTAAAATTCATACCTCCACAGAGGTCTTCCACAGTAAATAGATCATCTTTGAAACTTTCCAGTCAAGAGGAACTATATAATCATCTGGCAACAAGGATTCTGCAGAAGAAAATATTTTTTGCAGTTGAGTGTTCAAGATCTCTCCATAGCCAAAATATATCACTGAATTACAATTTTTGCACACTTTTTATATATATATATGTACTTTTTAAAAAGCAGCTATTTAAGTGAGCCAGCAGCAAAGTCAGAATTTACATTTCTAGAATCTAGGGACAGCGCACAGGAGGGGAGGATGGGGAAGGAGATTTGGGGTTTGTTTCTTTTTTTAGGCAAAGGCTTTTCTACAATACTTTCATTTCCACACATACTCCCCCGAAACTAGGCACGAATGAGAAAACCAGAAAGCTTTCAGCCCACAAATTAAAGAAAATGCAACTTAAGTAACAATCTTTAAATTTTAAAATGTTTAATTATAGGAATCTGTGCAATATCACTAAAGAAATTACTTCCATAATGTTTTAACTCTAACACCCTTTAAGAAGCTGAAGCGATTCTTTGTAGGAAACCAGTCTAAAATACATTCTACACTTGCATGAGAATCATACAGGCTAGTCAGTCAACTAAACCTTCCATTTATAAATAACCAAAGATGTTTATTTACGAAAAAATTCCCCTCCAAAATAATTTCTGCAATTGCCAGTGTTGTAAAATACTACAGCTCAAATATGTACATGAATAAATAGTAGTCTATCAGTACATAACAGGCCACAAAAAAGCGTAAGAATTTTTAAATTGTAGGAAAATTATAGTCAAATGAGAATGTGGCCAGCAGGCATAATTTTGATGGGAAAAAAACCCCACCAAACAAACAGCAATCACAAGCTGTCAGCGCTTCAGGGAGGTATTCAGGTGGCTTTATATTTCTTAAAGGTTATTTCCAAAGGAAACTCATGTAAACACCAAAGAAGTTCACCTGTTACTGAATCAGAGAAAAATGGCATTTGGTTCATTAACTGTTTCTGAACGCCTGCTTTTCCTTTTACCCTGGAAGATCCCAGTTTTCAAGTCATGACCAACTCCTTCTAAGACGATTAAATTTAAGATCACAGATATGAAGACTCACCACGTTTGGAGGAGAAAAACATTTTATATGTAATAGCTGAGGACACCAGCAGTACTTCCCTGCCCTGTTTCAGCTCTTTATGGTAAGTTCTTTGCTGTGTGGTTGCCAGACTTAGATAGCGCACTGCAGGTCCTTTGGGGACCAAGCCACGTAATGCTGCCAGTGGTCTGCATCACTGTTCTGACATTGCCATCAACTTTTGTAATAAAAGAAAAGAATCCTGAGGTCAGTTTGGGCAGCTAAACAGACATAAGCTGCTCCTCAGCTGTCATCTTAACCTTTTCATATGAAAATACATGCTTAACCTTAAATTCTACTGAAACAAACAGGTGTAAAGGTCTACGTGATGAAAAACCAGCCTGTGTTTCTTAATCCTATTTGTTGGCCAAATCAAAGTTACTGTTTTGCCACCGATTAAATTTGGACCAAAGAATTTGCAGAACTTTATGCACAGGGAACATGGCTCTTTCAGCAGGTGCATACACAGCACCATGTCCTAGGGTGACTTCCAAACAAATGTCTGTTGTTGCTGCTGCTGGCTGCAGCTCCATTAGGTTACATCAGCCTGCAGTAAATCTGGAAATCAGGGTTGCCACACACAACTCCTTTCAGGACCGACTGCCATACTTCTAACTGCTAACTTGAAAGGATTAAACTGAAAGCACAAAAATATGACAATTGGCCCTCTGGAAGGCAAGTATACAACGCTGCAACACTTTCTAATCATGCATGATTAAAAAGAAGGTATTCACTATCAGAAAATGCATCCCTGTAAGTCTGATAATCAATTTCAAGTTAAATAAGATTTTGGGAAAGATTTTCAACGGTACCTAAGCCACATAAGAGTGTATGAAAACTACTAAATAAAGAAAAAGGAATGCTACTATATTAACCAAGTGGAATATAAAAACAAACATGCAACCTTTGTATAAAAGCATACATTTTATACCATGTTTTCATTCAGTTTTGTAATCAACGCAGTAAAGTCTTACTCAGTAGGATGTATTAAAACATCAACAAGAGCTCTATGCTTTGGATTTAAAGTTAGCTAAGGTTTTGTAACCAAAATGACCGTGGCAAAACCAAATGGCACATTTGACAGACTGAAAAAATGTTTAGGTAATAAATAAAATAATCACCAAAGCAGCAGTGATTCCTTTCAATAGCATTAATATTTGATTAATTGGTACCTGCAATACAAATGAGTATTTAATCATAAGGTTTTTTTTGTTTGGGAGGAGTGTTTTGGGTTTTGCTTGTTTGTGGGTGTGTGTGAGGTTGTGGGTTTTTGGGGGTGTGGGTTTTTGGGGGTTTGGGTTGGGTGGGTGGGTGTTTGTTTTTTTTTCTTTTATGTAGGAGTAGTAAGAAGAGTATTACCCAGTGGAAGACCTGGAGAACCAAAGAGCTGCACAAGTTGAAAAGCAAATCCTAACGATAAGGGAAGTCCCAGAAAACTACATCTCATATTCTCATCTTGATTATCTTCAAGTTGTGAGGCCTCTGCTGGCTCAGGGTCATCTGCTTCACGCACGCTTTCACTGCAGCTTGCCAATATACTAGAAACTTCTGGATATTCAGAAAAAACTTTAACAGAAGACACAATATCTGGTTGGCTATTTGTAACCTCTGAAGAACACTGTTCACTCTCGCCCTCTTTTTTATCAACCACCTGTTGTTGCTTAAGAGTTCTAGCTTGCTCCTCCTTCATCCTGGAAACTACAGAAACCCTGCAGGAATATTTTGGCGTAGAAGATTGTTCTGAATGAATGTAAGAAATATCATGTAACAGAGCATCTGTATCCAGGGTGAGTAGGGAATAGGTTGCCTCGGTGCCACTGTAAGGTGCAGAATATTCCTGCAGAGCATGGGCCTGTTCACATTCCTCTCCATGGTTCTTGCTTAGAAAGCTTTTTTGCCCCACTTCCAAAACACTTTTTTGGGGAACATCATCTTTTATCGAAACTTCCTTCCCTTCCTCTGTACTACCAGCAATCTGTCTTGGTAGATTAAACTTCGGTGCCAAGTTGACAATTCTTCTGTATTTTTTCCTCTTTGATATAATTGGTGCAGCATCAATTCTTGGAACATTTACTTCACTTGAACGCTGCATGAAGGTGGCCCTGGTTTCCACAAGGGAATCAAAGTGCACTTCACCAGCTGGAGTTGCCAACAGACCGTTGCTTATTACATTGCCAGCCTCTTCAGTTACCGTTACATGATGGTTTTCCTTTACCAATCCTTCATTTGACTGAGAGCAGTTTAGCTGTGTTGAACAGTTCGTATGAGTCTGTTTAGGTTTCCTCATTTTTGGGGGTTTTTGTTCACCTACAAATTTATCCTCAGACGAAGAAGAAAGAGAAACTTGGTTATCAAAGCCCAACTGCAATTCTTCAGTAAGTAAATTAACTGAAAAAAAACCCCAGGCATTAGAGCTATTCTCTTCTGCTTTTAATGCACCTTTGTCCCCTGTGTTATTATCAGGCATGTTATCACGTACGTTTGAATTGCAAGGCTGAGAGATTTCTTTTTCTTCACCATTTAAACTTAACAGTTTAGCTTCCATGTCAGGTTCCAACGTACTCTGATAGGATCCAAATTTGTTTTCTGTGCTTAACAGTGGCGCGTTACAATCCTCAGAGATGCCTTCTGTTTCCTGGATGGAATTTTTATCACTGCTTATTTTTAGGAAACTGCTTCTGCAAAGATTTTCTTTGTGCCTTGGATTTGTTTCCTCATCATCTAATGCATATTTGGTTAGGTTTTCAGTAGGAGAAGGGTTTATATCTATTAGAAGTGAACTGTCACTTTCTACAGGCAGCTCATTTCTCAATGCACTGTTCAACATTGTTGAGACCTCAGACACAGTGATGGGAAACCTTTCTCTTGAACCCACTGCAGCTTGTTTTAGGCTTTCATCATCACCGTCAGGCTGCTCTTCACAAACTGTTACTGGATCCTCTGGACCTTTTCTGAATGTGCACAATGATTTGCTGTTTTCTTCTGAATCATCCTCTGCACTTTCTGGTATGTCCTGGTCATCTGGAACTGGGGGATGAGCTGCTCCCTCTAACATTTTCTTCATACTTTCTGTGTGATTACCTTTCACTTTTTTGTTTCTTTTTCGCTTTTTCTTCTGCTTTGCTTTTGTCAACAGGTGCTCAGAATTCTTAAAAATCGTCTCCCTATGTGAAAAAAAATAGTTAAATGTAAAAGTATTTCAGTAACAATGTATTTGTGGCATTCAATTTGAAGAATAGGTACTTCATGTTAATATGATGATCAAATACAGATCACCTGCTTTTTAAAATAGATAAAATCTCAAATAAAACCTTCTATCGATTAAACAAATTTACACCTTGCAATTCAGAACAATCTTGAACACTTTAAACCAATTTAAATAAATATAGTTGTCATCTCATTAACATAGTTTTACAAAATGTATCACAAATCAATGCAAGACCAAACAACATGTTTCTGGATGTCTCTCTAAATGATGTTTCAGTAATAGATACTAAAGAGCTACTGCTATTCTGAAATTTCATTAAATGTCATGCTGAGCAGGAAGGTACTAAGTGGAGGATGCAGTAAGAAAATTTCATCCATAAAGATTAAATGGAATATACTTAAATAATCTGGACTCAAATTCAAAACATACTAACCAAAAATCTGAATAATGTAAAGATACAGTGACTACAGCAATTCTTGATATTTACTGGTCAGTATATTAGCATGGATGGGTACGTATTTGGAAAAAATATTTCGTATTTTATCAGCAACAAAATAATACATCACAGAAAAAATAACACAGTTGTAGGCAGTTATTTACAACTAATTCTGTAGCTCTTTTCAGAATGTCTGATTTTTTTTGGTCTGCACTTCTCATTGAATTTAACAGGTATCAGCCCTAACAGTGACTTCTCTGAAATCTTGATGTCAGCCTGTCAGCCAGCCAACCCTGAAATGAACATATGTAAGAAAATCCTTGTCCAGAAACGTAACTTTTCCCTACGCACCTCTTCAGAGAGAGATGAGATTTTCAAAGCTAAGTTTGACTGACAAATCTTTGTATCAAAGATCTGCACCTTTCTGTAATTCTTCACTTTTCTGTAACCCTTTGTTCAAGATGGTACTTCACACAACATACTAAAGGAAACAAATCAGCAGCTAGAAGAACTATAGAGTAAAATCAGTTAGTTTCTGGGCATTTATATGTAACATAAGCTGGTTTTAAGTGTTGTATTCTGAAATTTTTAAGAGAGAAAAAAAATTACAAGAAGGGGTGACTGTGTGTGCAGAGGGAAAGCCAGTCACTGGGACCTAAAGGTCGCCTACAGAAACCTATCCTTCCCCTTTAATCATTTTGAACTCTGTAAAGCAAACCCTCCTAATCCTCTGTGAAGCACATCAGCAGCCTTCTCGGCCTCAGCGTAGCCACAAAGTCACTTGACTGGAACCGGATTCCAAAGTCTCGATGCCTTGATATCGCTGCAACAAGCACTACAGATCCCTGAAAAGATCTTGGTGGAAAGCACACAAATTTTATTGCCCTATAACGGCATCCAGATAAGACATCCTACTAAGAAACTGGATCTCCTTCAACTGTTGGCATTTACGTCCACATGGTGCTTTCCTCTGAGTAATGAAAACTGACCTCTCTTTTTCCAAACCAGCCTATTTTCAATACAGTGCCCTACGATGTAAGTGCAGTTCTCTATACTGCAGATGCTTGAAGTTAGCAAAGACAAATTCCATGCCGAATTCTGATCACAACACATTCCTTACTCAGCAACATGCCTTTCTCCCCCAAAAAGAGACATGGGATACCAAAGGTTTAGGATTTAATAGATCTTATTTTTCTATTGAATTAAGTGATATCAAAGTGAAGCATCTGCAACAGCAGTTGCAGAGATTACTTACATATAACCCAGATTTGCAGAAATGATACACTGATTACAGATTATGTCTTAAATCCTGAGATTAACTTTCTTGTTCGGTGATGAAAATTCATGACTTGAAAGTGGTTTTGGAAATTATCTGAAGTTTCAGAAGCATAAAACCCCTTACCAGTTAAATAGAAAATAACGGCCCATTTTTAATTGTTTTTAATGGAGTGGGGAATAAAACATCAGACTCGTGCAACAATTCCAAGAAGAACTTAGTATTGTACCTAAAGGCCCTTGTGCTGCCATAATAACTCTGCAGAAATGACAGTCAAATTGGAATGTCAACACCAGCACAGACAACTAATGAACTTCTCCAGTCTTGGTATTACTGTAGTTACACTCTTGCTTACCACCCATGTCTCCCCAGTGGGAATTTGTGCTGCTGCTGATGGAAATGAACATCTCCCATACCGATTCAAGCATGTTTCAGGTGTCTAACCCCTGGCACATCTGTCAACACTTTCAGGACAATGTTGATAGAAACTTTCTTAGGATAGGATGCCACACCAAAAAGTACTGTGGAACTTAGCAGATATAAGCGGGGGGTGGGGGGTGAGGAAAACTCAGAGGTCATCACATTTATTTCCTCCCCCCATCATTAATCCTGAATAAGGAAGGACAACCACACTGGACAGGATTCACTTTAGAATGTGAGAACAGGAGAAATGCATCCACCAAATAATGGAAGAACCACCACCTGGATGAGCAAGAGAAGCTAACAGCTATTATTGCACGTCAAAATAATAATGAATACAAATGTTGGTCCAGGTTGATGATATAGCATACCTGGATATGACCTTCCATAGTGACACTCAATAGTTCATAATAAGTACAACAACCATGTCGTATCTATGCTTTGGAAACATGGAGGTTTTCTAGCAGTTCAGCAAAATCAGTTCTCTAAAGGTTTGGAGCTTCTAAAAAAAGGACTAAAGCAAAAAGGAAACTGGTGAACTACTAAATGCAGAATAACAGAATTTCTTACTCTTCACTTTTCCAGGCAACTTCTGTTTTCCGACTGATTCTAAGAAAATACTATCCCAAAGAAACACTCTAATGCACTCTGATGGCATACCTAAACACTTCCTGCTTGGGGTATACCCAGTACCATGTTAAGGTTTTTGCATTTAATGAAACAAATCGTTTACTAGTTTTGACTAGTTTTATCTTAGTTCCTCCTCTTTTAATCCACCTACATGCCTTTTGAGGAGTTTTCCTTATTGTAAAACCATATGGCACACAAACATTGAGAAAATTCGAGAACCAGCATGGAGATAGACTTGTCTTCTTTACAGGGGCATTTGCTAGCAAGTTGTTTTTAAACACATACAACACATGCAAAAGGTAAAACCAAAAAGGTGCTGTTTTGGACAATATTTAAATTTTACTACATAGTATGCATTTTTAAAAAAATGGTTAGTAATAAACAGACCAGAAAAAAATGTAATAGTATTTGTTGAAATAGGAATTCCCTTTCTGTAACACCACTTTGAAATTTCTCAGCCTACCGTTTAGACAATATTAAAAGCTTTTTGCCATATCTCTGTTACATGTAGACTGAAAGGTTGTAACCTACTGCTCAAAACAGCACTGCCCAGCTTGACTGAGAGACAGTGCTCAGATGACACACTTTTCTGGATAAACAAATGCATTTTCATGATCACTGAGGCAGAACATACAAAGCAAATAATCTAAAGTTAGTCACATTTTTCTGGAAAATGGCAAAACTAGAAAAGAGTTAGTTATTTGCAGTTGTACAAACTTCAGCTCTAGCATACATCTCAGCTGATGTCTGCTTGACATCAAAAAACGCCTGCAGTCATTGGTGTAATGAAATACAGAATAGAATCATAGAATCATTTAGGTCGGAAAAGACCTTCCAGGTCATCAAGTCCAACCGTTAACCCAGCACTGCCAAGACCACCACTGAACCATGTCCCCAAGCACCACAACTAAAGTCTTTTAAATACCTCCAGGGGTGGTGACTCAACCACTTCCTTGGGCAGCCTGTTCCAGTGCTTGACAACCCTTTTGGTGAAGAAATTTTTCCTAATACACCAGCAATATAGAGGAAGTGATAAATTTATAAAGCAATTCTATATGACATTTAGCAATGAGGTACATACCTTTTCTGAAACTTATGTTATCATTAATCTCCAAAGTATCTGCAGTAGGTTTTCAACATCAAAATTCTACAAGAGCTGCTTACATAAAATGATATTTACTGGGATACACCTCACCTTCTTCACCTGGTAAGTCCCAGTGCACTGTTGAATTCCTTCTGACTTGACTTTACTTCAGCAACAAACAGAAACAAAGTTGCAATTTTGGAATCTCAGAAAAAGTCATGGTACCAGCCTTTTTGTCACCTATCTTGCCTGTAATACCGAATTGAGTGGTAAAGATCCAGTTCCTCAAAACCAAATCAGATATTGGTATTAAGTGACCAAGGAACTGGAAAAAATACATGCAAAATAACTTGTCAGCATTATTAGGCTTCCTGAAAGGTGAATCCCATCAGAAAGCTGAGTATCCAACTTTGTGATTTATTGCAGCTGAAGAAACAGCTTTTGTCAGCCTTTCTTCCTTCGTTCCAGGTGTCACTTCCACTGCCTGTCTTTTGCTGGCTCTACCACCCTCCTTGTGGTGGAGTTACCTGCCTAAGCCAGCATCAAAAGGAAGTGAGTATGTCCTTTGTTGTTGGGCTGATTTAACTTACCAAAGCAAGAAGTAAAACGAGTGTATAGCTAAGACAAAGGGAAGTGGCTCGTGGGAGCAACGTGACTACTTTCAGCAGCAACATGTCAGGTTGACTCACAGTCCATCTTAAGGAAATTCACCATAACTGATTCATAAGAAATGTTTACACATTTCTCCCCACCCCAAACCAGTAAGATCCTACTAATTGGATTTAATCTGAAGTGACCAGTATTTATTATTCTTTTGTCTCTCAACAGCATTGCCAGTGGTGGTGAGATTTAAATACTCGTCTTCATAAAATATGCTAACTTAGCACAATGCTTAAAGAACTACTCCAATCTTTACCACTTCTACAGGACTGATGTACACATAGTTCTGTGCAATGATCAGCCAGACTGCTGTCCTGTTATAGACCAGATACAAGAGACCTTGATCTAGAGAGCACACAGAGAATACCGTATAATTGGTTTGATCTAAGCATGCCTTTAGAAGGTGTTCATTTAATCAAATACATGGAAAGTGCAACCACTTTTCAAAGTGAAAAACCAAACAACAAATAAAAAAACCAAACAACCAATACACAAAAAAATCTAAGTTCCTGAGGTGCTAGTAAGAGCAATTCAGTTTCAAATGACAGTCCATTCACTCCACAAGAAGCTTCAGGTGGGGTGATCTGACTGATTTTTGTCCTGCTTGGTTCATTTAAGTCATAAATGTCTTATGACAGAAAAAGACAACTGAATATACTGATTGATATATATGTACATACAAACTGAATATACTTGTGCCTAGTATCAAACATTTACATCCTGAACCAGTGAAAGAACTCAAAAGCCACTTTCAACTCATTTTAGATGGCACAAATATCTCACCTGACACAATTCAAAATTCTAACCAGAAAATAAATAAAAAAAAAATCAGCAAGAAGTAACTGATGGATGCTAACAGACAGAGGAGAGACACCATTTTTTGTTTGACTGGGATTCTCTGCTCTGTGAAGTATGGTTCAATGTTAAAAAGCAGGTGAAGAAGAAGAAGAAAAAAAGACAAACTGAAATGCTACAAGTGATCTGAATCCATCTTAAGGGGATGTACTTAAAATACAGAGAAGAAACCTCAGCTTTACCATCAGCCTTCTTACCTATGAAGGCTCATAGAATTGATTTTCATTTAAGTTCTCTCTGTCAACATTTAGTCTTTTGAAGAGAACATGATGGACACAGATGCCAATGTTATGTACTGGAAGTATGGTATGAAACATCTTGTCAAATTTGATGGCATCAGTTCTATTACTTGGATGATACCAGCTCAAGCATGAAAACAACCTGACTGAAATTAATCCAGGATAGACAAGAAATACATTGCTTTGAAAAGTAATTTGGAGAAATAGGAATTACGGTCAAATTTGCACTAGTTAGTAAAGTTTGGTGTAACCAGCTGTGCAGCAGTGCTCCTTTCTATTGATGTAAAGACATTTCTATATGAGACTTCAAGGCACACTTTCAAAAATCTGTAACAGAAAAATCTCACCTTCCCAGACAATGATCAGTCTCAGTTTTTCATTAACTTCCAGACAAACTACGGCACTACTGCATCTGTGGCTATGAAGCAATTAGACCTCACTAAATCCTAAGCATCCCCCTCTCAGCGACACCAGAGCACACTGCATCATACAAAGCTGATGGTCCAGGTTGAACACCACGAAGCACACTGGTGAAGACTGCGACTGACCACACAAACAACATTATCCACTGCAAACAAAGCCCATTTGCCTAACGGCCAACTCACATCTACTGAAAAAACATACAAAAGGTAGAAATTACCTTACAAACCTCAACCTTTTTCTTTCCAAATGAAAAACTGAGTTGCTGTTACACATAGAACATAATCCACAATGTGTCTATAAACTAACCAGTTCAAACACAAGACAGCATCATATCTGAGTGGATCCTTGATTTTAGGAGAAATAAAATCTCTGTTCAAAACCTCAATTCTGTGAGCCATCTCAGAATCCATTTTTCAGTTCCCCTCCCTTACAATCTACTGCTTTCCAGGCATGTGCTTATGGAATTCCACTCAAGAAGTTCTATCCAGGAAAAGACAATTTACTGAGGATCTCATGAAGTTGTGAAATAAATCATGTCCTAAAACATGGTCCACAAATAAAGCAGACTTTCCAGATCCTAATTCCTAAAAAATACCCTCATTGTATATTTTGGCCACTATGGAGTCTAACTAAATAAATCACTACTTTAACCAGAAAATAAGAACTACATATTGTGATATCTCATCCTAGTATTTGAACACATAGATGACAGCCATTCAAAACAGAATATATGGATAAGTAGTACATGAAAAAGATTTTAAAAGTCAAAATTAGATTTACAGGGTGAAGTGTTGGCCTTTCTTACCAAGGCACATTCACACCCAAAACAAATGTAAAATGAAGTTTGAGATAAGGCACAATCAAAATCAACTTGAGAAAAACACGGGTAGGAGTGCAAGGAAGCAACAGAGGTACAAGAGCAGAGTGCAATATTTAGAGGTATGTGATAAGATACGTTCTGTTAGGAACTTTCAATGAAAGATGACACATTTTAGCTGTGTTTAAAATAGCTTCAATCAACAAAACTGGAGAAAAGACATGTAATTAAATATCCACCAGAGCACAGATCATAATTCTGGGAACAAAAGTGTGAGTTTCAAAACCACAGAAAAATATACTGTATGACAGAAAATACTACATTCAGCAGAACAACAAAAAAAAAAAATTCAAAAGGAAAGCCTGGGGGGAAGGGGAATATATATACTCAGTTTTTAAAATAGCACCAGTTTGAACTGAGGTGTTAAAAAAATAGAGAACAAGGTGTAGCTCTCCACACAAGTTTATAGTTCAGGGAAGAAAAGGGGAGGGGGATATGGATCCAGAGTTAGGAAAACAACTGTAGTAACTGAACACACATGACTCAGACAGATCAGACAGATGAGTCCAAGAATAAGGGAGGGGAAAAAGTTGCAAGAGGAAAACAGTAAAGAAAACAAATCAGTAAATATTAAGTAACCAGACTCTAACCTAGGTTATAGCAACATTAAAATTCAAATACTTGCAACTGCAGACAATGTTGCTAATCAGAACATCTGCTCTGGGTATTGCAGTCATTCTATGCATCAAAAATGCTACATGAAATATTGAGAGCTACATAGCATTCAATTATAATGGGCATTCTCTGGAAGGTATTAAACCTTTTCAATAGATTTCAGTACTTTGTCATACAGGCATCCAACTTTTACTTACTATTTCTGCATACTACTTATTGCCATTAGTTCATTTCCCTTTTAAACATCTTTCACCAAAAGGACTAGAGATACACAAAAGACACTACGCTTACCCCTTAAAGTTGATTAGTTTTTATGAAACAGCCTTGTATTGTTCATAAAATCATAGAATCATTTATGTTGGAAAAGACCTTTGAGATCATCAAGTCCAACTGCTAACCCAGGACTGCCAAGTCCATCACTAAGCCGTGTCCCTAAGCACCACATCTATGTGCTTTTTAAACACCTCCAGGGATGGTGGTTCCACCACTTCCCCGGGCAGCCTGTTCCAATACTTGACCACACTTTCTGTGAAGAAATTTCCTAGAGTGTTGTGGATGAACAGATGCAGAAAACTGTCTTTCAATCTTCCAATGTGGAAGTGTCAATAGAAGTCTGATTTTGGACAGAAAAAAAAAAAATACTTTAGATAAACACTAATATATGCCAGTATTTTCCAAGTCTGGAAAGACAATACAATTAACAAGAGACGCTGTCATGGACACTGCCTGGGGGAGAAAAAAGGTGATCAGCTACAGGTGGTGTCAGGAACTTGTGAGCAACTCTGCCAATACAGCTATGAAACAAAATAACTGGAATAAATGGCACAGCCAGTTTTGCTGCTACAGTTAAAGCCAGAAACTTAGTGCCCAGCTGAGATAAACAGCAGAATGATGGACTGCTGTATTAATGCAAGCCTGCACCTGACACCCTGAAACCAGGCAACAATTGTGTTAGTGACTTAAAGTCTTTTCTGATAGGTAAAAGCCAACTCTTCTGATATTCTGGACACAAGTCTCACTATATTTATTAGAATATAGTAATTTATGTCAGAAAGGACCTCTGGAGACCACATGGTCCAACCTCTGCTCAAAGCAATACCAACTGAGATCTCGTTGCCCAGTGCCTTGCGCACAGACAAGTTTTGAATACTCCAAGGATAGAGATTACACAACCTAATATCCAATTGGAATCTCCCATGTTGCAATCTCTACCCATGGCTCCACCTTCATGCTCTCCCATTTGGGAGGGGAAGACAGCATTAAGCTGTCTTAGCCATAGCCTTCTCTTCTTAAGGCTGAATGATCCATTTCTCCCAGCTTCTCCTTGTATGTCGGGTGCTCCAGGCCCTGACCACCCTCTGCTCAACTCACTCCGGTATGTCACATCTTACGTGCTCCAGTGAGCTCAAAGCTACCACAACTAACTAGGCAAAAGGCAAACTCATTTAACCTCTTTACAGCTCAATTCCCTACGAAGCAGTGGAAAGCTAAATCATAGTTAGCTATCTTTACTCACAATAAAACCTGTCCTCAAGATCTAGGACCAAAACGGGAAGCATTAGGGACATAATCTAGGTGTTCATTGTTTGAAGCAAGAACTCAGTCTGGATTGCTGGAACAAAAAAGAAAAGAATGAAACGCAACGCTCTAACCGTGCCTTCTACATACACAGAATACACAGAACTCCATTCATACTCCTAAATATAATGCAATTTTGCTGCACAGCCATAAGCACAGTCTTCCAACTGCAGTTTTCATACAGTGAAAATAGTTCAGCAATTTTATCATTGAATATTTAGCACATGTACCAAACCACTGCAAAGAGCTGCAAATGAAGCTCAATTATGTATACCTGCCTTGCTTCAGGTAAAAGATCAGTTGTCTATACTTCTGTTGTCAAGATCCCTGTAAAAAAGTGTATTCATCTTATAAGCAATACAGGAAAACTATCAGGAAAAATGCTAAATGGGGGAAAAATAATATAGTTATTCCACTTTTAAGTCTGGTTCATAAGCCTTCATAACCCCTTCATGGTTAAAGGCAAGATGTGGGATAAGCTGTTCAGTGACTTCTTATAGACTATTATAACCTACAGTGTATATGTTACCAAAACCTAAGGCTGAGTAAAGAGAAAAAAAATAAAATATTGGAGGTATCACAAATAAAGTAACAGCCAAAACCAGGATTACAGGCCCATGACCAAGACTGATCTGTAAATAATACAATAAAGCACTTAGAAATAACCAAAATTTTATTCAGTCAGCTACAGCAGCACTTTAGTCTGTTAGCAATTTAAGATGACATTAAACAACATCCACTAAAGAATTCACTTTTTTAAAATCAGTAGTTAGACAACATGCAAGCACACGTTCCAAAAGTTTTGCTCATAAATTTTTTTTTTACTGTTTCCATCAAATCCTAATTAGAGTCAGTACCAGGAAAATACTTTAAAAGGACAAGCAGGATGATACACACAAGTATAAAGCAGTTACTTTGACATAATTTTCAGGGACCACAAAAGAAAAGTTGAACCCGATTAACAGCCCCAAAAGAAAAATATTTAACATCACTAAAAAGACGAAGTACAACTGTAAATAAGTTACTTTGTGGATACAATATATTCTGACTTGGCACAACATGGTATTGTTACAATGGCACTATATATCAGTAAGATACACATTAAATGGTCAAGGACTGCCTGCCTACCTGAGAAATGAAGTAGCAGAATTATCAGCTAGACGAGAACTGTGAAGACCCGCTCCAGATGCAATACTTCAATGCTTTTATTATCCTTGATCTAGAATGACATTGACAGTATCTCAAGCTAAAGCTACCACTTGCTGCTTCTTCATTACTACAGAAATAAATTTGTCTAATTTGAGATTATCTGACCTTGACAAACCCTGTTTCTTACTACTTTATCTTCTAAATAATTAAAATAGCTCTGTTTTCATATACTTTTCTGTGAACTCAACATAAGCTGATTTACAGGTAATTTCAACAAATTAGCCTATAAGATGAAAGACACCCCACCCCCACCCCCCAAACTGACTGATGTACAAGTAGATTCTCACCTAGGAAAATATTACTGAAAAGCTTTAATCTCTGCTCTTGCTTTTATTTCAAAAGATGAAAATGTAAACATTGAATTAAGTGTCACTGTGGAAAGACTTAAGTATTTCCATATCCAATCTATATGAAGCATCTGACCACTCTTAAATTGACTACTTAATTTCAATTTTGTGAACTGCATTTCAACACTATGTTGTCTTATTGCTCTTTACTGGGCATTGTAATAAACATCTGTTCTTTTGTACGGAAAACCCTCAATTCTCATCTTATACCTAATCACCTTATCTCCACAACGTACCAGCACAGAGGGAAAACATTTCTTCCAGAAAACTGCATTGCTAGGAGGAAACCACAGTTAAAACTACAGATATCACACACATTAATGTGAAAATACAAAAGTAGTATTTTTCCAGTTCACTGGAAATTAATCCTACTGGTCAGCTCAAAGACGAAAATACTGGCAAAGTCTAAATTGCATCAGGGAAGACAGACACAAAACAATTACATATAAACGTTATGGGTTCCATCACAGCTGGACGAAGCCTGGTTTTCAGTTATCTATTAGTGGATAAACAAAGAAAAACTACCATCTCTGCAGAAATTTTCAAGGGATAGATGAGAAATAACAAAACCTTGGCTTTCTTCTTAACAGACAAAAAGCTTAAAAAAAATTATGCAGCATGGAGACCTAGATTAAAGCAAACCTAGAGGACATGACTACATGATCAGAAGACAGAATTCTTCACAGCAGATCATTTAACATCACAGGTTAAAAATAATACAATATTACATTAGCCTGTCACTGTTTAACCCCAGCCAGCAATTCAGCCCACGCAGCTGCTCGCTCCCTCCCCCCTGGTGGGATGGAGGAGAGAATCAGAAGAGTAAAAGTTGGAAAACTTGTGGGTTGAGATAAAGACAGTTTAATAGGGAAAGCAAAAGCCGTGCATGCAAGCAAAGCAAAGCAAGGAATCCATTCATTACTTCCCATTGGCAGGCAGGTGTTCAGCCATTCCCTGGAAAGCCGGGCTCCATCACGCATAACAGTTACTTGGGAAGACAAACGCCATCACTCCAAATGTCCCCTCCTTCCTTCTTCCCCCAGCTTCATATGCTGAGCATGTCACATGGTATGGAATATCCCTTTGGCTAGTTTGGATCAGCTGTCCCTGCTGTGTCCCCTCCCAACCTCTTGTGCACCCCCAGCCCACTCACTGGTGGGGCAGCGTGAGAGGCAGAAAAGGCCTTGGTGCTGTGTAAGCGCTGCTCAGCGGGAACTAAACCATCCCAGTGTTATCGACAGTGTTTTCAGCACAAATCCAAAACACAGGCCCATGCTAGCTACTGTGGAGAAAATTAACTCTATCCCAGCCAAAACCAGCACATAAGTCTTCCAGGGTTTGGATTTGTGGGGTTTGGGGTCGTTTTATTTTGTTTTGTTGTTTTTTCAGATTGTTTAGGGGTTTTTTTCTTCTCCAAACAAAAGAAAAATAAGAACATTAAATCACCTGTCAAGGACAAGGCTGATGAAGACACTTGATACCTCAAGAACTAAACTAATCAAACAAGAAACAGCAATTTAGATGAAACAGTAAAACCAGAACTGTTTTCTTCTATAACAACACGTAATCCTACATAGCTGATGCTAACTGGTAAACTGTATGAATGGAATTATATATGTTCTGCAAATTAATTCTCATTTAAATTCCATGCTTAGAAGAGTAAGATGTTAAAACTACAGCTATCATAACTATTCTGTTTTAATTTACTTACCAAACATCTCACTAGTTTGAAGTATGCAGCAGATACTTAGAATCTGAAATTGTAACATTAAGGTACTATGCATTAGTTACAGTAAAAAAAAAATGCTGACACTATCATTTCATGAACGATGAACCAGCAATTTACTAAAAATCTAAAACAACAGGAAACCTTCATTCTAGGTACATTATCATCAACAAGATACTGCATTAAAACTATGCCAGACATTAAAATTTTAAGACTTCCAGTCTAATTGATCAGCAAGTTCTCACATTTCTTGTAGATACTTTTTGACAAAGTAAGTAATTTTCCTTGTTTGTGAGGGAGCAGGAGAAATTAAGTACCTGCAACATGTACTTCACATCACCTTTTTATTATTTTTACATATAAATATTGTAGCATAAAAGCAACTTCAGAGATACATGTATGACCATGACTATCATATCCTCATGACATATGAATGTATTATGAAACAAAAATCTGTTATACCGACAGTAATTTCATTGTGTTTTCATGCACCATGTCATTGCACTTACCCTGGAATACAGCTTTATAGATTAGGTAGTTTACAAGTAATGTTTGATACAGTGCCAAGTTGCAAAGCATTCCTTTCTTATGTGTCCTTTGCAAACTGCAAGCCTATTATCGATCAACGTGTTTTGCCTATCAAAAACACTTACCACCCAACAATAATTTATGAAAAAGGTAACACAAAAAATGCTGCACCATTTTAAAATACTATGAATTCACATCTATTTAAATACAAACTTCAGTTAAAGAAAACTTAAATATCAGTTAAAAACTGCTAAAAAATCCATTTACTTTAAAAACTGAAGGCAGAAGGTACCAAAAGATATCATAATATCCATTTTCAATAATCAGCTCTTTTTTGTCATACCTTAGCACACTGTGTGAATATAACACAAAGCCTCAATAAATTTTACCACATGATTATGGCTTAAAGTAACATAAATAAAATTAGTCTTTCTAAAACCTCTTTATCTTCCTCCCACTTGAAATATGCTTTCATGTTTAAATACAAAAACTTCAGGATAACTGAAGTACTTACTGACTGTTTACAATGATTTCCATGATTCTTTTGAGACACGGACAAAGATAACCACAACAACTAAAATACAGTAACATAACTGGTATGAATAACAGACGAGGGACGACAATTAATATAGTTGAAGAGCTTTTATATATATATATATATATGTAATTCAATATATTAACAATCCATGCACTGATGAAGTATTCTAAATTATTTTTCAAATAATTAAAACAATTACTGTAAAATGTGAAACTGCACACTTCAATTTTTATAGTCACCAATCTCTGATGAAAATATTACTGCAGATATACATTGAATCATACACATTTAGATTTGCACAATAGGTGTAGAAAACTACGGAAAGCTATTTCATCATATACCTAGATTTTCAGCTTTCATGGTATTCAGACTTTAAAGGTGAAGACGTTTTTTGCGCCTATTCAAAAGTTGTCTAGAAGTAAAAAAAATTATGCTGGCAACTGTTCCACAAAATTAGTAACAGAAAAGCATAAAAATTCTTTTAGCTACTTACTCGTGTTCTTGACAAAAGTTCCTATTCAGGATTTAATCATTCAGTGTATAAGGAAATCAGATGTAGTTAGAACTGAAGACAGGTTGTTTCAGCTGGCAGGTTAGTAATAATGCTCATTTGTACAAAATCCTACAAGCTTGAAAACAGTAAAAACTGTTGCACTGAACTACTAGACCAACACTGAAGACAAATGTATTTTATTAATACAGCAGGCTGTTAGAAAACAAGCATAGTGAAAACTTACACATTCATAATTTTTTAAGATAAAAAGGGCAGTAAATTAGTCAATCTCCATGTTGGCTCATTCTTTGTTATGTACTAAACAGATTACATTGGCTGTGCCAAAATCAGAAATGCAATATGGTTTTACAGAATTATATCCACTATTTATACTGAATTGACACATCCCAACTGTGGACTGGGACTTGTCAACCTAATGCTTTAATACTTCATTTTTATTGTAAATGAAAGAAATTGACTTAAAAACAGAGCTGTGAATTTTTTGTGTTTTAGTAATAAAATTTAGGCTTTTTTAGTCAGCACAAGAAAGGTGGTGTTTATATACTACCACAGAGAACAAACACAAAAAAAATTAATTCAGGTTGCACAGTTTGAGGCTGGTGAATACTATACTGGCAGAATGCTGCTTCAGCTGCCAGATGAGCTTTTGAGACAGAAGAAAAACTCAACCACCACAACTGAAACCAGAAAATACATGCCAAAATTTTGCCAATTGGCAATACATGCCAAATAGAACAAAAGAACAATCCAGGACATAAGTGTTTTCCAAAAAATCTCCTAGAAGAAGACTAAATGACAATCATTAAAATTGGTTATTACATAAATAACCTCTTCTTCTGGGGCTTTGATTCGCTTTTAAAAGATATCTAATATGACCTCTTTAAAAAAAACTGCTCAACAGTTACTTGATATATGACACATCATTGTCTTCAGTTTATGAAGGCAGACTCTGCTATATGTCATACTCTATTAAATATTTTACTGAAATCGAAGTTATTACAACTGTAACAAATATAGTTTTAAAAAACATTTAATGTACAATTTTATTTACATGCAAGTCCATTAAAGGAACAAGCTCCAGAAGAAAATGGTCTTGAAATAGGCCTATTTAAAACACGGAAGATCCACTACTTTATTGGAGATTATGATGTTTTAGAAGGGCAAGTAACGGACTTTTATTAACTGACTGCAACTGTGTTATCGGCTACCGGAAATATTGAAAGAATTCCATGAGTCTGTATTGCCTCCCCACCTATGTCTTCGCTGCAGAGGTGGCCTTTGAGTGTTTTTGTGGGGAGGTACCATTGAATTCATGACAATAGGTATGGATATTTGATATTCATATCGTTCCAACATCTGAGCAATCTTCTCACGAGTGACCCCATGTTTATTCCTCCTACAAAAATAAAAATTTAAATAAATTGTCTGGTATGCTTATATGTTTACAGTCTTCAAGAAAAAGAAAAAACCTTCTAATTTCACAATTTTCCATCTTGCTCTTCATAGTGTAATAGAAGTTAAATTTCAGATATAACTTCATTCTCTTAGTATTCAACTTAAGTGTTAAGACTTACTCTAACAATTCACTACTGCATATATTAAAGAACGGAGAACAATACAGTCATTCTTCTTTGTACAGAAATGTGATGTTATTCAGGAGGACTATGTACCTAAATAACCCTAGAAGGACTTTGCTCAATAGATTTTACATAGCGTACTACCTAATGAGTAGAGGGATGAATGATATTACAGAGTACTACTTATGAACACAATGTTCAAACTAGCATAAAAAATGAAACTACATGGTTTCAAGACTTAATGACAGAATATTTTCTCATCAATAAATCTCTACATAAAATAAGGACCAATTTAATTTTTGAACCAGAACAGCATGTTCACAATACCTTTACCTTCTAGCTCTTACTTGCTGTAAATTTGGAAATGTACTGAAACACATGTAAGGGAGGAGAGGTCAGAAGTGTTGTCCTGTTCTTGCAGTGTTTAGTGAAAGGCTACTTTCAGTGAGAACTTGGCCTATTAATAACCTGAGACGTTAGACATTATTAGAATGTATCCAGAGTCTTTAGTATCTATAGAATAGGATCTTAAAATCAATGTTAGCAGAAAATTTCTGTCTCTGCCAAAAAGAAAACCATGAAACTCATGCACAAACTGTCAGAGAATTGCTAGCAGTGTAACAGAACTGAACCTAAA
This sequence comes from Falco cherrug, assembly GCF_023634085.1. Lineage (NCBI taxonomy): Eukaryota > Metazoa > Chordata > Aves > Falconiformes > Falconidae > Falco > Falco cherrug. The sequence goes on from NC_073698.1 coordinate 25,049,608, forward strand.
AGAACAGATACAAAACATAAGCAAAATGTTCTGATAGTGTAGACAAGCATTTATCATAACCCAATATATTCTTATCACCAAGAAACCTTTGTCCAAGCTGAATTATTTCCACGTTATACCAACAGGGAATATATGCCTGCATCTTTGCGCTTTCTGCCAGGGACAGAAAAGGCACGGGCCTCCTTACCAACTTGCTCAGTTCTGTGAAGGAGAAATCAATACTGGGAACAAACAGGCTATACTGGAAAGAGGATACCATATACAGAAAGATTTTAAAAGATTGATCCCCCTCTCACCCTTCCCCAGGGTGTTGTAATAAGAAGCACAAACAAGAAGTATGTGTCAAGTTGATAAGGGTTCAAAGTCAAAGCATACTGTGAGAAGCACACTAGTTTCACATTCAGAATGGAAGAACTGGTGATCTCAGAAGTAGTCAGAATTATGCTGGCTCCTTAAGGTGTATTTTATCAGCTACCTGTCTGGGAAGAAAAAGCCTAAGTAGACTATTTCTGTCACAGATACTCTTCCCTGAGACAACATAAAAAGCCAGAGCGATCATCACAAGCGGCTCAACATTTAAATGCTACTAATTTCCACATTGTGCTAAAGAAATCCAGGAGAAGCTGCATGTTGCACTTAAAAGTTCACAAGTTTTAACAGTTTTGATTTTATTAACAAATATGAACTAGGTTAATGGTAGAGAAAAAAGCCAAGCCCCTAGAAATATGAGGATTCTATAAAGCACTGAACTCTCACAAAAGAAAAAAAAAATGGAAGAGGGAGTCTAAGTCCTTTTATGCCGAACAGTGGAAGCACAAAATTATTAATTTTTTTCCATATCTTAGTACTCCTAGAAAAAGATTACAGCTCAAGTGCTCTGGGCATAAAGTGCACAATCATCCACAACTGAATGGACTTGTGCAGAATCACTTCATAAATGAGCAAGTACTTTTCCTTGAAGAAAAAGGCAGGATAATAGAATCAGCAACAGCAAAATCACATCAAACGAAGAAATTAATTTTAAAAAGGAAACAAATCTGCTCTATAGTGTCATTTAATATGGGGAACTCCTCTTCAGGTATGTCTTCTTTCATCCTGTGGAGGCTTGGCTATGCTGTAAGAGCATAAAGCCATCCACCCTTAACCAATACAGATGTACCAGCAAAAGGTCCTAACAGACAATTATGCTTTGGAAGATGGTTTTTGCTTGGAGGAACACAGAATCTATTGATAAAAGCGAAGTCCTGCCACTATTAAATGCTTCTGCACTAGAAGAATCTTACATACCAATACAGTGGCAAAGTAATTCTGCCTAGACGTGACTCCTTAAAAGAATCAGCAGGAATTTAATGAAGTCAATACCAAATTGCAGTTTTATGATCATACTGAAGGAAAAAGGATTATATTAAACGTGTTTGTTTCATGCCTGCGTGAAGCTACACGGCAACTTTTAAAGAAATTATCATCTGTCCCAAAATACAGATTATATACAAGACATCTGTTATTCCCCAAAAGCCTGAATAAAATGTACGTTTTTTAAAAGAAAAGTTCTAGCTCTCAACTGACCAGCTTCTCAGAAAGCATGCAAACATGAGAGGTTAATTTTTTCATCCAGAACTGATTAGACACTTAAAAAAGAAAATAACAATAAAAAAATTATCTCTCTTCTACCAGTGATTTTACCACTCTTTTGTTCTTTCACCTGCAGTTTTCAAGATTTCCTAAAAATTGTATCAAAGATCCTTTATATAAAGGTCTAACAGTTGACTTTGATGACTTTTGAGTGATAGGAGGCAAAGGTCTTTTCCAACCTAAATAATTCTATGATTCTATGATAAAGGCTATGCAAGAAGTTTTGAGCACTACAGCAAGACGTGCCTGTTGAGTCACGATGTTTTCACAAAAGTTATGTGCACAAAACAAAACTAAAAGCAAAAGTCACTCATGAGTGACTCTAAAGATAATTTGTACCTCATAGGCAAACTGGAAAGAAAAGACACTGACACTCATTCCATTGGTAAATGGTAAAACATCCGTCACATTCTTCACATCAAGAATCCACCCAGTGTTGACCTAGAGAGCCTTTTCACAGATTTCTCAAACACCGCACAAAATGTTGAGCTCAAATTTCCTAAAGGGAATCCCAAAACTACAAAAAAATCTCTATAGTGATCTATTACCCAAATACAAAAATATGGAAGAAAAACCCAACCAAAATAAACCCCCAAATTCTTAAAAAATTGAGTGCTCTCCCCAAGGAACTGAAAACCAAAATGAAACCTCACATCACCACCCTTTCTAAACTCTCAACAAATAAAGTTTCTAAGACAAGGGGCCTCTATTCAAATATTCGAAGTAACTGGAGCTGCTAAAGCATTTCTAGGAAGCTCCTAAGAACCGACAGCATCACTTCACAGTTCAAGGGTTTCCTTTGGTTTTGGGAAAGATATAAACTTTATTCCTACAATTAATGACTAGACAAATAAATTCAATGATAACAACACTTCACATTTTCACACCTTCTTAACAGATAACAGGGGAAAAAAAGTGAATTTTCCTGGAAAACAAGTCTGTCTCATATACAGAAAATCTTACACTGAACATCTTAGTAGTGTCTAATTACTAAGACAGTTTCCTAACTGAGCTGTGCTGCACCCCAAACTAGAAAAACTTACTAGAATTCATTCTACAGAGAGAGGACTCCATCTATAAAAGTAAGTTGGTGGTACCTTAGGAGCAAAAGATGAAAGCTTTAAAAGATTTATAAACACAATAAAGTCCAAGTCAGTAATGTAAGTATTATACACACATACTTTGTGCGTTGTAGGGGCTACTTTACAAAGCTGAAACAATTACAAGCCAAGTCAGTTGGAATCATATAAAATGACAATCAGTAAAAGAACTCTTAGTGATCAACCATGAAAATATTACATTACATTTCAAGCAATGAAATATCCCTAAGACGGTTTGATACCTCCTAGATTCCTAAAGCAGACATATCTGAGACAAAAGAGACATTAACCAGGATTAATAAGCAGCTTCCCAGGCACTCTAACATCCCAACATGTCCAACAGTACCCTTAAGTCAGATCCTTTGAAGACTGGGGACAATTTCACAAAATCTTGCAATAGAACGATATAAAATCTGAGCTTTCTTTTTAACTTTTGCTGATTAGTAATGGGCTGTTGTTCTTTGACACTGGAACACGTATAAAAGTAGACGAAAGAATGCACTTACACTGATGCACTCCTTACAAAATGTGTACTTTCTATTCGTCTTCTACCTATTTCTTGATGTCAGCATTTTGCAGCAACAAATTTCTCAGAATAATTATTACAATAGCAGCGATTCTTACAGGGGTCAATCATTTCTCTACTCACATCCAACAAAGTTTTAATATCAACTTTTTGGGCCAACAGAAGAGGACCTCTATTTATTTGTCTTGGTTGCTCCACAACACTTCCATTTAAAGGTATATCTCAAAATGCCTGTTTAAATAAAATGTATTTTATACTAGCAGTTAAGTATTTAAAAATACGATACTGAATAAAATATAATGTACTAAATATATATTTATGTGCACCTGTTTATCTGTCTATATATAAAAAGTACAATGTTTTCTGTAATATAAACCTTACTTTTCTAATTCTTCAGGATCAAACTTCCACCAAGTATCTGGCTCATGGAACTCCACTCTGTATCCCTTTTCTAGAGCCTGCAGCAAGCAAAGAAAAATATGTAGGATGTGTATCATTATTACATAAAATGTAACAAAAAGTTTCTAGACCACTATAATAAACAGATGTAGTTAAAGATGTAGTTAACTGCAGTGGTAGCATGCTGAGTTTCACTTAGTCCCAACCAGTCTTAGCTTTCATTCCAGGCTAAGCAGATTAGATGAAGTCAGTCCTTAAACTGGTCTGAGCTATAGCCATGCCAATTACTGATCGTATCAATAAGCAGTCTCTTTCTAGGAACTTGAGTAAGGAAAATATTTCTCAACAAAACAGACCAACTTATCACACGTGAAGGTAAGTCTGAAAAGTTGTAACAAATGATATAATCACACAACAAAACCTACCGCTTCCACATATGGCTTCATTTCCCAGGCTTGAGTATTTGTGTTGTCTATTATAACTGGAGATTTTCCCTGCTCCATTGCTTGCTTTGCTGCAATGAAAAATAGTGCAAGTTAATAAACAACTATGTAACTCAAATAAAACGTTAAATGTAAATAAGGTGTTCCAGATGTTTTTTGCACTAATCTACTCTGACTGAAACACCCTGTTCTAAAAGAAGGAATAAAAGCACTGAAAGGTAGAAACAGGAATGGAAAGTAGTAGAAGCAAGAAGGTAAGAAAAATTAAGTGAAGGGCTTAAAAAATAGGTGGTGGTGAATTGATGCAAAGAGGTGGTAAACGGGAAGTGTAGAAGTCAAAGCAAACTGCCTAAAGCCTGTGGCCTGCTGAGTATGGAGATCCTGGTATGAAACCATATCATGGTTCCAGCTTTACCAGCTCTGCTGCATTACACATGGGGCATGTAGAACTGAGACCTGTGGTCAGGTGTTGCAGTTCTTCTCCAACAAAATACTAAGAAACAGGCAATCTTCACAAAAAGACATCACACCTCTGAAATATTTCTGAGCTCCATTAAAAAAAATAATTACAACCATGCTGTCTCCACTTGAATAATGTTTGAACTCATTGGCCAATTTCTACCAAATCCAAAAGAGGGCAGAAGCTTGAGGAATAATAAACTGCTTCTGAGTTCTATAAACCAGCAAGCAGTAAGAAGGCATATCCAAATTCACATCTTTATTCATAGAAAGACAGGCAGAACACAGTCATGATGCAATTTGTTTGGCAGGACACTTACGCAGTAGCATGCTTTTAACTTTGAACCAGCAGAAGTATACTGCTTCTTACGCAGCAGAAGAACCCTAGAGATTACAGTGCAGAACTGAGATTGGTTGGAGGAGTTTAGGGGATAAAACATGCAAATCTCTGGGCTACCTGAGATTCATCAGCTCCACAGCACAGAAAACATTTTAATATTACCAATGCCTAACATGGTATCTCCTCACAAGCCCAAGACTGCTTTAGTCTTGATAAATCAATTAAGCATCTATCTTATGCCTAAAGCTAACTCTGATCTTGAGATCGGGCATTCTTCTAAATCCCTTACACAGTTCATCCAGAAAACGTTGTCAGAGGACTCCTAGCCCACATTACTAGGATTTGTGCCTGAAAAAAACAACACTGCACAACCATTTTTTTGAGCATATGCAGAGAGCATGATTATGACATTCAGCTTCTACATAATGCTACGCAGGAGACTTACCCAAGGAAGTGGAAAAACTCAGGTTCTACACCCTTACCAGGCTTGATACCCACCTCCATTTTATACAAACTGGGACAACAGTTAAGCTATTCTTACCAGAAGTTCAGCTACTATTAACCAGAAGTTCAGAAGGAACTCCTGCAGAGGAGAGTAGCCAGAGAGGGTATTTGAGTATCCCACTTTTGGGACAAATGGGCTACCTTAATTTTCATTGTTTTAACTTCCTTCACCTTTTTACTTTGAAAGCAAAACCTCTGCCATTCTTTGCAGAAAGGGACACAATTTTTGTATTTTTAGAAAAGAACTACTTTGTGCATGAATCAATAAATGAGGTTCTTTTTGCAGCCTGAAACTAAACCAGATGGAGAAGCAGATGTCAAAGTTATGATTATCAGATTCATGAAGAAGATTCTTCAGTTCCTCCTACAACTACTCTAAAGCATCTGACAATTGAAAGTAAGGCTTTTATAAAATCTATTCCTCAGCTTCTTTGTGCATCAGTTAATCAGTAAAAACATAACAATAATTCCTTATCTATTTTACAGAAGCATTGTGAAAATGAATTCCATTTAAAAAAAATATCAATTTTCTGATGCTACACGTTGAAGCCAAGAAATTTTTTTTGTTTGTTCTAAGCAGTACTAGCAATGTCAGCCACAAACACATCAAGAATTTCACAGAAACAGCCAGAAGCCATTATCAGGTGAGAACTGTTTGGTGGTCTTGTAATTGTGAAGTGTTAAGCCCTCTCATCTATTCAATACTACTTTATCAATTCTTCTGTTCCTTAGGTTCCTGCTGGGAACCTCATTCAAAGTATTTGTTACTGCTGCATTCCAACCTCAAAAGTGCTCTTTATAAATGGTATTCTAATGATCGCTCTAAGAAGTTCCTTCACTGTTCATACAGAAACGTTCCCTGATGTATCATAAATTTTGATTAGGGTGAGGAGGGGAGATCTGTTTGGGTTTTTTTCTCCTTGGCTCTCTGTATCTTTTGATGCAAAGCAGTAGTCCTCTAGACAGTAAGGAAGCATCTGCTTGAGACACTGCAGCACAGAGTATTCTGCATACACAGGCAATGGAGATGTTCAGTTTGTCCGCTCCTTAGAGTTAAACAAACAGATAATGAGGTTCTTAGATACCTAGGGTTAGAAGGGTAGCAAATTCTTGCCCTTTCTGTAGCAGTTTTCTACTTCCTTACCAGTTAAACCCCAACCTCTGGACATTTATAGGTATTAAGAAAGATGACTTATTAAAGCTGTTAATTCACACAGGTGAACTAAAATCTTCCTCAGAAAAACTCTTCCATAAACTCTGGATGAACCTCAGATCAGGAAAGATACTGGAAAAAATAGGATACTCTGCTGTTGCGGGCATTAAAAAGGTTCAATTCTGTCATCAAGATAGTAGTATCAAATGTAACAAATCAGCTTCAAAATTTAATGTACACATCTACATCAATTAAAATGTAAAGATTACTTTAAATATATACTTCTATATAGCCTATACTAACATATATACACACACTCCTTTTCATATAGACTATTGACACACATGCCCATTACACTTCTATTTTCTAAATATAAGCATAATTTAATCAGAATAATTTAATAGGATTCCTCTTATGCATTCAAACCTCTCTTCTGGTTCCAGTCATGGGCATCACCAAGCTGAGCAGCATTGTATGTATATCCATCTTTTTGACGAAAATAATCATCAGTGCTGAATACAATGCCATCGCGACTTTGACCAAGCAGAACACTGTTAAACAAAGGAAAATGCAAAAATATTTTAATTTTTATTTTTTGGATAGAGAAAAAGACACAGATAAAAGAATATAGCTAAAATAAATTTAATTGTGCCCTATTTCTGAACTTCAAACAGGTTTATAAAAGTACACTCAAATCCAAATTAAAGCAATATATTTTCCTCCTCTCTACTATTTCTGTATTTGTTGTTTCTTCTCCTCCACCCCCCAAGACATGCTTGTACCCATCTAATTAATGGTTATATTGCTATAAGTTCTAAGTACCCCATAATAACTGAATATATTTACTAACATTATCCATATCAATTATCATTTGGAATTATCTCTAGAAACCAATCTGATCATAAGAAATCTGGATGCAACTGAGAAATTAACTGGATTATTAAATCCTTTTTCTGCACCTCAAACTCTCAGCATGCCCTCCTCTGACCTTTGCCCATGCTGCCTGCACATACAGTGTGGGTTGAACAGGAACAGCAAGAGAAAACTACAGATGTTTACAGCAATTTCCTTATTTTCAGGGAAAATTAAAAGATCACAATAAACTTTGAAGATTATCCTACTACTGAAAATCAGGATTACAGAAGTGCATCCATATTCCTTCAAGATCCTATACTCTTCTATTCCAGCTCAATGTCTTCTGCAATCCTGATGACACAGTCCTACTTGCCTCTGTTTTCTCATCAATTCTGGCATTCACTGGATCTATAAACCACTGGAATTCACAACCCAGAAAAAAGCAATCAGTTTCTGTCCTTCTTCACCCTCCCCCGGGTTAATTCTTTGAAGCTTTAGCAGTTGAGCCTATTTAAGAAGAGGCCCCAAAAGGTGATACATCATAAGCAGCTATCAGTGGAGACCTCTCCTAGTTACACAGCAGTAAGCTGCTACACAGGTTACCACACGTTGTAGAACTGCAGTTTCAGTCTAATAGATGACAAGAAAATTAAGATATAAGAATAAAAACTTTCCATATCTCAGTTTGTCAGGGAATTACACTGTTTTTCCATATCATTCATACTTTAGGGCTAACAGGGTGATCAGAAAGCCATGCATTTTACTATGCCTGAATTTATTACTTCAAATCAGGAGTAAAAACAATCACTTCCTGAATCACTTAAACCACTTGACTGAGTGTTTTAGCTTGATTTCCTAAGGCAATGCCATTCCATGGTGACTTCTGGACATATAGACCAATTTCAAGAAAACCTGACAAAATATTATCTCAAAAATAGTATGGATTTTTATGGGGGGGAAACATACAAATGAAAGCAAAACAAATTTGTAAACAAATGGATAAAATGCAGAGATTCAAATTAGAATCCGTAAAGATTAAAAAAGAGCAAAAAATTGCAACACATCCTACATTAACCTAGTCTTTTAGGCCTGCCATTTCCAAGCAACATAGATTTTATTTGTTAGAAGTTTACTTCATTTGTAGGTCAGAATAAGTTGCATTACATTCTGCTTCTTGCACAGCTAACACTGAAGATCATGGGAGAAATTTAAGTATGCTCTGGGAAACAAAGAAGAGACACGGTGGGGAAGCCAATGAGCGTAAAAAGGGGAACTCAGAGGGACACAGTTGCAATGTTCACTGTCTACATGCTTTTTTTTATTCTATATTGTAATATTTTAGATTACCAATAATATGTTTATTAATTCCAGAAGTTATTGTAATGGGTGATGTAGGACTACTACAAAAATCCATTAAGCTTTTCTAGAATGCTGTATTTCCATTGTCATTAAACATCAAAGACAAAACTTTTAGAAGAATCATAGAAGTGCCTCTTGGATTTAACTAAAATTCATCTTAAGTGTTGCCCGGGCATGCCAAGAAATACATGTGAGTCTGAGAAACTGATTATAGCAAAGTTGCAGGGAACAATTAACTGCTGATTTATCAATAACATCAGAATCTTTGTCAAATCAAATTCACATTAATCCATTCCAATGGGCAATCCCCATTGTGCCAAATGTAAACTTTATTTTCAGAAAGCCCTTGGAAATTGGAAGATTAAAGGAAAACCTTATAAAACTGAGATAACAGTACAATTCTATTTAAAGTCTGATCTACAGAATAAATGTGGTGACAAAACCTCCTTGACTATTTATGTTTTCTATAGTATATCTAAACCTGAAAATAGAAAACAGCCAGGTAGTGCCACAGAGTATTTATAGCCCATTGCAACACTCAGGTATCATTCCTATGGAAATTTAGGCAACTATTCCAGCTCAGAAATAGACAATGTACCCAAAGGCTACAAGAACCAAACTGCACTAGCAGTATGCGGGAGCTGAGGTGGGACACTGTATTACATATTAACTTACATTCCTACACCTTTGTTGTTCCACAACTATGCTGTCGGTTATTTTTGCTTTTAAAATACAGAGATCTGTAACAACAAAATTCAGATTACTGAGGACCAGAAGAAACTACTAATAATGCAACTGTCAAGTAACATGATCAAAGCTGTGTACAGGCTGGTTTTTTCCTCCTTGCTCTTTCTCTCTTTTCCAGAGTACCAAGGTTACCTCAGGACAAATAGCACTGTTATGTCAGAAAACAAAGCATGATACACCAGAAGTACAGACTCTTTTTTTGGACATTGTTCAATAATTATTTTTGTTAGAGCCTATGCTTTTTAATAGGATGTGTATTACACTGGTTTAGGAGATCACAGATCCAAAGCCTATTTTTGTTCTATGCAGATAAAATGGCACCAGTAAATCATACATCACACACAACAGCATTTTTTCATCTCTACTTCTCTCTGGTATAAAATACTTAACAGGAATTTATATGAAGCTACTTGGCTGTGATTTCACACACGGCCCAATTTTCTTATTTATTTATAGCATGCTACATTTTGCAATTAATAATGCTAGAAAAACTGGATCCATCTTCCACACTCACTTTTTGATTGCCAAATACATGTACACACAACTTAAGGAGTAAGGACCATCTGCCTTAATAAAAGAGATAGCAAATAGGAAGTGGGATTCTTCTACTAGCTGAGTAGATAGACACGCCCCTACAGCTTCTAGGAGCCTGACCATCAGGTTTCTGTAGGATTATGTATGAACTGATGAAACAAGACTAATAGGGCATTCATTTTCATTTTTATTTCTAGGAACTTACTCTGTTTGCTCAGTGTTCTGGAGAATAATTCACTTACTCAAACTCTTCTGTTGCATCTTCCAAACATCATTAGTCACAATTAAGACACGCAATGACAAGGGTTTGGGAGTCTTGCAAACCCATAAATAACATTTATTCTTGAAATATTTTGTTATTATTCCTTGAAGTTCAGAATACACAATAATTTATTTATAAACCTATATAACTGATATAACAGACTTAATCTAGTAAACTGTATTTGCAAGAATAATCTTAAAAGTACAGAATTTGGGAAGGCAAAATGACTACCAAAAAGGCCTGAGTAACTGAACCTTTACTCTATAGACAACACACAAGCTATCACAAAGTAATGAGTTTAAGATGTGAAACTTCAATTATTGCAACAACGATCATAGCCCATTTCTAAATTGTGAAATTAAATCATAAAACATAACATATTCCAAGCCTGACAATCACCTCTTTCAGAATTCACAGTATTTAAACTTGTAAAATTTAAAACACAAAGATACTAGTTGACATTATATAGAATAACTCACAACTTCTAACTTGCAAATAAATTTGGAAATAAAATTTATCCCAGGATCATCAACTAGGAAACAAACAACAGAAAGCACATCTATGCAAACAAGGCATTACTATCGAAACCCACAAACAGATGACAGCCCACTTTTGAGAGATGGAGAAACAGAAAAGCTAAGATAAATACGTTTCTAATAAGAGAGTCAAATTACAGACCAGTCAGCATTCGTGTCTATACATGCTGGAAAATGAGTAGCAGTATTATCCAACTGCTGTAATGCAGCTTTTTCACCCTAAACCTTCCCTACAATTGAACACCCACCTTTGAACGTAGTAGGACAGGGAAATTAAATCAGCTCACCCACTTTTTCCAGACACGCTATCTGATCTAATAGAAGATACCAGCTCAACATACAGAACTCATCTTGAACCAAAACTCTTATTTTAACTAGTCAAAAAGCAATACACGTTTTTTTCCAGTGCACATGTGCATGCATGCACACACAGATGAATCCTACCCTGATTTTTCTTCAAAAATAGAATGGTCCATCAACCTTCATCCTGGTTAGCCTACATTGACAGATGATTTTATGATACAGAAGATCTCTTAGAATCTAATAATTCACCTATTTAAAACAGCTAACATCACAGATGAGGAAAAATAAGACAACAGCTAAATATAATTTTAAAATCATAGGATCATTTAGGTTGTAAAAGACCTTTAAGATCAACAAGTCCAACTGCTAACCCAGAACTTCCAAGTCCATCGCTAAACCATGTCGCTAAGCATCATATCTACATGTTTTTTAAACACCTCCAGGGATGGTGATTCCACCACCTCCCAGGGCAGCCTGTTCCAATGCTTGACCACTATTTCAGTGAATAATTTTTTCCTAATATCCAATCTAAATAACTTAAGGCTGTTTCCTCTGTCCTGTCACTTGTTATCTGGGAGAAGAGATGGACCCCACATGCCTACACCCTCCCTGTGTAGCTGTAAAGACCAATAAGGTCCCCCCTGAGTCTCTTCCTCTCCAGATTAAACAGCCCAAGCTCCCTCAGCTGCTCCTCAACAGACTCGTGCTCCAGCCCCTTCCCCATCCCCGTTGCCCTTCCCTGGACACGCTCCAGCATCTCTACATCCCTCCTGAAATGACAGGCCCAAACTGAACACCAGATTAGAGGTGTGGTGTCACCAGTGCTGAGTACAGGGGGACAACTGCCTCCCCTGTCCTGCTGGCCACACTATTTCGGACACAAGCGAGGATGCTGTTGGCTTTCTTGGCCACCTGGGCACACTGCTGGCTGTCAACCAACACCTCGAGGACCTTTCCCTCCCGGCAGCTTTCCAGCCACTCTTCCCTAAGCCTGTAGCACTGCATGGGGTTGTTGTGCCCCAAGTGCAGGACCCAGCACCGAGCCTTGCTGAACCTCATACAACTGGACTCAGCTCATTGATCCAGCCTGCCCAGGTCCCTCTGCAGAGCCTTCCTGCCCTCCAGCAGATCACTGTCCCCCAACTTGGTGTCGTCTGCCAGCTTTCTGAGGGTGCACTCGATCCTCTTGTCTAGATCATTGATAAAGATATTAAACAGGACTGGTCCCAAAACTGATCCCTGAGGAACACCACTTGTGACCAGCCATCAGCTGGATGTTAACTCCATTCACCACCACTCTTTGGGCTCGGCCAGCCAGCTTCTAACCCAATGCAGGGTACACCCATCCACACCATAAGCAGCCAGTTTCTCCAGGAGAATGCTGTGGGAAAGGGTCTCAAAGCTTTACTAAAGTCTGGGTAAACATCCACAGACTTTTCCTCATCTACTAGGCAGGCAGGACCTGCCTTTCATAAACCTGTGTTGGCTGGGCCTGATCCCCTGGTTGTCCTGTACATGCCATGTGATGGCACTCAAGATGACCTGCTCCATAACCTTCCCCAGCACTGAGATCAGGCTGACAGGTTTACTGTTCCCTGGAACCTCCTTTCTGCCCTTCTTGTAGATGGGCATCACACTGGCCAACCTCCAGCCTTCTGGGACCTCCCCAGTTAGCCAGGACTGTTGACAGATGATTGAAAAGTGGTTTGGTGAGCACTTCCAACAGCTCCCTCAGTACCCTTGGGTGGATCTCATCTGGCCCCAATGACTTATGCATATCCAAGTTAAGCAGCAGGTCACTGACCATTTTTTCCTACGGGGACTTCACTTTGCTCCTTGTCTCTGTCTTCCAGCTCAGGGGGCTGAGTACCCTGAGAAAAACTGGTCTTGCTATTAAAGACTGAGGCAAAGAAAGCATTAAGTATCTCAGCCTTTTCCTCATCTTTTCTGATAATGTTCCCCCCTCACCCCTCCAATAAAGGACAGACATTCTCCTTGGCCGAAGTATTTGTAAAAACATATTTTTAAATACATAAAACCTCATCTTTAACAGCAGTGGCCAGCATGATTTCTAGCCGGGCTTTTGTCTTTCTAATCTATCTAATCGCATAACCTTGTGACATCCTTTAGACCTCCTGAGTTGCCTGCCCCTTCTTCCACAGGTACTAATATATTCTTATTTTCCTGAGTTCCAGCCAAACTCCTCTGTTCAGCCAGAGACAGGTTGCCAGCAGGCCTGATACCACGTAAACTGACCCATGATAAAAGAAAACAAAATTCAGCTGTTGACACCAGGCCCAGAGCCAGGTATTGATCTGTGTGACCTTCCACTTACATGCCCCGTCATTCCCTGCAACTGACAGAAGAGAACAAAACACTACCTGTGCTCCTGATCCCTCAACCAGCCACCCCAAGGCCCTGAGGTCTCTCGATTGCTGTCAGACTTCTTGTTGTTTGGACTTCATCATTGCCCACTTTGAAAACCAGGAATGGATAATAATCAGAAGGCCATACCAGACAAGGGAGTTTTCTAGTAACACCCCTTACCTGGGCCCCAGGGAGGCAGCAGACTTCCCTATGGGCTGGGTTCAGTTGGCATATCAGGCCCTCTGTTCCTTTAAGAGTGGAGTCACTGATTACAACCACCTTTCTTCTTTTCTTAGCAGAGCTGGTCATGATGCATTGGGTTGATTGACTCGCCCTGGATAACTCCTCCAACCTGGATGAGCCTTCCTCCACACCATAATTCTCTTGGCCCTCAGGCTCTAGAGCAGGGGTCCTCAAACTTTTTAACCAGGGGGCCGGCGCGCAGATGAAGTGGCAGGCAGTCATCTGTGGCTGCTTGGTTTCCCCCCCAACACCCGGTGGGGGGGTCTGTAAATACCAGGGGCTGGATTGAGGACCCTGGGGGCCGTATCCGGCCCACGGGCTGTAGTTTGAGGACCCCTGATGTAGAGCCTCATACTTACTATACAGGAGGAGCCTGGGAAGGTGAATTAGACCAGGAGGCAATTTGCCTGCTGCCCCAAGCAGGGACCTGTTTCCATTCCTCCTCATTTCTTAGGTGCCCTCCTTCTGCCTTGTGGTGAGAGGGTATGGGATCCTCCACTTCTTTGAGGTGTCCATCTGGTGCACTTGTCTCAGCAACGGTAGAGCACGGCTCCACCAGTCTATCTCCCTCTCACATTGCCAGATCTCCTTAGCGTTTCTACTTCCCCTTCCAGCTCTGCCACCAGGCTGAGCAGATCGTCCCCCTGGTCACACCTCACACAAGTGCTACCTTTGCTGCCCTTCAGTAGCAGTGACAGGCTCAGGCACTTCCTGCAGCCCGTGACCTGGACAGCTGCATGTTTACCTGGGAGCTCCATCTGGGTCATCACATGCCTTCTGGTACTGCCTTTTGGCAGAGCAGAAACCATAGCTAGGTTTTCACCAGGATCTGTAGTATTACTAAGCTGGTAAATGCTACTCTAAAAGCATTGCTTGTAACACTGTTTAAAGAAATTGTTAGAAACAACAGCACACAATTGTTTCTACATTCAGCTATAAATGCTAACTAACTCTGCCCTTCAAAAGATCAAGCTCTTAGGAAGAATGGCCCCAGATAAAGCCAACTGCCTAAATATTCCTGACAATGGACTTCATTTGAAATGTACTTCTTACATGACACCAATATCTGTTCTTTCAACCTCATTAAGCTCCTTTCTATTCAAAGTCATGTTCAGATACTTATGGAGGAATGAAAAGTTGCAATTGCTGCCAAATTCATTAGCAAAATATGCTAAAAATCCAAGTCTGTTTCCTTGTAATCTTTTTCCAGCATTATAAGATCATGTTATTATCTACTTGTAATTCTAGCAGACTTTTGTTACTTGGGCTAAAGATATCATTGCTAGGTATCTGTTTGGCCAAATTGTTTTAGAAAATTTCTAAATAAATGGTCAACCACTTTCAAAACCAAGGAAGAAACACAGCATTTTTATCATGTTTTGTTATTCCAAGCTTTTCTCTGAGAAGCTTTGGACTGAAGTGGTGAAATCCAGCAAAGTGCGTGCGTATGTTTTTCCTACAAAAATTTTCAGTAAATCTGCCCAAGCCGTAGGACTTTAAAATGCCATGTGCACAGAAAATAATAGTGTAAAGTACTCATTTTTGTTCAACGTTGAGCAGAATATGCAAAGATTCTCACTTCACCAAACCCACTCCTGAACAGCACTCTGACAGTGGCAGGAAGCTGATTCAATACCAGCACTGCATTGTATGGGAGAAATTTTTCCCAACATAAGAGCAGCAAGAGAAGGACCAACATTGGCCTAAAATAGGAAGGACATCAGAAGCATAGTGATATAAAGACTGGAACAAGCAACTTGGTACTGGCAGCAGATCTAGGAAATCGGGAGAAGACAAAGAGTGAAGCTCAAGGCAGAAATTGGTACAATGAAGCTGGGAATGAGATAGTACCACTGGCTGAGACAGGGTCATTTTGCTAGCATGAGTGGTAGAAGTATGTCTGCAGGTGGTAAAGATGCCAAGCCTGCAAAGATGCCCGTGGGTACTGATACGACATCAGAAGACTATTTGCTGTCCTAGTCGACACCACAGAATTCTATGATGTTACACAAAAAAACATATTCAACTTTATTAAGAATAAGACTTAATTAATAATGCATATATTTTCCCCATAGGCAGCCATTAATTCTGGGATTGTTTTTCACCCAGGTACCTAAGCCCCTGAGACATTATTTCATGGGAATTAGCAATTGCAACCAAACACTGAACATATGAAACTGCGTATAACTGAATACACTGCAAAACAAGTCCCATGCAGTTCAAATTCTGCACCCAAATTTGGTGACTATTCTTGACCTTGATCTCATAGTGCCCACTTCCCCATCTGTTAAATAAAATTAGTAATTGATCTCACTAGTGAGAGATGAAAAAAGCATGAATATGTGTTCATAAAAACCTGAAGATACAGAATCTTTTGGTTAGCATGAGTAGTATATTAGGATAAAGATTCAGAGACAATTCAGTACACCAAACATGGAAAAAGAAAATATTTGATATCTTCACACTGAATATTATCCATTTACTGCACTGAATGAGGCTTCATTTTTTACAAAGGGTTGTATTTTACATTTTATATTTTGCTTTCATATAGTAAAGAGATTATTGTAATAATACCCACACAGGCACATGTAGCTTCAAAAATGCAGGCTTGCAAAATAAAGCAATCAGTAACTAGAAAACAATATAGTTGAAGTCTACAAACATGTAAGCTAGAAATTTCTAATAGGTATTTTTCTATGACATGGAGATCATGACCTCCTAAATATCAGGAAAAAAGCCCCATAAACAGCAAGATTACTCCTTTATACAAAAGACAATGAACATGATCACTGTGTCTATGTCATAGACTCAGTATACAACAGAAAATAACCACGAAGACAACCCATTTGTGATGTACATTTTCTGGATGAAGCTCAATCAGTAAGTAATGATATAGTAACTTGTTTGGGGTTTTTTTTGCTATGCAAAAGAAGCCTCTTTTCACCTAATACAGATAGCATCTGTGCTCTATGTCAATTTAAGTGCTTTTTAAACTAGGCCAAAAAAAAAAAAAAAAAGAAAAAAACCAGAAAATCCAAGTTGGAGGTGGTACCTGCTTTTAACCCTGTCAGACTTCAGCAAGTATATTTTTAAGGAAAAATAATATTTTTCTTCCGTGTTGTTCACAAATAAACAGAGAAGTTGACAGACCATAGTATGAAAAAAATGGGACCAAACTGACTTTCATCAGCACACTGAAAACAGCATTTTCAGCGTAGCAAAATTATTCTAATGGTCTTAGAATACTTTTGCATGGGCATGAAAAAGTACTTCTGGTTCAGTCAAATTAATGTTGTTACATTTGACAGAAGGCTTTTTGAATGAAGAAATCTAAAAATTTAAAAAAAAAAAGGCAGACCATCAAACACTAGCACACCTGGAAGTTCCAGAATAAAATATTATGCAATTTAATGAATACAGAACATTTTAAATTTAACACAAAACAGCTCCTGTTCATCAAAACTCTAAAGGAGACAAAAACCCCAAGCATATAATTTTAATACTTACTGTCATTTGTCCACATAAAGTAAAAATTACTGCATTTTAACAGCCTAATTTACAAATACCAAAGTTTCCCAACTGTTTACAAATTAATTTTTTAATTATTAAAAACTTTTATTTGAATAAGCTTTTCCAGCTTTACATCTTCACTTACCGAGAAAGAGTTGATTTCCCTGAACCAGGTAGGCCTCTTAAGATCAGGAGTAATTTCTGTGAACAACTGAATCTTTCTTCAGGTAACCACAAGGAAGAAAAGCTGTGCATTCCTTCTGTATTGTCAGCTTTTGGATCCTTCCAACACTTTTCGCTGGTTTCACAGAAACCATTATTTTGGAGTCCATTCTGGTCATTAGTTCCGTTTATGAAGACCTGAGTAGTATGGATATCAGTATGACCAGCATAGTTGCTACTTTGATCAAGCAATGGACCATGACTGTTGATATCAGTAGCTCCATGGCAACCATGATCATTCTTGTACAAAAGTTCACCATTCTGAGAAGGGAGAACATTTTTTTTTTGTGGTGGGGAATTAAGTATCTGAAAACGTGACTGATAGTTGAATCTAGGAGCAAGAGGTCCCTGAGGTATGACGAAAGAGACTGTTGACTGCCAAGCAGGTCTGAATTCAGGCACTGAGTAGTTCCAATATTTAGATTCTGCTTGTCCATTAAAGGTATTTTCAGTTTTCCAGCCACCTCCTTCCATGACAAACTGCTGCTCATTGCTTGTTTTCTGACTGTTCTGTTCCCCAAAGAAACGCTCTCCATTCTCATAAAATGTTTGTGAGCTGCCCAACAACATGCAGTGATAATCCTCTTGTGAGATTTGACTACAGTTATATGGAGAGCATTGTTCCTGAGAAGTTTCAGTTTTTTCTTCCTGAAAAACAGTATCTAAACTTTCATTTTCCAGCTGATTAATCTCTTTATAGAACTGGTCCAGTTCATCATCTATTTCTTTTACAGCGGAAGAAACAGTCTGCATCTTCTTTGCCTCCATTCCTTTAGCTCTGTTTTCACACAATTCATTCTGATCTCCCTCACTGCTTTTACATTCATTGCGACTGCCAGATTCATCCCGTTCGTTACATTCGGCAGGTTTGTAAATAGGTCCAATAAATTCTTTGCTTGTAAAAAACTCTTCATCTGATGCATTTCTATTTATTGAGAATGATATACTGGTATTTTTAATATTAGCCTCACCAGCATGATTTGTAATAAAAGTGCCTTTCTTTTCTTCAACTGTAGTGCCATTTATTGATACAAATGGAGGATTTACATTCTGCACAATTTCTGAATCAACTGGCTGACTAAGCACTAGATTATTTTCAGGGAGCACTTCATTCAGCGTTCCCAAGACACCAGTAAGTGTTTCCTCTTGCTTCTGCATTTCCTGTTGCCCTTGGTTATCTGAGGCATACGCTGGTATCAAATCATTTAATGTTCTCTCAGCATCCACTTCCTCCTGAATAGCTTGGATATCATCATCATCAGAGAGTTCCTCGTAAGCTTCTTCTGTTGACTTCATTTTTTTAGAACATGGTTCAATTGTGATTTCATCCTGACACTCCAAGAGCCTTATTCTACTTTCAGCCTGAAGCATCTTAGAAAAAAGAATAATAATTAACAGCACACACATTTTTAAAGTGTAAAAAACCATAAGTTATTCAGACGTATGACATACATCCTCAGACCCTCCATGGTCACAACTAAAATGAACTCAACCAGAAGAAAAGCAGACATCACCTACTGGAAGTACCATTTAAACAAAACTGCCACATTATCACACAACTTTAGCAAAGAACAGTAGTGCTGTACCAATCTAGCAGCTGCATTTTATGATAAACCTTAAATAACTTTTAAATGCAAATATTTGAAAAATTAATTACATCAGCCTGTTCTCTACTGACCTATGCTAATCTGCCAAGTGTTATAAATCTCTTAAAAGATAAACATGTGCCAATTTCCAATGTACAAACTGATGCCTGACATCACTGCTAATATGACCAACAAAACCGCAAATACTTCAATCATGAGGATGATTTTCTGTGACACAAACTGAATCCAACTAATTCATTTAACAATCAAACAGATGCTGGATAGCATTTATAATTTAGTACTCTAGTCAAATAAGATTTAAAATTAAATCTGCAATCTGTTATTATATTCTGGTTTTGGAACAACCAAAGACTTTTTTTAGGGACCAAGACCATTTGGGTTTATGTTTTCTAAAAACACACACAAAAAAAGCAATGCCTGCCCCAAACAGATTGTACTCTAAGAGTGAGCCAATAAATTCCGTAAAGATTCAGAAACACAACAGCAATTAGAAACAAAGTGAGATGCCACTGACCACCATGACACCCAGTCATGCCATTATCCATCTATTAGTTAGAATTACTTGGATTTTCCTTTGTATTCCAGAAGTCTAGACAGAATGCCATAAAAAGCAGCAGTAATATTATTATAAATCAAATGTCAAGTAGTTTACTCAGCAAACTGCCCCACGCCGCCCAAAGCAAATGCAGTACCAAACAAGGAAAAAAGTATTCTTCCTACTACAGAGTTTATTCCACTGCTCTCTGTGAACGTATGAGCTTTCCAGGAATAAATATTAACAAAACATCACATGCTCTTCATTCTGGACAAGAAACAAGAGGTTTTTTCCTTTATCTGAGAAGGATATGCAGGTAGTATTAAGGGAAGATTTCCAAGTAACATTTATCATCTCATGTTCACTTGCAAAACTGGCAAGGAAAGGTGTTACTCTGGGCACTTTCTCACCTATTATCCAAAGGAAGAGAATCCTGCCATCCCTAGTCTCAAAATGTCTAAACCAAAGCAAATTTAGTGTTTGCGTTTGACTTCACTACTTGGAAAAAGCACTAATGTCAGAGGGGGGAGAAACACAGCCATGCAACTTTCCCTCTTCCTCAGAACCTGGTGGAACATTGGGGGTACTATGGTCTCCCCTCCCCTCAAGATGTATGCATTTTATGCATACCCCCAGCTTCTCAGTTCCTCCTTTCTGTAAATTTGAAAGCAAGCACAACACGGTATGAATTGTGGACTGTATCCTCCATTTATCAAAAAATGTTACTCCTGCTCAAAAACAGGATTGGGGAAAAAAAAAAGTTGCTTTATAAGCTCCTATGTCCTCACCTGTCTTCTGGGATGGTGTTTAAGCAGAGCCCATATTCTGATGTGGAATGAAAACAGAGCATGTGAGCACTTGCTGTATGACAACAACTCTAATGATGGAAGACATTGCTCTGTGACTGTTCCACACAGGAATATGCTTTCTTGCTAATCCAGACTTTCTCTGGCTGTCTTTTCGGACAGCAAAATTGCACATGAAAACATCTCGACCTGCACTGTTGGGGAGGACAGAGCAACTATGTCCTGAGAAAGTGCAATTTATGGCACAGCCTGGCCTCTTGAATGTGATAGGCATAGGTCTGTCACATTTCTATAAAGAATGGCTTGTAAACATTGGGCCTGCGTTCGCCTATGTGATTCAGCAGGCCGGCTCCTGCAACGACACTAAATTAGTACTTTAACTAACCTGCCAAACATCCAGAAGACTCCATCAAGTAACTCAAGGCCATAAGCTCCACCTCTACAATAAATTCCCAAATGGAAAAAGGTGGCGTACGTGGCAGAACTTACAGATGGAGGAACTGACTGGCTTTGCTTGCGCGACCACCTCCTTCAAGGCCCGGAGGCGACAAAGCACGTCGGCCAGCGTCCCTCGGCCGGCGCCAGGCCGCGTCTCAAGGCCGGGGGACGCTGGCGCTGCCGCCGCTGGCAGCGGGGGCCCCAGGGCCACCAGCCCCGGCTCCCGGCAGTGTGCCAGCCGCCCCCCCCGCCCCGCAGCGCAAGGCACCCCCGCCGCCCGCCTCATACACGCACGGCTCCCCCGGGCCGGCGCCGAGGCCGCCACAACCTCCGCAGCCGGCTCCCGCACGTTAACGCCACCGCTCCGGCGCTGCTCCCCTCTCCGCCCGGACGCGGCGAGCCGAGCGCTCGCCCACGCCCCCCTCTCGCCACACGCCGGTAGAGGCGTCGGGGAGGAGCGCCTTCCCGGCCCCATTGAACAGAAGCCGCAGCCACACGCGGGTGAGGACACCAACCTCAAAGCAGAGGCGCCCGCCCGTCTCCCGCCGCCTCGGCGAGCGGCGCACAGCCGGCGGGCGGGGGGGGGGGGGGGGGGGGGGGGGGGGGCAGGGAGGGGCAGCGCTGACGACCTCTACCGCCTCCCTCTACCACTTCACCCCCGCGGCCCCGGCTGCTACGGGACGCGCGGCTCCACCCGCCCGCCGGACTGCAGCTCCCAGCATACCCGGCGGCGCGGGGCGGGGCGGGGGGGGGCGGCGCGGCGCGGGGCGGGGCCGCCACTTCGCGCGAGGCGCGGGAAGAAGCCGTCGGGGGCGGTGGCGCTGTGGGGGGCGGGGGCCGTCAGCCCCGCCGGGCGCGCCTGTGTGTCCCGTGTACACCGCCGTTCCCCGCCCCGCGAAGGACGGTGAGCTCAGCCCGAGAGGGGCAGCGGGGTTTAGGCTATTTTAAACTCGGGGCGTTGTTTTCTCGGTGCGGGGCGAGGTGTTGCCTTTGTGAGGGCAGTGGCTGTCTCTGTGGTTTCCCAGCTTCAGGGGCTGCAGGCTGTACTGCAGTGGAAACGGCGAGCTTGTTTTTCTGTCTCCGTATTGACACATCTGGTGTTTTATTCTTGGTGAAACTGGAAATCTCAGCTACTGAAAGCACGGGGCAGGAGCTTGGCTACATTTTCTACTCTCCTGCCTAGGCCCTCAGCTGTGCCTGCACCACATTTTGGCTCCGATTTCTGCGGTACAGTCTACCTTCCTAAAACTGCCTGGTGGTTGTTTTTACAAAATCATGGAATCACTTAGGTTGGAAGAAACCCTTATAATCATCAAGTCCAACCGTTAACCCAGCACTGCCAAGACCGCCACTGAACCATGTCCCCAAGTACCACAACTACAAGTCTTTTAAATACCTCCAGGGATGGTGACTCAACCATCCCCCTGGGCAGCCTGTTCCAGTGCTTGACAACCCTTCTGATGAAGTTTTTCCTAATATCCAATCCAAACCTCACCTGGTACAACTTGAGGCCATTTCCTCTTGTCCTATCCCTTGGTACTACGGAGACTAATAATGAAATAAAATGTGGAGGCATATTTTGCCCAGACGTTTGGCCTGTCTATGTTGATTTCAATAAAGCTTATTTTTTTGGCTGTAACCCTAAGAGAGAACATTTATTATAATGGGTTATGTATATCCGTGTGCTAGATTAAGTTACTCTTACTACTATGTTAAGGATAGAATACTTTCTTCTGTAGAGTTTCGAGGATCAGAATGTTTATTTTGCTTTAAGTGGTATTCTGCTTTCTGTGTAAGAATAACAAAGAAAGATTTTAGCAAGATTATGAAGTTCTGATGAGGATTGTCCCCAATGTAAAATTTGCCCAAGTTTCCTATGTGTGCATTGTACTTACATGAACTTGCAGCTTTTCCCTGCAGCATAAATAGAGCATATTTTTTCCATTATGTGACTATGTTCTTCTTTTCAAATCTTGTGGTGTTATGCAAAGCAAACCATATTTTTCCTAAGAAACAGTCTTGTAACAGTAATTCCCCAATTTTCATTAGTGCACACAACAGCTCCTATAACTGATGTGCCCATTTGAAATACCTGGAACATTTATGTTTTCAGATAACACAAATAAATCAGAAATATGTTAGTTTATAGAATTTATAAAATCCTTGAAATTAGTTTATTTGCTATAAATGGTAAAAATAAAACAGTGATTGTTAAAATCCATGGCAACTATTCCTTCCAGTTACCCCTGCAACAAAAACAGTCTCCTTTTCAGTGCTAGATGGTAGCCTTGTTTTGTTAGAAGGTATGGATGTGTCTTTGGAAACATTTTAATTTAGATCAGAAGTGAGCTTTTTAAGTGAATCTCCTGATTCTTCTCATTTACTATGCTTTGTTAAGATTAGTGCTCCTCCAGTTTAAAAGCTACTGAAATGTGTATTGTATGAATGCCACAATCTCATAGGATCAAATACTTTTCTGTATTGATTTACACTTAATGATGCTGCCTGGTTATGTAGACATTGTCTGCATCACAACCAGATCTGGGAAATCTGCGTGCACCTTCTGAGGAATAAAGGTGGCATAACCTTGTCACTCCATTTCCAACTGGAAAAACAATGTGTGAATTCTCCTGGAAGACACGAGCAGTCCTGTGTTTAGATATGGCCTTGCTGTGGCTTTGGGGCCTGCATTTTGTACCGTGTTTTGGAATCCACAAAAAGACAAAATGTACAGCTATTTTGAAGTACAGAAAAACTCAGAAGGAACTGGTCATTTCTGCTGGAAGGAGTTCTTTCAGGAAGGAAAACAGGAAATGTCTCAAAGAACTGACCTTGGCTATGAAGAAAAATGTAGAAACGTGAGATATACAAAGGAGAATATTATTGCAAGTTGGTGGAATATTTCTAACACAAGTATTTTCAGAAATACAAAAGCTACACTGCTTTATTCTTGTACCCTTTTTCATGAGATTTTCTAAAGATAGTAAAGCTAGTCTTTAATATTAAAAATATATTGCAACAAGATTCTTGGCTTCTTGGAGAATTCTAATAGTAAGACTTTAAATTATTTAGACCTAAGGAAAAATATTTTGCATCTGAAATCATGATTATATGCTTCCCTAGATGAGCTAAATCATTAAACACCCAAGTTAACCATCTAGAGAGAATAGGTGTTTGCTGCACATGGACCTTTTGCAGGTGGTATCTAGAGAACAAAGCTGTCAAGCGCTTCATATTGTGTATCTAGTAATTGTCTCAGATGTATTTCATTTTGGGAATTCTCCCAGTACTTGTGTACCTAATTAAATAAACCACATGTTACAACTGACAATACCCTAATGTCATTTTTTCAGCCTCATTGAGGGTAATAAAATACACTTTCCCTGATGATACTATTCCAGCTGCTACAGATCCCCTATGGGAAGATGTATGTATTTGAGACAAAGCTACAAACTATTACCCTCACAATCCTCAGGCTACACTAGATGATAAAAGAAGCTCCATCAGAAACATCATCAGGAGAAGTTGATACGGTAGTGTCCAAGGGGCACTGTAATGGTGAAAATATTTAGAAAGAAGCATTAACAGATCATGGATTTTCTTTGTTTGCAAAGGAGTCTGAGTTTTATAACATTTTTTTTTTTCATATGTTTATAAATTTGCATGGAACTCAACCATGTACCAGGTAGAACTCTACCATGTACCTCTACTATATGTCACCCAAATCATGCTTCCTGTAACATACAAAACTCATCTATGGTTTTGGTGGAAACTTCTCATAGAAGTAAAAGTGTAAGAGTGTAGTAGTGTTATTGCATGGGTAAAAAATTATGAAAAATCATCTATTCTTGTGTTTCTTGACATTTATGCCATTACCTTCCTATTAGCTGATGAAATGTTGGCTTTAACTGATCTAAGGGAAAAGGAAATTTTTCCACTTTATTTAATCAGATTTTGATTCAGTTTGCCAAGTATCTTGTACATTTAAGTTGATTTGAACATTACAGATAGCATCACAATCTGTATGCATGAGGGAAGTGAATAATGTTCTAGGAAAATAATTAATCTTGACATTATTTAACTTGAATGTTTGAACTTGCAAATGGAGCATTTTCTTAGAATGGTTTTTGTATTTTATTTCCTTAATTAAAAGGGGAGAATGGCAGCTGTCCACTTAGGAGGATCATTCTGATTCCTACATGGTTTACTGGCAGCTGCATTAAAGTAAGTAGTTGCACTAACAGGCAACTCTCTTCTGCATGGGCCCAGTTTCAGGTTCTGTAGAAAAAAATGCCATAATGTGGAATTTCAAATGACAACTAAACCACACTAAACCTAAACTACTGGCAGAAAAAGTGTGTCTGCTGCTCTTCCCATACATGGGCATGCCTAGCTGCTGTCCTGCCTCCTCTCTCCTAGTAGCTTTTGTTCTTGTTTGATCCCAGAGAGAGCCAGTGCTCCTGCATCACTGGTGGGCCCAGGCCAGTCAGTGCCAGGGAAGCAGCGGGAACAAGTAGCTGTGGAGGGTGCAGGGACTGGTACATCTCCTTTCAGCAGCATTCAGCCGTTGCATCAGTTTAACTGTATCACCTCACCCTAACGATTACCAAGTTACGTGACCCTAGCCACCATGTTGCTGTACCCAGTGCCTCCTTGCAACTGTTTTTACACACCAGTTTGTTTCTACCCACCATGACTGCCCATCTCTTCCTTGCCTCTACTGTTCCTCTCCAGTATGATTTTGCTTCTTGCCTGGTTCCCACTATTCCTTTATATTCCATAGTCCTGTATCATTTCCCACTACTAATGCTGTGCTTTTCCCCCCTTCTCTCCCTTGCTATTTGATTCAGGGTGTTTTCTTCCTTCTGTTTTTTAGCACTTTCCTCTTTCCTGCAAAAGACTAATGTGCTGCCTTTACCTTCTCATGCATGTCTGGAACACAGCATCAGAGTGGCATCCATTTGCTGAGGGAAAACTACAGAAAATATATACGTTCTCTGCAGTGAGAGAGGTAACTGGGTACACTTCAATGGCAGCAGGAAGAGGAATATTCATCCAGTTTCTCAAACTACAAGTTTCTGTTTCATAAAAGGGGAAGAACTGGGGTTTTTTTTCATAAAAACATTATACTATTTTTTTGTGTAAGGAAAGATTTCCCTTAAATCTGCTTTTAGAAACATTTTAGATAAAATTTCCCAAAATAAGACAGCATGAAGAAGGTAGCTGGCTTGAAAAATATGAACACAGAAGATTAAATGTTGGCAAAACAATACATGTCTGTATTCTGTCTTTTAATAGAAAACATTAGGCAAATGTAAGATAGAGAGAATTATGAGACTCCATCTGTAATAACAAGGGGAAAAAAATCAAGATAAATATCCAGCGGGCACTACTTCAGATTGGTTTTTACAATTAAGGTTTAATATAAAAGGAATGATAGCTCAATCATTTCGATCTTGTGCCTTGATCTTGGTAGCAGAGTTGAGGTAGCAGAATACTCTTCTTCTCCTAACACTGTTCTTCTAATAACAGTTGCATTTGCATTCAAGAGGACTAGTTACATACATTTAATCACGCAGCTTTCTAAAAGATAATTACCTTGGGCCTTAATTTGTTTTCTCACTCTGTACTTCACTAAAACTTGTTTGAATAAATGAGGCTTCAAGACATTTTAGAAAATATAGGAAATACTCTTGTGTCATTCTTTGAATTTAAAACAAACTAGAGAGAAATTCCGGTGACCATTAAGAGAACTAGTTTACTCAACCAGCTAGGAATGTTGCTTGCCAAATGGCTTTCTGAAACTTTTATGATGAAGAGGAGTCATATTTAATGATATGTAAATGTCACATCAAAATTTCAGTCATAAAAATCCAGTAACAATGTTTTACTTACTAATTTCCACAAATAAAGTGGAGGGTTTTTATTTTCAAATTTCAACTTGAGAATTAACCTTAGGAATTATAATTCTGATAAAGTTATATCTTTTTATGAAAAAAATATACTTACTAGCCTGCTGGTTGTGACAGACAGGAGTATGTTTTGATATATGCAACAGATAGTAGTAAGTGATACTTAAGCCATGGATAGATTAGTGTTTCTTTTGACTATGGTATAAGTAGTCTTGTCATTTAAATATTGTTACTTTATTCCCTTCCAGTACAGGATGAACCCCTTTGGAGATAAAAATAGCAGGGAGAAAATAAAAGGAACATCTAATTAATTCATTTTGGAGGTTTTTGAAACCTTTGATGTAATATTTTAGGAAATTTGGGAAATTCAGATTTTAGCTGAAATCTGCATGTGTAGATTTTTTTTCTTGACAGTAAAGCACCTGTTCTGTGAGGCACTGAACAGCACTGTAGCAAAACAGAACTAAAAGAATGGTAAATTTTAACTACTAAGGCAGAGTGCTTTAGAAAATGTAACAACTGCTGGCCTACGGCAAAGCTGAGCTTCTAGGTTGTGAAGTATTAGGGGAAAGCTAACCAAGAAAAACATGATTCTGAACAATTCATGTGTTCCAAAGTAGAGCATGGGGAGTTTCTGGGAAGCGACACTCAGGGTGAAGGTCCAGGCACTGCTTAGTCTGCAAGGCTAACTAGGGGCTCACATTTACATTAAAATGGAGGAGACTGAGTGTAATGCCTTCAGTAGACTTAAATTCAATGGGACATTCAAATAAGTAGCTTTAAATAGAGAGCAGACAGTGGAATGGTAAAAGCAAAAAGTGTGAGTAGAAGAAAAAGATCATCAGATAAAGCAAGTGAAAAAATACTCAGCATTTTACACAGCACAATATGTTTAAGTATTTCATGCTTAATATACTAACCACTGTTTAAGTGAAAGGAAAAGAGATGATGAAGTACTACCGAACTTTAGTGCAAACGTGCTTAGTTAAGGCAGTTAACATCCCCATTGTTTTTGTACAATACTTATTCATTTTAAGTACTCATTTGTTACCTGAAATTACTTTTATTTGAATACTTGAAGTTTAACAACAGAGACACTCACCTTTCAGATACAACTTACAGTAAAAAGTTCTTAAATATGTTTCCCATTTTGTCATACTAACAGCATTGCTTAAGAATATTTAGGTTATGTACTCTCCTCTCCCACTTTCTATCCTACATCTCAATTAAGGATGGAGAGCATTTAAATCAATTAAAGGTAACTCAGAGGAGAAGAACTAATTTAATTCACTGACAAAATGAGCTAATCACCAGGGAAAGAAAGACTACTGGTACAGACTCCCAAAATGCTAATCCACTACTGTCGTACCTGTCAGCAAGGCACCAAGGGAAGAACCATTTTTTTCCCCCTGGCTACTGTGGCTTTTTAGATGCTGGCTGCCATAGGTTATATTAGTGTTCAGTCATAGGAATACACTGTGAAAATAGCTGGAGTGATCAGTGGTCAGCAAGAAGATTCCATGACACTTAGCAATAAAACAGCTGTTAAGCCATGCCAGAATGAAAAAACCCAACAAACCACAACCAACAGCAAACTGGTATTAGAAGCCTTAGAGTTTTGTGTATTGATGCTCTCTAACTTAGTCCTATCAGACAGCAAGATGGTTAGATTGGTTTAGCTAAAGCTTAAAAGGGTTGGTAGTGAAATAAACACCATCACTTCCTGACTGCAGTAGAGACAGATTCTGTTTCAGACCAGAAACAATCTAAATTATGTTTTTTGCTGCTGTAACGTGAAACATTTTATTGCTCTCTTCCCATACATGTGTCCAGAAAGGCACTGACCTCTTCAGGATCCTATCTGAAGAAGAGAGGTCAGAGATGAAGATGCATCTAAAGGTGACTTGAGATGGCATGTTTTGGGAGGGGGTAATAGTTTTTGTTTTAATAGAAAGACTTACTTTAGTAGGTCATTTAATCTTACTAGTGTCCCAATGTAACTGTTAACTGTTTCATGAAGAAAGCACATGAGTAGGTGGAGTGAAAGGCTTCCTGCAGTCCTCACCCTGAAAAGCAACATAATGTAATCTCTATAAATTAATTTTTTGAAAATATCATATAGTACTTGACTCTTGTCTTTTTATTAGAAAACAACCACAAGAAAGACACAAATATGTATTTTTGGTAGTCAGACTTGTTAGCACTAAGATTAAAGCAATACTTACTAAACATTAGAATTAATACTGCACATGTATTAAAGCTAGTTGCTCCTGAGCATCACTGTCTTATTCAGCTGTTTGATTTTTGTTTACAGAGACACAGCATTGGAAACAGCACTCACAGAGACAGTAAGAGTCTAAAAATTCCGGTCATCTTAAGTCACTGTTTCCATGTGGCTTCCTTGCAAATTACTTAAGAGACGTATGAGATACTAAAATTAGTTGCTAAGTTAACTCATGTTCATAATAATGTCAACCATTTAGTTGAAGAGCCAACACTACTAAGTGAACTATTTCTTCTCTGAGACAAATTGCTATACCTGCAAGGCAAAGGTGTGTATAGGCACTAACTCCCTCTTAGATGGCAAAAAACCTTTCAGTGTGAAGGGCTTATGATATGTTACATGTATTTAATTTGAATTGTTTTTCTAGTACAATATTTTTGATGCAATTGTTCACGAGTCATAACTGCAAGAGAAATAAACGGAAGGGAAAGGTGGTTATACCTATGCTGGAAATAAAAGTATAAGTTTCACAAACCTGCTACATTAGGAAAGGGAATTTAGATAAGTATGATGGGGAAAAAAAAAGGAAAAAAAGCACCCTTCTGTCTCTTAATCCAATTTTTACTTTTCTGTTCTGCCTTGATTTTGCCCACACCATCTATAAAAGGAAACAAAAGCTACTTTAGGATACAGTTAAGTGTGTGGGGTTTTTTTTTTCCCTTTGGGTCACTCATGTAATGTTGGAAACGTAACTTGCAGTTTGCATTCAAATAAAAACCCTATCAATTGGCTTACATTCAAATTCTGTGTTATTTGTGCTGGCCCTTCATCAGACTCTGGTGATGACTGTATGGAGGGATTTGCTTAACAGCTACTCTTAAATCATGTAATGTTAATCTTTAAGTAGTAAAGTTGATAAAACAATTTACAACTTATTGCTATCAAAAGCAGGTGTTCTTGGTCTCTGCTGTGTAGTCCCTCCCTTCTTTCTTGTGTTAGTTCACCTTCCTGTGAGCAGAATGAGCTTGCTAGCCAGGACAGAATTTTGTGATATGGTGAAGCTAAAATAGCTGCTTCTCCTGGGAAAGAAAAAAAGATTTTGCTGTCTCCAATCTATTCTTTCACTTGTTCTGTCTGGGACTCTAGGATTTTGTTAGGCAATTTTAGTATTTCTGTGTAGTGAATCAGTAGGGATTGCTGAGGTCTATGGCATTGAGTCATTCTAGGACCCAGCTTCCTTCCAATTTTTCTTTGTCCCACAGTGGAATGCTGGGGTGGATTGAAAGTCTATGTCACTTCTAACATGTCAGCTTTCTTCCTGAAGTCCCTGTCTGTTCAATCCTGTGAGATATATGTTAGAGCTCTTATATAAATAAAGGTATGACTGGTAAAGCTAGGATGTTTGTCTATTCTGTTTTGAAGTATCCTTAAAGTTGTTATGTCTTCCCATACTTCTTTGGTTCAAGTCCATGAGTGAAAAAAATGGAGGGACTTTCAGGCAAAACATATAGAGAGATTCACACATGCAAATGCCTTAGGGTTACTGTGGTGAGGAAGGAGACACAGTGAAAAATATTTAGTGAATCTTCTGGTGGTGAGTTACCTTGACAGTTGTTCCTACTTCTATCTGCATGGAAAGACCAACACTATAAAAGATCACTGGGCCCATGGGTAAACACAATGTCTTGGCAAAGCACCAGCACGGTTTCTCTGAAGGGAGATACTGAGATGGTCACAGGCTTCCAGCAGGTTTGTGAGTCAGGAAGTATGTGGACAAAGACAAAACAGGGAACATACTTGTATTTTCTAAAAGCATTTGTGCAGGTTCCTCACCAAAATGTGTTAAACAAAGTTACCATGGAATTGGAGTAAATGTCCTATTATGAGTTGGAAATCTGAAGGATGGAAACAGAGAGTACAGTTTGATGTTTACTTTCCAGGGTGGAGAAAAGTGAGCAATGCTGTCCTCCAGAAATGCTTGGGTTTACTGATGTTGTTTTAGACAACCATCTTTTATCTTCTTCAATGACCCAGAAAAGGGGGTGTACACTGAATTATGCTTGGATAGTGTTAAACTCCTTAGGGCAGTCACATGCTGTGCTTGTGGAAAGAACTCCAGAATGCCTCACAAAAGTGAATGGGTAAAAAGATAGCAGATAGGCTTTGAAGTAGATCAGTGTAAGGTAAAGCACAGCATTACCTTTCAGGCCTGGAAGTGTAAATACACAAAGTCTTGAAGTCACTGTTGCCAGCTCTGAAATCTTTGGCTCAAACTGCAGCAGCAACCAAAAAAATGCACTGAACAACAGAGATGTAAGGCATCATCAGGAAGAGTACTGAGAGCAAGACAGGAGGCAATTTGCTGCTCTGTGGGAAGTCTCAATGTACTCCTATCTTAAGTACAGCATGCAGCTCTGGTCTGCAAGGACACAACAAATTTTAAAAAGTGTTGAGAAAGATAACTAAAATGATCCAAGGGGAGAGACTGGCAGTCTGACAAAGTAGGGACTGAAAGGGTTTGGATTCTGATTGTGAGAAGACATGGATGAGAGGCACATGATCAAATTTTACTAATCAGTAAGGCCCTGTTTAAGATGAATGCAGAAATAATGTTCTTGACACAATGGGTAGTGGGCTTCTGTTATCTGCCACTGAAGTGGTCTAGAAAATACAGTGTCAGCAGGTTCAAGAAAGGATTAGATAAGTTAGTGGACAACAGGTCCATAAATTGATTCTAAAGGGACTAGACAGGTGTGTACCATCCATATACAAACCAGACATGTTGTATCCCTATCATATACAGCAGCTGTAGATGCTGGGAGCGTACAGTGAACAACACAAAGTAAACATGTCTCCCTAAATAGTATCTCTCTTTTGCTATTCTTGTTTTGTATGGAGGAATCCTATATTGGAAGAAGGATTTGCTGGAGCCAAGAAGATGCTCAATATGAGTTATGCATCTTGCTCAACTTTATTAGTTTCTAACACTACTTATATAGAGCTGATACACATGCATATTCGTAAAGCAGAAATATAATTGGCTAGTAGTCTCTAAACACGCGCGGTTCTCACACCCCTAATTATCATGACTAAAATAAGCATTCTATCCATGTAGCTAATTGTGTTGCTGTGCTTCAGCCTTGTAGTTTGTTACTCCCTATATTCCCATACCGGTCCCTATCTTTCTTGGCCCTGCACCTGCTTTCCCAGCAGCTGTAGCTTGTTACAGCCACGGCCTGTTGGCACAACATAATTACTTGGTCTCAGGATTCAAGAATAGCTCAAGGCTACCTTTCTTGTTAACTTCAGCACAGCAACCTCAGTACAGTTCTGATTACAGGCCTATTCTAATACCAGGCCTGGATTGTGCAGATCTTCAGCGATTCTAAGGCCATGCTTCTGCAGCCATTCTTCTACAATCCTACTACCTCAAAGTTTGCATTTAAGTTCCCTGCATTTGGGAAAACTGCAGGAAACAGCTGGAAATGCAAGGTGTGGGTCTCTGGGAAAACTATGTTGCTGATGGTGGTGCCGCTGCTGGTTACAAAATACAGGGCTAGACAGACTTTTGGTCTGACTAAGAAGGACATTTTCATTGTTGAGAAGATTCTGTGTATTTCTGAGTACAAAGCTTCCCTTGTCACTGTAGTCTGCTATTTTCACACATTCTTTTTTACAGAGAGAAAGCTGTGAGAAGAGTACTGCTGTGTAGGATGTTCTTGGACTGGGATGTTCATCATTGTTGCTTGAACACTAAGAGGTGAACAGTGCCTTCAACACACATTCTGTGTGAAAGATCTGATTTTTGAAGGTCTGTGGCACTGGCTTTCTCTGTATGTCATACTGTAAACAAAACATTTATTTTGTGCAAATATTTTTAATCTTTCTGAAGTATGCAGCTCCTGTAAGTAACATAGATTAGTCCTTACTTTTGCCTGTGCTTTGAGAAAGTGGCAAATCTAGTCTAGTAAAAAGGAGTCTGCTTAAAGTTACCGGTGCCCTGTGAGATGTGGCATTTCATGTGGGAGAGCCCGAGCCTGCCCCGGGGACCGTACCCAGCGCTGACTCAGACTGCTGGGCACAGCTCTGCGCTTTTAGGACTGCATCGAAGAGGGACCGGCTACTTGCTGCTCCCTGCTGCAGGCAGAGTACTGGTTCCTAAGTCTTTCCAAATTATTTTCGGAGCGAGCTCCCGCGCAACACACCTAGCTGAGCCACCACACGACCGTGTAAGGAGGTCTGAGGCGGCCGGCCAGTCAGTCGCGACACTCCGCCAGCGCCGAGGAGCGGCAGCTCCATGCTGCCTCCTGCCGCCCACGGTCAGCGGGCCTCGGCCTCGGCTTGGCGGCGCCTCCTCACGGCGCGGCCGCCCTACGGCCGCCACCAAAGGCCGCCGGTGCGCCGCAGGCCGCTGTCCACCGGCCTCCCTGGGCGGGAACGGGCCGCGGCCCGGCGGGTGACGGCGAGCGGCCCGGCCGGCGGGCGGAGCGGTGTCGGACGGGCTCCCTCCGCAGGGCCGCCCGCGCTACTGCGGCGGGGCGGCGGCAGCCGAGCGCCCCTGGCGTTCCGCGGCGCCTGCAGCCAGCGCGGCGCGGCGGGGTGCCGCGCTTCGGCGGCGGCGAAACCCAGAGCGGGGCGGAGGAGGGAGAAGAATTACCTCCGAAACGTCGATTTCTGAAACGCTGAAGAGCCTCGGTGCAGGCACGAAACGAAGGGCAGAGCGTAACCGGGGGGAGGCCTCCGCTGCACGGCACCTCGCCCTGCTTCTGGAAGCGTTCAGGGCTCCAGGCGTCCCGACCGGAGCTGAAAGCGTTAACGTGCTGCTTTATCTGCTCCGGCACTTAGACGGAGCGAAAGACTTGCATATGAAGCACTTCAGCACTCTAGTTACTTTCACAGTTACACACCTGGCGTGGCAATTTCAGTGGCTGTAGGAAGGTTCTGACTTTTCCAGCGGTCTCTAAGTCTCACCGCACAGGCGTGCGAGCGCTCCGCAGGAGGCAGGTGTGTTCCCCAGCCTAAAATTTTGTCTCTCGCTGAGCCCAGGTAGATGGCAGTGGGGGAATGGAGGGGAAATTGTTCAAGCTGCATCAAAAAAATTATAACCCGGACTGCAAGTGTGGGATCCTTCTTAATAAGAAGTAATACAAAACTGTCAGGCAAAGTATTCCACTCTCTTCTGCCTGTGCGGCAGTACTTTTGTTTTCAGGAAGAGCGGGACAAACATAATTCACCCAGAAGTGTGAACAAGGGGAGTTTGGGGGCTTGAAAAGTGAGTTCTATGTAGTAGTTCTGGCGGTTCATCCTGGCAGGACTGATGTCGCCTTTAGTAGAAGACGGGGCTATTTAATTTAGTTTAGAACCCGAATGAAAATAAGGCAAAGGTGGTTTACAGTGTGTTTAGCAAGTTCAGAAGCCGTGAGGGAACTTGCTTAAGGATTTTAGATACTAGTTACAGTGTCTTGGCTAACATGCTGGTTAAGTATGTTTCTCACACTGGACAAAGCCCTGAGTATATTTCAACAGACCCACCGAGGATGATTTATGTTTTCAAAATCATAATGCTCTAAACACTTCCATGTTCTCCTGATGTGTCATTCATAAATGTAGCATTTTATCTGTGGCGGTGAGAAGATATTACATCACTTTTCTGTTTGCATTTTCCTGTGCGGGCGGCCCTGAAACTCTTGCAGTTACTGAAGCAAAACCAAGGGGTGTGATGAGCGATTTCTGCTGGGTTTTCTGCTCTTTCTCCGCAGTTAAGCAACTTAATTCCTTACCGTTTTACAGTAATCCCCTAGTAATTCGCATTGTTTGAGGGAAAGACTTATTTCACTGATTCACGCAGTGCACATCAGCAGGTAACCGGCCGCAGTTCATCCTCCAGCCGCCCCGCCGGCCCTCTCTCGGTCCGGGCCGTCGCTTTATCTCCTGTTCACGGTCTCTGATTCTGTGAGTGCTGCAGCTTGGCGGCCGGGACTGCTGAAGTAAGGTGCTCGGCCAGCCGGGAAACCGCGCCGCCGCGTTCCCAGACCTCGTTCCTCGCTTTTGGCAAGGCTCCGCACGGCCCGGCGCGGCTGCCGGTGGTCTGCCCGCGGAGGCAGGCTCCGTCGTGGGCTTCCCCGGCTGGAGGGCGAGGGCTGGACTGGGCCTCGGGGCGCGAACACGCGTGGGGAGGGGTCGTGGCTTTTAACATCCCACCTCTCCCCCGGGCTTCGCCGCCTGGCAGCGGTGCTCCGCGGCTGCCGGCGGCGGCGGCGCGGCGGGCCGGGGCGCGCTGGCCGTGGGGCCCTGCGACCGGTGGCTCCGGCCGGTGCCCGCGCCGTGGCGGCGGCGGGGGGCCGGCAGGGGGCGCTGCTGCCCCGCTCTGGCCCCGCTCGCTTCCCTCGGCGGTTCCATTGGAGCAGCCGGAGACAAGTTGGCGCCATTTTGAAGCCGACAGGGGGACCGGGGCGAGCTGCGGAAGGGGAGGGGGTTAGAGGCGATTGGCTGCGGCTACGGCGGCAGCTCCTCTCCGAGCCCGGAGCAGCGGCAGCGCGGAGCGGACCCGCCTGGGACCAGCGAGGAGAAGCGGCTGCGGCGGGGTAAGGAGCCCGGCGCCTCGGCCACGGTTACCCGCACCGCGTACTCGCTCCATTTTCCTTTCGCTGTGGCGGGGGCGGGGGGCGCCCGCTCGGACCGAGCTCCGCGGCTAGCGCTCGAGGAGGAGCAGGAGGGGGGGCGAGACCTCCCCTTGGCCCGTGGCGGAGCCCCCCCTTCCCATCCCCCTCGCCCCTTAACGGGGCTGCTCCCCTCCCCCTTTCCTGTGGCCGGCGTCACAAATTAAATTTGCCGCCCCCCTTTTCCCTTCCCCCCCCCCCCCCCCCCCCCCCCGCACTCCCCCGCACCCCGGGCGCGGCGGGGCCCCGCGAGGGGGTGACCTTGGCTGGGTGCGCGCTGCCCCGGGGCCTGGGGGTCTCCCCCTCCCCCCCCAGGTGGCCCGGCGGGTGGTGTCGCGCGCTCCGCGCCGGTGGCTCCGGGCGGCGGGGGCGGGGGGGAGGGAAGGAGGGAGGGAGGGAGGGAGGAGGCTGCTCGCCCGTTGTGGTGAGTGATCGCGGCTCCCTCGGGTGTCCCCTCCCTGCCCCTTGCAGCCGGCCTAGTCCCCGCTCGGGCTGCGCCGGGGCTCCCGCCGCCTCGCGCGGCTGCCCGGGCTCGGCGAGGGGACACCCCCCGCCACCCCCACCTCCCCTCGCCGCCCGCTTCGGTTTTTCCGCCCTGCACTTCGCAGCGATCGTCAGCCGGGAGGAGCTGGCGGCCGTTAAGGACCTCGGTTTGGTGGGTCCCTACTTCTGCGAGCCCGTTTCTTTCATGCTGCCCCCCCACCCCCCGCTTTCTTTTTCCTTCCCACTTTGTATCAGGCTCTGTTAGAAAGCGCTCGGGAAGGAAGGGGGGCGGGGGTGGGGGGGTTTGCCGCCGCCTGGTAGGTGGAAAACTATGAATTTTACATCTGAATTGCCAGATGGGGAATGGTTAATTTATAGGTTATGTATTGTTTACGTTGAGAGCCTCTGGTCAGGATTCTAGGTCTGTAACTTCATCCTGCTGCAAATAAATCACTATCTATTCTTCAAAACAAATCAACAATTAATGATGGTGAACAATCCTGGAAAAATTAAACGGCAGCAGAGCAGCTCCTAGGGAGCTGGATTTTGCCGTGCAAGCCGCCTTCTGACTTCGGTGCTTGCCTCCTGTGCCGCTGCTTGCTGAGGGCTGTGATAATTTTGTGAGCCGTTCTGTTCTCCCGTTTAACACAACTGCTGAAGTATTCTCGTGTCTGTCTTTGTTTTGTGCTTGCTGGGTAGGTGCTGTGGCTGTAGTTGATTTCTCTTTGCTGGGGATGGAATGGAAGGGAGCATTGAAAATTTGAGTGGCTTTATAGTTGAAAGCGGGTGTCAAATCACATTTTGGGATGGAGATGAGATGACGTGCATTCCTTCGGGTTTTCGCCTTCCAAACTAGTGGAATCGTTCAGTTTTCAGATGATAGAAATTTTGCTTGGTATGTCTCGTATGCAATACAGATACGCTCTAAATATTATATATACTTATGTCAAGAGATACATTCAGCTATTTTGCATCTTTTTGAGGTATGCTATGCGCAGACCACCCTAAAAGAAAACTGATAGTGACAGACAATCAGGTAAGGTAGTTTAACGGAGGTGTGTGTATCACGTTCATCACAGGCATTTGAAAGTGTGCACTGGAGATGAACTGGAGCGCTGGAGAAAGTAGTGCAGTACTTCAGTACTCGCATGACATCTTGTGTCTGTGTTTGAAGCAAGGTTGTACTTGTATTACTGTGAGGTGGGGGTGTGTGGCGTGGTTTTGTGTGTGGTGTTTTGTTTGTTTGGGATTTTTTAATACAGTTCTTACACAGTAGTGTTGGTTGTGTGTCTCTTGCATTCCTATTGCTAGTTGCTATATGGATTGGATAAACTGTAGTTCAGCTTTTGATGAAACAGCTAAATAAATCAAATTAAAATGGAAAATCATATGTGTGTAACACTTGTATGTT
The DNA here is from genome assembly GCF_023634085.1 of Falco cherrug. NCBI lineage: Eukaryota > Metazoa > Chordata > Aves > Falconiformes > Falconidae > Falco > Falco cherrug. Next base: position 25,087,177 of record NC_073698.1, read on the forward strand.
CTTTTTTACCCTTGTGTGCCATATAAATATTGGGTTTAGGCTGTATCTCTCAAGCTTACTTAGGGACTTAAATTGAGCAAGTCAGCGAAGTTCATTATTAAGCTGTAATTAAAAATATAAAATCTAACAGTCATTGTTAGCATTTGGAAAAGCATAGTAATGAAATATGGGCATGACCTCAGGCGTTATCCATTTTTGGCTCTAGAACAGGAGGCTTGGTTACGTCCTGTAGATCAAAAGAGATGCATTTTCTTTTGGGATATGTTGCTGTCTACCAGGCTCTCAGGTTATGCATTTTTCCCCTCTGTCTCTTTCTTCAGTCACACAGTTTATATTCATACAGAAGAGCAAGAGATTGTATGGGCTATGTGTAGAAGCCTTTTAGTAAGGGATTTTCATTTAAAGATCTTCGGAGTAAATGTGTTTTCTTCTAGCCTGACTTTGGAAGAGGTAATAAAGGCTACTTGTTGCACAAGGAGAATTTTCATGGGAGCAATGAATAAGAAGATGTGAAGCTGAACAGTAATAGCATGCAAAGTAGGAAACGGAGGAAAATGTGATACTACAACTCATTGTTTTTCTCTACCGTTTTCATTCTAATATCCCTTTCTCTTAATATTTCTTAGTCCAAATACATACCTTTCTCTTTCTTGACACAGTCTTCCTCCCTGCCTTCTGACAAGTTTCTTTATTAGACCCTAAAAGTACTTCTTGTGTGTCGTACACTATCTTGCCACTTGTCAGTACCATACTCCCTTTAACAAGCTTCTAAAGTAACAGTGTGTTTGCTATTAGCACATAATGTCAATACTGCAACCTGAAATAATCTTTGGAAAGACCGAGAGAGTATTGGAGGCTTTCAGTTTTGAAATTGTTTGGTAAGGGAAAGCAGAGATTTATTTTTTTTTTAAAGGATGGGTTAGTGTGATGATCTTTGGTGGTGAAGTGTTATGTTGATTTACCAAATCTGTAGACCTTCTGGAGTATTTGAATAGCATTGACAGATCTTGGAAGGAATCATGCGCAGGCTTTAAGAACTGCAAAATATATGCTGTAAAAAACCCCACCAATCTTCTCCTTGCCCTCAGAGGTTGAACATCTAAAAGTTAAGACTGTGCAGATATGTAAATGATATGCCTATTGCTTTTCCATTGGTGACATCTTCAGTTGAATGTGGTCTTGCAGAAAACTTGATATTTCTGCTTAGTTTTGATACTTAAGTAAAATATATCAAAAGTGAACTGTATAAATGAAAATGAATTTCAGCAAGTTAGTGGTTTATTTCAAAATCTCTTGGAAACATTTTGGATTCTACAATAAAAAATTAATATGCATATTTACTGTAACACATCAAACTTGAAACAATTCCATGAAATACAATTAATATTTTAACTTCATTTTTAAGAATAAAAATGTTAATGCTGCCATTCTTTTTAAAAGTTATTACTGTCTGTTTCTGCATATACTGGTTTTCAACCTCTTCTAAAGTGTGAAGAAGTCTTTGAAATGGGTTCCAAGGATTAAGACCTCCATTACTTTGTCTCCATCTATGGAATTTACTTTTACACATCCCACCCTAAGCAGTGGAAAAACATTCTGCATCACTCTTCTTCTTTTATATTGCCCGGTCTTCAGCTCTGTTGTAGCAGCTCATGACAACTTTGGTATTAATACGTTTCAAGAAGTAATAATAAAAACCCAGAAAGCACGATACTTCATCAAGAGCAGATGGGCATGTTTGTACTAATCATCTTGTGTCTGTCACCATTTATATGGTAGTACCGTAACCAGGGATCAGGACCCCATCTGGGATTTTCTAATTTAGACCCTGTTCTTTAAAGATCGATTCCAGACAATACTAACTGTGTGTACTTTTTCTCTGACTTAATTAGAAATCCTGGTGGATGCTTCTGCTGCTGGAATGAGACACTTCACTTGCACGCTCTTTAATGGGCAAAAAAGACATGAAGTTAGCAGTCAAAAATGTTATTGTCTTAATTGCTTCCATTGTGTGGTCACCTAAACTACATTTTGTATCTCTTTTAAAGAGGACTAGATTCAGCTAAAACTTAATCACTTAGAAAGTAACTGTTGAGTGAGGTTTTCCACCTTTTGTGTAAATATATGCATTAGTTGTCTGCAGCTATCAAAGCAGCCTCTGGTTCTCTGTGAGACACCTGCAGTGTATCAGCATTGTAGCTCAATTCAGCATCAAGAAAGGAGGGGAGGAGAAAAAATGAAGATTTTTTTTTTTTCATAGTTATCCACACTGAGTACGTTCATGAGGAAATCTTAAAAAAAATTACATCAAAACTTTATGTAATCTTTGGGCCATCTTGAGTTTGACTGTTCACTTTGCTGCTTTGTTACTTGGATACAGAGTTTCGATGAAGACAGTAAGATTTCCAGGACATCTTTGTTTGGCATTGCAAATGTTAGATTTCTGCTTTTAACAAAAAAGAGCTGAGATGAGTTGTCAGTTATGAGAATTGAGCAGAAGATACTTCATGGAAACTTCTTACTGTATTTAGGGATTCCCCTCCAGCATTTACCTACTTAAAAAACTTGATACTTTTCTTGGGGAAGATCTACAGAGGTGCTAGGCAGCTTGCCATTACGTGTGATACTGTCTCGGATAATTATTTTGTTATTTGACAGTTCAGTATGAAGCATTGTATGTTGTTCATTATGACTTCCTGTACATAGAAACAAAGTGTGTGGAAGAGACTGAAGCTTTTTGTGCCATCAAGTTGTGAAAGCTTTTGTGTGGGACAATGTCTATGGACACTGTGTGCCACCCAGTGCTTTTCAGAGGTTTAAGAGAGGTAGATCGTGCATGCTTAATGCATGGCATATAATAAAGTTTACGTTGGGTTTTCTTCCTTTGAAAGTGTGAACTAGTCAGAATAAGGCTATAACATTTTGTGTTCCTGTTCTTTTCAAAATAGAAGAAAGTATAGATAAGCTCAATGATAAAGTCTTCAGATTTGTGAGGGAGTTTTGCAGAGGGATAGCAAGTAGGAGACACATTTTTCTTCCATTTGCCCGGCTTAGATTATGCAGTCTGTAGTTCTTGGAAGCGTTTCTGCAGCTGAGGGAATTAAGAACAGTTTTTCATGCATGTACAATTTTCGGGAGGAAATAGTCTGCGCTTGACTTGAGGTAGTGTAACTTGGGCAAGACTTTCAAAATGCTTCAAATGTTGCCTATGGTAAGCTCTCCATTAGGTTCGTACAGTGTTATATATGAGCATGTTTAGAGATACTTTTTATTTTTTAATGGGTCATTGCCCCCTTAATCTTCTCTATTACATACAAAAATGCCTTAAACCAATATTCAAATAAAAATTTCTTTGTAAAAATAGGAAACAGTTTTAATTCATTTCTGACCTCTTAAGTACATGTCATGGTGGTATTTAGTTACAATTTATATATAATTTTTTCAACTTGCTGTATTTAGGAATTGGAGCTGTGTATCAAAGTTGGCTGATGTATTTTCCAAAAGCTGGAAAATGTGAAATGAATTGACTGGGGACTGTGGGAAGGGAAAGCATATCTAGTGGTTTGGGTGATTGAATGTCACTTTGGAATACTGGAATTCTTTCTTTCTATCAGTTTCTTGTGGTCCCAGATAAGTCTGTTTAAACCAAACTCCCCACAAGAGCTTATTAGTAGAACATTGATTTCCTGGGAGACAGTTTCTAGACCCTGACTACTTCTGCATGGCTCAACAGAAGCTTTAGTTTTGGACAGTGCTGAATAACATGGTGTACTTTAAAGTTGTGCCCTAAATTTCTCTAACAGTGCAGGCAAAATTGGTGGATAGTTCTTAAATTTTAGCCTGTAACTTGGGTTACTCGTCTATAAAATGGGAAGGATACCCATATTTATAAAAAAAATTAGTGTAAGTGTTGTGAAAACAAGTTAATTATTATGGCATGCTAACGTATTACAGTGGTGAGTCCTGTACAGAAGACCAGTAGGGGATTAAGTCTCTCTGGAGCATGGTTGAAATAGGATGTAATAAGGGACACACGTGAAATTACAAGGGGAAAAGTTGAGTAGCTTTGCTTTGAATGAGAGAATTTCTGTGGTGTGGAAGAAGTTAGTGAAGGGTCAGGTAAATCAGCTCCTTTTGTGTGTATTCTCTTTAATGTTGTATAAGAGACATTAAGAGTTAGCAAACATGAGAATTAAGAACTGATTTTGCAACTATTTCCATGCTTTGCTGTTCCTTTTTAAGCAAACTTAGTAAACAAATTCACTGTATGGATGTGCTCCTGCGAGTCATTAGGTTGTAACTTTTAGCTACGTGTAGCTACTACTAATTAAATGGATGGAATGGTATTAGTAGCAGTATGTTTTTTCTCTTTTAACCAGAGGTATGAGAGTGTTTCAGTGGATGCTTGCAAGTGCTTGTTGTTGGTAGAAAAGCAATGTAATGTATGATGATTGCATGTGGTACTGCAGGCCCTGGGAAGGACTGACTTCTGCTGGATGTGCATTCCCCTCCTGCAGCAGATTTTTCTGCTCTGGTCCTTCTGTCTAGTTTGTCCTCATACCTCTTCAGGCTTCTGTTTTCAATGCTTTGTTGTCCAAGTAAATCCTACTTGCTTTCTCACCTTGTTCAACACTTAAACGTCCAGCCTTGAGGTTCCTAAACTGTGGTGTATGGAGTTTGGGGGTTTTTTTGTTTGGTTGGTTGGTTTTGTTTTTTTTTTTTTGTTTGGTTTTTGTTTGTTTTTTTTTTAACCCACATCCCCCCCCCCCTTAAATTTGTGTTTTGGTTGAATGCATTTCCCATAACCCCTAAATCCATAAAGCCCTAAATTTGTCTGATGTAGCTGCTTGTTCCCTGCAGCAGAGTTGGTAGAAGTCAGTGTGTGCATACCTCCGTTGTTTCCATGCTAAACTGAGCTTTCTGTCTTAAAGACTTAAGACGGACTGCACTTGAACTGAGAATGTGTTTGAGGTGTGGACAATTCCGGCTTTTTCTGCCAAAGAAACAGCAACATCTGGTTGTGAGCAGACAGGTGGATTAGTGATGGATTCAGTTGTCAACAGGAATTACTAGAGGCGTTTGTTAGTCTGGTTTGGCTATGTTAACCTTCTAACTTCAGGGGAATCAGGAGAGAGCAACCCATAATGTGCACGTGAACAGTTCTTGTGCAGTGGTGGAAACTCTCCGAATTATTTTATTATGATTGCATGCCTACAGTCATAGTGCAAGCAGCTATGTTTCTTCATTAATACTTCAAAGTTTACTCCTTTCAATTGGAAAACCCATCCTTTTAACAATGAGTAAAGATTAGTTTCTATTGAGTTTTTGTTTACAGTTATCTGCTATAGGTGTTACTTGTGTCCTAAATGTTTCTATTTATGGAACATAATCCAGAGGAGATTGTGTAGGGGTTTTGTTGGTGTTTTTTGTTTTGTTTTGTTTGTGTGTTTTTGGGGTTTTTTTTTTTTGGTATGTTAATGATGATGTACTTTTAATTTCTTTACTGGGTAGATTTTTGTCCTCCTTGGGGGGTGGGGTGGTCTTGTGGTATTACAAGGAAGCAATCCAGCCTGGTAAAATGAGGTGTGTGTCGTTACTATGTATCGGCACAGATCTGAGCCTGAGCAAAAGTACAACCTACACACTAGTGCACACAATGAATTTGGCTGTCACTGTGCAGTGGTATGTCATGGAATTTCTCAAGTTGGAAGGGACTCATAAGGATCATCGAGTCCAACTCCCTGCTCCCCACAGAACTACCTAAAACTAAACCGTATGACTAAGAGTGTGGTCCAGGTTACCGGGTGTGGTGCTGTGATCGCCTGGGGAGCCTGTTCCAGTGATCTAACATCCTCTCGGTGAAGAACCTTTTCCTAATGTTTGATCTAAACTTCCCCTAGTGCATCTTCATTCCATCTCCTTGTGGAGATATCATTCCTAACACAAATGATAAGCTGCAACTGAAGGGTAACTAAATATTAAACATGAATTTCAAAAGAGAAAGCAGACCAAAGAGTTTGAAAATTTAGTACGGGGAAGGTTAGTGTAGCTTAATAGTACATACACTCCTGTTTGTACCTATGCCAGGATTAAAATGCGTTAATGTGTGTAACTTTCTGAAAGAAGTGTGCAAAGAAGATAGAGCTAGGTTCCCTTCACTAGGCCCAGTGACAGGGCCAGAGGCAGTGGGCACAAACTGAATCACAGGAGGTTCCCTCTGGACACCATGCGACACATTTTCACTGTGATGATGACCAAGCAAGCACTGGTACAGGTTGCTCTGGGAGGCTGTGGAGTCTCTATGTATGGAGATGCTCAAAAGCCATCTGGATATAGTCCTCAGCAACCAGCTTTAGGTGATCCTTCTTGAGAAAGGGGGTTCGACCAGTTTGACCTCCAGAGGTCCTTCCAGTCTCAGCCATTCTGTGAAAGCATAATCCACTGGGCTAAACAATTATAAGGGAAGAATAACTGTATTAGAAGTTACAGGAGTGAACAGGTTATTGGCAGAGTTTACATGTCGGTCAAGCATAGAGATAAATGTCAAGGGTAAGTTAAGACTTTGCAGATAGAAGCATCAAAAGAATTTTCAGCTTCAACTTTTTTAAGTGATCTTATTTTTAGGCTCATGTATGATAGCAGATGACTAGACTTTGTCACTTGAAGTTTCTTCTAGTCCTGTGGTCTTAAAAAACTAATGCACTTAGCTCACCTAGTTGCGGTAAGTCTTCATCTAATTTGTGCTTTGTAATTACAGTTATGGGTTCTTCCTCTGTCTTCAGGGACACAATTATTTTTTCAGTCTATGGTTTTCTGTCACTTAGAGTTTTGTGAAAAGCAAATAAAAATGTTCTGCTTAGCTAGGGGAAAAAAAAGCCAAACTGATACAAATAGAAGTTGTCTACCCAGATGGCTTGTAAAACACCCAGTTGAATGTGATTTTGGTACTAAGATTTCTGTATGCAATCCTAATATAAATGTTTGTTTCTAATTCATATTGATTAGGAGTGGGTGTTGTGTTGATTAGCACAGCATCTGACTTTGTAGTGCAATACCCATTCTTTCTTTTAGGTCATAGGATTCAATCCATCCCACTAGTGTTTTTGTTGATCTTTAGTAATTCTGTATTGAATTATTTGTCATAGGGCGTGAGGCATTTAATTTTATGGTTTTTAATGTTACATGCAAAGTTAGGAGTGGAAGGGAGTTCTCATTTATTTATACAAATTCTGATTTGTTACTCAAGCAACGTTATATAGGTTGTCCATCTGTGAAATTTTACAAAATGTTGTTTTGCTTCTGTGGTAGCATGCTAGTATTCTTAATGTATGGGGTTTTTTTTTGTTTGGTTTTAATACTTAGAGAAAAAAAACCCCAAACCCTAACAGACTTTCATAGTAAGGCTCAAGAAGGCATTTTTTGCCAATTAAATGAAATAGTAAAATAATACCAAGTGTTGTTTCCTCGGCAATACAGTGATTAAACTTGATCTGTATGTAGTGTCTGTCTGTAGTTGTCTTCTGCATTCTGTCATGTTCCCCTTATTTTCCCCATGGCTTCCATGCCACTCTTGTATGTTTTCTTTTCTCCCCTTGTGTATAAATACTACAGATGTTAGCCTTCTGAGGTTATGTAATGCAAGATAGCTGAGATTTTTTTGCTACTTTTGTTAGTTATGCTGTTTCGAAAATAGAGTTAATGTAAAGGAAAATAGCAATTCCTGCCTCCTTCCCCCAATTCTTTTCCAGCTTTTGGAGGATAGAAACAAATAATTCGTCCGTAACTGTAGCTTCCCTGCTAAAAGAAGGCTGTGTCAGAATTATGGCCATAGACTAGTGAATCTGTGAAGTTTGGGTGTCTAGGCTGGTTGTCAGTTCTCTTGTTTTAGAGTAGCAGTCTAAGAACTTTTTATCAGCGTTTCTGGTGATTATGGTAAGAGAAGTATTTTGTAGAGTGAAAGGTCTCCTTTTTCAAGTAACCACTCATGTAGCCTACAACAGCAAGATACTAATCTCTTGTATACTGATAAGAGTTCTGTTGTATTCTATTTTCATGTTTTGCTTCAGTTACCGACTGGAAAGTTGTTCCAAAACTTTAAAAAGTAGAAGTCTGCCTCTAGTAATTGGTTTTTTCTTCGTTGTCTGAGCTGTTTATCTTTGTGTTTTTGTCTTATGGTGGTTCATTTTCTTTGGGTGAGGTCTTCATTTACAGTGATTTCTGCCCCTCTTCCAGTTAACCTTCTGACTGTCTCTTCTTGTTGCCTCTGTAGATATGCTCTCCTGATGTAATAGAGTTTACGTGCTCTTTTTCTGTTTAAATTATCTCAATGATAGCTGCTGGTAGCTGTACATAGTATTCCAAGCTGGTTCTTGCCAGTACTTTAAAATCTGTGTTAGATGTTGAAATTTTGGTTTTGTGGGGTTTTGTTTGTTTTTTGAGGTACCCTCTCTAGAATGAGTGTTAGCACTAGTGTATATTCTTGTGATTTTCTGTGTCTGGACCTAGGTATAGGACTACCCTTCGGCCCCCAGTTTTTTCCTCTTGCAGTTAACTTTTTCAGACTTGTAGTATATGTTCTTGTTTGAGGGTTCAAATGCAGTCTGTATACATACAAATATTTCAGTTTCTCTAATCTTTTCTTTCAGTGTTTTACTGCATCCATCCCTGTATGATTTCCAATTTAATGCTTACATAATAAATGGATTTGCAGTGTAAGGAAAGAGCTTATTGTTTATCACACACTGATCAAACATAAATTGTCCCAGGGTAATATGATAATCTTATAAGTTACGTCTATCCCTGTATTTAAAATTCTTACTTTAGCATGCAAATATTCTTCTGAATTCTTCAAATATTATTGATATCAAACTAGTGCAGCTGTACTGGCAGTATTACTTTTTTGCTGTACATTATTAGTGACAGTGCTGCCTTTATTTTCTTGTACTACACTTTAATTTTTAAGTACCTTTTGAAAAGGTTTTTATACCACACTGGTTCATGAATTCTCAGATGGTGTCTGTGCAGTTCCTTTGATTTGAAAAGGTGAAGTTCCTAAGTGTAGACACAGTAACTTCTGAGTATACCTGTTACCAGTTGCCACAGGAATGGAGTTTTACCTGCTGTTTCTTTGAAAATGGGTATTCAGCTGGCTTTTTAGGGTATTTCAGTATCTTCTTGATACACAATCATTCCATGCAGCAGTATTTTTTTTTTTAATTATTTTTTTCTTCCTGGTTTTAGCTGTTGAAAACAGCTTGAAACTCATTTGTTCCTTTGGCATGGACATTGCCTGTGACCAGCATGTTGGAATTGTATACATCTCCAAATCACTTCTTCTCTTAATTTGTGCCTTTCAAAACAGAGACTTAATTTATGCATTGCTTGTGTCAATTTAATATAAACTTTCATTGTCTCTGAATGTTGGCAAAATTGTATCCTGAGGGATTACAGATTGATATTGTTTGTGAAACAAGTTTTGTCATTGTATATAGGCTGGAGAATAACCTATATCCTGACTAAGTATGACACAGAGTAGTTCTGGTCCTCCAAGTATATGCACATGGCTTTTTTCACAGAAGAGTTGTTTTTTATTCCAAGTTTCCCACTGAGAGCAGTATTCCCAGATGCAGTAATAATTAGTGAGGAGGCTCATATGGATGAATTTCACTGTTTCTCCTCGGTATTGTATAGCTCAGACATACAGATAGAATGTTGTGAATGTTTCTTAACTTTCTGAAAGCCACCTGTATTGATTGTGTTGGTGTCTGTGATAGTTTCATGTGGTATTATGGAAGCAGAGTTATCCTATAGCTGATCCATGTGCTGTTGGTTCATAATCTGTGAAATGCCAAAATATGTCCAGAACGTTTATGCTTATGATCTTAACTGATACTGATAGTTCACTGAGTTACACTCTCTGATTTGCTGTATAAACAGGATTGCAAGTGTGTCCTTTGACAAATATATTTTGGGCACCAGTATGTCAGACTTCTCACCAGCACCGGAAAGGCAGGGTATCTCAAAGCCATCCCCTAAAAGTAGCCAGGTGAACATGTCAGAGTGAGGTAATGAATGAAATGAGTCTTCATTCATTAGTGGTGGACTTTAATGGGCTTTTGTGAGCTTTACAGTCTTGCTTAATTCTCCCTGAGTATCATTGTAATAATTAAATTACTATGCTTTATTCTCAAATCTTGTCAGTGTTATTTCAAAGTGTGCCTTCATGCGAAACACTTGATTTCAGTTTAATACTGATTAGTCTGAGTCTTCTGTATGAGCAACTGAGTTAACTTTCCTGGTTTTATTGCAGTCATAACATTAGCAAGAAGGGTGGGAGAAGTCTGGTTTCTTGAGTTAGTTCAATATATGTACTTTAATTTTAGTCTTCCTTAGACCATGACCATACTGTAGACTCAAGTTTGTTGGTTTTTTTTGGGACTTCATTCTTTTCTAAACTCTATTCAAATTGTCCTGCCAAGGCACAGACATAATCAATAAAGACAATTTTTTTAGGCTTTATTATTAAAATCAAGAGTCTGTAGAGAATATGTGTATCATGGCTTTTCAGAAGCTTTGGGCAGGTTTTCTTGGGGGCAAAGAATATGTTGTAATGCCCTTACGGTAAAGAGTATTCTTTTCCTAAATGGGTATTTGTATTCTAGGGGACAGGGAAACTAACATCTTTATAGGCAGCTCTGTCAGATTTGTGTTACATTGAATTGTTTGCTTCATTTGGATTTATTCTTGGATGTGGTTGAGCTATTAACACTCAACTGAAGGTGCTTTACATAGGGTATATCATATAAGTATTTCAGGTTTTTCAAAGCTGATGTGACTGATTTTTTTTTTTGTGTGTGTGTGTTTGTTTTTTTTTACTGGAGACAATCAGGAAAACTTAAGAAGTGTTAGCAGCCTGTCTAACGTAGCTAAACTTCATAGTGTGTGATAGTGACCTTTAGTATGTGAGAAGGTTTCATCCTTTGAAGGGTAAGGTGAAAAGGTCATTGACAAAAACTTAATGGCTTTTTCTCAGACTTAATGAAACATAAGCTGTTCTTTGTGCCTGCCTTTCTCCCTGCTTCTCCTCCTGGCTGGAAGAGTGTTCTTTACACAAAATCTTCTACATCTGAGGTGTACGTCCAACACTACATTTGACTTTGTGAGTGTAATGATATCCTGCATATTAACAACTCCATGCATGCATTCTTTCCCCATTTCTTCAAGGAATTGTATTTTTGTAGAGTAAAATAAATTACTATAGGACTAAGTGTATTAGGTGAAAACTGTCATGCTCCTGTCCAACTAAATTTTAAGTTCAAGCCAATTTGAATGACTTACTGTACTTTTTTGCAATATTACCATTTCTGTTATTTCACATGATTTGTGTTTGTTCTTAAGCACTCTGAGGAATGGTCATAGTCTGCTTGTTACACACTTTTTTTAAGCTTTTGTATAGTATGCTTGTGTAATATGACTACCTAACAAGCAATGAAGTGGAATGTTTTCCATAGTATTTTGCTGACAAATAGGTTGCAGACGTCTATTTTACTGACATCATATTTTGTCAGCCTATACTCTTTTCCACTTTATGAAACAAATAATGATACTTTTTTTAAAAAATAATTAACCAGTATTTCTTTGTTCAGTTATGTTTTTTGCCCCTTTTTCCTCAGCTAGAATCTTTTGCTGTAGTCTTCCAATTTTTATGTCCTTGCCGTTTCTTTTCCTGCAGCCATACACAGATAAAAGAAATTATAATTGTAGTGCCCACAGTCCATTTTACTTAGTCTTGGGTAGAAGTATGAAAGCTGAGATCCCACAATAACAGCAGGGCATGTTTTTCCTTAGGCTGTTGATTGATTTTAGTGGTGAATTCTGTTATGTAGTTTCTATTTTTTTTTTAACAGGGTTTATTTCAGTGAAAATGCTGTCTTGTAAATGGGGAAAAAAACAAGTTTTATTCTTGTCGTATTTGCTTTTAATCATGTCTGAAAAAATGCTGAAATTTACAAGGTGGGTCACTTGTATCTTGCGGAAGCTGCAAGTGTCTGCAACACCACTGGAGAGAGCTGTATGCTGAGATAAGTTGGTACTGGATAATGTCTACTTGCTTAATCTTTGGGAGGCTTTAAGTTTCAAAAAATATTATCAGCAGAGATAGGGACATGCCTGGGATCATTTCCTAACTGATGGTAATGGTGAGTACTATATTCTATGTAAGTTGCATGAGGTTTTTTTAGTGGCCATATGCTGACTTTGGTATCGTGGCTTGTCTTAATGCATTCTTTGTTTTTGTGTTAATTCTTTTCCTGAATCCTCTTGCACAGTTGCTATGTGCACATCTTTTAATTTGCCACAAAATATTTACTTAACATGTTAATAAAGAAACTTAATGCACTTTGCCATATTTTCTAATGAAAGGTTGAAAAAGTGTTTCCTAATTTAAGCTGGTGTTATTATTTACATACTGACTGTCAAAGGATTGCCGTTAATGAGACACTTGTGGTAGCACCCATTACTTTTCATGTAATTTGCCTAGCTGAGAGTGTTACTTCTGTTTTACAATGTGGTTCTTCATTCCCAAAGACCTTTAATTAGTGGCTTCTGTAAATTCTTCCTGTATCAGTCCTTACTATGAATAGTGCTGCCTTACAGAAATACGAAGCTAACATTTTCTTGGTACTGTGAATAATACTAGTGTCTTGATTTAATGATAGTGAAGTAAACAGTGTAACATAATATAATGTTTCTAAAAGAGAATGACAGTATTCACCTAGACATTATATCTGAATCAGTATGAAAAATGACTTGGATTTACATGAGTGCACTTGGTCCAACACTATAAAGTTTTCTGTTGTACTCAACAGCAGAAAAATAACTGCCAAGTTTCAGCTTGGAATGGCTTTTTATAGCAGAGTTATAACTCCTTAGCAGTAGATTTATTATGGAAATGGATTTAATTTAGTGGCACTTACATAATGAAAGTCTTTCTAACACCTAAGTCACTTGTCACCTTGATCAGTTCTTGTCAATCAGCTACACACAGCAGGAATTTATCAGGATGTAAAATTTTTCTGCAAGTGGCTTAAATCATTAATTTACTTGTGTTTTATTAATAATTCTGCTGAAGTAGAAAGATGCCTGCCTCTTCCACTGCTGTAAGTTGCTGAGTAATCTCTTCAGAATACCTTGCCGCATCTTTTGCGGAAATTACAGCTTGATGAATTTCTTCGTACATGCTACATTATTGAAGCGAAGTTAGTGCTCTCAAAGTATTTGTAATGGTTTATATTTATTCATACAAGGATGTGACCTACTGAGGATGCAAAAATAAAAAAACCCCTGGATATAAATAATCAAAATGACAAGCAGCATGTTGACAGAGGAACAGAGCTTTGTAGTGAACTCTGTATTGTAGTTTACAAGATGAAAAAGATTTTACTTCCTCGGAATTTTCTCTGAGACAATTGAGGGAAGATGTTCTTGGGGCTTCTAAACTGTCTTTGTATTCCTGATGGAATGGCCTGTGGCAATGAGAGGCCACTGGTCATACTGCTTGATTGTTGATGAATATTTGCAAATTCTTTTTGTTGGCTACACTTTCTTGGTGGAGTGATATGAACTGTGTAAACGTATTTAAGTATCTACATGTTGCCTGTTTCTTCTATGCCAGCAATTTATTAAATTCACTTAGGCTTCTGACAGCTTTGTGAATGTGAAGAAAGTGTTATTTCTAGTGGCTCATTGTAAAATGTGTTGCAAATATAGATTTGGAAGTGTAAGTATTTGTATAGGTCAAATTTATTTAAGCTTTCTTAAACTTCATGTGCATAATTTAAACATACTGATCTTGAGATGTAACTAGATAATTATGTATAATTCAGTGGAAATTCTGAAAAATAGGAGTGATGATGTTTGTGAAGTTGATCACTTTTTCTGGTGATCTTCTGTGTCTTCATGTTTGGATTCTGGAGATTTTAAAGAGGAGGCAGTAGTAAGGCAGGGGACAGACTTGCAAGGAATATAGGAGTTGATTTGCTAAAGCTTGCTTCTTCTCTTGGAAAAGATTTCTACAAAAATATCTGAAGGATTAAGATTTAAACACATGTATGGATCTCTGAAGAAATACTGTTGACTTGACTTCGTGTATGTTAAGGCATAGTTTGTTTAATGATTAGCACAGTTAATTAAATCACTGTAGGCAATGTGAACTGTCATCCAAACAAAACACAATTAAATGGAGTGTGGTTTAAGTCCTCCTTTTAGATCATTGACTTAACATCCTCTTAATGATATTTATTGACCTATTAAATATATTACGTAGGTACTTAATGTGCAAGATACCCATGTTTTATTTGCATGTGTGCAATCTGTATTTTGTACTATAGAGCAAGTAGAGTATGTGTAGTTAAACTGTTTATAGAATACGATATATACGATAAATCATATGAATACTGAATCTTTTAATATTTAATATCATGGTGTCCTTGTTTTCACTAGGATAGAGTTAATTTTCTTTTCAGTAGCTGGTACAATCCTGTGTTTTAGATTTAGTATGAGAATAGTGTTGACAACACACTGATATTTTCACTTGTTGCTGAATGTTCATACTGAGTCAAGGACTTCTCAGTTTCTCGGGCCCTGCCAGGGAGAAGGCTGGAGGAGCACGGGAAATTGGTATGGGATGCAGCCAGGGCAGCTGATGTGAACTAGCCAAAGGGATATTCCGTACCATAGAACATCATGCTCAGTATATAAAATGGGGAGAGGGGGTTGGCCAGGGCCGGGGGATCACTGCTTGGGGACTGGCTGGACATTGGTCAGCAGGTGGTGAGCAGTTGCATTGTGCATCACTTGGTGTTTTTCCTTTTAAATTTGATTCCTCTCTCCCTTTCTCTCCTTTTCATTACAGTTGTTGTTGTTACATTTTATTTTCAATTATTAAATTGTTCTTACCTCAACCCACAAGTTTGACCTTTTCCTGGTTCTCCTCCCCATCCCACTGGGAGCAGGGGTTGTGGTGGGGCAGCAAGTGACTGACTCTGTGGTACTTAGTTGCTGGCTGGGGTTAAACCACTGACTGTGCCAGTAGACTTAGCTGGAACTGAGTAGCTATTGAGTTCTGCTAATTATGTACAGAACAGCTCATCTGTAATTTTTTTATTTCAGTTTGACCAAATTTTGGCAATGGTACTTTTTACTAATTAGCTATGTTTGGAGTAATGAATTGTTCCCCATCTATGGTCTGGCTGATAATCATAATATTACATTAAATATGATCTTTTGATTTAATTTTTGTCACAGGAGGTGGATGAATAATCCATCCTATTTTAATGTCCAATAAATGCAACTTCCACTTCTGTTGCTTTTCCCATGCTTTAATTTTCTTGTTATAATTGTACAAAGAGTAAGTATTTTGTCTTCTTTCTGTTTCTTTTCTTGTACTGGTTTCTTTCACCATCCCACCTGTATAATTTAGTTTTCAATTTGTCAAACCTTTTTTATACACAACACTTCTCAGTGTACCTCTACAGACTTGCTCTTGGTTCCTGATTTCAAGTCTTTCAGGTTACAGTTGCAGCAGTGCTTCTGGAGCTTCTGTTTTTAAAAGAAGTAGTGCCTAGACATCTTAAGAAGTAGTGCCTAGACATCTTAAGTCCTACTGTATCATCTCCTTCTGTATAAGGAGTTGAATTTATATTTTAAATGGTATCTTAGCTTAAGATATGGGTGGGGTTTTTTTTGTAGTTTTTGAAGTATTGACTTAGCTTGTAGTACTGCTTATCATAACCAAAGCCTGACTGAATCATGATTTTTAGTCCTATGTGTTAGGATTAGCATCTGTTTGTTATGTATTTGTTGAAGTTTCTCGTTATATTTATCTCTTTTTTTGTTATTTTGCAACAGCAGAAGCAGCACACATCTGACCAATTAGTTAGTAAGCTTACATACTGGCTGGTGCAAAGCATCTCAGTGCCTGCTATGTTTTCTTGCCTTAAAAAAGGTAGGCATGTGAGTATTTTCCTTGCCTTCTGATTGTATATATGGAATAATGCTGCATTTCTGAAAACAAGGGGAACTTCCAAAGTTTCAGTTCTAAATTTTTTTTTTTAAAAAAAAAGTCAGCTGAGTCTCTTGTTGAATCTTGAAACTTTCATCAAATTGCCCTTTTCCAAAATGCTTGTCATCTTCCAATCTATTCCAAAAGAAGACATAGCATCTTTAAAAACAGGTTCAAAAAGCTTTTTGAAATTCAGTTACTAGGTATCACCTCACTGACTTATGGATCTTCATGCTTGAACATGTTCTAGATAAGCTAGCCTTGAGGCTGCTGTTCTTAGCTGTCAGTCTTCCTTTTCTTTGACAGAAGTTAACTGAAACAGCTGGTGTAACTGTTATGTGAAGTCACGGAGACTTTCACTTGGCTAGAATCAGGTTAAAAACAACCCCTCAGAAAAAATCCTAGATCCTACTACGTGTGCAAAATAATTATTTTGACAGACCTGGGTATGCACAGCTCTCCTGGCACGCCAGGAGAGCAGAAACTTCTAGCAGTGAGATGTGGCAAGCTAATTCAGTTTTATTTAGGTGGTGGTTGAAGTGATAACTGTTGTACAAGGAGGTAGTTTAGCACTGAATTTGTTGAATGATAGATTTTGTTTTTTCCTATTTATTTTAAATGATTCCCCCTGTATAGATAATAGTTTTAATCCTAAAAAAAACTTTCAGAAGTCATCTGCAAATTTGTATTACATAGATCACAAGTTTTTAACCTTCCTAACTAATAGGCTGTTTCATTGAACATTTTTTAAATTAATTTTTGATCCTATAAGATATGCAGTATTAATGCCTATTTGGTGTTTTCTATACTTCTGAGAGGGATAAGTTATTTTCTAACCTTGGTTTGTTGCTAGGTGCCCACCCAGCTGCTCTCTCACTACCCCCGCTCAACATAATGGGAGAGGAGATGTGATGAAAAGCTCCATGGGTCAGGATAAATACAGGGAGATCACTTTACAACAGCTGTCATAGGGAAAACAGACTTGACTTTGGAAAGATTAATTTAATTTCTTTTTGAATGAAAATAAAGCAGGATGGTGAGAAATGGGGACAAAACTAAAGATGCCTCCCCAACCCTGCTTCTTTCCAGGCTCAACTTAACTCCTTCATTTGTGACTCTTCTACCTTCTTCCTTCCCCACAGAGTGGTGCAGGGGATAAGAGAGAAGGGGTTGGGGCAGGCCACAATCCTTCAGCTTTCCCACTCTTCCCTCACACTTTTCTTCCCTGCTGCAACGTGGGCCCTAACCAAGGGATTCAGTCCTTCGCAAATGTCTCCAATGCGTGTCCTTCCCACGGGCTGCAGTTCTTCAAGAACTGCTGTAGCATGGGCCCTTCTCATGGAGTACAGTCCTTCAGGAACAGGCTGCTCCAGCATGGGTCCCCTGCGGGGTCACAGGTCCTGCCAGGAGCCTGGTCTGGTGTGGGCTTCTCTCCACAGGCTGCAATGTGGGTATCTGCTGGCATGGTCTTCCGTGGGATGCAGAACAACCTGCATCACCGTGGTCTTCTCTGTGGGCTGCAGGGGAATCTGTTTCAGTGCTTGGAGTACCTCCTCCCACTCCTTCACTAACCTTGGTGACTGCAAAGTTAGTTTCACTCACATTTTTTTCAATTCTGTCATAGCTGCTGTGCAGCATTTTTTACTGTTTCTGAATTATGTTATCACAGAGGTGACAGCAGTGTCACTGATGTCAACTTCGGCCAGGGATGAGTCTGTTTTGGAGCTGGCTGGAACTAGCTCTGTTGGCCACAGGGGCAGCTCCTGGTATTTTCCCACAGACACCATCCCTGCAGTCTCCCCTGTTACCAAAACCTTGCCATGTAAACACAATTCAGGTGATAAAATTTCAAACCCAGACCTTGGATACCACTTAGGCTCAAAATCTTGGTTGCATGTCAGTTGGACATACTAGCTGGTTAGTTCAACTTGACCATAATATATGAGATTCAGTCTTTGAATTATTTCAGAAGATGCTCCAAATAGGACTGTATCACCATGTTCTAATCAAGTTTCCACTGCAGTTAATCTTACGTGACAGCTGTCCATCACTGCAAAAGGGGAGTTTTGTTCCCCAATTCCTTTGGTTCTTGTTCCTTCACTTGAGTTAGCTTTGATGCTTGTCACATGCTTTTCAAAAATAATTAGGCTTGTATGTCTGAGTTGATGAGTTTGATTGGTCCAGCAAAGCATCTGATGCTTTTATACATTCTGGGATTGAGAGGAGCAAGACTCCCTTCTGCTGTGATAAGCTGTTAAAATTAATTTAGCTGTGATAACATCATCCCGTCTGAAAGCTAGAATGGAATATATGTGTCAAACAGCAAGAAGCGTGCACGTGGTTATGTCTTTTGTGCATTTTTGAGAAGTTCTAGGCTTACAGTCATGACGATGCATTAAGAAATAAAACAGGCATGAAGGTGGCATCATATTTTCCTGGCAGTATTGGCAAAAATTTACTTTAGTAAGTTCTGTTACATCCCAGGTTTATAATTATCTGTTTTTACTACAGCTGCAGGTATGTAGCACTTGGTTCAACTGTCGTGGATGTGTAAGTACAGAGGAGATGACAGAAACAGAGTTACATATCATGCCTGTTGAATGACATCTGATATGTTCATTCTACTCATATTTTCTTCACTTCCTACAATAAAAATGTATTGTGCTGTATGTATTCTTTACAAAAGTTACTTAAATATCGGTGGTAACTTTTTGTTTGGTAAAAGATTAGTAAAGATTAAGCAAAATCTGTAATTTAGGTTGTTACTATGAAATGTGACTGAAGAATACAAAACATGTTGGGATATTTTCTGGGGGTGGGGGATGAGTATTTTTCAAGTTCTATTTCTCCTTCAGTGTAGAAGGACCTTAGCTGGGCCAGTAAGTCTCACGGCAGGCTACACCGTCTGGTTACGGAACATGCTCCTAGCTTTTCTCTTCTTGTGGATTATAGTTGATTTTTATTCCTGATGTTAATCGTTCTGAGAAGTTCGAAGTGTATATAGATCCTCCTTGTATAGGAGGTCAGTAGGAAGAAAATGCCTGACTTGGAATTCACAGTTCAGGGAAGTGGTGACTGTGAGGAAGTGTTTCAGACTTTTAAATGAGTAAATAAAAATATCAAGGCAATGGCAAAGAAGTTTTATTTCCCTTGTTGCATCCTTGACTTGTAAC
The DNA here is from genome assembly GCF_023634085.1 of Falco cherrug. Classification (NCBI taxonomy): domain Eukaryota; kingdom Metazoa; phylum Chordata; class Aves; order Falconiformes; family Falconidae; genus Falco; species Falco cherrug. The sequence continues at coordinate 25,106,410 of NC_073698.1, forward strand.
TGCCCTGGTACAGTCTTTTTCTAAAGTCCTAATTATCCCAACACATGCTGTTTAGTTTTTTTCACCATCTTTTGTATTAATTGCTTTTTATGTTAAGTAAAGCTTTCAATTCAGCTATTTTCTCTGCAGCAGGAACTTTACATAGCTTAGGATGGATTTAGGTGGCAGTCTGCCTTTGTATCAGTTTAAAGGGAATGAGAAACAGAGTAAGTTGTTTTCATAAATGGAATGTAGGAAAAAGACACCCTTGCTTATCTGCAGTCTTTTGCTTGAAAACTTGGCTTTATGGTGTAGAGGAAAGACTTCCACTTGGTCTGCTCTTTTCCTGTCCAACTTCATTTTCTTCTCTGGCAGTATTGCCAAATTAAAATAAGTCATGTGTAACAGTTCAACAGCACTGCTATTTAGGCTTCTGGGGGAAATTGTGCTCTATTTAGTTGTTTGGAAAAGACAACTTCAGATGTCTGTTCTCAGTCTAAAAAGCCAAGCTGGCTAGAATTTGTTATTTCCAAGTGGTGGAAACAGTTCATACAGTAAGATAAGATTCTTGGTTGCATCTTTTCAGTGTGAAGATTAAATAACTTGCAGGAGTGAGGAGTTTTATATTTTTTTTTCTGTTGTGTACTTGAAAGTTTTATTGTAATATAGGACAGTCTATCTGAATATCAAAACCATTGTGGTCTGTTACAATAAAGAGTACAGAAAAAAATCCAAATCTTTTGTCCAGTTTTTTCTTTGTATGGGTTTTGTTGGTACACTTCTAGTTGCATTTTGTTTGTAAAAATGGGACAGATAACGTTGTTTAGCTAGTTTATGTTTACTTTGACTTCTTAATTTTTTTCCACAGTTTTAAAATTGTGAAATCATGGCTCATTCCAAGACGAGAGCCAACGATGGAAAAATCACATATCCTCCAGGAGTCAAAGAAATCTCTGATAAAATATCTAAAGAAGAGATGGTGAGAAGGCTAAAGGTTAGTAAGCAAGTAACTGTTTGCAGATTGAGGTTTCTTCTATACAGCATTTGATGATGCTATTACTGTATTTTCTATGTGAAAGGATGATTTCCTTTGGGCTTTACCTTTTCTGTGCTCAGAAGGAGGAACTTGTTGACCATCATGCCTTCTGTTCTACCACTTTCTTGAAGTGACTTGTCCAAAAATGTTTAAATGAGTTAAAAAAATCACAAATGGAAATAAACTATATTAATTTTAAAAAGTATTTAAATTTTATTTCAGTTCATACTGAAATAAAAAGTCAGTTACTGACATAAAAGTCAGTACTTTTAGAGAAGCAAATACTGGAAAACATAGAAAGAGTCATAATTTTGGAAAAAATATGGATGCCTCAGAATACATTCCTTTTATGCATTTGTGCTCTTTGGGTTGATTATAAAACCCTTTATTCTTATTATTTTAGCCTGTATCATAATGAAGGTATTCTTTGATTATATTACATATTTCTGTTTCCTGAATTTCTTGACCACTTTTTTTGGCTGAACTCTACAGGAAAGTTGGAGTGATTTGAGTGATAACTATGTTACTGTAGTTCTTTATCTACCCACGTATTCTCACAAAAAGACAGGCCTGTTAGTATTGTGCAGAAGCAATGCCTGCAACTTGGGCTTGCCCTGTGGAAAAGGAGGGAACAGATGTGGGAGAGGAACCTTAAGTATTCTAACAGCTGGAAGGGCTTAATTTGGAGTTTATTTTCATAAGAATTAGTCTTAAGCCAGTTGGAACTACTAGTAAATGAACAAAACCCCAATAAAACTCCAAAGCACAAGGCTTCCTTGTGCCCTTCCCACAGTAACCTGTCTGTGCTTTGGGAACTGGGCTGCTAGACTGTAGTTGATATGCTGCATTCTATTATGTTGAATAGAAGGAAGGCATTTATGACGTCATGTATGAGTGACCCCTAACAGAAGAAATAATTAGTTAGTGCTTGCTTTTTTCAGCTTGTGAAACTGCACACAGTTCTTACACTTCTTTTCCCTATAATTTCATTTTTCGCCTTGAATCCCTGGTCCTTTCTGCCATCTTGACCTGTCTTGCTGGAGAAGTGTATTTTGCAGGACGTCCTGTGTTTCTTGTCAGCTATTGATTCTGGCTGTGCATTCAGGTAGACAGGCAGGGGAAAAACCGCATAGTGTTTCTTTTATGAAGGATCAGATGGTCTAGGCTACACAAGTGTATTGACCTACAGTTCCAGGTGTTAAAGAGCAGCAGTTGATAAATAAGTGAACTATTAGTCTCTTAATTTCCATGACTGCCAAATTCATATAAGTATTGGGGAAGAAGCAGCTTTCAGTGGATTTTATTTTGATTTACATGAGCAGGTAGTTTGGTGTTTGTTGGTGACAAATGTATTCATATAAATACAAATTATTTGGAAATCTGAGAAAAAAATGGAAAACATGCACAGTGAATTTCTGTATTAGCATAACTTACCTGGAGATGGTGTGGATCAGAAATGTATAAAATTTCCCAAGTTATAGTAGATTTGGAAAGGAGATAGAAACTAAATGGTCGGTCATGAAGTAGCACTGAAGACAGAAAAAAGGTGATAAACACTTGGAAATGATTAATAGCGTGAGAAAACTATTTTTTCCACAGATTTTTGTAATACACAAGAACCAAGGCATCATCTAATGAAATATATTAACTTTAGGCCAGCAGTCTAATAACATAATTTTTCATAGGTTATAACTAAGCACCAAAGCTTATTGTAGAAAGATGTAGTGAAAATTGAATGGGTTAGGAAATACAGACCACATCTGGAAGATGAAGTATTCGTCATGGCAATCTGTGTGCAATTTTAGGCTCAGGATTCCTCTAACCTATTGCTTTGTGGGAAGCTACAAAGTTACGCAGTGAGAACTAGCTTGGTTTTCTACGTTTTACCTTAAGCACTGTGACAGATTGCTCTGGAGACAAGATGACTGATTTTTGTTGTCCTGACCAGTATGGAAGTTCATGTTGTCAGGGAAGAGAAACTGAAGGTTCGTTTCTAGAGTAGACAAAAATCATAACTTGTTGCAAGTACTCTTGTGACACCTGTATATTTATTCATTACCTTGTTGGTTATGTAAGTCTAAGTATTTTCCATAGAAATGAAAACAATTCTGATTTTTAAATTACTTTTGGTAGTGTGTAAGAGTACCAGTGCACTTGAAATGATTCATCTGCTGTCTGCCTGGGAAGGACTTCATTTTTCTTGCAATGGAACTTATGTGTGTATCTAAGTTGCTAGTTTTCTGTACCTTTTAGTAAAGGATTCTTATATGGTTAAAAACTTCACTGCTGCGTGATCCTAATTATGCAAAGTCCTTTATTTTTTTAATTAAGTATGATTTATTTCTACCTGACTTAAGTATAGTAAATTTTTTGGGCAAAAACCCCAAACAAACAAACTACAGCAAAGTGAAAGAATTTGTAGTGTTTTAGGGCTGTGGGGGTTTGGGTTTTTTGTGAGGAACTTTACTGATATTGTTATTGTAGAAAAATATCCTTTCTTGCCCTGGTGAAATGGATGAGAGTTTTGACTTTAATTCACAAGACTGTATAATTAAGACTTTATTTACATTTTGTTAATTTTAACAAGAGTCAAACTCCTTAAAATAACTCTGCCTTTGTGATTCCAATAAGAAATTGGAAAAAAAATGTAATTACTTCTTGTCAATAGGTTTTTCTTCTCCAAACATTTCTTTAAATACAAGAAGCCTTGCCAGCTAGCAGTTACTAATTATGGCTTTTCTTGCTTTTGTTCTGTTTAGGGTGTTAAATACTTGGTGTCCAAGACTTTTTTTTTTTTTTTTTCTTCCATAACTTCAGTGTACTGGCTCTTAATAATAATAATGGCCATTTTAGTCCTGTTGGGTAGCATGCATGCTGCTGGGCTGCATTGGATTTATATATGCTTCTGCTGAAAGTGCATGCTCTGCTTCTGGGCAGCACAAACTTGTCCTCAGAGCAGTAGTAGAGAACAACTTGAAATTGAAAGAGAATAGAGGGAAAATAAATTGTAACCCTGAGTACTTCAGGGACAGATAAATATTTTAAATAAAGTTTAGCTGTTTTCTCAGTTTTTCAGTTTATGGCTGTAACAGTGAATGCAGTTGTAGTTTTTGAATTGGCAAATGATTATATGGTTTCTCAAAAAGATATGTAAAGTACTACAGCTAGGCTTTCAGTAGTTCTGCTGACACTGTGTCTTGGAACAATTGGTAGAGGATGTTACTAGGTCCATCTGTACCCAGAAAAATAAGATGCTGGTTACTCAAATGAGTACTGCTGCATTGCTAATAATGCTTTGATAGAAGCTGCACAAAATCAGAAAAGGAACTTTAAGTAAGGACCCTGTTACACAAAGTATTTTATTTTATGTACTAATGTCTGTCTTTTTAGATGGTTGTGAAAACTTTCATGGATATGGACCAGGACTCTGAAGAAGAAAAGGAGCTCTACCTAAATCTGGCTTTACATCTTGCTTCAGACTTTTTCCTCAAACATCCTGATAAGGATGTACGTTTGTTGGTAGCATGTTGTCTTGCTGATATTTTCCGAATTTATGCCCCTGAAGCTCCATACACTTCACCAGATAAACTAAAGGTAAATTGAATTTATCTTTTTTTCCACACCAGGTTTTAAAACTGAATGATTGATACAATTGATTGACTTTTTTTTTTTCCTCCCTTTATTTCTGGTTCAGCCTACACAATCTGAAGTTTTTATTTGATTCTGGGATAGGGATGTTTGATCAGGTCAAGTGTTCATCATTGGAATCGATATGTAGTACAACTTTCAGTATCTTGTAGAGTTTTGGATTTATATTGAAAATAAATATTCAACTGTCATTGGGATTTGCAGGTAGTGGTCTGTTACTTTAAAAATACTGATATGTCTGTAGCTTTTATCATAATCTCTTCCAAGATAGCTAATTCCTTCAATTGGGAAAATACCTCTGCTGTTTCCAATTGAGCTACCAAGAGATGATTACTGTATTTTTATAGATAAAGGCTTTATTGAAATAAAGAAAAAGTATTTTTGTACAGAGGATAATGATGCCTGATGTGAATTGGAAACGCTACAATTATAAACATCACTGATCCCACTAGATGGAGATGGTTGATAAAGAAATGCCAGGTTTGAAAAGGTGGTACAGATCTGCCCCATCTGTTTCAGAAAAATTAAATTTTTGATTGTTTGGTGTTTTTTCTTTTTTACTTTTTAACAAAAACTAGAAATCTAACTTTTTTTCCAGCTTACAGCTTACGAAATCAAATTACTTCCCTTACGCAGTCTGAATCTGGAGTGATGAACTGAGTCTTACAGAAAATCTTGCAGGGGAAACCACTGAAAAATGCATACTTGTTCTGTCTCCCTGATTTAAGACTGTGTAGGGCCTTTTTTGTTTCATTTTGCAGTTTTTGGGGTTTTTTCTACAGTAGGATAAAAAGATGGTTGTGGTGGAAGGTGTATCTGTTATCACTCAAGAAGAAATCACTCAATTTCTGATCTAGTGATTGCACCATAAGTGTTTTGTAAGTGGGACAAATGGTATGCTTTCAGCTGTAGTACATCCTTTGTTACCAGACATACTGGAGAGACACCCAGGGATTTCTGTTAGATATATTTTCTTATTTCTGAATTGTTGCACCTCTGAATAGATACTTACCTAGTTATCTTATTGATTGCACCATCTTCAACTGGCGACAAACATGAGGCTTCTCTCTGTGCTATATGTATTTCAGTCTTGTTTGAGACATCCTGATATCTACTTCAGTTTTGAGTATCTTTTTTCCTTTGCTTGTTAGGCTTAGAGGTTTGGGGTTTTTTTTCCTCTTTCTGAATTTGGCTAACAGATTATAATGGTCCTCTTATAGAATTTGATTTATCAAATGCTACTAAGTTTCAAATGTTATAGTATATAATATTGGAAGGCTTACGTTACTCATACTTGCAATGTAAGCATACTACTACTACTTGGACAGAGCTCTGAACAGACTAGGAATTTTCACTGTCAGCATTCAGTTCTGAATTCTGAAATCTGCACGGTTTGTTAATGCAGATTTCTGAACACATTTTGAGAAATAAAGACAGGACAAACAATAGAGACTTTGCCTTGGGCTATTGAGGTAGGTTTTTGCAAACCCATTTCTGCTGAAGGCAGCTTTTTTGGTTGCAGGACAAGCTCTGGTACAAAGTCAGAGTTTCCTCCACTTTATGAGAGAGGTAAGAGGAAGAATGCTTCCTCTTGAGTTGTATCTTGGCACTATTTTTACTCAGCATTTAATATTAGATCCATGTTGAGTCTTTTCTAGTATGTTTAGCACCAAAGTTAAAGATGGCAAAGGGAAGTGTTGAGAAGGATAATTTCTTGAGAGGAGAAAACTTAAAGAGTTTTTGCCGTTGCTTGAGACTCTTTGAATCTCTCTAACTTACGTATTGTGTGAGGTACTGAGAGAAGGGCTCAGAATTTCAGGTTTCCCTCTTTTATGTGTATCTGCAGTGTAAATCTTACCTTCCTCACTGAGTGTTGAAAGAGTTTTGACGACAGTGATGGAAAATGCCACAAGTAGGCTAAAAGCAGGACTGGAGCAAAATTGCTCTTCTGGGATCTGGGAACATCTAACTTCAAGGCCCTCTCAGTCTGGAGAAAGCCTAGAGCCTAGATCTGATTTTCTGTGGGGAAGATGTTCTAATCACTGCTGTTTGTCAAAGAAAACAACTTGGACAAAGGGACTGTGTCTGACTCAGCTGAAATGGAGACTTTTAAGGGTGTATATGGTAGCATACCTCAACTGTTTGGATTCGTTCTGTGGTGAAACCCCTGGCTGTGATGGTTACTGAAGCTGTTACATGGCTAATTGGTATTGATACAACCATCCACAGAAACACTGAATGTTCTTCCTGAAGTTGAAGTGTAAGCTCTCTTGTTTTTAGAGTCTGGGTATTAATGTAGACTTGCTTTATGGAGTCTGGTGTGAAACCATATTGTCCTATTTGTGACAGTGTTGCAATTTCTTAGTTGCAGCTACAGTTTATTTTATCTGGTGTTTGGCATTTATAAATGCATATTGAAATAGTATATTCTGTGCGCTCAAAAAAGGGAAAAACTTTGGGTCATATTACACTAGATACTAAAAATCCGTGAATACTTTTGAGTTGGGTCTGTCTTGCTTCCTTTAAAAGAGGAATAGGAAAAGATAAACAAAATGAGGAGTTAACTGCTCTTTTTTTCAGATGATGCCATTATTTATGAAGCATTGAGATGCTAGACATATTGTACACATGCTACTCATCACTGTATCAGATCTGAACGCAGACATTAATAAGTACTTTGTAAATAGGAAGCTTGGTTTTGGTCTCAATAGGGTCTTCGAATCACATGCAGTAAGTGCGTGCTGCATACTAAGCCGGAGGATAGAAAGTAAAGATACTTTCTTTAGTTTTGGTTTTGATTTTTTTTTTTACTTTTTAGTCTTTTAGTTAAAGTCTTTCTTCAGATACTCTTAAGAGATTCATCTGTACAAGTAAAGTTTAACAGAATAATTATACCTAGGGCATGAGTTCTAAGATGAAGTAGTCTTTCTATTTGGCATTGGTCATTCTCTTGGATGCTCCCTTTCTTCTTTAATTGCATCTAATCCTTCACTGAGATTCAGTTTGTATGTCTTGTAGATTTTATGGCATCTTCTGCTATATCAGTTTCAGAGATGATGGAACTCATTTTGGGTGGGTTCATGGCCTGCTAGTGGTTCAGGCACTAGCAGGGGATTATTTGGACTGGCTTTTGCCTGTGGACTGAATGCTCTTTAGTGGTTGGAGTCTGTTAGATGTGTCCGTTGAACTGTATTTTTGGATTTAATTTCAACTAAAGAGTCTAGCTTGGGTGCTATGTAAATGATCAGAAGCATGAACCAGTGGTTCTTCTGATTATCCTTAAGACTTCAAAGGCACAATTGATCCAAATTTAAACGTTAATGTAGCGGTATCTCAGAACAGTGTGCTTGCTCTGCATTTTTGCCAAGAGATGATGATGTTGAGTGTAATCTAATTCTTGTTTTTACCTAGAACCACAGTGAGTGCTCAGCTTAATGATTAGGGCTGTATTTTGTGGTTGTAGCATTAGAAGAAAGGAACATCATCCTTATCTTTTGTCCATCTCCTTATTCTTGGGGGCAGGGCTGGGGGATGAGAGGAAATGTTCCTTTGAAAACATAGAAGAGCTTTCTAGACTATTTCTAGGATAGCTTTTTCAGGTGTTTATTATGGCAACTTTATACCTTTTTATTTGAGTTAAACTTAGATTGTTAGATGAAATATTACAGATATTGTGGTTGTGAACACTGTGTCTGGTCATATGTACTTCTGAATCTTTTGATTTAATATAGTAGTTAATGAATTTCCAGCTGTTAATTATCGGAATGTAAAAAGCATTTTAAAAAGGCACCTTCCTGTGTGTTTCCAATCTGTTCATAATCGACTGTTGCTTATAACCTATATGAATTTACTCTGTGTGAGACTTTTTCTGAGTAAGTCTTCTGGTGATGAGAATTGATAAAAGAAGCAGGAGAAACATGGTTTATTGGTTTTTGCAAGAGATGCGATCTGTGTCAGTAGCATGATAACTGAGAAATGCACGAACAATACACTGTAAACATATAACGCTTGTTGGAAAGCTGCAGTTTCCTACTGCAGTTTTCCCTTCTGTTGAAACCTATTGCAGTATGAGGTAGAAATGTAAAATTCATTGTCCTTCTGAATAATCGTTTGACTACTGCAGCATGTCAGCCAGTTGCAGCTCTGTTTGTCAAGCTGAGCATTTTTCTTTGGAAAATAAAACCTTTTGCTTCCTTAAAAAAAAGTTACTTTCTCAACCCTTTGAGGAAACATGAGGCATTTTAAAATTACTCCTTGACATTCTCTATAATGTTTTTGTAGATAGTCTTCTTTTGGACCGTGAAGTAGCGTGTCTGTTACTGCTGCATATTTTGTAGTGAGTGAATACTACTAGTAAATTTAAAAGTTAGTTATTTTAAATTTGAAAGCTTCATTGCATTTGCTTAAATAGCTATCACTTCTTTCTTTTCAGGATATATTTATGTTCATAACAAGGCAACTTAAAGGTTTAGAAGATACAAAAAGCCCCCAGTTTAATCGGTATTTTTATTTGCTTGAGGTAAGCTTCATAATTTTTTCATAATAACTGTGAAATGTAATTTTTCAACTTTATCTTGTATTAACTATTTATTTTTTTCCCTCCCCTGTTCAACACAGAACATTGCTTGGGTCAAGTCTTACAACATATGCTTTGAGTTAGAAGACAGCAATGAAATTTTTACACAGTTGTACAGAACACTGTTTTCAGTAATAAAGTAAGTGTTGTCACCCCTTATTAATTATGTTATTGTGTGGTTGAGGTCAGAAGTTTCTAACCTAGCTGTTTGGTCCATTGTGTGACTTCTAGCATCAACGAGCTTAGTTTTGTAATTCAGCTTAACTGAAGGTAGCAGTATAAATATAACAAGCTGTCAGTTTTGCCTGTTTTAATTAAACAGACACACTGCAAATCATCTTTTTTTTCCTTAAAAAGAATTACTTTGGTTGTCTTTTTACTGTGTTTATTTGATTCCATTCTTGAATGGTGCAATAGGCAGTTCTAAGGAATTTGGAGGATAATTGCTAGAAAAATAAGAGCCAGAAAATAGTGGACACGGGAAGGTACTGCTAGAGATCATCTAGTCTGTCCCCCTTGCTCAAATCAGGTTAGGTAGAGCAGATTGCCCAGGACTGTAGTAGCATGCTGTGTTTTGAGCATCTCCGAGGATGGAGACTCCATGGCCTCTCTGGGCAACCTTCTAGTGCTCAATCACCCTTACATTTAAAAAGTTTCTCTTTCTTATGTTTAAACGGTCTGTCCTGTATTTCACCTTGCACCCATCGCCTCTTGTCCTGTCACTGGACACCACTGAGAAGAGTCTCGCCCTGTCTTCTTTACTCCCAACATCAGGTATTTAAACATAATGATAAGTTCCTCCCTAAGCCATCTCTTCTCGAGGCTAAAAGAACGATGTCAGCTCTCTCAGCCTCTTCTTGTATGAGAGCTGGTCCAGTCCCTTAATCACCTTTGTGGCCCTTTGCTGGACTGACTTCAGGATGTCCGTGTCTCTCTTGTGCTGGGAAGCCCGGAACTAGACACAGCACTCCAGATGAAGTCTCGCCAGCGCTCAGTAGAGGGGAGGGATGTTCTAATAGGCTATCTTTTCACGGTAGGGACAGATACAGTCCTCTTAACTCTCTTAATAAAGTAGTAAACAAAGAGGGCATGAGATTGAAGAACTTTTTGGAAAATGGCATATGCACCTGAGAAATTAAGTATTTTGACTTCTGAGAAAAATTGTGATTTGATTATTATATTCCATGTTGTTTGACATCACCGTGGGGAGTACTCTGAGTGAAAGTTGTACTTTATATGAATACTACACTAAGAATTCTTGGTTTTAATTTCAGCAACGGTCATAACCAAAAAGTACACATGCACATGGTTGATCTAATGAGCTCTATCATTTGTGAGGGAGATACTGTGTCGCAGGAACTTCTGGATACGGTGTTAGTTAATCTAGTGCCAGCACATAAGGTAAGACTTGAGAGTGTCTTCATTTTTTCTTTTGTAATTGTGTTTTATTGGATGTATGTATTTAGATTTCATTGAAAGAATAGCTGTATCAAATGTGCTATTACTTGAATCTTTTCTTAGCAAACAAATAATTTTTAATAGCCAGAAAATTCAGTAGTTTCATTGCTTTGATTGACTTGCCATAAACGGAAGTATCAGTGGTCATAGTAATCTAAAAGCTTTAATGTCATGTGAATTTGTACACAGGTTTTTTTGTGTATGGTCAATACCTGTACAACTATATATACAAGACACATATATGCTTTGGAAAATTTTTAATTAGTGCAATGCTGTATCAACAGTTCAAATTAACATGCTGCCCTGAGTGGGAAGGAAAAAGCTATGACTGCTGATTTGTAGTTTGTTCTATTTTATTTGAGAAATGTTGACTTGGTGTTATTGAAAGCACATTGCTATGTTTTTTGATGCAGCATTTATGTTCAGAAATGATGGTGCCTGAAGAGCCCAAGTGATGGCTGTCTTTATTTTTTATCAAAACAAAATAAAAAGTGTTGTAGAGATGAATTGAGGTAAAACTTCAGACTGTGCGTGTGTGTGTTAGGACACGTAAATGTTTAAAAAGCAAGGAAGTCTGACAGCATTGTTCAGAAAACTAGCTGGGTCCTGCTGGAATCTCTTGGGCCACAGTGGAGATGACGACTTGTAAGTTGTGTAAGACAAAAAGGATTCTGGTAAACTGTCTAGGAAATATGCACTCAGTTGGATTTTGGACATTTGAGTGTCACCTGACAGCTTTTTCTAAGTGTGTTCAGGAAAGGGCTAACTGTATTTACACTTTTTAGAAATTACAGTAAGCAGTAGGGTTAGTGGGTGTTATTGAAGAGATTTTTTTTCAGCATTTTTAAACTGTGTACCTAACGCACTCTGAAGAATATAGCAAGTAGTGCAAGGTACTATGCCTTACTGCAAGCCATCAATTTCAGTAAATAAACAGCACATAAATTCTATTGACAGTGAAAGACTAAACGTTTAGTATAGATCACTTTTTAATATTTTTTTTCACTGGAAATGTTTTAGCTATGTCCTTCAAGGAGTCTTGTACTTTTGTGCCAGGACCAGACTGAAATTTGTGCAGCTAAAATTCAGATTTACGAAGTAAAGCCTTGGAATACAAGAAACAAAAGCAAGATTATGCAAAATACTTTAGTCTGTGTTTTCTCAGTTGTTAAGCATCTGTGTTTCATTGTGTCATCTGTGTTCAACTTGATTTGATTGCACTGTTCTTATGAATCATGTTTAATAAACTGATTTTGAGTTGAAGAGTTTGCATCCTGCTAGATTGGCTATAGCATTGAAACGATTCTGGTTTATAGTGGATTTAAAGTTATTAAGGATTTTAATAAAATATTGGGGTTTTTGCATTTTCTTCTCCTTTTTAAATCGAACTTGGTCCTTGGATAGGATGGTAGTTTATAGCTTGCTTTCTAACTGAAATAAAGTTACATAACTTTAGACCACATTCTGAGTACTTCTACCTCTGTTTTAATTTTGTTAGCCTTTTTCATATAATGAAAAGAAGCTTCTTATATTTTCCTATTTTATCTCAGTATTGTCATACACTGTTTATTTAAAAATTCAGAGCTTACATAGTCATCAAACCACTTTCTGTGGCTACTAATGTCATGCTAGAAAAATAAAATGAATTCAGAGTGAAAATTTTTCCACTTGTGTCTATTTGAGCACAAAACTACATGGGAGTTTAGGATAAGGTCCACCATAAAGGAGAACTAGCTGTCCTAGCCATTAGACTGTGCAGGCTGTGGGACAGGAAATTGAAAAATCAGACTGGCCACCAAAAATGGAGTAATGGTGAGTAGGGAATCCTTACGTAGCCAGGTTACCTGGGGACCAAAATAATGTTTTTGATGGAGCAGAAGGAGGATAGCTCTGTTACTAGCTCAGGTTTGAAAATTATTGGATGAAGAGGTTGGCGTAGGTACAACAGCCATGTTTGTAGCAAGTGACACAGGCAAGCAATGTGTTTTTAATATAGCCAGAAGGAAGGTTGTGCATGTGAGGGAATGTGGGATTCCCTTGTGAATTGAATGACTGTATTCTAGAAAGCAGCGATAGAACTAGTATGAATTCTTGTGTATAAACAATTGTATTGGGTAACACTGGATTGAAGACTTTGAGGAGCTTAATCCACATAATTTATCAGAGGAGCAGTCTGTAAGTGCATGTTGGGAGCAGAAGGTTCCAGCAGCTCATACAGTTTTGAATCCTGGATACTGAGGTCCAATGGCTGAAATTCAACATTAGACAGATAGATGCAAAAATTATATGAATAGTTTTAAGAGTTGTAGTAACTAACTGAACAGTTTACCAAGGGTTAACTCATACTTAATTCTTAAAACCAAGGTCACTGTTTTTCCAAGGAGGAATGCCAGATATGGTCCATAGTCCTGAGTAGTAAGTCTAATAAGCAACAGTGCTAGCAGGACAGCTGCAAAATCTCAGGCATAAGGAGCGTATGCTGGGGACATGACATACTATTAAATGTCTGTCTATCATATTTGGTAGTTGCTGAAGTAGTCGAAGCTACTCCTAGCTCACTTGAGTTTGTCATCCATCTCACTTGGCCAGAATAAAAGCCACATTGATGTAAACCTGTGTGAAAGTGACTGACGGTGGTATCACAAAACAGGTACATTAGAGTATGTACAGCCTTATATATGACAGGTATCAGACAAGTTAAGTTTACTGTTTTATTGACTTGTCTGACCATGTACTCTTAATTTCTGTGATGTTTATTTTTTCCTTTTGTGGCTTCTCTTTTCTTTTCTATGAACTCAACTGAAATTCTTCAGATAGGGTTATATTAAGAGGGAATGAAATAAATAGTGGACTAAACCCAGAAAGACCAGAAGCAAGGGAGGAGGTAGTCAATACGAAAAGGCAGGAAAAAGCAATAGTTTTACTTTCCCTTTTAATTTTTAGATTTATAAAGCCTTTTAGATTATAAAGCTTTTTAGATTATAAAGCCTTAATGGCAAAACTTGTAAACAATTTTGTGTTTGTGCAATGTGTTGGAAGGCAAATTGTACTTTATTTCCTTAAGCATTTACCAGTGTTCCATTTTCAGCCTCAGGGATACTACGAGGAATCCATATTGCACATCCCACATGCTTTACCTGATTATCTTTTTGAAAAAGTGATATTGACAATCAAATTCCTACCTGTCTCTACAAGGAACCTGCTTAATTTTTGTTATCTATCTTAGCAACACTTCAGCTGAGCTTTTTCTTTGTCAGCCATCCTTAAAAACCTGTCACTGCCCTCCAGCAGAACTAGAGAATTTGTTAGAACTGTTTTGTCAAGTGCTCTTGGGTACAAATTCTGCTGTTGTGCCATCGATAATAAAAATAAAATCAAAGACCCTTTTCAAATTCCAAGAAAATAATATGTTAAAGTGTATAGGTTTTAAGAATATTACTTTAGATACAGACTTAACTTTTGACTTTACTCCTAAAGTTGTAAAATCAAGAACTGGATTGATGCTGGCTAGTCATCCTTTTTGAGGAAAAAATAAGAGATGTGCATTTGTTTTCTGTCACTGTTTTTTTTTCTCTTTTAAAGGTTGAGTACAAATTATTTCACTCTTAATTTCTTTGAGTTGTGTTTAATTGGACATTGAGGGACAGCTGGAAAAAGTAACAAAAAAATCAGTGGGTGTACATTTGCATGACTGGCAACCTCATTTCACCAGTACAACTGAATGTTGGCTCTGCGACAAACTGTCCTATCTATAGATACACAAAAATGTCTGTGCCATGCTGTCAGAGAGGTTGCTATGACTTCTTGCATCTTGCAGTAAAGTTTGTCATTCTAGAGAAGAACAAGACATGAAAAATTAGTTGACAAAACTCAATGTCTTCTGGAAGTGTAAAAAGCTTGAAACGCTAGCAATACATACACAAAAATCATGGTAAGAGTTGAGGCTGATGAAGATGGTCTGTTTTCAAATGTTGTTGCTGGAGCCCTTCTAAGTGTAAAAAATGTTCTCCTCAGTTCGTTAATGTTCTTTTTTGAAAGAAAACTGGAGGTTTTTGGGGGGTGAAGATCTGCCTGCGTCATCCTCTAAGTCTGTTTTAGATGTTATTTGTAACTGCTCCATTATCTTGTAGATCTGTGTTCTGCCTTTTTATAGGGGGTTCTTTGGTTTGTCCTTATCAATCAATACTTATTTCTGCTTTTTCCTTCAAAATGTAGTACTTACTAATAATTATTTTAAACAGTGTTGCCAGCTGATGGCTTAGTTTCTACCTAATTCAGGACTCAAAAGCTTATCCCCCCTGGGCACTTACATGCTTTTAGAAGCATCCTGATTAAGATTGTTGTCCCCATCATGAGAGCTTTCTTAAATCATTAAAAGATCTTGAAATACAAGTCAGGTTTTTTTGTTTTTTTGTTTTTTTCTTCTAAATGTATTGAAAGATTGAAGAGAGGATAATGATAGAAGAGTTTACAGAGGGGAAATTTGTTAAATTAGGTCTTACTCTTACAAAATTTCTCCTTCAGGCAAAGTTTCAAGTAGCTTTATGGATATTAAATTATAAAGATAGGTTTGACGTTTTGTAAAAGATCTTTGAACCTATTTGGTGATGGTCTGGGTTGCTCCTGTTTTCATTTCAACTAAGGCGGTGCTGCTTTTTCTGTTTCAGCTTTTATCCTGAAGCTGGAAAAGGGAGAAGAAAACTTCCTTGTGTGTTTTTAAGACTTTTCTTTGGCATTGTTTTTTTCAGAAAGTTTGGCCCTTGTTATCAGCACAATTAAATCAAGTAGATGAGGCATGGAAAAAATAGCAACCTTTCCTTAGCCAGCTGTGATTTAGACTATTCTTTAGCTTTGCAGCTTTTCTTAGATATATGCAGGATTGCAAATAGCAACTTCTAGCATTTATCTTGGGAAACATGAAGGTTTCAAAATGAACTTCTGTGAAAGATATAAGCTGAAACTGTAATTAATACGAATCAAAACAGATCTGCCTGTTGGATCTCTGCACAATCTGCTGTTCCAGCTTGTTTTATACGTAAATCAGATCTTGCTCGTGATCTAGAGTTCACTCTTACCCAGGTGAAAGTAGTTTTCTTTGTTTTGGTGGAGGTGAACAGTGGAAGTCAAGAAGGATCAGAGAAGAATTGCAAATGGCATACATTCCTTGTTAGGGTTATTTGCGCCTTTTATTTCCTAACAGTCACAACTTTCACTAAATAACAGGAAACAAATGCTACAGGTGTAAATACCTTTTTTCATTTTTGTTTTCTTAATCGTAAAGAATGATCTAGCATGGGGAAGCTTCTATTTTCTGGGACATGGAACAGCTGTACAATTTTGCAAGAAGACTGCCAGTGTTGACCCTTGTATCTTGATTAGATAAGGCAAGAGGAAATTACAAAGATGCTTACGTAAAATGCTAACATTTGAGAATCTTTCCAGAACTGGGATTTTTATTTGCCTTTTGCAGTGGCTGTGAGTAAAACAGATACTTTAGGCATGGATTTTTGTAGTCTTCTGACTTCAGTCACCTAAAAATTCTATCAGTAGGCAAGTCAAAGACTTCTTTCATTTTATATCAATGAAAAATGTTAATCTGTTCCCACTGCTGTCTAGAAGCCTACAGTTCTATACAGTTTTTGAAGGTACAGACAATATTATTCTTTCTGTGTATCTTCTCTTTTTCATTCAAATACTACAAAGTACCAAGCATATGCAGGCAAAGAAATACTCTGGGTGTGGCAATGCATCTTGTTTGCTTTTCATTATGCTAAAAGGATGTTTTCGTCCTTTTATGGATGAGATCTATTTAAAAAAATCACAAATTGTCCCTTTACACTGTTGTCTTACAAATGGAATATGCTGAGTTTTTTAAAATTGCAAGGAGTAATAAAAATTTGGGGAACTATATTTCTTTAGAGAGACTTTTAGCTATTGAAATACTTTTTTTTTTTTAATTGCAGAGTTTTGCTTCATTCTATGTGTTAATCAAATGTGCAGTGGGTGTCACAAGGGCTAAGTTGCATTTTCTTAAAATTCTTGAAAAAATATTTGTGATACAGGAACTGAAGAAAGGACGTAGCAACTAGAGCGTGGAGAATGTGTGCTGGGAAAGGAAGGAAACAATGATAGAGCAATAACCCACTTAGACCAATGGAGGGATAGGAATGCTGGGGAATAGGGTAGGGTTTGTGGTTTTGTTTTTTTGTAGTACAGTTTCATTAGTTTGTATTCTTTATCCTTTTTTTGCTCATGAACTAAAATTCAGGCATTTTTCTTTGCTGTCTCAGACAAACAGACTGTGTGGCTTTGTAAGATACTATGGAGAGGCTGTGATGGTGGTTTACAGGTGGTTGCTTGATGCAAAGACAGAATTGTACTTTCTACTGCAGCCCTGTTCAGAGTCTTGCTGCCATGCTGGCTGTAAATGCCTTGATGTTGCTTTATATCACTTTCATGGTTTTGAGGGAAGCTGATGAAGAGGAGCAGTAAAATACAGGAACTGACTTCACCGAGTGTCAGGCTTAGACGGGCAATTGAAAAGTAAGCCCTGATTTTCCAGGGAGGAGTTTTCTCAGTAATATCAGTGCAGACTATCAAGCTCTGTTTGGGCTAGGTTTGTTTTGACTGTATTATCTTTACTACGGAAAGTATAAAAAATAACAGGCTGTTTCTTTAATGCATTTACCAGTGTATTGTAGCTTTAAATACTTGTATTTGTTTTTAGGATTAGTGCATGTGCTTAAAACTTTTCTGTTTCCTTTGTTTTTTTCTTCTCCCCCCCACCCCAGAATTTAAACAAGCAAGCATATGATTTGGCAAAGGCTTTACTAAAGAGGACAGCGCAAGCAATTGAACCGTACATTACTAACGTAAGTGAAGACTGCAAAACAATATGGAAATCTATACAATTTAAACTGAACTGTATTACAAAAAGAATTAATTGCATATAGTCAAATAGGGCTGTAAAATAACTTTTTACAAACTCTCAATTGCTCTTTGTGAGAATGAAGCACTGTGTAACCTGTTTCTTTGAGTCTAATTCTTTACCATATAGAAACTACTAAGCCCATAACAGTTACGATTTCTAAAATGCAACGCATAGTTTGCTGTCTGCTGTCTTGGGAGACGATGCACTTCAATCCTTGATGTGACTAGAAGACCAAATGTATTTATATGTGTTGTTCTGATAAAAGTATATAAACACATTGTTCCTGTCGCCAAATTATTTTTCTAGTGAGGGGCTGAGACTGTTTAGAAGCGAAGGGAAGTGAAGATAGAGCAGAATTTTAATGTCACAGGAAAAGAAGAGGAAACAGAATCTAAGAATAGATAATAAGGAAAAAAAATGAGTGAATTGAGTATTGTAGCCAAGGGACTGTAGACATCACAGATACTGAAAGAGAAGAAGGATGAGAGGAAGTAAAGATCAGACAGGTTTTAAGGAAGTCTGTACAAGAAGAATCTTCCTCTTATGGAAAATACATACATGCAGTTTTCTGTTCTTAATTTCCCACAAGTGGGAAATATGCCATCTGGTTTCTTTGTTTTGAAAGTTACTTTCTTTCTTAAAATGTATTCAAGACACTGTAGGAGTTGGTCTCTTAACCAGGAATATATACGTTCCAGGCAACTTTGTATCCAGAAAAGGAAAACTTCTCTGCGAGACAGTATTGAGTCTGTTGTTGCTGTACTCATTATCACTAGAAACTCTTGACTTTCTACTGCATCACTTCCTGGGGTTCACTTTATAACCTTAAAAAATGGTAGCTTTCATGTTTTCAGTTTCTTTACTGACATGGTTAACCTCCAGGTACAGAGAGTCGTGATCATCTGTCCCAAGTTTAGGAATAGGAAACTGAAGTGCCAGTCAGGTGTATTCTGTTGCCTTTGTGGCAGGTGGAAATAGTATAATTTGTTTAGCCACACTTGCGTATTGTTTTAACCCAAAGAGAAGAAAAATCTTCCAAATTATGACTTCCCCCTTATGAGTAGGGGGTAGCATATTCCTCTCTAGTTCCTTCTTACCCATGTATTACGAGAGGATATAGTTGAAAGTAGTGTGGAATTAATACTTTGTTATAAAACATTTTCTTTAATGGGAAGTATTAAGTTTTCCTCATACCTGTCAAGTTTACTAAGAAAGAATAATTGCTTTACAGCTGCATTATTCTGCTTGTAAACAAAAATTCTGAAACAATCCATTACGGATTCCTACACTTATACTTACAACTCCTAACCTGTCAACTGTGTAGTATAGTAATTAGCTAGTTGTTTCAGCCTTGTTTTGACTAAATGTTAGAATCCTTTTACAATGATTCTTCTCAATAGTGAAGTAACTCTAAATACAGTCACATTAGAAAAAGATGTGATGCACTGGAATTCGTCTAAACTTGTGTTTCTATAGTTCACCACAGCAGCCCTACAAATAATTTAAACACCAGTTCTAGTGAGTTTTCATTTACATGTAATATTGAATATGAACCAATGGTATTTTAAGATTTCTGCTACAGAATCCTGATCTATGCCCCCCCCCCCCCTTTTTTTTTTTGTTTTCTTAATAGTGAAACAAATGTTGTAAGATTAAATGGTAGATTTAGTGGTAGACAAGCACAGAATTTAGAAGAATGTATATATGCTCTTGTTACTGATGTATACTCTTTTATTTTCCAGTTCTTCAATCAGGTCCTCATGCTTGGTAAAACATCCATTAGTGACCTGTCAGAGCATGTGTTTGACTTGATTCTGGAGTTATACAATATTGACAGTCACCTCTTGCTTTCTGTTCTACCACAGCTTGAATTCAAACTTAAGGTAAACATTTCTTATCCTTTCTGTATATTTGAAATGTGTGTGCTTTGACTGTTAATGATTTTTTTATTCATCAGATTATTTGGCATATAAAAATAATTATATGTAAAACATAGATTCTCTGCATTGTTTAAAGGAAAACTAATGAAAGCCCTCAAAAAGAGGAATTTAACTTCAAATATATTAATCTATGGTGCATGTATGTATATGTTTGGGTTGGTGGGGTTTTCTTTGGCTTGTGACTTTCAAGCATAACTTGATTTTTTTTTTTTTTTTTTTTTTTTTATCACTTGAGAATCTGACCTGTTTTGTTCCTTGGTTTACTGTAGTATTTCTTGCGAAGGACTTCAGTATATTGAAAGTACATTGTGCTGCTAGCTGTTCATAGGAGCTACATCTGTTCAGAATAGTGAATTCTGGCAGGGAAAAGTTGGGCTCTGTGTTAATGGAAACTGATGTACTGACAGTTTTGTCCAAATAGAAGGTCCGCAACAGGTGGAAACACATGGTTAGACTCCACAAATATATCTTGTATTCATTGCTGCAGTGACTTTTATGATTTTTTTCAGGCTTATTTCTTATGCCTGAAAGATAGCTGGTGCTAGCTATCTACTTTAATAGGTATTTTTCTTTTTGAATTCCTATCAATCTAGAGTGTCTCCATTGCTTGGAGAAATTCAGTAACAGCTGGTACTCCCTTTATTCTGCACTACTTCTTCCACAGGGTTTCTGTGGAAGTGGGGAATTTGATTAGTTTTGTATCACTAAGTTTGAAAGTGATCTGTTACTAAACTTGAGGGCTAATGTGCAGTAGGCCACTTGTAAATTTACATGTATTTTTATTATTGAGGACAGATTTTAGGTTTATAGAACCTTTGGCCTGTTTTCATTGCAATGTTTATTATCTTAGTGGCTTGTTAATGCCTATTATTTTTTCACTAATGTTGCTAGGCAGGCACACTGCACTTGTTGGATGAGTTGTTTTTTTATGGTTTTATCTTTCCATTCACATTTCTGAAAGAAGTAAAGCTCAGTTTACTGCTCGCCGTCTGTGTCTTAAAAGTAGACCTTTTTCAGCCTTTAATTCCTGTTCCTACAGATGGTGAGCAATTATCATTCTTACTCCAATAAAAAGTGTATTTCTGCAGCTGAAGCTGTTATTCAAGAGATTTAATCTTAACTGCTGCCACATCTTTTCTTTTCATAGCCATAATAGCTGTAACCTTTCAATCTTTAGATCCATTTAAAACTGCAGATTCTTGAATTGTGTTCCTTGTCCTTCACTGATTATCATACTCTATTTCAATATGAACTTCTTTTTTGTGTCCTATTTTACCTTTGGAATCAGCAAGTTCAGTAGCCCAACACTGTCAACCTTTCTTCTTTCCCATGCCCACCCTCTCCCCACCAGGAACAACTTCTGGTCTCTTCCTTCAGCTGGGTGATTTCAGCCTTAAGCATTTCCATGTTTTCTTTGTACTTCTTAATTTACAACATATTCTTTCATGTTTGCATTTCCGTTCTTTGTTTAGTATACTATATTTAGATGATGAATGTGTATTTGTTGCTTCTTGTCTCTTTGATCCTTAGTGTAGTTTTCTTCTTCTGGTCTGAACCATTGAGGGTGGTTCACGTTTGTCATTTGTAAGATCCAGTTTAACAGTGTTTCCAATAGACATGTACATTTTGACAATTACCATCTTACTGCTCTTATTCCTTGGTGTCTTGTTGAACTCGGCACAGTTTGTAGCTGTTCTGAGAGCATAGTATAGCTTATGTTTGAATAGTCTTGTTGCTTCAGATGTGTGTTCTTGATGCCTTAAGTTGTAAGGACAGATAATATATACTTGTCCTGTTGGCTGTCAAATGTAGCTTGACCTATCTTTTACAGAAAAAAAACCAACACCCTTCTATTTGGAGTAGGATAATTCTGGTTTAAACTCTTGCGACACTGTAACAGGTTGCCCACAGAAGCTGTGGATGCCCCATCCCTGGAGATGTTCAAGGTCACGTTGGATGGGGCTTTGAGCAACCTGGTCTAGTGGGAGGTGTCCCTGCCCATGGCGAGGGAGTTGGAACTAGATGATCTTTAAAGGTCCTTTCCAACCCAAACCGTTTTATGGCTCTAAATGAGTTGAGAAGTCTGTAAGATCTTTCTGTGGTTAAAAGGGTATTTTGAAGATGATTGTTCTGAAATATTAATGAAATATGGTCAACCTATGGGGTTTTTTTTATGAGATCAACACAAGTTTGTTCTTTATGCAGGCCTGCCAGTAATAATTAAATACTTTCCACTCCAACGATAGCTGTGGCTTTATTATAAACAACAGCAGCTAGTGTCAAGCATTTTTAATTCAGGTCTAGCTTAAATAGTATGTTAGTGTGTTAAGAAGAGAGTGTAATTTCAATGAAACTCAAGAGTGCTTATGGTAGAAGGCAGCTAATATTTTGCTGCTTCGAATGAAAAGAAACTGGACAGCAGTATCCCTGTTAGCTTGATGAAACCTTTGCTCAGGTGGGTGGTAAAGGAGAAAAATAAGCTTGGCAGCCCGTATTGAAATACGGGGGAGAAGAGATGTCTGAACAAAGGTCAGTTAAAGCTGATGATATAATAACCGGAAACTTCAGTGAGCTCTGTATATCTGCATATCATATCAGAGCTTGACTAGATGATTTTGGCTTTTCTGGGTTTGGTACACAGTATTGTGTCTTTATCCATGCCCATAGTTTGAGCCTTGTATTCTGAGCTCACTTGCTATGGACTCTCTGCTAGCTACTTAAGTAGAAGTTTGTAGGGTATATTTAGGTCGAATGTGTAGTTTCACAGGGAGGTCCAGTTTTTGTTCTATGAGATTGTCTGATTTGGCTTTTGCATATACAGGTGTGATGACAGAAGTGAAGTACTAGGGGCAAATACTCAAATCATACTCTTGGAAGCTGTGGCTATTTCAGCTGCTGAACTGTCAGTTTTGAGGAGTGAAGATGTATCAGAATGGTTTCATCTTGCATGCATTGGACACATGGAAGTGGACATATGATCTGTGTTTTTCTAAGATAAATTGGGTAATTGCTCTCTGTGTTTTTGAAAATGTGCATTTTCTTTATAATTGACTTCAAAAGCAGTGATTAAAAAAAACCACTTTGGCCAGAGGAAGTAGACTTATGGTAGACTTATCTGAGCAAGACACCAAGTGTTCTGGTTCACTTCACAGCTAATGCTGTAAATCTTTTATTTTTATTAAAATTTTTTCATTGTTTATTTCAAATATTTATTAAAATATGTTCAGGTGCAAACTTCGCAGGTTCTGCCTGAATATGAACAGAACCCAGTATTTTGGAACATTTCAGTGAAATTTAATTTAAAAGAAAAATCAGTTTCTTAAAGGATTTTCTGATGTTTTGCTGTAGTTTGAGTCATCTTTATCCAAGAGCTGTTCTTTTTAAATTTTTAATGGTTACTTTCACACAGATGCTAAACAATTTTTGAAATTTTTTTACTGGCCCTATCATGTAAAGGCTCAAGAACAGTGAAGGTCAGCTCAGTAGGGCACAGGACTTTAAAATAAATCGGGAAATAATAATTAGGCTGTTCTGTATAAGAAAAGAATGATGTGACATGGTATTTCCAAAGGCAAATATTATAAACTTGATTACTGATAACCTGGAAAAAATCTCTTTGCTTTTTCTGGATGTCATTTGGCAACAAAGTGGAAAATTACTAGCCAAGCAAGAGAAGATAGGAATTCCTAGAAGAATGATAATATGGTTAAAGATTTCGAAGGATCATTATTGAGAAACTCCATCTGTATGTTCTAATGGTCTACGTGTTTTGGTTCCTGTTAATGAGTACTTAAAGAGAAATACAGTGTAGTTCGTCCATCCTGCCTGCCTTCCTTTTTACTGGAGATGCATCAAGAAGACAGATGTTCTGGTCCTGGAGCCATGTGATTACTGACAAAACCTGTTTGGTGAATGGGATGAGTCCTTGAGGATAGACTTTCCAGCTGTGCTTCTTCCACCCAAAGCAAAATGCTTGTTTGCATGAATTAATTTGTAATAACATTGCTGAGACTTGAGATGTACAAACCAACAGGATGTCGTCTGGAGCAACTTGAAATACTGAGCTGAATATAAAAAGGTACTGCTGCCGATGGAGAAATATTTCTGAGCTGCCTGCCTCTTTGGTTCTGTGCACACATTCCTCCTATGATTCCTCCATCTTCTTGTGCTTGGTACTCCTGGGAGCTTTTTCACTATACTTTATCCTGAGGACAGTAGGTGCTGGAGAATTAAATGTCATACCAACCACCTTGCTGTTATGTTAATATTCATTTCTGGAGCTCAGTGGACTGATGCTACCGCCACCAAGCATAATCAGCCAGTAACTACTTCGAAGTAGATAGAATTGTTCTGTAAGTCTTCTGGTGACAGATCACCTTTAGATAACCTTTTGCCTTTAAGACAAGGGAGGAAAGTGAGTGGAGTTGTCTAGACATGTAGGTGGCTTTTCAGGAATTTTTAGGGCATGCTGAGAACTGATGCACATTTTCTCTGGGAGAATGTGGAATTGTGGTGCTGTTTAGACATGCTGTGCTATCAAGTCTTCTGGACTCTCTCTTGAGTCTGGCTCATCTAAGATGGTCTTTGCTTGTCTCGTGTGTCAGAGAGATAACTACCATTATCAGGTGCCAGCGGAGGTTATCTGTATGCCATTTTGGTGCTGTCCTCTTAATCACCTTTGCATAAGAAGGAGCTTAAAAGTACATCTCTGGTATGGAGCAAACGACACATTTTGGTTCCATTTAGTACTTGGAAAATGGGGTCTGGTAATTCACTGGGTCAAGTTGCTGAACAAATTGTTTCTAATGCAAAGATTTGTACATAGAATACAGTGCATGGTGTTACAATGCCGTATTGGAAAAACTATCCTTCTGTCTTGGAATACATGCTTCAGTGTGGACATACCCCTTCTTGATTAAGAAGGGCTCTGCTATCTTTTTTGAGGGTTGTGTGGCTGTGGTGATGAACAACTTAGCCATTGTTTAAAATTCACATGGTGTTGCAGAAACTGGATCTCAGTGCTTCTTTGCTGGAAGCTGTTGGAGTTTCAGTGGTATGCTGCTGTTGGCAGTTCATATGCCCAATGTCTCCAACTACCAACCACTCCAAGTAATCATCTACAAATATCTGTGACTCTGCTTAGTGGGAGGTCATGTCCAGGCGTCTCCCATGAATGTGCTTGGCTTATGGTGAAGCTGTATGCTGCCTGGGCTTGAGAACTATGGAGTTCTGTCTGAGGACAGACCGAAATCTGTGAAGTCTGTTGGATGTACTCCTCTTTTACGATTGCAAGGGCTGCCATGCTCCCTCCATAAATTCTAGTTAGAGTGAAGACAGGGGGAAAAAAAAAAAAGGTGCTCTTGGTCCAGATTGTTCCAGTTTTGAGGACCTTCTGTTTTTGAAGGATGATGAAGGCTCTCTGCATTCTTAAGTTGTTCTATCAGGGATTGTTCATGTTTCAACCTGACCTTAGGGTACTCAGTCTCGCAGTATGGGTGTTAGGTGTTTCTCTGATAATGATCCTGTTTCTCTAAACTTCTTCCTGGTATCAGCAACTTTTCCAGTAGTTGTATATTCTGTACATGAAGCAGAATTTCCTTGTAGTGTCTTATTTCTTTGTTTCTAAACATTTTGCAGCACGTTTTGAAAATGAAGTAGTGGTGGTTTCTCTCAACAACCAGGTGAGCTTCACTGAGTAATCTTCTCAGCCTTCCGGCTGGTTGAACTGCCTTGTTCTCAGCCCCTGTGACCGATAGGAGTTTGAGGATGTGAACCAAACATCTGTGACTCATTACCTGGCAGGATCCAAATCCCTTGCTCTCAGTCTCCCTGAACTTCTTTTGTACTCTTCATGACAGGAAGCCTCTCAGTTTATCTTCATGAGATCAGGATCTTATAGAAGTTCTAGACTGTCTCTTTGAGTGGGAAAAATCCGAGGGCTTTCCTGTCACTGACCAAATAAATTTTTGACCATGCATGGAACTTGTGAGAAAGCTTAGGTACCTCAGTAACACTGTTGTGCATGTTTACTATTTTGGATCTAACCGGTGTGGCCACCTAGTGTTCAAGCACCTTGCCATTTTGCTACAACCAGTGACCATACAGTTTGGTCACAATGCCAGGTAGTTTTAACTGCTGTAAGAATTGTACATGTTTATTTAGATGAAAAATGAAAGGTTGCTGGCAGTAACTGGTATTCTCTGAAATGTGCAGCTTTTGAGTGCTTTATTCCCTCAGCTGCTTTTTCTGTCCCGTCTGTCCCAAGAATATTTAAGTATGTTTGAAGAGAATTTAAATGCAGTCAGGTTTGTGTAGTGCAGACTAGAGGCAGGGCAGGAGGTTGAGAGGGGACACATGCTCAGCAATAAAAGCAGAGGGGAAGGAGGAAGGGGATGATGTTCATACTCATGGTGTTTGCCTTCACAAGCAAGCACTGTGCATGCTGAGACCCTGCTCTCCAGGAACTGGTGGGACATCTGCCTGCCAATGGGAAGTAGTGAATGAATTCCCTCTTTACTTGTGCACCCAGCTTTTTTTTTTTTACCTATTAAACTGTTGTTATCTAGATCCATGAGCATTTTAGTTTTCCTTCTGTTTTCCCTCCTTCCCCTCTTTGTGCAGGAGAGGAGAGTGAGTGAGAGGCTGGGTTGGGTGTTTGGCTTTTGGCCAGGGTCAACTTGCTGCATCTTTATATTTGTAAAGAAAAATCTCGTGTTCTCATGTGGCAGAAGAGGAGTAATGTTAAACTCTTAACACTCAGTGAGAGCTGTGTCAAGTCATAGTTACTACTTCTGGTTGTGGTGTTTTAGGGTTTTTTTTACCTAATTTTGGAAAGAAGTCTCTGGGATTAGCAAGGGAACACACACTGAAATTCATCTAATTTAATCTCTTCTGAGGATCAGTCATTTGTACCTGGTCTTGGCATTTTAAGACACTGTGTTTAGAGATCTAGCATTGGCACAGAAGCATTATTGGTGTAGGAGAGAACGGATGTAAGAATGTATTGTTGTGTGGGTCAGCTTGTAAAGGAAGCTGATACTCCTTCACTCACATTTGAATTTTAGAGATTTGTATTACTGAAACTGAATACCACTTCAGTGTTCAGGAGAATGAAAAGCTCACAAATAGATTATATAGGAAATAATCATAAATGGTTTTTATTTTATCATCTTGCTAAGCCAATATGATGCCATGAATAAAACCAATAAAAATGTTGCCTTCTGTTATTGTGGTGCTGCCTTTCTTCCTGGATATGGTAATTAAATTTTTTGGCAAGTTTCAGATCATGTGTCTGCTTCTATTCCCAAACTCCCCCAGATCTTCAGTGCTGCCTGTTTTTTTGGACTTGGTAGTGATAACAATCTGACCAACTTAGCTGTTGTTAGTGACAGACCCTAATATTTTCTCAGTAGAGCAGCTGCCTGTGTGTTAGGAGCATGTATGGGGAAATGAGAACATCAGTGTTCAGCATCAATTTTTATTGACAAGTCATTATGCAACCATGTTAGGCATAAAGAGTGCTGGGTCATACCTAAGAAAAGAGGTGAAGTATGTGACTCTTCAAGTAGGGAATGTCTCATAGGGTAGAGAAGGATTAAGATTTTTTTCAGTTTGATAACCTTTTTTTTTTCTTGTTTTTTTTTTTTTTTTATTGTTGGTTGGTTGGGTTTTGTTTTGGTTTTTTTTTTTCTGCTGTTTTTTGGTTTTCCTCAGAAAAAGTAGTAGAGATTAAAGTAGAACAAAGGAGACAAGACTGTAGCAGTGACACATTCATTTAACAAGAAGTACAGGTTGATTTTTATACCTTTAGGAGCTTATTTAAGAATGTTTCAAGGAGACCAATATCTGGGCCCAAATTTAGGAAGTACTAAATAATACTCTTGATCCATAATCACAAATATTCATTGTTTCTACAAACAAGACTAGAAACATGCGTGGGTTGTCATATAATTGGATAAGTGGCTAATACAGTGAAAACTTCTTCTGCAGCTAATTCATTAAGGATGTCTTTGTTGGGGTTTTTTTTAATGCCTTTTTGCTTTCTTCTATATTTCTGGCTGTGTAATTAAGTAGTTGAATTTTTAGTGTACTCCTGACTCCTCTATCCCAATCCTTCCCCACCCTCTGGGGTGTCTTGCTCTGGATCTGTGAGGTTACCTAGAGAAATTCAGAGATTCTTAATGTTTTCAGTACTTTGTTGGTTTAAGCAGGTGTAGGTGGGATGTGAGTAATGGCGGTTGTACTAACGTAAGCTACAAAAAATTTTAAAATTTGTAAGCATGAGGGCACAGAATGAGAATTCTGTAGCATAATGAACCTTAAAAGCTGAAACTCATCAAGAAAAAAGATAGTTACTACAGATAGGAAAAGGAGGTTGTAGATGGCTTTCAGTAATGTAAATCTGAATTTTAGTTGGAAAAAATAGTCAAATGCAGACAAACATATTAATATATTTACTGTTAATGCTGCTAATAATACTAAAGTGTATTTGGAAGAATTAGTCTTTTTTAGTGTAATGTATCAGTGTTAGATTTCTTCGTTCTTAACTTCTCCACCTCTGTTACTTTAAAGATTTTACAAATGCTTTTACTGTTCTTGGGGAGCTGCATTAAAAGGGCATACTGGGAAACTTCAGCCCATTTATGGTATTGAGTCAGGAGAAATAGTTGGTCTTTAAGACTGTGGTGTATTAGAGAAATCTGACAGCTACATCGTGCTCTTACTTCTTGTTCACATTCAAAAGATGATGTTGAACTAATAAGAATGTCAAAGATGGTAAAAAAGAACAGTATTTTAAACAATCCTTGTCTTTATTACCAGAAAAAAAAAAAAGACTGAAATAATAAGCAGTGAATAATGTCTAGTAAGTATAAACTAATTTTTAGCTACTCCCTTTTCAAAGAAGTGTTGCAGCCAGTTGTTCTGGTTTTCTTTAATAATCAAAAGAAAATTTGGTGAACAGTAAATACGTGCTAATTGCACAAATGTTAGCACACATTTTTGAAGTATGTATTAAGCTTCAAATGCTGTGTGTTTTATTAAACAAGTGTAGTGCAAACCAGTGAAAATAAAAAAAAATTGAAAAAGGCCTTGTTTTATCTCTGTCAGTCCTAATTTTAAATATGAAAGAAAAGTAGCTGTTGTAACTCAGCATTTTTTAATATAGGCTTAAATACAGGACCAGATCCTTTTGCATCTCAAATCTTGGGTACTTCATCTGATGTTCTCTAAAAACTTGTTTTCAGAAAACTTCTTTTTTTTAACTAAATGTTTGCACATAAAGGTTTACAGTTCTCTAGAATATTGCTTAATTACAAACAAATGTAGAATGAGTTTTGTGGATTTTGCGTTGTATTTGAATTTATGTATGTTTGTATAGGCACATATCAGATTTCCTGACAGGATCAGTAATCTGTAAACGAGGGTTAAAGATGTATGTTTCTTGTGTTTTTCACTAGGCTTTGTTCACATTGATTTTTGTCTCTAAGTGTTTTTTTGTTTCTACTGCCTTTATTATTTTGTCTTCTCCCAATAATAGCGAGGGTTTTTTTTCTTGAGATATACACATTTGTGTACAAGAAAAATCTGTTAAGCTGTATGATGATATTTCTAGAGGTGTGTAAGTATACTAGTGTAGAAGCTGTACAAAACAGACCTGTTTTTCTGAGGTTTGCGGGGTTTGTTTTATTTTTTAATTTAAAAAAAATAATAAATATGTTCATTTTCCAGAGCAATGATAATGAAGAACGCCTGCAAGTTGTAAAACTTCTAGCAAAAATGTTTGGGGCAAAGGATTCAGAGCTGGCATCTCAAAACAAACCACTTTGGCAGTGCTACCTGGGGAGGTATGTGCTGGTTTACTTCCCTTCCTGGGAGGGGAAAAACATTCAATGAAGTATAATTCAACTCTTTTTTTTTTTTTTTAAAGTGACACAGCTGAGCACGAGTTCCCTCTTGCTGCTTTATCTGAAATCCAACAGATAATGTTAAAGTGATTATTATATACACATCATCTGTATCTGTGATTCTGCAGAATGAACAATTATAAATAATCTTTTAGTTCTTTTTTTTTTGCAACAATCTTTGTGGCCATTGTCAAGAAAAAGGAATAGTTTATTTTAATATAAAAAAGTTTATTTTAATTTGAAAAATAGTGAATTTATTTTTTAAAAAGAAATTTTAATTTCTTCACAAATGAAACTATTCAATGATGGAATAATCCTAAAACAACATCAAATGACATTTGTAGCATCAGGTGATAATAGAACCGGTTTTGAGGCTTTTATTTACAGTATTTGTGTACTGGTTAAAATTTTTTTTTAATGGTAGGAGTGCATTAAAAGAGGTATGCAGTATTTACAATGCTGCAAACACTTAGTCTTTTGGTTTTGAAAAGTTTTGCCAGTTTGAGATAGAAAATATAGTGGGAGCTTATAGTCAGGAGAAAATTAAGTATGGATACTATGATGAAAATGTTTTTTACTTGAGTAAATGAGGACAAACTCTATAAAATATTATAAATGCAGTAGTTTATAACTGGTTTTGATATGATTGAATGCATGATTGAATTTTGATATGAATGAAGTCCTGAAATAAATGCTGCTTTTAAAAGTACAGGGAATTTAACTGAGGGAAGGTCTTTTGCTTGGAAGTATATAACTATTTAAAACATTGCATCTCATAAAAAAATACTAGATGTAATTGGGCCCAAAGGAAAATGCTTCATTGTCTTATAATGTGAAGCAGTGTGAATACATGCAATCTGTTTTTCATAATTACTGTTTTCAACTAGTTATGAATCACATACGTGTATTTACTTTTTTCAGGGATTTTAACTAAGCTGTAATAGCTGTGTTATGAAAGGAACCATTCTTAAAATCTCTTGATTTTGAAAACATAGCTGGTGTTCATTAAAAGTTATTCCTTAAAACCTCTTTTGTTTGATAAAGAATCATTTACACAGCAATAATGTCCTAGAATTTGATTTTTAATTTGTTTAAATCAGAGCATTTTGAGGATAGCTTGAAAATGCATTTAATTTTTCAAAATAATTGTGTGTAAATCATTACATCCATATTTTTATTTTAAAATTACTTAAAACTAAACACAAGAAAATACTAGTTTTCAAGCATCAAACCTAATTCAGTCTTTTGAAAGGAAATATTATGGAAGCTGAAGTGATCCATCTCAAGAAATTTTTACTAGGCTAGATGCCCATCTGCTTGCTGTTTGTCATACAGTTTAAAGAGGGGACTAATACCACAGACTTACAAAACTTTCAGTTGCTGATACATGCTTCGTGGTTAATTATGTGGAGCATTACAGGAAAGATAGTTAAAATACTGTCAGACATCTTTCTAATGAATAGTTGTTGTCTGCCTGGGGGATTTTCTTGTGTATCAGGTGAGGATATTTCCCTTCGTGTTCAGAATGTGAATTAATAAATGAATGCAGGAACTTTTTCTTAAGCTAAACACAGTCTACTTAGTACTGTGAAATCAGAGATGTTTTATGCATGTTACTGTGCATGGGAGGCATAAAAATGTTTTTGGAGGTATTTGAGATTGTGTCGAAATAAACTAATTACTGTGGTAGAAGTGATGGGGTTTTTTGTTGTAATGCATTGTCTTGTTTCTAAATAGGTTTAATGATATCCACGTACCTATTCGTCTTGAATGTGTGAAATTTGCAAGTCACTGCCTTATGAACCATCCCGACCTAGCAAAAGACTTAACAGGTATCAGAGTTATTATAATGCTAAAATACAATTTTATGTCTCCTGGAAAAGTCGGGAAGGTTAGTTGTAATCCCGAGTAACATTGTCAGTTGTTGTGGAGGACATAATTGGGGTTGGGGTTCTAAGTCACAGAGTCCCTGCTTTCAGTGCTGCTAGGGGTTGTACATAAAGAATGCATTAGCCAAAGAAGTCACCCTCTTACAGTAGTTGCATTCCCAACTGCTGTTGAAATGAAGCACCATAGGATCAGGCAAAGGCCGCCTGGCTAAACTAATGGTCATGGCATTTGTTAATTAGGGTGCAGTTCCACAAAGCTGAAACGTGTGTTACACAGCCACTGTCTGAAACATGACAACAGTCCTTGTGACTGACTACAGTCGTTAGTTCCTGTTCCTTCAGATCAAACAAAGCCTGTAATTGAAGACCTCTGTAGGAAGAAGGCCATGGCATAAATAGAAGCGTTTAGTATTCCTTGCTCCTGATGTCTTAATGAAAAAAGTGTAAATAGAATTGGTTGGTTGGGGTTTTTTTCCCCTCATAGTCTATATGTGGAGATTGTATCCCACTGATCAGTAAACTCCTACTTGTAATTTTTGGAGGTTATATCTTTGTCTATTTGCTCTAAGGAGGGAATTTAAAGAGCTGTTAAGTGCATGGGATTGGTGGCCTGCTTCCTGAGTGTTTGTCAAGTTAGTTACAAATACAGGCAAGGTAGAGTTGTCCCATAGTTACTGGCATTGTTAAGCCAGCTTTATTTAAAAAAAAAAAAAAAAAAATAGTAGTAAGCTTCTGGACCTTTCCTTGATGGAATGGTAAAGATATTTCCTTTTCAATTATCAGAATTGTATTTTCAAGGATTTTTTTTTTTTTCATTGCAGAAAGACTTTGTGCCCCCTCTAATGGTATCCTCTGGGAAATGTAATTTTGCTTGCCCCTCCTCTGTCTCCCCACAGCACTCATCAAAGTCAAATTATTGAAAAATTTCCCTGACTCACTGGTGTTTGACATCAGAACTGTTCTGTGCAGTGGCGTTGTTCTTCATTTGTTTTAGTTTACTATGTGATCCTGTGGAACAAAAGTTTTTAAAAAATGTCTTATTTGGATTTTCAATTTCATAATGTCCATAAGTGCAAAGCTTTATTTCTTGATGTGCTCTTTTAACACTTGTGCTGGTTACTAGAAATGTTAATGGCCAGTATTTCAGATGAGACTTGAAAATTTTCACTGGTTATTGAACAGTAATGAGAACAGCGTTCAAAGTAAACTTTCAGTGTTTCTTAATGTTATCAATGCTTCACTGATCTATGCTGTGTACAGTGATCTTAACTTTTGTGTGTGTTTTCCTACCCATTTGTGTTTCTAAATTAACCTAAAATACGTACTTCTAAAAAAAATAATACGGACTTTGCCATTGTATTTGTCATATTTCTAAAATGACAATAGTAGCTAACATGTTTGACACAAGCAGGAATCTTAAAATTTTGATTATGTAAGATCATTGAGGCTACCAAATGAGCAGCAATGGGCCAAAATAGTCTAGGAAGAATTGTTTTAAGATTAATAAACTAGCATGTGTCTGAATAACCATTGTAGCCTGGGCAAAGAGCATGCTTTCGAAGTATGTCTCTTGATTTGTCCCTGCTTACAATGGTTGTGTGGTGCTCACTGTGGAGTGTTTCTGAAGTATGTGAACTAGATTCCTTGTGGATAATAACAGAAATTATGGCCAGGAGCGCAACTAATGTGCTCCAGCAGCCACAGAACATGGAGTCTGCGGGAATAGAGTAGCCTCTAGCCTGAGGTAAGACTTGAAAATATATACATTTTAAACTTAGCAGGTTCTCAGCACTGTCCGTTCTAATCTACAGATGCAATTCTGTTTGGCTATGGTAGTTGCTAATGTAGACATAGCCTAACTGTTGTAAGAAATAATAGAAATAAAAATGTAAACCCATAACTCTTTATTTCCATTTTCTTATTTCTTATAAGACCAGAAATACAAATATTTGATACTCTAGGCAAATATCAAGTTCTACTGATTGATTACTTTTCAGTTAAAGAATACTATTTGTTTCTTACTGTTAATGCTCAAAACAGTAGAGAATCATGCTTTCTGCCTCTGTCATTTGGGTATGTCTAGGGAAAGAAAAGTAGCTGAAGTTGTATACTTACAATGAAATAATAATTTTGTTTTTTTCCAGAGTATCTTAAAGTAAGGTCACATGACCCTGAAGAGGCCATAAGGCATGATGTTATAGTATCCATAGTTACTGCTGCTAAAAAAGATCTTTTGCTTGTCAATGATCACCTGCTTAATTTTGTCAGAGAACGAACACTGGACAAGCGGGTAAGATGTAATTAGTACTAATAATGGCTGTGAGTTGTATTTCTAGACTTTGATTCGGCTTTTTGAAAAGCAGTGCTTCTAAAAAATGCTGAACTATAATTTTAAAATGATGAATGAAACCCAATATAATGCAAAACATTTTGAAGCTGTCTATTTAATGAGGCATCTTTTGCCCCTGACTGAAATAGCACATTTTTCATTGTGCTATATTTCTAAGATACTATGCTTAGGGTAAACCCCCCAAAAAAGGCTGAAGCACAACAGTGTTGTTCCAGTTGTCTCGTTCTAATAAAATATCTAAGTAAAATGAGACCCTCATAAAACTAACATTTTAAAGAGATTTTGCAAGCAGGTTTCGTGATGTAGATTACTGATGAAAAGTGTTCCACCATCAGATGTAGCTAGTTTTATCTGCTTTTAATTAGGTCATTGGACAACTACAAATCAGTGTAGTAGCTTTCAAATTTTAATAGTCTTTAAATTTAGTTCAGCTATGTTTCATTACTTGGCAAAATTTATGAGGTTTGCTGCTTATGTTAAAGTGCGGTAAACAAGGTTGTTGATTGCAAATGTTTTAAAATTAACACTATCACCTAACTTTTTTTCATTTGGTGACATGCTTTCCCCTGTTGCAGCCATAATACAATCACAAATATTCAGTATAGACTGTGAGAAAGGTTGTTGGCTTAAATTTGTAAGAATTCTAAATTCAAGAGGCATACTTGCATTGTTGTTACTGATGGTGAAAGGTTTAGCTTAATAGATATGATGCAATATATGTCCTAATGAGAAAGTGTTGAACATAGAAATCGATTTAACTTTTCTGTAAATAAATAGTGTAGACTATGAAATTCTAAAGTCTTTCCAGTTTTGAGTTTTCAACTGCTAAACTGGGTACTATTACTTTTTCTGAAGTGGAGAGTGAGGAAGGAAGCTATGATGGGACTCGCACAGATATACAAGAAATACTCATTACAATCAGAAGCAGGAAAAGAAGCTGCAAAACAGATATCATGGATCAAAGATAAACTTCTGCACATATATTATCAAAACAGTATTGATGACCGGTAAGTCAGTCATGAAAGCTGGGTGATTCTGTGAATAAGTGTGGTAAGTTACTATGCAGATGTTTTGGGGTTTTTTATTTGTGCTTAAATACAGACAAGAAGGAGACTTGATAATCCTGTATTTTGTGATCCAGTATGTAATTTTATAACACTGCAGCCAAATGTTGTCCTGTGTTTCCTCTACTTTTTTTTTTGCCAAAAATTATTCTAATGGGTGAGATAGGTCAGAATGTTTCAAAATTTTAGCTGTACTTCACTGCTTCAATAAAGGAGGCTTTTGTTTATATTCCAGTACCTGGCTAATTTTTATGTTAAAATTCAGTAACTAAAATTGCTGTAACAATCTTGCTTTAGGTTTGCATGTTGTGCCTGTATGCTTTAAAGATCTAGTACAGGTAATGACAATGGTTAAGGCATCTCACTCTTCTGTACTATAATAGCCGTGAATTAGAGCCTTGTCCTGGGTTTGTCGTGAAAGCAGTGCCTCTGTCATACCAGCTATAGTATTGTATATGATTGTTTGTATTGAGAAATAGATAGTTGCTGATGAGGAACTAGTTTGGGAACTAGTTCAGCTTGACTAATCAAGGGTGTCTTGGTGGCTTTGGATATGAGCCTTTGGCCTTATCAGATACAAGTGGCATTGCAAACTCCCACAAGTATTTTCAAAAACTCGTGGCTTCAAAGGTTCATCTTCAAAACAAGCAATTATTTTGTGGTACCATGGAAGTAGACAGAACTGTTTGGATCTTAAGATCAAATCTTGCCTGCTCATGTTTTTCTTTAACTTCAGGATCTTTTTAAACTGGCTGGGTTTGGGGTTTGACCACAGGTAACTTATTATTTTTTTACCTATTTACTCCATTCTGTTAATGTTGACCTCAATTTGCAAAAGTCTTGGGACTTCGTTGCAACGTAGGCTTAGTTTTCCTTTTGGTTTTTCTTCTCGGTCTTTCCTAGGTAACTGGCAGACCCCAAACCACTCTCTTCCCCTGTTTCCAAATAAGGAGCTTCAGTGTTATAGCAGAAGCTTTTAATAATTCCCTTGTGAATGTACCCACTTTATTTTTTTTTTTTTTTTTTTCAGAAGCAAAAGAAATGGGATAAACTCAGCCCTTGGGGAAGGGGTCAGGGAGGGGTGGAAGGAAGTCAACTTCTTCTGACTAGTACCTCAGTTCTATTTCTGAGCTTCATGATAATGTGTGATACAATCAATGTATTTCTTTTCTTATTTTAGGTCCGTTAATTAGGGTCAATTCATGAATGTACCCTGATACTAACCTGTTTTGAAATTCACTGATAGCATCTCTTTTGGGCTGATAATCAAGAGACATCCTTCTCTTAAAATCCTCTGCTTCCTGTCTAGATTGATACTGTCCTTAAATGTCCTACTGCCAACATTAATGTTACATCTTCCGTAATGATACATTTTTGTTTATTTATGCTGAATTATATTGGAAGATAAGTAACTTGACCTTTAAGTTTTTTAATAAACCCATCTTTATATGCAACAACTGATCTCTGGATTGGTCTAAGAATATTTGAATGAGTGTTTTAGTAATTCAAGACTGCTTTCTTCCGTTACAGTTTGAGTTTCTTAATCCTGTCTTTCAGATTGCTTGTTGAACGCATCTTTGCTCAGTACATGGTCCCTCACAACTTGGAAACAAACGAACGAATGAAATGTTTGTATTATCTTTATGCAACACTGGATTCAAATGCTGTTAAGTATGTGCTGGTTTTGACTTACAAAATTTTTAATGCAGATACGACTGTAAATTAGTTTCAAATTGTTATGAGTAGCCTAAGCCAGTGGATGAAAGTAGTTTACAAACTATCAGAAAATAGACTGTAGCAATAATACCTATTTTTCAAGTGGGATTTTGGAAAACAAAAACACAAACCCAAAACTAATAGGGTGTTGTCTAACAAGGTGTGGTACCTTTTGACCATAAACAGCTAAAAAAAGTAGCGTCAAAGATCTGGAAAAAAGCTTGAGTGCATGTCAGTCCTCTTATTTCTGAAAAGAGATAGCACAGATAGTAGCATTCACTAGCCCTAGATCGTATCTGATGAATTCTCAATTAATAATTCCTTGTTGTAGTAGCTGGGATGACTTCAGAGTGGGAAGGAATTAACTGTTTGTCTTTCCTCCTTCAGTATGCATTTTACTTGTTACGTGCCTTCTCCGGCTTGAAATGGGTACATACACATGAATCTGACTGTTTTTGCTGCTGTAATATTCACGATTTGACTGAATTGAGTTGATTTTACTTTGTTTTTCGTTTAGTAGTACTCAGTCACTTGAAAATGTGGGGGGGAGGGGTTCTTGTGAGGGAGACTAGTAACAAACTAAAATTAAGAGTAGTATATTAATAAACAGTTACTATTCTAGTAATTTTTAGTATAAGCTAAAAAAAAAAATAATTCCAAGTGGATTCCTTTCAGCACTTATTTCAGGCAACAAATAACTTCAGAATTCTACAGTTCTGTGGATTCTAGATTTTTTTTAAATGAAGCTGTGATTTTATTTATATGGCTTATTTTTCTTGGAAAATGATTTTTCAATCGTGTTGAATAGCTCTAATGCATCTCTTACAAGTCTAATCATGTCCACTTTTCACAATTTATTCATCTACTAGCTGCTTTCTGCATGCAAGAAAAACATTGTTTTGATGATAAAAATCTTAAACATCTGCTTTAGCCCGCTGCTTGGAATGTTTTTAGAAGAGTGATTTCAGGCTTGTACAAATGAGTTCTTTATGGGCCAGACATCAGTTACTTCCTACTTTCTTTTAAAGGCAGTTTAGTTAAGCATCTGAAATTAAATGCTTCAAAATCTCACTTTGTTCCACTCTGATATGACTAATTAAAATTTCTGTATCGTGCTACTAGGAAACATTTAGCCTTTGCTCACACAGCAATGAAAGTTCAGGGGATGACCACATTTCTGAGTCTGAAGTTGAAAAAAATGTAAAAGCTCTTATTGGACAGCTGTGTATTTGAATAAATTATTTTGATTTTTTTTAAAATTTTTTTTAGAGCATTGAATGAAATGTGGAAGTGTCAAAATCTGCTGCGACATCAAGTAAAGGATTTAGTTGACCTAATAAAACAACCCAAAGTGAGTTCAGTTTATCTTTATCTCACAGTGAATATGCAGTTTTACTTGATATGATGTGTTTTAATTCCATTTCTTTGAGTATCAAGCTTATTTTTAATGACAGATAGAAAATACTGTTAAAGTTAACTGATACTCTGTTAGACTGCATTTGCAGTAGGAAATGTGTATGCATTTTGTTAGTAAAATTGAAGAGAACGAGGTGTTACAGAAATTTTAGAAGGATTTTGCCAGTCATTTGGTACTAAAATACTGCTCCCAGTGTTTGAATTGCATCTTGCTAGGATTGTTCTGGCTCTTGAAAAAGGGAAAAATCAGCACATTATTTTTTACTGCCAAATCAAGTAGTTGTGAAAAAGTACCTATGCACCCTAAGTTCTTATCTTATGTATGATTAATAACATTCAGTAAATCGCAGTATTTTTACCCTAGCAGGCTACTTGTTTCTCTTCCCTCTTGGAAACTTACTAAAAGTTGTGGTTTTGGAGATACCAGACTACAATTGAGTTTTTGTTTACAGATTTGCTCAGAAGGAAAAAATAAACATTTATTGAGTGTTTGAGATATTATCATAAAATAAAATTCAGATTTATTTTATTTTTATATATGTACATACTCATGTTTGGGTGGGGAAAAGATCATAAGATGAAATTCTGGCTATAATATGGAATGTGATTAGAACTTTAAACTCTTTGCATTAAAGTCATCTGGTTCTTTTTTAAACAGGAATTATATGTAAAGTGTTGCTATGCTCACAGTCGTATATGTGTGTGTGTGATTTTTATTTGCTATGTGTGTATATACTTGTATACCACAGTAAATTTGATAAAGTTTTGTCTGAATTACCCATTTGCTGGAGTTACCTGAACCAGAAAGAGTGGGTAACTGTGTGGTTGGATTACCTGATGTATTTGCTGAGAAATGCTACTGTTTTTCAGACAGAGAGGAGACTTACCAAGTCAAAATTAATCCCTTACTGTTTCAGTCCTGATTGCAGGTGACATTCATAATTTTGATTTAGGGCATTTAAAACATGCTGTAATGTTGTATTAAATGCTAAGTGCCGTAATTGCTGGTACAGTACTTCATTGTGCCTTGGAGACTGGGTTGAAATATTTTTTTATATACTGTTTTATAGTCTTTGGTGTAGTTTAAATACACTTACGCACTTAAAACCCGAGTTAGGTCCTTTATATTTTCTGTATTTAAGTTGAAAGTGAAATTTCAATTTTTGTTTTCAGGGAAATGTAATGAAACTTCTTTTGTCAATTGTACAATATCAATGGATATGGAATTAAATATGTAGGTTTTGATAAATGTCAGCATTTGCATTCAAAACAGTGTATGCTACTGACGCGTTTGCATTTGTCTGTGTGGCTTTCATCCTATTTTTCACTATTGAGTGCTAATCCTCTACACTTAAATGTTACTCTTTTGAGTAAGAGGACTACATGGGAGAACTTAGGAGGCTTGTGATGGAGATGCTGTTCTGGGTAACAATCATTTTGAGTCAGGGAATTTTAATGAATTTAGTTTATTGTCAGTTAACATAGACTTCTAATTATTCTGGTATTGAGAAATAAAAGCAAACAAATAAACACTTAGAGAACAGCCTTTGGCTTCCCTCTGGATGCCTCTCACCACATGCTGTGCTTGGCGCCTTCAGTGAGGCGATGGCAGCACAGGAGGTGGGGTTCAAGGCATGGTGGTTCCTTTCCTTTTGCTGCTCCTTGTTTCTTACTCACTGCTGCAGTGTGGGTTCCTCTGCCAGCCACAGTCCCTTGAGAGTCACACTTTCCCTGGTGTCTTCCTCTTTTAAATATTTTTCTCAGAAGCACAGTGGGCTCCTCTGGTCAAAGTTTTGGTGGTTGGTGGGCTGGTTTGGTGGTTGCAGAGCTAGCTGAAAGCAACTTTGGCTGGCACAGGGCAGCCCTTGACCTCTTCTGCACAGGTCACCCTGGCAGGCCTTGGCTACCCCAGACCCTGCCCATTATGCCCAATGCAAATGCTTGGCTGTTCTTAAGTCTTATTTCTGTGATGCTCCTTGTATGGTTTATTTGGGGTTTTACCCCCAAACTGGTAATTAATTCATATGATTAAATCATTGTGTTTAGGATGAGTGCATTTTCATAACCAAACTGAAGGGACGTACAGTCCAAGACAGTAATAATCTTGAGACAAGTAGCCATTCAGGGCTGTAGAAACTTTGTTTTCTTTCATGAAACAAAACTGAAACGAACTAGTAACCTTTTAGAATTAGAATATGACTTGGTGTCACCATATATACTTTCTCACTTCAGTTTAATTTCTCCACTTAATCATTATAGCTTAATTGTTGATCGATTCTCCTGTAGATGTTATTAGATGTTATCCCTGTAGCAAGCATAGGCATTGTGAGAACTCTGAGATGAGGAGGAACAGGACAAGAAGCAGAGTAGAGAAGTTGCCACAGGGAAGCTTTTGTTAGGTACTAAGGAAAAAAAAAAATTGCAGTAGGGTTTATCAATTAGGGGAACAGGTAGCCCAGAGAGGTTGTGAAGTCTTCATCATTAAAAATGCATCTAGATGAGACCTGGAGCAAAAAGTGATCTAAGTTGGCCCCGCTTTGAGTAGGCAGTTCAACCAGGTGACCTACAGTTGTTGCTTCCAACCTAGATTATTCTGTATAAATCCTTGAACTTTTCCAGTCTGCTGGTTTTTTTCCTCTTAGAAAATCTTTTTGCTGTTTAGTGAGACTCTTCAGGCATTCTCCTTTTTTCCCCCTTCAGGCTCTTCCTGGTGTAAGCACTGTTTAGAAGAGTGAAAACGTTTAAGAACTTTATATTTCTGCCCATCATAATTTCTCCTAATCTGAGACAGAACAGACTTCAAACTTGCCTTTAGGATGAGTTACTTTTCTGAAGAGCAAAAACCATAAATCACAGCTCCTCTTGTTTTCTTTTGCAGCAATGGTATACAGTTAAATAAAATACATAAAATTGCTTGTTCACATGTAGGAAAGTGGGTAACTGCTGGTTTGTCTGTATTAAAATACAAGCTTCATTTGCTGCAGGTGCTTCCATATCATGAATGTAAGATAATGTACTTAAAGTGCCACAGTAGATCTAGAAAAATAAATCTTTCTTGATCATCTTAAATCTGTTGTTATTCGGTGAAGTTATACTACTAGAAGCTAAAAGAATACTTCTAAGTCAGGTTATTTCATGTTTTGCTTGAATGATTTGTAGTTTACTCAACGTAAGGTCTGTTTTAATGGGAACTTTAGCTAATACTCGAAGAGTTAACCAGTATTGGAAGACCAAACCAGTCAGAACTAAAGAAACTTCACAGTACAGTTTTGGTATTTTCCTTATGAGTTGCAAGAGGTGTGAATATGGAGATTCTGTATCTGCTGACATCATTATTTGAAAGCTGTAAACCAGATTTTGTTTCTGGTTTTTTTTGTCATTTCTTGTCTGAACATACTTGCTCAGCTGTGAAAGCCAAAAGCCCCCAGAATGGTAGCATTTTTCGAACACTAAAAAGCAATGGCAAGTTCTGCAGAAGTACTTAATGGGAATTTTGTGCCAAGTAGCCATGTCCCAAGACAGAAAGGATGTCCACTAAAAATATTGCTTGTCTTAATCTCGTGCTGTGTTTTTGTTATACTCTAATCTTTCTGAGGTTCTCAAACATCGCCAGATTTCCCACAAATTTGCTAATTAATTTCCTTTTTTCCTTAAAAAACCTGTGTGAATACATTAGAACTCAAAATCCTATTTTCTTTCATTGTACTTAATCAACTGCAGCACAGAAATTTACTCTTGACAAGTTGAAGGATACTCCTCCTGGAAATAGACACTTCCCTGAGCTTACTGTAATGAATTGTAATTTTGATATCTCTAAAGCTTGATATGGCTTGTGTGAACCTTATTTGAGATCCATATGCAGATTTCACTAATGAAATGCAAATAAATGAGATGTGCCCGAACAAGACTTTAACCTCTGTCTTCAAGTTTTTATAAGAAAACGTTAGTGTCTACCTCGTAGCATTTTTTTCCTGATATAAACCTGATGACAAGGCCTACTGTAGGTCTGTCTTCATTTGCCTCATGTTGAGTCTTTTGGTAGGAAGAGTTCTTTTTTGGAGGTGAGCCTCCTTTCTGAGCTTGATATTTTCTTGTTTGTAATTTTTAGGCTTGTCCGCTGTCACTTTTGTCTGTCACAAAGGGAGTTCTATAAAAGACAGTTCTAGCAGTGGTTGTGGCTGAACACTGTTCTTGAATTTGAATACTTTTCAATGGAAGCTTATTAAGTGTGGTTGTGTTCCTATTTAAATATTTTCTCAGAAGAATATAATTTGATCATTGTAGCCCATAATTGATACTATTTCCATGTATTTGGGAAGTTTTGCAGACTTTGTAAGTTATGTCACTGAAATTGATCTGTCTTTAGTCACTTGGCAAAAGAGCAGTTTCCTTTATGGTTTGGAAGCTGGTGGGTCTATATGCTTTTGACAACATTGCTGTAAGCTTGAATTTTCTTTTGGGTTCCCATTTTCATTTTACTTATGAAGATTTCAGAGTTGTTTAACAGCACTTAATAGATGTTATGCAATGAAAGATTTCTTTTTTTTCTTTCTCATTTTGTCCACCTTAGAACACTTTTCTGAAGATGATTAAGGTGTTATCTTCACTGTATGGTTAAGGATTCCCTCTGTAATTTTTACTCATAATTCCTTAATATTTCAAACTTAAGTGTAACTCCATAAAGCATCCGAGTCTGTAAATATTGTGGATTACAGCTAAAAGTGGAGGAAAAGTGTCTTGGGAAGTAGTTTTTCTAAGTAGTAGGTGATAACATTGTAGAGACATATGCTTATTTGTTAGAAATACAGACTTATAAAGAAAACATACTTGCTATGTAGTTTTGCCTGGCTGTGAAATTTGTTGGGTTTTGGTTTTTTCTTCTTCCATTTACTTAGTGCCAGAATTAACACTTAAGGTGGACTTTACACACGGAATTTGAAACCCCATATCAGAATTACTGACAAAGGAAAATAAATGACATAGCCTGTTTTGTGTAATTTACTTCGCTTGTAAGGTGCTGTTGGATGATGACAACAGCCCAACAGTCTCACTGAAATCTAAGCTTCCCAGATATCCTGAAATGCCTTTATGTTCTCATTTTTTCTGTTGTTGTCATGGTCCCTGTTTGTTACTTTCACAATCGCACTGCTATTGTGTACCTTCCATATTCAGCTGAACAGAGATAGCACTATTGACTTGATCCTTTCCTTACAATAAGGTAGGAACTACTACTGAGACTATTTAGAATCAATACCTGAACAAGAAGATTAATTTCATGCTTGCTGTTTGTTTTATATTTAAAAATAAAGAAGCTTTAGATGGAAAACAGTTACAGAAATAACCCATTATTGCTGTTCATCAGTTATATAGAAGACAGAAAAGTAATAAAAATATTTTATGTAAGTGTATGTGAGACGGTGATACTGTAGGCATAATCTACCTTTTACTTCCTGTAACTGTCTAGTGTTAACTTTGCAGTGGTGGTTTTGACTTCTGACATGCTGCTGTGTTAGCAAAATGGGTGCTGACTTGTTGATAATGCATAATGGAATTTTGCTCAGTCAGTATTTAGGTGGAAATACATAATGTGGAATCATTATTTAATTCATTTTTCTTTTTTGACTTGCAGACAGATGCCAGCAGTAAAGCTATATTCTCAAAAGTGATGGTTATAACAAGTAAGTCAGTTGAAGTATTTACACTGTCTTAAAAACTATTGTTGAACTATATTACTTTATAAAGTGTTTAAATTAAGCTTTAAAATTATTTGAGATAAGCTTATAAAAAGTTTTGTAATAGGTAACATTTAAAACAAATCATGATAAAGCATATGGTAAACATCATGTTTAAGGACTTAAGACAACTGTAGGCGGAACTGCTTCCTTACTGTAAAAAGTCTCCAGTCACGAAGCTTATCACATGACATTTCAGCTACACCTCTTGTAGACTAATTGAAAATCTAGATCTAGGATGTTAGTGTCTGCTTTAATATTTATTATAGAATATATATTAACTAGGAGGTGTTAACTAACCCGCTAATAACTTACAATACCAACACCTCAAAGACAGGTAAGTGCTGTTGGGAGAATGTGCAAGAGCTTGGGTTTTAGTAGCAGGGAAGGCACTTCGGAAACTGAAGGACTTCTATGTAATCTGAACTCTCAGCAAACAAAAAGCTGCCAACCCCAAAGCAACGCTTCTTGTTCCATCGAGCCCACCGTGCCAATAGTATTAAACCCAGTGATCAGGTTTACAGTGAACTTGCTTCACAATTCTGAAATTTTGTTTTTGAATCAACCTTTTATTGTTGGTTTTTTAAATTGCCAACTGTTCTGGCACAAAAAGGTACTACTTAAGGCTGTGTATGTTTTTGAAAAAATGTGGAGGAAAAGCTGAATCTTGCTGCTTCATTGGCAATGTTCCAAATGCTTTTTTCTCTTGTTTATGATATAAAATTTGATCAGTTTGTAATTTTTCTGATTCTTTTAGTTCTGTGTCACCTTATTAAAAATAATTAGTACAGTAAAACAAATACTTAGTAGAACCTGTTTTGAACTGTCCTATTCAGTTTTCTGCACCAACTTTGCTTAACGTCAGCTGTACCAAAACCATGAAACATCTTAAGTAGGATATTAATACTTTGCCAATAAATTCACTTGCTGAAATATAAAATGTAAAAATGAAAGTAATATGTAGTTTAAGCAATGCATTTTAAAAGCTTT
The DNA here is from genome assembly GCF_023634085.1 of Falco cherrug. Classification (NCBI taxonomy): domain Eukaryota; kingdom Metazoa; phylum Chordata; class Aves; order Falconiformes; family Falconidae; genus Falco; species Falco cherrug. The sequence continues at coordinate 25,151,040 of NC_073698.1, forward strand.
TTTAAAAATGTTGATAGCTGGTTTGAAGCTTATGTTTAGTGAAGGGGTAATTTAGCAAAAATCCCTTTTTGACATTTTTCACACTTGTCATATCAGGTGATCTATGTACAGAGTGTATTCTTTTGTGGAATATAGGCTTTGCGTTCTGCAGTCAACTTCAGCTGTTAATGTTACTAACAAGAACAGCTAGACTTGCTGAAAAATTAGTGTGAAGCGCAAGGAAAGCAAATAGCTGGGAGAGGTCTGTGGATACACAAATTTTTACAAGTTAGTGTCCTCCATAGATATGTCTGCACACGTTAAGGTGTTTTGTCATTTGGCCTTACCCTCAAACCCCCCTTCTTTGTTAACTTAAACACACATGGAAACCTTCTTGTTGTGACATTTCAAACTTGTGCAATTTACAATACTTATTAAAATAAATAGTGATTTCTTTTGCTTATTTAAAGGAAACCTTCCTGATCCAGGGAAAGCTCAAGATTTCATGAAAAAGTTCACACAAGTTCTAGAAGATGATGAAAAAATAAGAAGTCAGTTAGAAATGCTTGTAAGCCCAACATGTTCTTGCAAACAGGCTGAAGGATGCGTGGTAAGAATTGTTCTTCAAATATGTGAATATTTTTGGAACTGAATTGGTTCTAAATCTAATTGAAACTTATATTGCAGAGGGAAATAACAAAGAAGTTGGGCAATCCAAAACAACCAACAAATCCTTTCCTGGAAATGATAAAGTTTCTTCTTGAGAGAATTGCTCCTGTGCACATTGATACTGAATCCATCAGGTATTTTTGTGTGTTACTGGCTGTAGATCACAGGGTTTGAAATCAGGCTTTCTTATTTTGCCTTTAAGCACAAGCAGTAATGGATTGGGTGGGTGTGGTGTAAGGCCTGGTGACCTGCAGTATTTTCGTCTGTTTCCCCTTGCTTAGAGGTTTTTGTGTCCTTGTTCAGAATGTAGCCACAGAAACAATTGATTTGTCATTCAGCACAGCCAGGACAACCTGTCAGTAAAAGTACGTCTGTTGCTGATGGGCAAAGTTCTGTTTGTGACTGATGTACTTTAAAAGAAATTTCTGTCCATGGCTCTTCACTGAAGCTTTCCACCCAGAATATTAGCTCATAGTGACATAAGCAGTAATTCAGCTGAGGAAGTAAAGGTTATGGTGATGATCAAGACTTTAAGGAAGAGTAAGCCAGTGAGGTTGCGGGGGAGGGGAAGCAATTGCTGAAATGATTATTTAGCAGCTGTATTTGAAACGTGTGGTCCCTTATTGGAGATGACTAGTTCTAAATGCTGATAAGTTCCTACCTGATAATTCAAACTATAGTAATTGACTTTTAAGTACTTGAACTTTTCGGTTTCTGCCTGTTATGTATGCAATGTAATGGAGCCATTGAGATTTCACTTAAAAATCTGTTTCTGTTCTTGAATTAGGTACAATTTGTAACTGGATTTCTAATTTAAATTTGAAAATACATTGTTCACATTCACAGAAGCAATATAAAATGTGTATCTAAAGTAATATTCGCATGTGGCACTAAGCTGTAATGTTTATTTCACATTCTGGCTACTGACTGACTACTGTACAGTATACAAGCAAAAAGCAGTAGTGAAATGCACATAATCTTGCCACTGAATTTGTCTTCTCCCGTCTTTGTAAATTTCACTGAAATTCATCTTCATTTTTGAGACATACTCAAAAAAAGGACTTTTTTCCATAGATGGTCATTTTTGTCCAACTAAGGGCAGGAAAAAAAATATCTGTTGGAAGTCTGGGAGGTCTGAGTAGGCGGCTTCTCCTTTGGTTTTCTATCAGTTGGGGTGTTTTTATTTATTTTTGCTGGGGGTTTCCTTGGTTTTCGTTTGGGATAATTTTTTTTTTTGTCTCTAAGTATCATTTACAGGATGTACTGAAGGAATATTGTGAGTATTGTTCAGTTCTTGATAGGGAAGCTGCCTACGCCACTCCAGAATAAGATCATTTGGATAATCACCATTTCCTTTCCCAGGGTACAGTGTAAGAAAAAACCAGGCATTACTGTCAAGGTGAAATATGCAGGAGAGACAGGTCTTTTATATTTTTCATCAACTCTTAGCACAGCTATTTAATGGTTTGTCTGGGATTTTTTTTTTCTTTCGGTTATAGGCTAAACATTGAAAACAGTTATTTTTCACCAATTATGAAGAATCCATAGTAGTTAGTAACCTCACCATAATTCTTTCCTGAATTTGTTGCTTGCAGTGCTCAAATTGTCTTCTTATTTTGGGCATCCTTCTGGAGTAATTTGTATACACTTCTTAATGCAGGATAGATAAACATTCTTGAACTTAATGCTTCATAAGCTTTGTTTCAGATAGGAGATGAGGGCAGCCATATTCTGAATGTAGTTGACACATTTTACAACAAGCTTATGTTTTATCTTTTAAATAAATTCCTTTAAGATTTTATCTTAAACTTACAAAAACAGTCATACAGGGTGGAACTGCGGTAAATACAAAGCCATGTTTTGTTTTCCTCTTCAGTGCCCTTATCAAGCAAGTAAACAAGTCTATAGATGGAACAGCTGATGATGAAGATGAGGGTGTACCTACTGACCAGGCAATCAGAGCAGGTCTTGAATTGCTTAAGGCAAGTATACTCCTGGTGGTCAGTGAGCATGTGAAACTCTCTGAAGCAACTTTGTTAAAATAAACTTGTAATTAGCACTCAATATCTTTAGTCATAAGCATGAGGTGGCTATCTGGAAGAATACTGGTTTGCTGTTTGTTCTCTATGATCATCTTACGTGGCACATAAGTAAGGTTATTTTAGAAATCATTTAGAAGGTTTTCTGGTAGTCAGAAGTAGTTGAATATGTGACACCAGTAGCTGAGCTTAGTTTATTGGAGTGTGAATTTAGTGGCTTGTGACTATGGTTACAGTACTTCTGGAACTGTACTTGTGTATCAGTATAATACTGTGTCTCCTCTGAGTTCCTCATAAATTGGGATCTTACCTGTTTCAACTATGTGTAATCTTTGAGACTCAGTTAACATAGCAAACCCATCAAGATGCATTCCTGGAAACACTGTACAAAATTTCTTACTCTGTCCTCCATTTTTCGTAGGAGGAAAAGGGCTGATTACTGTGTTATTTACAAATACTGTTAAAAGCGTGAAACTTTTTAAATGCAACTACACAGGGCTTTTTGTTTCACTTAGTCTCTCTCAAAGACTTCATCCTAGAAGTGCTATGCAGCGTCAGCTTTGCCTGTACTTGCACAGGAAGGTGCTTGTGCCATAGTGCCACCTCAGTTATGTGAGTGTTGGGGGCAGTCCGGCTGTGGGTTGACTTTCAGAGGCCTCAAAATCTAAAGGACTCCCATACTGAAGTTTTCAGAGTATCTTAGATCAACTGAAGCCTAATAGATTCATCTGATAGCATGTGACTCTTTAGCCAGATATGCACGTTTAGTTAAATGTACAAAAAGCCAGTAGCATAAAAATTAATCTGAGTAAGAATGAATCATGTCATGGAGGACTATATATGTCAAAGGTGGTTTCCAGGTCAGTACTTACATATTGATATGAACTGGCATGACACATTTAAGTAAGAGAAGTAAGGTTGCCCTGTAGAAAGTGATTTGTACATCGTGAGAAGAATTCGAAAGAACAAATGTAGGAGTCCAGGGAAGAGAATGCCATACAATAATTGGGGAGGAAGGTAACTTGGTGAAAATAGAAAGCTGCATGTGAAGAAGCTCCTAGATTTTGAGGATTATTTCTTTGCCACCAGTCAAAGTATGATATGGAAAGAGGCTAATAATTAACAGCCACTTAAAAATCAAGGCAAACTTTCAGGGAGGATCAAATAAGGATTTTTTTATGATTTTTTTTTTTTCCCTTAACATGGAAGGACTGTTATACTTGAAAACAGAGTCCAAGAATCTGAAGGAGAGGTACAGGACCTAGTAAGCTGCTGTGGAAAGCTTGAGGGACTAGAGACCGTATTGGTATTACTGTTCTAGAGATAGGAACTTCACTTCGGAGTACAGCCAGTTGTTCCACTTGGCAAACAAGCATGAAGCCTGGGAGCACACAAGCTGGATTTCTTTTGGAGAAAGAAAATTATGAGTTGGGCTTCAGAAGTGCATTTATTTGAGTTCAGTCATTCTAGAAATACCCTGAAGTAAAACCCCTGAAATGTCAATATTACTTCTTTAGCATCAATTGTATTTCTCCTAAGGCCTGCTTCTGTTGTAACCCAGTACTTGCTAATTTAGATGTAGCCACTGAGAAGTGCATGTTTACAATCATAGGAGAAGAAATTGAGGCTGGAGAAGTAATTTAAAAGTGATGAGATCATGTATAAAGACAGAGGAGTTTAGGAGGTACTATTATAAAGTTGGAAAAACTGAAAATGTGGATCATGTGACAAGACCAGGCAGAGTATTATAAATATTCCAGTATGGCAGTGGAAAATTACTCTTGATGGAATGTTCTATATAAAAGGACCTTTAAAAAATATTAACATGGCTTTCCTCTTATTTTGGCAGGTACTTTCATTTACGCACCCTATCTCATTTCATTCAGCTGAAACTTTTGAATCTCTGCTGGCTTGCTTGAAAATGGATGATGAAAAAGTGGCAGAAGCTGCATTACAAATTTTCAAAAATACAGGAAGTAAAATTGAAGAAGACTTTCCTCATATACGATCGTAAGTTGTCTATCTTACTCTGTTTGAGCAGTTCTTTCCTATATGGGATTTTGGAAGTTCTCATTCTTCTTTTGGCATGCTATAGTATTATCTTGCATTCCTTAAGAAGAAAGTGTTATTTCAGGTAAAATAGGGAAGAGATTTTGAACGACTTTAAAATGCACAGCTTTTTGAAGAATAGAAGTGAAATGAATATATCCAAAGTAGTGACAGCTCACATGTCACTGATAGTACTATAATTTTTATCATTGCCTTTCAGTATTACTTATGCTTTTTTCCTAAATTAAATATATGGCAATGTAAAAACATTCTTTGCAGTTTAATGGGGATGTGTAGGTAAGAATATTTTCAAAAAGAGCGTTCAATAACTTGTACAGATAAAATGTTTTTTTACCACATGATATTTTATCAACAAAAACGAGGGGCTTTTTACTTGCAGTCCATGTAAATAACCTTTTTCTTGTTCTTTCTTTCTTTCTTTTAAAGACATTTTCTAAACAAGGACAATTAGCACGTTGCAGAGGTGTTGTGTTCTTTATATGTATATTTATATATTTTTTAGCTTGATATTTTGGAAGATTTTCAATTTGTGAAAAGGTACTTATCTTTTTGTTTTTTTTAAGTGCTTTGCTTCCAGTGTTGCATCATAAAGCTAAAAAGGGACCCCCTCGTCAAGCCAAGTATGCTATTCACTGCATCCATGCAATATTTTCCAGCAAAGAAACGCAGTTTGCACAAATATTTGAGGTACAATTAAAATATTTAAGTTAGTTTTAATTAGTCTTTTACATTGCATATGTAAACTAAGAGATGTAGTGGCAATTTATATGGGAAGTTGTATCAAATTTAGAAAAGGTATTTTTCCCCTTTTGTTCTCATACAGCTTGGCCTGAAGAATAGTAGCGGAGGGTGGTTTTGTATCCCATGATCCATCATGTTTAAGGTTATGTATTTTAACAGACGATGGAATAACACAAAGTGTTGGACTGTGTGCTAGAACCATAAACTATTTGTTGAAAGAGGAACCATATACCACTCCTCATCTTTGGGACTGGCCTGGAGTATTCAAATGGTTACAGAAATCATGCAAAACTAAATTATGATAGAGGCTACTTAAATAGATTTTATAGTTATAAGTGCAAATGTACTTTTTAATTAGTACCCATCAGCCTTTTATTTTGAAGGCTGAATCAGAGTCCATTATTGAAATTGCCATCTTGAGATGTAGTATGCACACTTCAACAAGGAAATGTGCTTTTTAACCCATTGTTTCATAAATGAGCTTGAGCTGCCACTTCTTGAACTACGCAGATGTGATAAACATTTTGTCTGTCGTCTTGGTTTTTCTTTTAATTTGTGGGAGACTTGCCAAGTTGGTGAATGTGTCTTTAAATGATTAATAGTTCTTTTAAAACTATTTCTGAAATAGACATGGACAACATTGTACAGAACTTTCACACACACACACACCTCTCAATAGATACTAATATATCAGTAATACCTGAATTTGTTGCCTTTTTTCTAGCCACTGCATAAAAGTCTGGATCCAAGCAATTTTGAGCATCTCATTACACCGTTGGTTACTATTGGCCATATAGCCATGCTAGCACCTGATCAGTTTGCTGCCCCTTTGAAATCTTTGGTTGCCACTTTTATTGTTAAAGATTTGCTAATGAATGATAGGGTAAGTATTTTTAAAACCTCATATTAAGATTCTGCTACTCCTGTAGTATGATAATCAGCAAGTACTTGTGGAAATTTTGTAGCTTGTTGGTTCTACTTTTTGTATAGGGTTGTCTTTCGATTTCTGTATGTACTGTTGGACTCAATTGAAAAACCACAGTACAAGAATAGAAATTAGTACTAATTTGGTAGTCTTTACAAAAGCAACAAACGATATAGCACAACATTTGATCACTCATGATTTGACTTTTGTTAAAAATGAGAAAATTGGTATTGACTTTGCTTGCCTTGAGCAAGCAAGTTGTGATTTTCATTGTTGTTTTGGGGTTGATTGAGGTGGGTGTTTTTGGAAGTATAGCATGTTTGAAACTGAAGTACACTGTTTAAATGGAAGACTGAATTTTAATTTTTCCAATACTTCTGTATTGATAATGATTATAAAGTGAAAAAAAGAACTTGTGCATTGTCAGCCATTGTTTAGGGAAAGATTAACTGGCTAAAACTGTGCTTCCAATCTACTGGATATGGAAACTGGAAATCATTTTCAAAGCAATGGCTATTACACTCTAAAGCAACAGTTTTCAGGAACAACAACAAAAACCCAAACCCTTTACTACTGCTAAATTTGCTGATACTTCAATAGCGAGGCAAGAGCAGTATCTCACTTCTGTAATCGTTACTTCTATAAAATACAGAAGGCATAAAGCTAACCAGTGAGTACTGCTGTATTGTCTTCAGAAGCAAACAAGGAAGAGGAGAATACAGCAGGTTTCACTGAAGTGTAACAGTAGTAAAACAAAATTAACATTTGGTTTAGCTTCCAGGGAAAAAGACAACAAAACTTTGGGTGCCAGATGAAGAAGTGTCTCCTGAAACACTTGTTAAAGTAAGTAGCACTTACTGTATTTTCCTGTGATTGTGTTTATATTACTTAATCTAAGGAAGTTAAATATCTGGATTCCTAAAGCTGTCAACTGCTTCTCTGTTTCTTTGTCACCTTTCTTATCAGAATACACATTTTTGGATGGCCAGAAGAAAATAATTTGCTTTTGGGAGCATCTGCTTTTTTTGTGTTTTTTGTGTTGGGTGGTTGGGGTTTTTTTTTTAGGTTTTTGTTTGTTTGGTTTTTGGGTTTTTTTGTTTGTTTTTTAAATAAACTGATATATACACTTCATTGAATTTTTATTGTAGCTTTTTGTAGGCTTAGTTTTGGTGTGCAACACTTAAGTAGTCCAGATACCACAGTTAAAGCAAAATTTTTTTCCTTCCTGTTTAACACAGGAGCTAATACAACAAAGACTTTGTTTAAAGTCTTCCCTTTTGAATTTCTAGGACATTCTAAGAAATTTTCAGTGCTGTTTTGGAATAAAATAAAAATTGGTTTTGTATTTGTCAGTTTCCTCAAAAGAGTAAATGTGTTACATTGCTTTTCTCTGTGTACAGTGTGTATAAGATAAAACCTGGATTTAAGGGGAGGGGAAAATGACTTTAAAATGGTGACCATATTGATGGAGTTTTTACTTCAAAATGTCATCTCAAGCTTGTTCTTTTTTAGAAGCAAATTTATTATTACATTTTTCTGGACTTGAATAGATACTTTCACTGAATTTTCCACTCAATCAGAAATAGACTTATACTGTGAAAAATGTCCTGTGTCTGTATTTGTTTCTAAATGTCTTTTCTTTGGAACAGGGATAGATTATGATTTCACATTTTCTTTCAGAATTAGGAAGGTGCATGCACTTTGCAGTATGCTGTTTCTAAGTTAATTATAGCAGTCATTTACTTTCCAATGCCTTTTAAATAAAGCTGCTTTGATGGTTTTAAAAAGTACTTTGCCTTCTCTATTGAAGTTGTTAAACTCTTTGTAGGATACCTCCTCCTCTGCTGTTTTAGTAAGTACTTTGGTTTCCAGCTTGATACAGAACTCGTTACTGGAAATGCTCGGATGTGTTTTGAGTTGATTTGTTAGCTTTCTATTGTTTGACTATCACAAGGATATTTTCCATGTTTGTGCAATTCCATAGTTATACAGTACACTCCAAAAACTGTTAAAAGAATGAATGTTTTGATTTCATGAACTGCTAGTTTAAAGTAGAATGATTTCGCTTCAGTGATTATATATCTTGAAGTAGTAAATACTGGTTTTTCTTAATTTTTTAAATGATCCTTAAAGCTGTAATAAAAGCGCTAAACTACGCTTTTATGTTGATAAAATTTTTCATACAATTGGCTATTTGGAATGGAATTGGCTTATAGAAAATCTTAAGGCAATTTGAAGTTTAAGCTAAGCCTGAAAACTGTTAGAAACATTTATTGTCCAGTGAAAATTGATTTGCAAATTTAATTAGCATTTAGTACCACTGAGAAGCCTGTATTTAATGAACGCTTCAGGCCACACCAGTAGTTTATAAATGATTTCTCTATGACAGTGTATTTTTCTTCTCTCTGGTTTTAAAAGCCTCTCTCCCTTGTTAACATAACTGTGTACCTAATAGTGATCTTAAAACTAGCAAGTTTAAGTATGACAGGGGGAAGGACTGATGACGACCAAATTTTAGTATTGTCCAGCCTAGCAGATATAGACTGATAACAGGCTAGCCTTGATTTTGGGTGCTAAACCTTAAATGAAATGATGTGTGTACAGAAATGTTGCAGTGCAGTCTTAAATATGAATTGGATTAGTCAGTATATGAGTTAGACTTGAATTTCTACACGTGGCATGTGAGTGCCTGCTCTAAAGCAGTAATCTCTCTTGACGGTGACTAGTACTAAATAATTCTGTATATACCATGCAGTGGATTGAGACTTAGTGGTAGCAGTGATAACTCGCTTCCTTTTGTGTACGCTGCAATATAAGACTTCTCACCCTTTTTCTCTGACTGTGCTTTAAGCGGGCATCGTTTCATTTTTCACTACTGCACAAACCTGCAGCATTTGTGGCTTTGAAAACCTCAAGCAGTAGAAAACTGAGCTAGCAGTTGCCATAATGTTGATGTAATAGGAAAACAGTGTTTCTAGGATCACTGTGTGGGGTGGGAGCTTATTGTACTACAGCAGAATCATGATGATAACCTCCAGATCAGAGAAAAAGGTTATAGATTTCTCTTGATTATTTTTAATTGTCAATCTTAATCTTAAAAATTAATACTTACTACTGACAGTTTATGTAAAGCTAGTCATTAATTACAGTTTTCTCATGTGACAAGACATCTGTCACATTGTAGTCACTATCTCAGAAAGAAATTATAAAGTCTTACCACTTTTGCTTGTATTTCAAGCACATGTAGTTCATGGTATGCTGCTAAGTCAAGTACAAAGCAGCCGTTTGTGGCCTTTGGTATGGTTCTGACCCACATTGTATTTTGAATTTTTCGATCTTTTCACGTTATGTATAATAATTTTGAATCTTGGAAGAGAATTCTAGGCTCGTAGGACACAAATTGAAATGAGGTTCAGGCTGGTTGTGAGGAAAAAACCTGAGAACAGTCAGGTGATGGAACAGGTTGTGAGAGGTTGCAGGTTGCCAAGAGCGCCCATACAATCTCCATTCTCAGAGGCTTTCAACACCATAATGGGTACAACTGAGACCAACATGGTGTGACTTCATAGGTGACCTTCCTTTCAGTAAGAGATTGGACAGGAGACCTCCTGACAGCCATCCAGCTGGGTTATCATTTGATAGTTATCCTATTTGGCTGCAAAAAAAAATTAAAATATGAGGGCAGTGCAAACTCACATCATGTTTGTTTAACTCTTCAGGTAGCCGGAAGCAATGACTGGGGGTATTCTCATGCCCTGTAGTAATTTTATGGGAATGCTTAATTCTGAAGGGTTGCTGGAATGTTATCACATCATAACACCAGCAAAGAAACAGGGAATAGTGGGGTCAGAGGAGAATTCTGGAAGAGCTTGGATTAGGACTTGCTGTGTGGAAGGATGACTAGAATAGATTTGGACAGTAAAATTGGGGGAAGGGAATTGGTGGGGGGCGGGGTGGTGGTGGTAGTATTGAAATTGCTCAGGAGCTGACCAGAGATGTTGGAGCCCAGGATGGCATGTGGCTGTTCCCTGGCTGAGGATGTCATTTACTTGAGGACACATGGAGTTAGCATGTTTCCGTCCTCGCAACAAGTGGGAGGCACTAATGGGTACAGTACTGGTTAGGACATGAAGAAACTGAATTGGTAAGCTGTCAAAGGAGCTGCTGCTATTCGTAGTATTCATTTTATTATTGTTGTTATTGCTATTAAAATCTTCTGGTGGATACTTACTGCTGTTTCAGTGGAAGACCTGTTGAAAGCTAGGGCAAGACAATTTCATTTCTGTTTCTGGAAGTCCATTTGCATTTTGAGTTCTCAAGTGACAAACATCCTTCCTCTTGCTGATGTTCTTCTGTGGGTGGAGTAAATGGGCTACAGTGCTAAATAATAAACTCATGTATAGGTGACAATCCTCAACTTAGATATGAAGGAACTGTTGTGATCAGTTTGTTACATGGATCAACTGTATGATGAATTTCAGTTGGTGATGCTGTGAATGTTTATATAAAAGCATTAGAACTGCCTTTCCCCTTAAGGAGAAAATTTCAAGTTACCATGTGCAAAAAGTGTGGGTATTTTTTTTTAATTACTATTTTTTTTTTAAAGCTTTTGGGTTTTGTGTGCTGAACTTCAGGGTTTGCTGTTTAGGTTTGTTTTTCTTGTTTCTCTTTATTCCCCAAGGATGCCTGTGTGATTCAGATGAGCATTTTTGTTTTGCTGTGAGAATACTCCTCTTTGTTCTCTTTATTGTCTCTGCTCTTATATAGAAGGAAAATAAAAGACCAAAGGGATTCAGATACTGAAACAAACTTAATCTCCATATTCATGCTTAATTTTCACTAAAGAAATGTGAAATTATTTGATGTTTCGTGATAGCTACTGGATCCTTCATACTTTTAGAAGCTTGCCTCAAAACACTTGATGTTTCCATTGGCAAAAGACAAATTATCCTGAGAAACAGGGTTGGAGGCTTTTCTTTAAATAGCCATGAAAGAAATATTCTCTTCCAGGACAAGTTATCTTGATACAGCTTGATACTCTTAACAGTCAAAATGTCTATGAAGTGGTTTTTAATTTACATTTCTTTAAATTTAAACTTATATATTACATGTATAGGGAATGTATAGGCATTGTTTAAGCACAGGAATTACAGAAATACAGGAAGATGAAAATGTGTTGTGCTTTTTGATCCAGTAACACTTTCCTACTAAGTATAAATTTTGTCTATTTCACAGTGTTTAATGGACGTAAGCTCAATTAAGATAAAGTTTTCACAGGACAAAATATGTGATTGCTTAGTAGAAGAAACAGTTCAAACTAACTAAATGTTGTATGATTTTTATTTGCTGTAATAAATGCTTGAGACTTTCAGTGGAGAGTTGCTGTCCAGTGTATGTCTACAGTATTTAAATGATGTTTTGCAGCCTTGACAGGCTTATGTTCATAGCAGCAAAAAGCACTTGGGAAAATACTGTTCGATTAAATTAAGATAAAGATTATTTTTAAAATAAGACTAATATGATTTGACTTGTGCATATCAAAATTTTTTCAGATTCAGGCTATCAAGATGATGGTTCGGTGGCTGCTAGGAATGAAGAACAACCACAGCAAGTCAGGAACTTCTACTCTGAGGTTGCTAACAACAATATTACACAGTGATGGAGATTTAACAGAGCAGGGGAAAATTAGGTATGTAACAGATGGCAACGTTTTGATGTCTGATGATGCAGTGAGGAGAGTTTTAGTCAAAGTAATATTTAAACTATTCTGTTAAACTGCTTAACAATTTCTACATCTTCTTTCATAAGAATTGATGGTAAACTTGGCTAGATTCCTACGCGTCTGCTTAGTCTCAGGTTTTTTAACACTGTATATGTATCTGTATTTTAATGGTTTTATCTTCATTTTATCTCTTTTTTTTCAAAGGGCCATTACTCATATTGCAAGAATAAACTGTGTAACTTCCTCTTCCCCATTGAAAAATAGTTTTAATTTTTTATACAGCCTGCTCTTTCCAATATACTAATTGTTGTGTATGCCACAAGGCAATAGGCAGGCTTTCTAATAATTATAATTAAAAAAAGGCATGTTGCAGTAAGCCAGATGAGAATAGCTAGTACATAAGGCACCTGTGCTTGAAGGCAGATTTTAATCTCTTGAGGCCTCTAAAAATGAAAGGAAGAGGGAAACATGTAAAGAGAATTAAGTCTCAATAATTTGCCTTATAGATGATTGTTAGACAACTTGTTTTTCTGGGTATCTTCTTAATCCTTTGTGGTAGAAGTCACAAGTTGTAAGCCACTATTGGTTGCCAAATATTGAAAATTTATGTCGACAAAAGCCATTAAGGGCATGGATCAGTTGTGCTAGTATGAGTAAAAAGGTTTTAATTTTCAGGTGGAGTGTAATGTTATACAGTGATTATGCAGACAGAACATATGTTGTGTGTGCAAAACTGCAAACCTTAGAATTGTCCAGTATGTTATCTTTGTAGTAGCTCTGTAATCTTTCTTAAAGTTCCTTGTAAATAATTGTTTCATAGTTTTAAATTCTGGAAATTGACCATTCATGATAGTTAGTAGGGGGTTAAGTGGCAACAATTTAGCTTTTCATCATAACTGCTCAAGCATATTGTTGGCTTATCCAGTAGTCTGTGAATAGATCAGCTCTGTAGGTCCTGTGTGTTTGCATGCTTGGAGTGATGATTCCTTACTGTGCACATTTTAAGAAATTTAAATTTCCAACTCTTTGCGTTTTGTTTTGTTTTTACTCTAAACTACAAGTAATAATAGAAACTGTATATAATGATGCAGTCAGTTCTCCATTATTAAAGTTAATGGGGGGCTGGGGATTCGTTAATGGGAGGAGAAAGCTGTAATGACATGTGAGGTTGCTCTGTGTTAGACAACCCTTCAACCCCAGATCTTGGAGCTCTGCTTGGGGGTGAATGATGAGCCAACTGAGAGCTTTATGGGTTAGGATTAAAGAGCCCACTGGTATATAGGTGACATTGTAGTGGGTGTCTGCTGTAGGTCCCCTGACCAGGAAGTGGATGAGGCCGCCTGTGAACAGCTAGAAACAACTTCATGTTCAGCGGCCTTGGCCTCATGGGGGACTGCAACCAGCCCTACCTGCTGGAGGAGCAACACAGCAGCACATAAACAATCCAGGTGTTTCCTGGACAACATCAGTGACAACCTCCTGACACAAATGTTGGAGGAGAAATGGAGAGGTGCTCTGTTGGACCTCATACTCACCAACAAGGAGGGACTTGTTGGGAGTGTGAAGGTTGAAGGCAACCTTAGCTGTAATGACCGTAAGATGGTGCAATTCGGTATGCAGAGGGCAGAAGGGAAGGCAAAAAGCAATATTCCAGTGCTGGACTTCAGGTGGATGGTCTTGGGCTTCTTCAAGGATCTGCTTAGTGGAGTCCCACTGAATAAGGCCTTGGAGGGAAGAAGGGCCCAAGAAAGCTAGTTAGTTAGTATTCAAATATCATCTCCTCTAAGCTCAAAAGTGGCCAAAGCAGGTCAGGCAAATATTTCAGGAGACCTACATGGATGAGCAAGGACCTCCTGACAAAACTCACACAAAAAAGGAGGGATTGAGAGCACCTTGAGGAGGAGAACATGGGGGTGCTGGTGGATGAAAAGCTGGATATGAGCCAACAATGTGCACTCACAGCCCAGAAAGCCAAACATGTCCTGGACTGTGTAAAAAGAAGCGTGGCCAGCAGGTCGAGGGTGGTGATTCTGCCCCTCTACTCTGCTCTGGTGAGAGCCCACCTGGAGTACTGTGTTCAGCTCTGGAGTCCTCAGCACAGGAAAGACATGGAGCTATTGGAGCAGTCCATAGGAGGGCCATGAAAATGGTCAGAAGGCTGGAACACCTCTGTTATGAGGAAAGACTGAGGGCTGGAGTTCTTCAGCCTGGAGAACAGAAGGCTCCTGGGAGACCTTATTATATCTTTTCAGTAGTCAAAGGGGGCTTACAAGAAAGACAAGGACAGACTTCTGAGCAAGGTCTGCTAGAATAAGACAAGGGGTAATGGTTTTAAACTAAAGGAGAGTAGATTCAGACTAGCTATAAGGAAGAAATTTTTTACATTGAGGGTTGTAAAACACCAGATCAGGTTGCCCAGAGAGGTGGTAGATGCCCCATCACTGGAAACATTCAGGGACAGGTTGGCTTGCAGCTCTGAGCAAGCTGATGTAGTTGAAGATGTCCCTGCTCATTGCAGCGGGGGTGCTGGACTAGATGGCCTTTAAAAGGTCCCTTCCAACACAAACCATTCTACGATTCTGTGAGGTGGAAATAGGGAAAAGTGGAAGTAGGGAGAGATTACCTGGCAGGAATACAGGAGCACTCTGAAACACAGGAAGGTCAAAGCCTAGCTGAAATTGAATCTAGTGAGGGATGAGAAAGGCAAGCAGAAGAGATTCTTTAGTAAGTAAGTAACGAGAGGAAGACTAGGGAAAATGTGCACCCAGCGCTGAATGAGGCAGGAGCCCTGGTGACAGGACATGGAAAATGCTGAGGTACTGAATGCTTTTCTTCACCTCAGTCTTTACTAGCAAGACCAGCCTTCAGAAATCCCAGGTGCTGGAGACCAAGTCTGGAGCAAGGAAGACATACTCTTGGGGGAAGATCAGGTTAGACAATACTTAAGCAAACTGGACATGCAGAAGTGTGTGGTCCTTGATGGGCTGCACCCATGAGTGTTGAGGGAGCTGGCAGATGTCACTGTGAGGGCACTCCTGATCATCTTTGAATGACTGTGGTGATTGATAGAGGTGCCTGAAAACTGGAGGAGAGCAGGTGCCTCTCCTAGCTTTAATAAAGGATAGGAAGGAGCACCAAGAGAACTAACTTCAGGCCAGTTGGCCTCACCTCAGTCCCTGAGAAGGTGGTGGAACACCTGGGCTCCCCAGTACAGGAGAGGTGCAAAGCTACTGGAATGAGCCCACCATAGGGCTACAAGGATGCTTAAGGGATTGGAGCATCTGATGGATGAGGGAAGGCTGGGAGAGCTGTGACCCTTCAGCCCAAGGAAGAAAAGGCTCAGTGGGGTTCTCATCAATGTGTATAAATAACTGAATGGAGGGTGCAAAGAAGATGGTGTCAGGCTCTTCTTATTGTTGTGCAGTGACAGGATCAGAGGCAATGGGCACCAACTGAAATGCAGGAGGAACACAAGGAAACACTTTTTCACTGTGAGGGTGACTGAGCACCAACTTAGGTTGTCCAAAGAGGTGGTGGAGTTTCCATCCTTGGAGATACTAAAAAGCCATCTGGACGCTGTCCTAGGCAACCTGCTGTAAGTGATCCTGCTTGAGCAGAGGGGTTTGGCTGGTTGACCTCCAGAGGTTCCTTGCAGTTGTTACTATTCTGTGATTCCCAGAGCTGGATTTTGGGAAGGCTCTAAGCTGCAAGGAGGGCACGTCTCCATTGTTTCTGTTTGGCATCAGCAGTATAGCTTACACAAAACGCACAGAGTAGCTGCTCAGAGACAAATTTTGTCTTTAAGCAGCAAAGGTATTTATTTCGTGCAACGTTGGGGAGCTAGCCGATTTGCACCGGACAAACTAGCTCTGAAGTTTTCAGTGAAAAGTTAGGTAATTTATACAGTTTTCCTGAGAGGTTACACATTTTTACATACATACTCATTTGATTTTGACACCTAATCATTCCATTCACAATAGATGGGATCTAGGTGGAGTGGACCTTTCAATTTTCGTTGTTCAGCGATTTCCTGACTTGATGGTCTCCATATCTCCTTCAGGTGTCCACCTTATCTTTTCTAATTATTCAGAGTACGTTCCTTTCTCAACACAGAGCATCACCCAGAGCATTGTACCAAACTCATCCCAACTAATCTTTTTTTTTTTTTTTTTTTGTAAGACCTTGTTCTGTTTCACTGCCTATGCTAAGTACTCTCAAAACCTGAAGCTGAGGAGATGCTGTTCCAGGCGCATTAGTTCTGCATTGAGCTTGCCGATATCTTGCTGACACTTCCTGACCTTTACTTTTCACCCTTTGAGAACACGATGAGGATATCTTCTTTTTGGAGATGCTTACAGTGTCCATGCTGTGCAACTCTGATATTGCTCCCTCCAAATTAGAGTAAACTTTGGAAAATAAAATTGTCTGTTCAGTACAGAACATAATCTTCTAAAATGTACTTAATCTGATGTCATTTATGTAGAGTCAGTTTTTGTGTTTGTGGCCTGCATTTGTCTTTTGAACAATGCGTAATTCACTAAAGATGATTGAACTGGAAGTGGCAGGTTCAGGAGACATTTGACTTCATGTAGGCTATTAGCCATGTTGTAATCATCTTGGTGTTACTGGACTCATCAGATTACTCTGTCCCCATGCCTCTTTAAAACTACACAGCTGTACTTTTCATTGGCAGTGTAAAGGCATGAGATTATTATTTATTTATTTATTTAAAATTTCAAAGCATGGCTCAGCCCAGAGTGTCAGGTGAAGGCAAGGTTACAAATAAACAATCCCTACTCTTGTTCATCCTTCTCACTTTGAAGTAGTAGGATTGATGACTTCATTGAATTGCTTTTGAGACAACTGATTGCTTTGAGATGTTAGCATATGTAGGTTAAAGTCAGCAGTGTTGCCTTTTTTTTTTTTTTTTTTTTTAAATATTGAATCTTGTCGATAAACTGTATCTCAGCTGTCCTTTCCAGGTTTGTATTTTTGGTTTTCAAAGTCATAAACAGTCCTACAAATTTAAAATTCAAGTTTATACTGATTTTCTGTTTGTGGTTAGGTAAAACAGCTAAGTTGAATCTTGCATATCTTTGTAGTAGGATTTTAATTTTAAACTATGCTAAGCATAAAATAAGGTGTATTTCAATATCAGAGGACACTAGCTGTTGCTGAAAGTATTGATATTAGATACGAACCTGTTTTTTTCCGAAATGCTATCCACATTTTCCTTGAACTGAAGCCTACCAAGAGAAAAATAACTAAAACTTTGGAGCTTAAAACTTTATAGTTCTGTGCTGTAGATATTATGCTACACCATCTGTATGCAGCATTTTCAGAGGTTGTATTCAAAAGTCACTTTTTCTTCCATGGAACGTGGAAAATGCTTAGAAAAATGGACCTGGCATTTGTCCTCTGGAGTAGAACTAAAAATGTTAACTGCTAGTTTGTAAAGTGAAAGAAGATGCTAATGCACTGGATGTGTTTTCAAGATGCATTTATTTGGATTGTCTTTGTGCAGCCAACCACTTTAATTAAGACTGTGTTTTGTACTTGATAACATCTTTCCATGTGATTGCACTTTTGTTCTCGTTTCAAACATCTGGGCTTCAGCAGTAGTAACAGCACTCCAGAGAACAAATATCCAGTTCCATCTTGTATCTCTTAGAAAGGTCCTGATAGGACAAGGTCATCCTTGGCACTAATTTTCAAAATTATTAGAAGTAATCAGACAGCAATTATATCATATAGAAGCTTTTATTTCAGCCTTAATAATTGTGTGTTTTGGGATAATGCGGCTCAGAAGGCTTTTGGCTATAACAGTTTGATCAAAAATAAATCCTCAATTAAAAGTGTCTTCTAATAAGACAGGAATAAGACAGATCTGACTTTCATCTTCAGCTGTAAGAGTAATATACACAACTGTCACTGTCCTTTTCTTCCTTCCCACAGCATGCACACATGCTTGTGGGTATTTCTGTGACACGTATCCTCTGTTAAGTTTTGACCTTTTGTGTGAAATATCTTTGATTCAGTTTTCAGAATTAAATTTTATCACTACCAAGTCTGGGGAAGATTGAAAGGTCTTAGTTTTATCCTTCCCTTTGGCTCAATCACTGTGTTCTTGTAAGTCATTATTGCTCAATTGT